>NC_072785.1:25859173-26529326 GCF_022539595.1 Amphiprion ocellaris | reverse complement strand
GGTACAATACATGCAAAAAAATGAGCTTGTATACATTAGCTGCGGTAAAATACATGCAAAAAATAAGCTCTTTAACATTAGCTGCGGTACAATACATGCAAAAAATGAGCTCGAACATGAGCTGCGGTACGATACATGCAAAAAATTAGCTCTTTAACATTAGCTGCGGTACTATACATGCAAAACATTAGCTCTTTGACATTAGCTGCGGTACAATAGATGCAAAACATTAGCTCTTAGACATTAGCTGCGGTGCAATAGATGCAAAAATCGAGCTCTTAAATATTAGCTGCGGTACAATAGATGCAAATAATGAGCTCTTACACATTAGCTGCGGTACAATAGATGCACAACATTAGCTCTTAGACATTAGCTGCGGTACAATACATGCATAAACAGAGCTCGTATACATTAGCTGTGGTACAATGGATACAAAAAATGAGCTCTTATACATTAGCTGCGGTACAATAGGTGCAAAAAAATGAGCTCGAATACATTAGCTGCGGTGCAATAGATGCAAAACATTACCTCTTAGACAGTAGCTGTGGTACAATACATGCAAAAAAATGAGCTCATATACATTAGCTGCGGTAAAATACATGTAAAAAATAAGCTCTTATACATTAGCTGCGGTACGATACATGCACAAAAAGAGCTCGTATACATTAGCTGTGGTACAATGGGTACAAAAAAAGAGCTCTTATACATTAGCTGCGGTACAATAGGTGGAAAAAATCGAGCTCTTAAATATTAGCTGCGGTACGATACATGCACAAAAAGAGCTCGTATACATTAGCTGTGGTACAATGGGTAAAAAAAAGAGCTCTTATACATTAGCTGTGGTACAATAGGTGCAAAAAAATGAGCTCGAATACATTAGCTGCAGTAAAATACATGTAAAAAATAAGCTCTTTAACATTAGCTGCGGTACAATACATGCAAAAAATGAGCTCTAACATTAGCTGCGGTACGATACATGCAAAAAAATGAGCTCTTTAACATTAGCTGCGGTACGATACATGCAAAAAATGAGCTCTTTAACATTAGCTGCGGTACGATACATGCACAAAAACAGCTCTTATACATTAGCTGTGTGACAATGGGTACAAATAAAGAGCTCTTATACATTAGCTGCGGTACAATAGGTGGAAAAAAATCGAGCTCTTAAATATTAGCTGCGGTACAATACATGCACAAAATGAGCTCGTATACATTAACTGGGGTACAATAGATGCAAATAATGAGCTCTTTAACATTAGCTGCGGTACAATACATGCACAAAAGGAGCTCGTATACATTAGCTGCGGTACTATACATGCAAAACTTTGGCTCTTAGACATTAGCTGCGGTATAATAGATGCAAAACATTAGCTCTTAGACATTAGCTGCGGTTCAATAGATGCAAAAATCGAGCTCTAAAACATTAGCTGCGGTACAATAGATGCAAATAATGAGCTCTTACACATTAGCTGCGGTACAGTAGATGCAAAACATTAGCTCTTAGACATTAGCTGCGGTGCAATAGATGCAAAAATCGAGGTCTTAAATATTAGCTGCGGTACAATAGATGCAAATAATGAGCTCTTTAACATAAGCTGCGGTATGATACATGCACAAAAAGAGCTCATATACATTAGCTGTGGTACAATGGGTACAAAAAAAGAGCTCTTATACAATAGCTGCGGTGCAATAGGTGGAAAAAAATCGAGCTCTTAAATATTAGCTGCGGTACAATACATGCACAAAAAGAGCTCGTATACATTAGCTGTGGTACAATGGGTAAAAAAAAGAGCTCTTATACATTAGCTGGGGTACAATAGGTGCAAAAAAATGAGCTTGAATATATTAGCTGCGGTAAAATACATGCAAAAATAAGCTCTTTAACATTAGCTGCGGTACAATACATGCAAAAAATGAGCTCTAACATTAGCTGCGGTACGATACATGCAAAAAATGAGCTCTTTAGCATTAGCTGCGGTACGATACATGCAAAAAATGAGCTCTTTTACATTAGCTGCGGTACGATACATGCACAAAAACAGCTCGTATACATTAGCTGTGTTACAATGGGTACAAATAAAGAGCTCTTATACATTAGCTGCGGTACAATAGGTGGAAAAAAATCGAGCTCTTAAATATTAGCTGCGGTACAATACATGCACAAAATGAGCTTGTATACATTAACTGCGGTACAATGGATCCAAATAATGAGCTCTTTAACATTAGCTGCGGTACAATACATGCACAAAAGGAGCTCGTATACATTAGCTGCGGTACCATACATGCACAAAAAGAGCTCGTATACATTAGCTGCGGTACAATACATGCACAAAAAGAGCTCGTATACATTAGCTGCGGTACTATACATGCAAAACATTAGCTCTTAGACATTAGCTGCGGTACAATAGATGCAAAACATTAGCTCTTAGACATTAGCTGCGGTGCAATAGATGCAAAAATCGAGCTCTAAAATATTAGCTGCGGTACAATAGATGCAAATAATGAGCTCTTACACATTAGCTGCAGTACAATAGATGCACAAAATTAGCTCTTACACATTAGCTGTGGTACAATGGATACAAAGAATGAGCTCTTATACATTAGCTGCGGTACAATAGGTGCAAAAAAATGAGCTTGAATACATTAGCTGCAGTACAATAGATGCAAAACATTACCTCTTAGACATTAGCTGCGGTACAATACATGCAAAAAAAATGAGCTCATATACATTAGCTACGGTAAAATACATGCAAAAAATAAGCTCTTATACATCAGCTGCGGTACGATACATGCAAAAAATGAGCTCTTTAACATTAGCTGCGGTACGATACATGCACAAAAAGAGCTCGTATACATTAGCTGTGGTACAATGGGTACAAAAAAAGAGCTCTTATACATTAGCTGCGGTACAATAGGTGGAAAAAATCGAGCTCTTAAATATTAGCTGCGGTACGATACATGCACAAAAAGAGCTCGTATACATTAGCTGTGGTACAATGGGTAAAAAAAAGAGCTCTTATACATTAGCTGTGGTACAATAGGTGCAAAAAAATGAGCACGAATACATTAGCTGCGGTAAAATACATGCAAAAAATAAGCTCTTTAACATTAGCTGCGGTACAATACATGCAAAAAATGAGCTCTTTAACATTAGCTGCGGTACAATACATGCAAAAAATGAGCTCTTTAACATTAGCTGCGGTACGATACATGCACAAAAAGAGCTCGTATACATTAGCTGCGGTACTATACATGCAAAACATTAGCTCTTAGACATTAGCTGCGGTAACATAGATGTAAAACATTAGCTCTTAGACATTAGCTGCGGTGCAATAGATGCAAAAATCGAGCTCTTAAATATTAGCTGCGGTACAATAGATGCAAATAATGAGCTCTTATACATTAGCTGCGGTACAATACATGCACAAAAAGAGCTCGTATACATTAGCTGCGGTACTATACATGCAAAACCTTAGCTCTTAGACATTAGCTGCGGTACAATAGATGCAAAACATTAGCTCTTAGACATTAGCTGCGGTGCAATAGATGCAAAAAACGAGCTCTTAAATATTAGCTGCGGTACAATAGATGCAAATAATGAGCTCTTATACATTAGCTGCGGTACAATAGATGCACAACATTAGCTCTTAGACATTAGCTGTGGTACAATGGGTACAAAAAAAGAGCTCTTATACAATAGCTGCGGTGCAATAGGTGGAAAAAAATCGAGCTCTTAAATATTAGCTGCGGTACAATACATGCACAAAAAGAGCTCGTATACATTAGCTGTGGTACAATGGGTAAAAAAAAGAGCTCTTATACATTAGCTGGGGTACAATAGGTGCAAAAAAATGAGCTTGAATATATTAGCTGCGGTAAAATACATGCAAAAATAAGCTCTTTAACATTAGCTGCGGTACAATACATGCAAAAAATGAGCTCTAACATTAGCTGCGGTACGATACATGCAAAAAATGAGCTCTTTAGCATTAGCTGCGGTACGATACATGCAAAAAATGAGCTCTTTTACATTAGCTGCGGTACGATACATGCACAAAAACAGCTCGTATACATTAGCTGTGTTACAATGGGTACAAATAAAGAGCTCTTATACATTAGCTGCGGTACAATAGGTGGAAAAAAATCGAGCTCTTAAATATTAGCTGCGGTACAATACATGCACAAAATGAGCTTGTATACATTAACTGCGGTACAATGGATCCAAATAATGAGCTCTTTAACATTAGCTGCGGTACAATACATGCACAAAAGGAGCTCGTATACATTAGCTGCGGTACCATACATGCACAAAAAGAGCTCGTATACATTAGCTGCGGTACAATACATGCACAAAAAGAGCTCGTATACATTAGCTGCGGTACTATACATGCAAAACATTAGCTCTTAGACATTAGCTGCGGTACAATAGATGCAAAACATTAGCTCTTAGACATTAGCTGCGGTGCAATAGATGCAAAAATCGAGCTCTAAAATATTAGCTGCGGTACAATAGATGCAAATAATGAGCTCTTACACATTAGCTGCAGTACAATAGATGCACAAAATTAGCTCTTACACATTAGCTGTGGTACAATGGATACAAAGAATGAGCTCTTATACATTAGCTGCGGTACAATAGGTGCAAAAAAATGACCTTGAATACATTAGCTGCAGTACAATAGATGCAAAACATTACCTCTTAGACATTAGCTGCGGTACAATACATGCAAAAAAAATGAGCTCATATACATTAGCTACGGTAAAATACATGCAAAAAATAAGCTCTTATACATCAGCTGCGGTACGATACATGCAAAAAATGAGCTCTTTAACATTAGCTGCGGTACGATACATGCACAAAAAGAGCTCGTATACATTAGCTGTGGTACAATGGGTACAAAAAAAGAGCTCTTATACATTAGCTGCGGTACAATAGGTGGAAAAAATCGAGCTCTTAAATATTAGCTGCGGTACGATACATGCACAAAAAGAGCTCGTATACATTAGCTGTGGTACAATGGGTAAAAAAAAGAGCTCTTATACATTAGCTGTGGTACAATAGGTGCAAAAAAATGAGCACGAATACATTAGCTGCGGTAAAATACATGCAAAAAATAAGCTCTTTAACATTAGCTGCGGTACAATACATGCAAAAAAATGAGCTCTTTAACATTAGCTGCGGTACAATACATGCAAAAAATGAGCTCTTTAACATTAGCTGCGGTACGATACATGCACAAAAAGAGCTCGTATACATTAGCTGCGGTACTATACATGCAAAACATTAGCTCTTAGACATTAGCTGCGGTAACATAGATGTAAAACATTAGCTCTTAGACATTAGCTGCGGTGCAATAGATGCAAAAATCGAGCTCTTAAATATTAGCTGCGGTACAATAGATGCAAATAATGAGCTCTTATACATTAGCTGCGGTACAATACATGCACAAAAAGAGCTCGTATACATTAGCTGCGGTACTATACATGCAAAACCTTAGCTCTTAGACATTAGCTGCGGTACAATAGATGCAAAACATTAGCTCTTAGACATTAGCTGCGGTGCAATAGATGCAAAAAACGAGCTCTTAAATATTAGCTGCGGTACAATAGATGCAAATAATGAGCTCTTATACATTAGCTGCGGTACAATAGATGCACAACATTAGCTCTTAGACATTAGCTGTGGTACAATACATGCAAAAATCGAGGTCTTAAATATTAGCTGCGGTACAATAGATGCAAAAAATGAGCTCTTTAGCATTAGCTGCGGTACGATACATGCAAAAAATGAGCTCTTTTACATTAGCTGCGGTACGATACATGCACAAAAACAGCTCGTATACATTAGCTGTGTCACAATGGGTAAAAATAAAGAGCTCTTATACATTAGCTGCGGTACAATAGGTGGAAAAAAATCGAGCTCTTAAATATTAGCTGCGGTACAATACATGCACAAAATGAGCTTGTATACATTAACTGCGGTACAATAGATCCAAATAATGAGCTCTTTAACATTAGCTGCGGTACAATACATGCACAAAAGGAGCTCGTATACATTAGCTGCGGTACCATACATGCACAAAAAGAGCTCGTATACATTAGCTGCGGTACAATACATGCACAAAAAGAGCTCGTATACATTAGCTGCGGTACTATACATGCAAAACATTAGCTCTTAGACATTAGCTGCGGTACAATAGATGCAAAAAATTAGCTCTTAGACATTAGCTGCGGTGCAATAGATGCAAAAATCGAGCTCTAAAACATTAGCTGCGGTACAACAGATGCAAATAATGAGCTCTTACACATTAGCTGCAGTACAATAGATGCACAACATTAGCTCTTAGACATTAGCTGCGGTACAATACATGCACAAAAAGAGCTCGTATACATTAGCTGGGGTACAATGGATATAAAAAATGAGCTCTTATACATTAGCTGCGGTACAATAGGTGCAAAAAAATGAGCTTGAATACATTAGCTGCAGTACAATAGATGCAAAACATTACCTCTTAGACATTAGCTGCGGTACAATACATGCAAAAAAAATAAGCTCTTATACATCAGCTGCGGTACGATACATGCAAAAAATGAGCTCTTTAACATTAGCTGCGGTACGATACATGCACAAAAAGAGCTCGTATACATTAGCTGTGGTACAATGGGTACAAAAAAAGAGCTCGTATACATTAGCTGCGGTACAATAGGTGAAAAAAAATCGAGCTCTTAAATATTAGCTGCGGTACGATACATGCACAAAAAGAGCTCGTATACATTAGCTGTGGTACAATGGGTAAAAAAAAGAGCTCTTATACATTAGCTGTGGTACAATAGGTGCAAAAAAATGAGCTCGAATACATTAGCTGCGGTAAAATACATGCAAAAAATAAGCTCTTTAACATTAGCTGCGGTACAATACATGCAAAAAATGAGCTCTTTAACATTAGCTGCGGTACAATACATGCAAAAAATGAGCTCTTTAACATTAGCTGCGGTACGATACATGCACAAAAAGAGCTCGTATACATTAGCTGCGGTACTATACATGCAAAACATTAGCTCTTAGACATTAGCTGCGGTACAATAGATGTAAAACATTAGCTCTTAGACATTAGCTGCGGTGCAATAGATGCAAAAATCGAGCTCTGAAATATTAGCTGCGGTACAATAGATGCAAATAATGAGCTCTTATACATTAGCTGCGGTACAATACATGCACAAAAAGAGCTCTTATACATTAGCTGCGGTACTATACATGCAAAACATTAGCTCTTAGACATTAGCTGCGGTACAATAGATGCAAAACATTAGCTCTTAGACATTAGCTGCGGTGCAATAGATGCAAAAAAGGAGCTCTTAAATATTAGCTGCGGTACAATAGATGCAAATAATGAGCTCTTATACATTAGCTGCGGTACAATAGATGCATAACATTAGCTCTTAGACATTAGCTGTGGTACAATACATGCAAAAATCGAGGTCTTAAATATTAGCTGCGGTACAATAGATGCAAATAATGAGCTCTTATACATTAGCTGCGGTACAATAGGTGCAAAAAAATGAGCTCGAATACATTAGCTGCGGTACAAGAGATGCAAAACATTACCTCTTAGACATTAGCTGCGGTACAATAAATGCACAAAAAGAGCTCGTATATATTAGCTGCGGTACAATGGATACAAAAAAAGAGCTCTTATACATTAGCTGCGGTAAAATAGGTGGAAAAAAACTCGAGCTCTTAAATATTAGCTGCGGTACAACACATGCACAAAATGAGCTCGTGTACATTAGCTGCGGTATAATAGATGCAAAAAAAATTAGCTCTTACACATTAGCTGCGGTACAATACATGAAAAAAAGGGCTCCTATACATTAGCTGCGGTACAATACATGCAAAAAATGAGCTCGTGTACATTAGCTGCGGTACAATACATGCAAAATATGAGCTC
Source organism: Amphiprion ocellaris (assembly GCF_022539595.1). Lineage (NCBI taxonomy): Eukaryota > Metazoa > Chordata > Actinopteri > Pomacentridae > Amphiprion > Amphiprion ocellaris. The sequence continues at coordinate 26,521,377 of NC_072785.1, read as the reverse complement.
GTGTACATTAGCTGCGGTACAATAGGTGGAAAAAAATTGAGCTCTTAAATATTAGCTGCGGTAAAATACATGCACAAAATGAGCTCATATACATTAGCTGCGGTACAATACATGCAAAAAATGAGTTCTTTAACATTAGCTGCGGTACAATACATGCACAAAAAGAGCTCGTATACATTAGCTGTGGTACAATGGATACAAAAAATGAGCTCGTATACATTAGCTGCGGTACTATACATGCAAAACATTAGCTCTTAGACATTAGCTGCGGTGCAACAGATGCAAAAATCGAGCTTGTAAATGTTAGCTGCGGTACAATAGATGCAAAACATTAGCTCTTAGACATTAGCTGCGGTACAATAGATGCAAAACATTAGCTCTTAGACATTAGCTGCGGTACAATACATGCAAAAAATGAGCTCTTTAACATTAGCTGCGGTACAATACATGCACAAAAAGAGCTCGTATACATTAGCTGCGGTACTATACATGCAAAACATTAGCTCTTAGACATTAGCTGCGGTGCAACAGATGCAAAACATTAGCTCTTAGACATTAGCTGCGGTGCAATAGATGCAAAAATCGAGCTCGTAAATATTAGCTGCGGTACAATAGATGCAAAACATTAGCTCTTAGACATTAGCTGCGGTACAATACATGCAAAAAACGAGCTCATATACATTAGCTGCGGTACAATACATGCAAAAAATGAGCTCTTTAACATTAGCTGCGGTACAATACATGCACAAAAAGAGCTCGTATACATTAGCTGTGGTACAATGGATACAAAAAATGAGCTCGTATACATTAGCTGCGGTACTATACATGCAAAACATTAGCTCTTAGACATTAGCTGCGGTGCAATAGATGCAAAACATTAGCTCTTAGACATTAGCTGCGGTGCAATAGATGCAAAAATCGAGCTCGTAAATATTAGCTGCGGTACAATAGATGCAAAACATTAGCTCTTAGACATTAGCTGCGGTACAATACATGCAAAAATCGAGCTCGTAAATATTAGCTGCGGTACAATAGATGCAAAACATTAGCTCTTAGACATTAGCTGCGGTACAATAGATGCAAAACATTAGCTCTTACACATTAGCTGCGGTACAATAGATGCAAAACATTAGCTCTTAGACATTAGCTGCGATACAATAGATGCAAAAATCGAGCTCTTAAATATTAGCAGAGCGAGCGAACGAGCGAGCGAAGGGCGGCGGAGCGAGAGAACGGACACCTGTGATCAAATAGCTTGAGCTGGATCCTCTCCCTGCACAGCTTTCAACTTGGCTGGACCACTTTGGCTGGAACACTTTGGCTGGACCACTTTGGCTGGAACACTTGGGCTGGAACACTCTGGCTGGAACACCTGCATATTAGTAGTACATTATCTGTAACAAAACATTAGCTCTTAAACATTAGCTGCAATACAATACATGCATAAACAGAGGTCGTATACGTTAGCTGCGGTACAATGGATACAAAAAAAGAGCTCATACATTAGCTGCGGTACAATAGGTGGAAAAAAAATCGAGCTCTTAAATATTAGCTGCGGTACAATACATGCACAAAATGAGCTCGTGTACATTAGCTGCGTTACAATAGATGCAAAAAAAAAAATGAGCTCTTACACATTAGCTGCGGTACAATACATGCAAAAAAATGAGCTCGTACACATTAGCTGCGGTACAATACATGCAAAAAAATGAGCTCGGACACATTAGCTGCGGTACAATACATGCAAAAAATGAGCTCTAACATTTGCTGCGGTAAGATAGATGCAAATAATGAGCTCTTACACATTAGCTGCGGTACAATACGTGCAAAAAATGAGCTCTAACATTAGCTGCGGTACAATAGGTGGAAAAAATATCAGCTCGTATACATTAGCTGCGGTACAATATATGCAAAACATTAGCTCTTACACATTACCTGTGGTGCAATAGATACAAAAATTGAGCTCGTAAATATTAGCTGTGGTACAATAGATGCAAATAATGAGCTCGTGTACATTAGCTGCGTTACAATAGATGCAAAAAAAAAATGAGCTCTTACACATTAGCTGCGGTACAATACATGCTAAAAAAATGAGCTCGTACACATTAGCTGCGGTACAATACATGCAAAAAAATGAGCTCGTATACATTAGCTGCGGTACTATACATGCAAAAAATGAGATCTTTAACATTAGCTGCGGTATTACAGATGCAAATAATGAGCTCTGATACATTAGCTGCGGTACAATACATGCACAAAAAGAGCTCGTATACATTAGCTGTGGTACAATGGATACAAAATATGAGCTCTTATACATTAGCTGCGGTACAATAGGTGCAAAAAAATGAGCTCGAATACATTACCTGCGGTACAATAGATGCAAAACATTACCTCTTAGACATTAGCTGCGGTACAATACATGAAAAAAATGAGCTCATATACATTAGCTGCGGTAAAATACATGCAAAAAATAAACTCTTATACATTAGCTGCGGTACGATACATGCAAAAAATGAGCTCTTTAACATTAGCTGCGGTACGATACATGCACAAAAAGAGCTCGTATACATTAGCTGCGGTACAATAGATGCAAAAAAAATGAGCTCTTACACATTAGCTGCGGTACGATACATGCAAAAAAATTAGCTCGTATACATTAGCTGCGGTACGATACATGCAAAAAATGAGCTCTTTAACATTAGCTGCGGTATGATACATGCACAAAAAGAGCTTCTATACATTAGCTGTGGTACAATGGGTACAAAAAAAGAGCTCTTATACATTAGCTGCGGTACAATAGGTGGAAAAAAATCGAGCTCTTAAATATTAGCTGCGGTACAATACATGCACAAAATGAGCTCGTGTACATTAGCTGCGGTACAATAGATGCAAAAAAATGAGCTCTTATACATTTGCTGCGGTACAATACACAATGCAAAGGTGTTCCAGCCTAAGTGTTCCAGCGCAAGTGTTCCAGCCAAAGTGTTCCAGCCAAAGTGTTTCAGCAAAAGTGTTCCAGCCAAGTTGAAAGCTGTGTAGCGAGAGGATCCAACTCAAGCTATCTGATCACAGGCGGAGCGAGCGAGCGAGCAAAGGGCGGCGGACCGAGCGAGCGAGCGAGCAAAGGGCGGCGGACCGAGCGAGCGAAGGGCGGAGCGAGCGAGCGAGCGAAGGGCAGAGCGAGCAAACGAGCAAGCGAAGGGCGGCGGAGGGAGCGAGCGAGCGAACGGACACCTGTGATCAAATAGCTCGAGCTGGATCCTCTCCCTGCACAGCTTTCAACTTGGCTGGAACACTTTTGCTGGAACACTTTTGCTGGAACACTGTTGCTGGAACACTTGGGCTGGAACACTGTTGCTGGAACACTTGGGCTGGAACACCTGCACATTAGTAGTACATTAGCTGTAACAAAACATTAGCTCTTAAACATTAGCTGCGGTACAATAGATGCAAAAAAATGAGCTCTTATACATTAGCTGCGGTACAATACATGCAAAGAAATGAGCTCTTATACATTAGCTGCGGTACAATACATGCAAAGAAATGAGCTCGTATACATTAGCTGCGGTACAATATATGCAAAAAATGAGCTCTTAAACATTAGCTGCGGTACAACAGATGTACCGCACACCAACAGATCCAGACCCACTGGCTGCACTCCACTGGCTGTAACACAGAAGATGCAGTACATTAGCTCTCAGACATTCGCTATAGTATATTAGCTGTTGTTCATTAGCTGTAACACATCTGCTGCAATAAATTAACTGCAATACACTAGATGTGGCATATTAGCTGTAGTATAATAGCAGCAGTAAATTACATAGACACTGTTTTTTAAGAGCATATTCTCTTAAACAGTTGTCAGCTGTCAAACCCTATCCTGCAACAAAAGAGCTATTCACACTATTTTGGATTCATAATGTGATAAATCGACATCTCTAAAAACCTCTCTCTCTCAAACAAAACCTTCTAATTTTTACACAAATGAGGACATTTTAAAATAGAGTCCTCATTTGCAGGTTGAAAATGTTTCTACACAAATAAAATCATCCTCTCGTAGGTAAACAACTGGAGCACTAACTTTTACACAATTCACCTGTATTATTTGAGATGTAAAAGTTTTAAGTCCATGAAAAGAAAACTTCACAAGTGAGTGGACGAGTCTTGTCCTACAGCTCTCTTATAAAAAGAACCCAAAGTGAAAATGTAGTACATTACGGCCAAAGCCTCAACAAATACAAATCAGGTTGTTTTTTGTCGGTCATTTTTTTCGGGGTTGCTTTTTGGTGTCTAATTTCTGTAAGTTAACTGTGGCAGCACTGAAACTCACCTTTCCCTGAAAGCATATATATATACATTTTCATTCAGCTTTTAGCATTTATTGTGTGCGCCAAGGTAGAATTAGCTTCACTGCCTTAGCTAGTCATGGTAACGATCACAACAAAGGAGCTTATTACATAAAAACAGCCATTCACAATGTGAACCCGAGGACTTAACTCAAGTGAAAACCTATGGAAGGTGAATAAAGATGTTATTATTTATTCTTTATTACTAGCACCAGTTCTTCAAGTGGATGTAAAACTGCACAAGCTACAAAATCCCACAACTTTAATTGTTCAAAAATATTACAAAACAAATGCAAAAATAAAAATTAAAGTTGGATAATAGACTCAAAACCAATAGGACCAACATGCCAAGTGATTAATACACTAAAACAAGGCTTGTTAAAAGAATATACTATATATAGCAAATACTGTTAGGAATGATAAATAAAACAACCAAAGACACCCCAAAACGCACACACAACATTACATACACGTGAAAATGCTGAAAGCTGTTATATCAACTGCAAATTTAAAAAATGTGTACAGTTAAATATTTTTCTTCTTTATAAATGTAGGATTTTAACATTTGTTTTATTTGAGATGATTTATTGTAGGCTCTTCAATAGGGCTCTACAAGTAGGATGCGCCATCTTGTGTTGTACTACAAATACAGTAAATTATAAATAGTAAACAATGGCTGGTTGTTAGTTTATACACTATTAATCTCACTTAACACACTATACTAAACTTCAGCAGTTGAAGAGAGAGGGGATGTAATGAAATTATGAAAAATCAGAGGTAATGTGCAATATTAAGTGAAGAGCAGTTTAATTCAAACCAACTGGTTCAAGGAGGTGACACAACAGTACCTGTTCAGCCGACTACACAAGGAGGTCAACACAACACACGCACACAATAGAGACACAACAGACACAGCAGAGATGCAACGGACACAGAGACATGACAGACACGACAGAAACACAACACACACACACACACACACACACACACACACACACACACACACACACACACATACACACACATACACACACACATACACACACACACACACAACCGAGACACATAAAGTGTAATATTAAGCAGGGATGAGAATGACAAATGGAAAAAAACTCGGAAAATGTCCGCCGAAGCCGCGGAAAATTCTCATCCCTGATTAAGTGAAGAGCAGTTTAATTCAAACCAGTGGATGTTGAACTTTGGTGCAGCTGAATGGGTTTCAGTTAACTTTAAAGTGAAATAACCTTTTTGAGAGATATAAGCTGAGAAGCTCACGCTAATAATGACAGACAACTGCAGCAGTAATTAACACAAGTATTCAGAAGCCAAGTTAACTCGCTAGCCGTTGAACATCAGTGCTGCTTTAGCCCGCTAGCTAAATTAGCCCGCTAGCTAAATTAGCCCGCTAGCTCAATTAGCCTCTTAGCGCTCAAACATGACAAAACACAACTCTTGACATGTCGCTAACTTAATGTACAACAACACAACGCTACTGGTTAAAAGAATTTATCTTCTTACCGTATGTAACGCCAAAAGCACTGCCAGCAGCAACTTCTCCGCGGACGCGGACGTGGACGTGTCCTCTCCTGCCGACGACGTGTCCTGATGGTTCCTGATGTTTCCTGATGTTTCCAGAAGTTTCCAGATGTATCCAGATGTGGCGACGACGAAGCTGCATCTGCAGGCTGAGCAGAAACTTCTAGAGAGCAGCGGAGCTACGGCTGCTGATTGGTCCAGAGCAGGCAGCGTGATCGATGACGTCACCACCTTGGCGCCACTGCTCGGATTTGCTAGCTAGCACCGTTTGGTAAATTGTATTTCCTAGTTAGCTGACCCTGTTCAGTATATTTTGTTAGCCGGTTAGCTTGCCCTGTTCTGTATATTTTGTTAGCCATTTAGCTAGCCCTGTTCTGTATATTTTGTTAGCCGGTTAGCTAGCCCTGTTCTGTATATTTTGTTAGCCATTTAGCTAGCCCTGTTCTGTATGTTTTGTTAGCCGGTTAGCTAGCCCTGTTCTGTATATTTTGTTAGCCGTTAGTTAGCCCCGTTCTGTATATTTTGTTAGCCGGTTTGCTAGCCTTGTTCTGTATATTTTGTTAGCCATTTAGCTAGCCCTGTTCTGTATATTTTGTTGGTCGGCCAACAGGTAAGACTTTAAACCAGCGGGACATGTGGAACAGAAGGTGTTTTCTGAGCTCCACAGCGGCTCACACTGCAGTACAAAGTTGGACAGAGTTTTGCTAGCTTAGCCTGTGGCAGCATATTAAATCCAACTGCACTAGCATTTTTGGTTTCCTCATTTTTTAACTGTTACGGTTCATTTTAGTGGCCTTTGTCAAGTGCAAGTGAACACAATTGCTAGATATCAGTCAACAGTTAGGACACACATTCTCATTCAGTGGTTTTTATTGATTTTAATTACTGTCCACTTTGTAAATGAATACTGGAGACAACAAAACTGTGAAAGAACACATATGGAATTATGTAGTGTACTGAAAAAATGTTAAACCAGATTATGTTTTATATTTTAGATTCTTTAAAGTAGCCCCCTTTGTGCTTTGATGACAGCTTTGCACACTCTTGGCATTCTCTCCATCAGCTTCATGAGGTCTCCTGGATGGTTTTCCAACAGCCTTGAAGGACTTCCCAGAGGTGCTGATGGAGTTGCTCCTCAATGGAGACGTTGAAGTGGATGTAAGTGTCTCTCTGATCTACTGTACAGTCTGCATGTATCTGTGTACCATGGAGTGGGTGTGAAAAACTTTTACTTTACTGTTTCTGTCTTCCTTGTTAAAGCAGTTTTCATTTTTTGTCCTTTAAACTGTTATTGAGTTTGAAGAAAATGTTGAAACTATGTCTGCGTTCCAATATTTCCATGTATGTATGACACCAGAAACAGATTTATTCTGTCCTGATACATAGCATGTTAAATGTAGTTTACTAAAACCAGGATTTCTACTACATGTGGAGGGATTCTGAAGTGTGCACCCAAATGCTTTTCCGTCCATTCTGAGCCACAATTCTCTGCACAGTTACGTCACCAACATTACACGAGTATCAACAAGCTTCAAGAGCAAACAGATGACAGCCCATTTCACTCCACAGATGGTGAAAGTTGAAGTGATTATTAGTTGTATCCGTGCTGCATGAAACAATCAGGACTTTATGAGGGCAGCTGGAGTTCAGACTGGAAGTAAAAAGAAGAAGGAAGTGATTTGGAATGCAGCATATGTACAGAACACGTTGCATCCAGAAGTACATGATGTGTGTTCAGTTTACTCTTAGAGTTGTGCACATTCTCAGATAGATGTTAATATGTTGATGCACGCTACAGTTTATTAGTCCGACTTGGATATTACTTAAGACCGATACAAAAAACGATTTCTAGAAATGTTGGCCAACTGAAAAGTATGAACATGACAAGTATGAGCATGTACAGCATTCAATACTTAGTTGGGGCTCCTTTTGCCTGAATTACTGCAGCAATGCAGCGTGGCATGGACTCGATCAGTCTGTGGCACTGCTCAGGTGTCATGAGAGCCCAGGTTGCTCTGATAGTGGCCTTCAGCTCTTCTACATTGTTGGGTCTGGCGTATCGCATCTTCCTCTTCACAGTACCCCATAGATTTTCTGTGGGGTTAAGGTCAGGCAAGTTTGCTGGCCAATTAAGAACAGGGATACCATGGTCCTTAAACCAGGTACTGGTAGCTTTGGCACTGTGTGCAGGTGCCAAGTCCTGTTGGAAAATGAAATCTGCATCTCCATAAAGTTGGTCAGCAGCAGGAAGCATGAAGTACTCTAAAACTTCCTGGTAGATGGCTGTGTTGACCTTGAACCTAAGAAAACACAGTGCACCAACACCAGCAGATGACATGGCAGCCCAAACCATCACTGACTGTGGAAACTTTACACTCCACCTCCAGCAACGTGGATTCTGTGCCTCTTCTCTCTTCCTCCAGACTCTGGGACCTTGATTTCCAAAGGACATGCAAAATTCACTTTCATCAGAGAACATAACTGTGGACCACTCAGCAGCAGTCCAGTCCTTTTTGTCTTTAGTCCAGGCGAGACGCTTCTGACACTGTCTCTTGTTCGAGTGGCTTGACACAAGGAATGCGACAGCTGAAAGCCATGTTTTGCACACGTCTGTGGTGGTGGTTCTTGAAGCACTGACTCCAGCTGCAGTCCACTCTTTGTGAATCTCCCCCACATTTTTGAATGGGTTTTGTTTCACAGTTCTCTCCAGGGTGCGGTTATCCCTATTGCTTGTCCACTTTTTTCTGCCACATCTTTTCCTTCCCTTCACCTCTCTATTGATGTGCTTGGACACAGAGCTCTGTGAACAGCCAGCCTCTTTAGCAATGACCTTTTGTCTCTTGCCCTCCTTGTGCAAGGCGTCAATGGTCGTCTTTTGGATGACTGTCAGGTCAGCAGTCTTCCCCATGATTGTGTAGCCTACAGAACTAGACTGAGAGACCATTGAAAGGCTTTTGCAGGTGTTTTGAGTTAATTAGCTGATTAGAGTGTGGCACCAGATGTCTTCAATATTGAACCCTGCCACAATATACTAATTTTCTGAGATACTGAATTTGGGATTTTCATTAGTATTCAGGTATAATCATCAAAATTAAGATAAATAAGCATTTGAAATATATCAGTGTGTGTGTAATGAATGAATATAATATACAACTTTAACTTTTTGAATGGAATTACTGAAATAAATAAACTTTTTCATGATATTCTAATTATATGACCAGCACCTGTATGTAGTGTGGAGACAGAGCCGCCAGTGTGGGACATGAGACTTTAAAGGAGTAGATGAAGACTGTTTGGATTCTCTTCCTTCTCATGTTGGCTTCATGGTGAATCCCTGCACAAGTGTTCAGCTGCATCTTTCCTGCTGAGCTGTTTAAAGAATCACTTTAACCTGACGGTGTGAATATGCAGGAAGGATGATAAAATAACCTCATATCAAAGAAAAGCTCACAGAAATGCTGATTTTATTATTAACATGCATCTAATACTTGTGTAATGATACCACATATGTGCTGCCTTTTAGCTAAATGTTGTTCCAAGGTGGCTAATTTCTGTGTTCTCTTTCAGTCAGTTTCATTAACCCTCCTGTTGTCCTCATTTATGGGCACCAAAAAATATTGTTTCTTTGTCTGAAAAAAATCAAAAAACTCAGCAAAAAAAATCCCCAAATTTCTGAAAACATGCAAAACCTTTAGGAAGAAAATTCCAATAATTCCTTAAAAATTTCCCTTAAAAATTTTATTTAAAAAAAATAAATAAATAAATCCCCCAAATTTGGCGAGAAAATTCTTGTAAATATTTTCAAAAAATGACTAAAAATCTTCCAAAAAAATCTGAAAAATATCTAAAGTGATTACATATATATCAGTAAAACTTCTAATATTTTCTTTAAGAACATTCACATAAAAATCAACCAAAATCCAGCGAAATTCGCTGGATTTTGGTTGATTTTTATGTGACTGTTCTTAAAGAAACATTTTTGACATTTCTTTTTTTCCACCAAAAAATGTTCAAAGATTTCCCAAAAATGTTGAAAATGTGGACATCAGAAGTTTCACTGTGAAAATACTTATTTTTCTCCACATTTTCAAACTTTAAAACGGGTCAATTTTGACCTGCAGGACAACATGAGGGTTAAGGAGCCTTAATATGAACCTAAATGCTTTTCAACCAGATTCAGCAGTGAAACAAATCCAGTAACAAACACGTCTTTGGTAATGAATGTGCAGCAGGTTGACTCAGTAACTAATTTAAAATCCTGTTTCTGAAGCCAACTGCTTCTCTTTATGTACAGTGTAATTGTTGTGTTTGTCCAGCAGATATCAGCATAACAGCAGCTATGAGGAGCGCTTGATGTGAATATTACAGAGCAAACAGTGAGCTTTAGACTGAGGCAGGGCTGCAGAGAACAACATCACGTGTTCATGCCAAGAGCAGTAAAGTCAAAATGTAGAAGAAAAGGAGATAAAAGCAGTAAAACTCCTCCCTACACGATGAACTCTTGTTTCAGATGTCTGTAACTTTATTCATGTGTGAAGCTGAAGGATTAAACAAACCTGACAACCAGCAGAAAGAATAATGCTGGTGTTTGTGTCTGAACTAAATCCAACCAGTTCAGCTGATCAGACGTCTGATAGTTTATTTGTGGATTCAATCCAAAGTGGCAGAAACTAGTAAATACGACATCATTTCCTGTTTCCTCGTTTCTGACTGTGACATGACGACACAAACTTAACTGCGTGTGGTCTTTGTTCTTTTGTGTTTTGTTTCAAGTTAAAACCAACTTTTTTCTAGTTTCAAGATTTAAAAAAAAAAAACAACAAAAGAAACTCCATCTAATGTCTGATCTTGGATTGTGCAGATTTCTTGTTTCATTTCTCATTTGGTATCAGCAGTAGAACTGAGGACAGACAGGCAGCAGAATGGGAACAGACTGTGTGAACATCAGCAGGTTTTTCCTTCAACAGATTCTGACTGTCTCTCTGACTCCTGCTGAGCCTGAAGGATCTGTCTGACTCACCGTTTCTACCTGTCAATGAAACATTTCTATCAGAAGTTCAGACTGACCAGTTTCTACATCCACAGTCATTCATTTCTCATTTCTGGCGTTTCTTCTTCACACTCTCCACAGTCGTTGTGTTTCAGAGGCTGATGTGAACAGAAAGCAGCTTTTATAAAGGATGTAGATGTGGTTGATGTGAACATGAGGAAGAATCACAGCAACGTGTGAACATTAAAGGTCAGATCAGACTTTACTGTTCCTGTGGGGAGAAGTTGTCATGTTTCAGCTCTGCTCTGGCTGTTTCCTCCACAGATGAAGGTAGAACGTCTCTGGAGCTGATGTGAATTCAGCAGCATCAAGGTAACATGATTGACTCTGGATGATTGGAGCAGCTGCCACTGCAGCCTCTGACTGGATATAGTGGACTTGGATAAAGAGAAACATGTCAGATGTTGAAGAGCTTTTCAGTTTTTAGATGGAGTGTTGAGGTGAAGCAGCTGTCCCAAAGCTGGACAGGTTTCCTCCAATCAGAGCTGAGTGCATTTGTCATGTGACTGAGAAGAAGGAGGAGAACTAATGTGTGACTCTCCCAGCAGGTTGTTGTGTTTGTCTGCTATGCATCAGTGTGAGGACAGAGAGGAGGGAAGATCTCTGTGTGGGGAACAGGAGAACCAGAGCAAAGCTCAGAGGTGAGATGAGCATCTCTAACTGTCAGAGCTCCGCATCACATCACTGCTGTCATTATTCACTCTCACAGCTCTGTGTGTTGAAGCCCAGAGCAGCAGAAAACACACACTGCTCAACCTGGACCTGGGCTTGGACCTGGACCTACCTGGATCCAGCTGTGTGTCCATGAAGAGTGACTGGTCAAAGGAGCATCCCCTTCATTTCAGACGATCTGCAGGTGGAAGGTGAGACAGTAAAACTGACAGAAAGACATTTCAGACTCAAAGTTTTTGTTGGGTTTATTAACAGCTTGAAGATGTTTTTCATCATTTTTTTTCTGTTGTGGTTTTGTTAGAGGATCCAGCAGCAGAGACCAGACTGTCCTGAACCCAGCTGTCTGTCCTTCAAGAGCGACTAGTCGAAAGATGAATTAATGAACTTTTAAGACGTCCGTCCATCTGCTGATCAGATGTAAGCTGGAACTGACAGAGTCACTTATTCTAGAACAGAACCAGTTTGTACGACGTGTTGTCCGACCTGGCCCCATATTATATATTAGGATATTAGGATAGAATATTAGGCTGAGACACTACAGTAGTATCATTGGTGTATATTTACCTGAGTAATTTAATTAATAAAGATTAAAACCCTACAAAAATGATCTAAAAAGCAACTTTATCTTTACCTGACTGGAATAAATATTAGGCTGAGACACTACAGTAGTATCATTGGTGTATATTTACCTGAGTAGTTTAATTAATAAAGATTAAAACCCTACAAAAATGATCAAAAATGCAACTTCACCTAACTATGATAAATATCAAGGCTGAGATCCTCCAGTGTTTTTAATCAGGGAGATGAACCTGTCTACTTTGAGGAGGTTCCTGCTGCCGGCCTTTCTACCTGTAAACACACAGAGAAGCAGCCTTTTATTTACTTTAGTCAACTGACTCACTCACTAAGCTGCTAACAGAGCAGGCTTGTTTTGTTTCAACCCTGACCTTATTCAGATGCTGTTTCAAATCGTTTGTCCTTGCACAACTTCAACAGTAAGTTTTGTGAAACTTTCAGTCCCTAAATTTCTTTCTATTTTTACTTAACCTTTAAGTAACCACAGAGTCCCTTGAGATTAGAACCTCATTTTTGAGGGAGACGGGACCCAGAAGGCACATCATTATAAAGTTATGTAAGATTATAAATTTTATATATAGATTATAAGTAAACACAGGAGCAAAGTTCAGCACAGCAAAGGTGAAAATCTATTTTCATTGTGTTTTCTGGTTTTTATAATCTTGGAGGTGTGCAAAAAGCTTGTATAAAAGGAAGTATATAGTAGAGAGTCATCCAGCTTTACAAGCCAATCAGATTTCAACCAAAGGGCCACCTCACACCTAACTAACCAATAAGCAGGCAACTCAGACTGTGATTGACAGCTGGCAGACAGCGTGTTCTTCCTGAAGGGGGTGGGGACAGAAGCAGCTTATTAAAAACATTTAGAACAACCTTAAAAGCAGAAATTTTACAGTCATGGAGAAATGAACCGTCTTTGCAGCATTTTGAGCTGACAAACTGAAACTGTGGGGAATAATTTGCTGAAAAGAGGACTTTTAAAACAACCAAGCGGTTAAAATAAACGAAACAAAATCCAGCTTTTTAGTTGCATTTGCACTCTTCAGTTACACATCATTTGATCAGAGCTTTCAACTCTCCAAGGAGACAAAAATCTTTAAGCTGTAGAATGTTCTGAAGGTTATTCTATGACCAGGGAGTGAAATAGGAGAAGGCTGATCTGCTGAATTCTCTGAATATCCTGAGGTCCCTGTATAGCAGCCATTTAGATGAGCGAGACTTATTCAAGAGCTGTTGGTAAGTGATAGAAAATTCCACCAGTGAGAAGAGAGTTTAGCCAGTGTTGGTCTGTAAATAAAATATAGCAGTGCCACTCTGTCCTTAGGCTTAGTTAAGGCCAAGAAACCAGATCTTACGGTAGACGGTGATGTGTCTGGACAGTGAGATTGAAAATGTAGAAAGCTCGAATACACAACGTCTAGGCAGTGAAGAGTGGTAGTAAATAATGTCTTTATAGACACTTAAGAACCTGGGCTGTACCAGGCTGTCCTACTTTTACCTGTTTCTATAATAAAACCCAGCAGGCTAACCCTCAGTTTTTTTCACCAGGTACTTAATATACACTATAAAAGGGAGATTATTATCTACCCACATACTTGTAGGAAGATACTTGTTCAGTTAAATTCCCATATAAAGACTTAATGCTATCAGTCTGTAATATCTGGGAGCGATCTCTTGAATTATAGTGTCAGTTTCCTGAAATAATTTCAATATCAACGATTAAAACCCAACAAAAATTCTATACAACTTCATCTGACAGTAATAAATATCAAGGTTTAGTATTAACCCATTAGTATTATTTATTATGGAGATTAACTGAATTAATTTAGATTTAAAGTCTTATCCCCACAAAAAATATACACAAAAACCCAGCAAATCCAAGGATTCTAACTGCATAGTGCTGTCGGTGGGACATTGCTCTATGACTGTGGCACATTTTTAAATTCATTAATTTTATCGGGAATCAATTTAAAAGAAAAGAAATGTAGATAATCAGAAAAATGTAGCACGTCAGATCTGATAATCTGGCCAGGTTGTTAACCCCTATTACAAAGAATGCTTTTTATTTCATGTGAGTGCAGAATAAAGTCAATAACCGGATGAAAGGCTGTTTTTTTTTCCCACAGGAATGCAAGTAAAGCTGAATGAATCAGTTACTTATCAGTCATTCTGAGCTTATCACAGTGATATCAGTAGAGTTTATATGCTAACTGATACCTGACCATAAGTGATTTATCACATGGAGTGCCAGAGCAGAAGAGAGAAAGACCTGTTTGAGGTAAATAGGAAAGAGTGTTGCCACTGACGATTTGTCCACCAGAGAGCACTGATGGGTTTGTTTTTAAAATGTTAAACTGCTCATCTTGATTACGATTTAATAATACGCAGATTGAATCGACTTTCATAAAAAAATATTTGAGCTAAAGCATGAACTTCTCTATTTTATAGGAAGTTTTGTTTAGTTTTTTTTCAGGTAAAGGAACTGGAGTGCCGACTGTATTTCGTCGTTGACTGAAGGTTTTTCCCAGTGTATTATTATTGCACTTTTATAAACTGTAGTCTCAGAGGAAACAATAAGATAAAACTGATGACCTCTGTACAGTTTATTTTCTCAGACTTTAGAAAGCTTTTCTAAACTCTGATGTAATGAAAAATGTTGAAATGAATTGCATCTGTAACATGCTGAGCTGTTTTACTGTCTGTGCATGACTTAACGGGACTCTAACATCTTTCCCTCGCTCTCTTGTTTGCTTTCAAAAAGGGAAGTGAAAAGGTTTGTTGTGTCTCTGCTCTGTGCTTCAACATCATGCGTGTTCCTGTGATGCTACAGTGTCGCTGTAAAGGTTAATGTCATTCGTTAGAACCAACAAAAGGAAAACCAGAAGTGATATATCACAACAGCCAAAGTGGCTATTTGTTGCCTTTTTGTTTCGCTTCCTTCAGTCTCAGATGTAGCATCACACTGCTCCGTCTGTCTGCCTATACTCTTTCATGCACATGATTTATTTTGAGCACAATTTACAGGACAAGAAATTAACACTATCAAGTAAAATAGTGTAAAATCTGAACTGTAGGTGGTTTTTGTTTTAGTCTGTCTTGTCACTCAAGCAAGTACACACTTAAATTTATGTTTCTGTCTCTCTGTTGATGGTAAAATAGTGCGATTTGCTTGTGGATTCCACCTGCCGCAGTGCATACAAAAGTCAGTTTCTTGCCCTGATTAAATACTGTGTTGTGTGTGTGAAATGTCAGTGAACTGTGTCATGACCTGTGTGGGTTTTTCATCTCTTTAGTTGGGTCGAGATCTTCAGCAGTATCAGAGTCAGGCTAAGCAACTCTTCAGGAAACTCAATGACCAGAGTCCCACACGCTGCACTTTAGAAGCCGGTTCAATGGCATTTCAGTGAGTATGAAGCACAATTTAAAGACCATTACACTGCATTTGTCATAATTGTCCATAATTGTCATTGTCAATAATGGTTTCTTAACAGTTCTGAAGAAATTATGCAACAGAGACTTTACAAAAATCACCTAAAAGATTAATTTTTCTGTGTTTCTACCCAGTAGGGCTGAACGATTTAGCGGAAACCTGACTGTGATTTCCACTGTGATTTCATTTTGCGTCGTAGTTTCATTTAAAGCTGAGCGTCAGTTTAATACTAACTGTATAATAGATTGATAGCATGTGATGAAGTATGACCACATGAGATACTATTAAATGAGGATGGCCTGAATTTATTAAACCACTGGTCAGACATGCTGCAAATTTTGGTTATAAAATATTGAGACTTGGCTTAAAATTTACCACAGCATGCAGCCATATTATTTGTGTGTGTGTGTGTGTGTGTGTGTGTGTGTGTGTGTGTGTGTGTGTGTGTGTGTGTGTGTGTGTGTGTGTGTGTGTGTGTGTGTGTGTGTGTGTGTGTGTGTGTGTGTGTGTGTGTGTGTGTGTGTGTGTTTGTATCAATAGGTAGAATGAACAAAATTGCTGATACCATTGTTTTAAATTGCAATCTTAATTTGAAAATTGATTGCCTGTTCATCCTGACTATGATGTTTAATTTCTGATCACACTTTTGCTTCTCCTTCCAGTTATTTTATAGAGAAAGGCGTGTGCTACCTCGTGCTGTGTGAAGCCAGCTTCCCCAAGAAGCTAGCCTTTGCTTACCTAGAAGACCTGCAGGCAGAGTTTCACGAGCAGCACGGAAAGAAGGTTTCCACGGTGTCCCGCCCCTACTCCTTCATCGAATTTGGTAAGAAAAAGACGGAACCAGGAGAAACTTTGTAAAGCACCTCTGATCACAACGCTGACATTAAAGGACCAGCACGTTGGATTTAGTTTGATCTGGTGGTGAGGTTACAAATTGCAACCAAATGAATACCTTTTTCAGTGTGTAGGGATGCCTAAAACAACTGCCATTTCAACAACAACAAAAAAAACTTCTCCAAAGCAAGTTGTCATTTGTCTTTTCAGGGCTGCAGTAGAATCACATACTGTGGAAGATAATCAGCTCCTTATTTCGATATAAACAGCTCATTCTAAGATTATTGGAACACAGTAATTTGTAGTTGCACAAATAAAAACCTAATTATTGCATTTATTTTCATAGATCCGACTACATTCTACATAGTGGATGTTTAAATCTGTATCTGTTTTACCATCGCTAGTTGTTCTACTGTGCAGTGTGTTCAGTAAAATGTGTTTGTTTTAAATGCATTGGTGGCCAGTGCAATATATTTTAGAATGCATTAGGGCTGAACCCGAATATTTGGATATGTGAATATTCAGTTGTGACGGTGGTATGCAAATATTTATTTTGAGATCTGAATATCCGGATATGCCCCCCACCCGGACGATGTGGCGTGATCAGTATTAGAACTGTTAATTCGTCCCCCCCGGCCTCCTGTCAGACTTTGGGAACCGAACCAAATTCTCGGATATTCGTCCTTAATTGGGGCCGAATATCCGGAGCCCAGAAACTGCTATTCGGGCCAGCCCTAGAATACATACATTGTAGTAGTGGAGACTTATTATTAATGGAAGTGATCCACTCTGATTTTACTCTCCAGATAAACTCGATATCTTGTCCAGTCCAAATTAAAATCTGTATACTTTAGTATGTGGAATGTATTTTAATTTAATATAACATAAAATTGAGCAACCTAGTTAAGCTGAAACGCTGAGTTTTATCAGGGAATTGAAAAAAAAAAAAAAACCCTGATCTCTTTGTTAAGGTCAGTATCAACTATAACTACATTCCTGAGTGGCAAAAGTAACATAATTCAATCTGTTTTAAAGTTTTCAGGCTCAAAATTCTTGAAAACTGGAACCGAGTTTGTTACAGTGAAATGTGGAAGGTAAAAATCTAATGCAACCTCTCAGCCAACCACTGCATTGTCTCTTTTAGTTGGTTTTTGGTTAAAGCTTGCAGAGCCTCCACTGCTCATTTTGCACCACTGCATGCAATCTTGGTCAAAGGGAAAAGCGGTTCACTCTTAGAAAACTGATAAAGAAAGTTCCACTACACTGGATTAAGCGGATCTTTCCTGTCAGACTCTTACGTCTCTGTTTTTGATGTAAAATCCCTGAACGTGCAGATATAAAACCTGCAGGGGTTGTTGAGCTACAGTGAGGGCTGACAGTCATCTTCACAGCTAATGTAGTTTTGACATATTTTAAGGGAACAATATTTGTGTCTCTCTCCTTAGACACATACATTCAGAAAACCAAGAAGTCGTACATTGACAGCCGAGCGAGAAGGAACCTGGGCAGCATCAACACAGAGCTGCAGGATGTTCAGAGGATCATGGTGGCGAACATCGAGGAGGTGCTGCAGAGAGGAGAAGCTCTCTCTGGTGAGTCTCTGGTGTCTCTGACCTGTTCTGATGGTTGTACAACGGGGAGAGATTAGTGGGTTAGCGAGGCTTGAAGTGAGAGTTTTCATTGTCACTAAGGTGACTCTTTTAACCTGCTAGATCACCATGGTAACTGATGCTGTGGAGCAGGTTATATTTTAGTTCAAACTGGTTGGAAGAAGCATCTTCCTTTAACCAGAACATTTCCTGTTGATTTTTACAATGATATAGATTCTCAGCGGAGGGAATCTGCAAACTTGTTGAGCTGTATGTTACTAAAACCACTGAATGAAGCGGTTACAGTATTACACACTGTATGTCACCGTGTTGCCATGGGAACCTGACATGTTTTTAGCTGGTGATGCAGAAATCCTACTAATATGATTTTATGTCTAGTTTACACTGCTGGAACTGCAGCTAACAGAACACACATGAGAATATCCAATGATTCTACTGTTATTTATGACAGATTATTCAATGAAAAACATTTGTTTCACTTTGATTTGGCCGAAATTTAAAGTGATATCCTGCATTATGGGACAGTGTGAAACTTAAATGCTCTTCAATACAAAATGTTTGAATAGGTGAAGTTTAATCTACAGCTGTCAGTTACAAATAAGCAGCTCCATTCAGTAAAATCAGTGAAATAAATATATTAACACACAATTGCCAGTTTTCAGTTTTGCAGTAGCAGTCCTTTTACCATTATAAATTTTTGTATTTCTCACTGTTCTCCATTATAACAACCTGTTGACAGAAGCAGCTGCATACGAGTTAAACGCTTCCTTCTATGTGAATGCGCAGAGTTTGAAGCAGAAAATCTGAGTTCTGTCAAGCCGACTTACACAAAGAAAGCCCGGATATGTCAGTCTTGTTTCACAGTGCAGTTGGGTAGAACTCATGTCATTTTCTCACAGAATAAATAGAACAGTTTGACATCATGTTATGAGTTTTTCTGTGTTTGATTCTGTCCACTTCTGTGTCCTTTCTCCACTCTCCTCTTACCTCTTTTGTCTTCTACTCCCTCTCCCCTTCTTTCTCCTCCACACAGCACTCGACTCCAAGGCCAGCAACTTGTCCAGCCTGTCGAAGAAGTACAGGAGCGACGCCAAGTATCTGAACACCCGCTCCACCTATGCCAAACTGGCAGCCGGCGGCGTCTTTTTCATCATGCTCATTGTCTATGTACGCTTCTGGTGGCTCTGAGAGACGAAAGAGAAGGAGGAAGAAGGGGGTGTTGAAGTGGAAAATGACCTGCAAGGAGTCTGCAGACCTCGAAGAAAAAAAAAAAGATAAAAACAGGTTCCCTGCTCTCAATAAGACTTTTACAGACAAACCCGCCCGCTTCTGTTCTCGCCTGTCCATGGATGTGTGATCTGAATATAAATGATGTCACATACATAGTTTTATTATTAACCGTTAATGCTCTCGTAGTTGCCCTGGATCGGAGAGGGAATGAGTGAATGTGTGGGAGTGTTTATGAGCTGATTGTTTTTTTTTCCTGAAGTTGATTTGTGTGCGAGTGTCGAGTGGCTGATTCAATCTTGTATACCGTCTAATAATACAGAAAAGAGAAAAAAATCTAAACATTTTATTTATCCTGACCACATTACATGGGAAATACTAGTCATTTAACATGTTAATCATAATAGTGATGGACAACATTCAGTATCGACTACACATATTTGCAAAACACGGCATTAAGCTTCAGTAAGGACTTCAAATAGGCTTAGTAACAGGAAGTAATTGAAGTGGACTTTTTTAACACTGTATGGAAGCCTTGCAAATGTTATTCCACCTGCAGATTTCTTTGCCATTATGGGATGTCAGTGACCCTAAAAATGACTATAACTATTGAGAGGGACAGCAGTGACAGCATCCCACACTCATATATCCGCCTTTCCTTGCAGGTTAATCATTTTCTAGAAGAATAACCTGTAGTTGCATGTCAGTTTAGTGTGCACAAGTTGGTCCCGAAGGTGCTTGTCATCAACAAAGGACAGCAAACGGTCACTTTTTTCCTGTATTTCTCACATCATAGGCAACTAAGGAAGAGGTTTAATAATCTCAATTCTGAAAAACACATCTGGATAATTATAAGGTGTAATAATAGTTAGAAAATGTTATTTCTCTTATCAGTTCTCCACGTTAATCCTGGACATGTAGAGCTGGACTGTGATAATTCAAGTTTAAATAGCTGGTTTCAGTGAGAGTGGCTGGAATTTGCCATTAATGGAAATTCCAAAATGACCTCTGGAGAGAATTTTGGTGAAAATAATCCACTAATATCAAAGTTTATTTTCATTTACAAGATCTTAAATTCTTAAAGCCTCTTTTTAGTTGGTAATGAGCCATTAGAGGTGAACAGAAATATAGAATTTAACCCTAACAAACCGTTGTACAGTCCTTAATCTGCCCTGCATCCACACTCTCTGGAAACGTTATGCACCGTGACAGCACCTTTCTGCAAACAGGCATTTATTTTTTTTTTAAAAAATTGATGTCTGGTTGGGTCCTTTTACTCTGAAGTTTACACAAGTGCAGACTGGATTAAGTTGATTTAGGCTCAGAGCTTAGGTTTTGATCGGTAGCCGCTGTCTGCTTTCAGCTGGAAAAGGACACCACCTCTTTATTTTCTGTTCTGTCTGCTTTCTATGAATAAAATTATTTGCACAAAACTCCGCTCATGTCTGTCAGAGGACCTTTAGTTGACCTGATGGTTATGTGAAAATCAAGTTTTTTATTTTGTTGACATGTCCATTTGGGTTTTTATATGTGCTAGATGACATATATTATGAGCAAAAGCATCAGTTCACGCCATAGCTGTGCATTTCTGCCTCGAAGCTGTAGCTTACAGATGACAGAAACATGGATTCAGACAGCTACGGTTTCATACGTAACAAATGTCAGCTTAGATTGTGGGGTTTTCCATATCATTGTTCTGTTTAGGGTTGATTTCGGGTTCGAACATTCGTGGCTACATTACTCCAGTAATGTAATTTGCCATTAAGTAAGAGATAGAGTAGTTTTACAGTGTTTCAGCATATTCATAGGTGAGCTGGTGTGCTTGAGTTATAGCAGGTGGGTGGACACTTCGTAGATGTGCATATTATAGAGGAATTAATGGTGTTGGGGAGGGGTTATTGTCATTTTAAAAATTCTAACTTATGCTAACTACCAAGAAAGAAACCTGAATTCCTCACATTGAACTGATTCCCAGCAGCAGTGAAGTGCGAATTAAAAACATAACAGCTGTCTGCCATGTTATTTATTCAGCAATCAACACATGCACATGCAATGTGTGATTTGTTTTTACTTTAGTTTGCTGCTTTCTGGCGTTTTGACAGGGTTTGTGTGGAAGCTTGAGATCAGTTTTTGCTGCCTTTGTGCAATTTTCTAACATATTTATCATATTCTACTGGTTATTATTCCATTTCATTTACCTCCCATATTGTATATATTGGCCTCCTTTGCAGATGTTGTCAATTTTAATACTGTTTTGCTATATATGTACATTTGATTCTATTAATGTTGATTTTATTTCTTATTGCTTGTTGTTGTGCACCGTCCAGCGGAAGCTATTTATATTTTGGTCATGCCATGTACGATGACAATAAGGCCATTCTAATTCTAATTCTAAGTTTAATGTGATAGCTGTTTTTTGCATTTCTTAAGGAGGATGCATTAATTTCTCGGCCGCCTAGAAGCTTCCCAGTGGGCTGCTTCACCTGTACGCCTTGCTAGAGTCTAGGCATTATCTCTTTCTTTGAACAAAATAGATGGTATCATGGGAGAACCAAGGACTTGATCCATTTTTAATCAAATGTTCTCCTATATAATCCTTTTTTTTTTTTTTTTTTTTTAAAAGCTTTTTGATGTTTGCAATAGTGTTTGAAGTCCTGGTCAGCTGGTGTGCTGGAGCTGTAGCAGGTGCGTGGAAAGCAATGGTGTAGGAAGGGAATATTTTAATGCAAATCGTCTAACTTTGATAAGTACAGATGGGTTTTCCTGGGTTTAATCATTACCTCAAGAGGAACGTTAAACGAAAGCTGAATTGGTGCTTGAATCTAATTTTTTATAGTCCAGTCAAATACAAAATGTGTCATACAGTGAGAACAAAATGGAAATTCTGTCTTATGACGTGGCTGCTGGTTTCCCACCGAAAATCCGTAGTGTGGTGGGAAGATGCAGCTGATGTGAACCTGTGGATGCGTCCATCAGGTCTTCTGTAATGGCCACAATAAAAACGATGGCTTCCCACCTCATCCCAGCTGCTTCCCCAGTCTCTTCCCCTTCATCCTCTTCTCCTCAAACTCCCGTCTGATCCAATCAGAGCCGAGGGAAGCTGCGGAGACGGCAGCTGTACGGCAGAGGACAGGGTCATAAAGCGCAGAGGGCCGAAAGAGGAAGTCAAGGGACCTGGTGAGTTATTGCCCCACAAACGTACACACCGGGGCCTGGGAACCGGGAGCTTCTCACAGGGGGGGTTAGCATGGAGGGTTTTTGCACAGGCCTGGACCTGGTCTGCACTTCTTATATGCTTTATCACCTCATCACAGGGAAATGATGACCCCTCATACCTTCCTGTCATAACACTGCATGTCTATAAAAAAAAAAAAAAAAAAACACACCTTCAACTCAGTAATAAAATCAATGTAGTAAATTATCCTCCATCCCACTGCTACATGTTTACCCACATCTCATGCTGAAAATTGCCCTTTAGGCATATAAAAAAAATACGCCAAGAACAAAAACAGGATATAGAGTGGGAAGAGAGAGATGTGAGAAAGTGAGAAAGAGGAGGAACAAACAATATTCACCAAAGTAAAATGTATGTCACGCGAGATGAGCCATGAGTCAATTCCAGGTCAAAAACACACCTCTGCAAAACTGAAATGTATGTCAAGAATTACTGTAAAAGTCTCAGATTAATTTCCCAATGTAATGCACTGTAGGGTAAATATTTATCACGACACCTTCGCTCTTTTCCCAGCTGTATTTTCATGTATCTCTCCGTTTCTCCTAACAGATAACACTGCTGCTGTATTAATAGTGTCGCATCTTGAACACATGCATGAGCTGCGGCTGTGAGAAAGTGAGGGCCGAAGTGTGAATTCCAGCCATGGCTGTCTTTTAACAGCTTGTGAATTTATGATACAATTAACCCTGGAAGATATGCCGAGCGCACTCACTTTACACTCTCTCTGGAACTTTCAACGTGTGAGTCAAAAGCACAAACATGCAGGGAAACATGGTGCGCACATATGTTACACACTGAGCATGAAGAAAAGCCCGAAACATTCCCAAAACATGCTCAACCAGGTTCGAGATGTTGCATAAAATCAGCAGCAGATGATGTCAGGCGGTGAGAATTTATTGGATTTTAAAAAACACAAATAGATGGAAAAACTTTGTTATTGAAGGAAATGAAAAAAGTGTAAATGAGTGATGAAACACAGGCCTGTTTACAGCTCTTTGAAAATACATTTTTCAGCAGAATATTTTCTCAACTCATAAAAGGCACTAAATATATAGTGCCTTTGTATGTCATCATGATTTGGGCCTCCTAACAAACACTTTAACATGTTTTTAGTGTGTGTACACTGTAAAAAATATTCCATAAAAAACTGTGAAAATCTGGCAGCAAGTGTGCAACAAAACATACAAAAAATCTTGAATACTGTCACGTTCAAAAACTGTAACGAATTGTGGGATTAACATCAAATATCTCTAAAATAATGACATTTTTAGCTGATTGGAATAAAATTTAACTGTAATTTTATGGTCACTTTACACTGTAAAAGCATAAATGACTTTTGATGTGGACATTATTTACAGTTTTAGCTTGCTTATTTATGGCTCATTAACAAATTACTAATATTTTCTGTGATTTTTACATGATATTACGTGCAATTTAACAAACACTGCAAAACTTTTTTAAAAATTATTTATCATTTTTTTAAAAATGGATTTATTTTTAGTCCTAGTCCTTTGTATATTTTTTTTTCCAAATAAGAACAAATATCTTTAATTTGCCATTATTTTGGCTGGCAAAAATAGGGTAATTTTATCATCAAACAGAAAAGAATGAATAATCATTCATAAATAAATGTTTTTTTTTTAACAATTTACACGTAAATTAATACTTATTTTTGTGTGATTTTACTAGTTATTATTTGTAATTTAACAAAACTGGACAAATATGTAGAATAGCAATAAACTGTTAAAAAAATCCCAGTTACATACTATTTAAAACCTTTATTTTTTACAATTTAATTCTTCTATTCTATGCCTAACATAATTTTAACGTTCCCCACTTTTTTTGTTCATGACCCATGATATTTGTACCCTCTACTTGTATGTGTGTAATAGTTGTTTTATGCACTTTAATTCATACGTCGTCTTTTATTTGTGACTACTTCATCTATATTCTGTTTCTCACATTCTCCTTCCATTGGTTTGACCCAAATGCCCCTTTAGGCCTCAGGGATCAGGACCTGATGGAGGAGGCCTGAGAAGTACGTGCCAGTATCTCTGTGTGTTTATGCTTTGGCATTAGTGTTTGCACAAGTGTCTTTGCGATCTGTAGCTCAGTGAGTTAAGCATTTTCTTGTGGAGCTGCATGTCGCTGGTTCAAGACCGGATCCTTCATAAATTTTGTCCATGTCTTGACAAAGACAAACAAAGAAAAATGGAATTAGTGGGTCTTGAACTTGCAACCTTCCACTTAGTAGTCTATGTTGTTATCCCGTGAGCTACTTGCTCAGATACTAAATCTTCTTGATTGTTGTGCATGTATCATTTGTATTGTTGCCATTTGTGAGTTTTTTTAAACTTCAGTTTTGATTCGAATGTTTTTGTCAGGAGGTTGGACTTTAGGCTTTGTGCTGGAGGGTTGAATCCTGATTTCTAAGATTTTCAAAGTGTACAGACCTCTTGAGTCCTCAGGACCTGAGATTTCACACAGTCTGAGGGCAGAAATGTGCAAAGTTTCTTAGTACTTTTGTGTTAGTTAGAAAAATTTGTTTAATGGAAGTCTTCAAAGTTGTGACCATGAGTCTTGATTTCACATTTAGAGTATCCATTTGAGTTTTCGTCAGACGTTCACCTGTGTGCTTTTTAGAAATGGTGAAGAAACTTTGATTGTATTCACTGAAAAGTCTAGTTTGTGGTGATGAGAAGGTAACATTAGTTTGATCACTGATTTCAACTATTAGTAGACTTTATGAGGGAAGCAGTTTAGAGAAAAGAGTTATTAGTAAATCAGTACATAGTGCAATCCAGAACATTGAGAGAGGAAATGTATGAAGAAACAACTAGAAGTATTTGTTTCAGAATAGAAAACGTTAGAAGTGATGTATTTATTATTTTTTTGTTTTGATTTAGTTATTGTGTTTTCTGTGTAATTAGATATTCAAAAGTGTAATAGGTGTTTTTTCAAAATTAGTGTCTATAGTTTGATTAATCTTATAAGTGTTATTCGGTCTTTGCTCATTTTTTATTATTGTATAATATTAGATATAGATGTCCAAATGTTTTTTCTTTTTAATGTGTAATTGTTGAGTGAAAAGTAATATTGGCTGTTATGAGTTTAAAATTAATTGTCAATATTAAATATTTAGATAGAGTCTTGTAGATTGTAATTTGAAAAACTTGTAGTCGATTTTAATGTGTAATTGTATATAGAAAGTTTTCATAGTAATTTGTGTTTAATTCCTAGTAAAAGTGTTATTGTCTTTAAGATCTTTTTATGTAAATAAACATTTAACTATTTAAATAAGTGTTGTATTGTGGTGCAGTTAATTGATGGGTAGGCGTAGTGAGAGACAGCCAGAAAATGGGGTAGAAATAAGAATGAGGGAAACTCACATAGCACGGGGTTGCCAACGAGAATCGAACCCGGACCTCAGCGTTGGAGGCGTAGTACATACGTCATTGGCTTAACACGTTGAGCTATATGGGCATACGTGTTGTTGGTCATTAAAGGTGTATTAATCCAATAGAAAGTCTAGGGGTAGGGTTAGGGTTAGAAAGGCAGGTCCGTACAGCTGTAATGCAAAAAATAGGGTAATTAATATTACACATAAATATTTTTAATGTTAATACGAAGCAGCCGAATATTAAGCGGAATTAATCCCCAGTTTTTCCTTCTGGCTTTTGGCCGGTCTATATCCCTAACAGTATAGCACGGCCAAAAGCCAGAAGGAAAAACTGCAACTTTATTCTAAAAATTTTTTGGCTAGTTCGGGTTAATATTAAATTATGAAAATATGTAAAATTTAATATCCATGTTTTTGGTACATTACAACTGTCAGGACCTTCCTCTCCAACCCTAACCCTACCCCTAGACTTTCTATTGGATTGATACACGTTTTCAAGCACATAACATGCGTACTCATATAGCTCTACGGGTTAAGCCACTGACGCATGTACTAAATCTCCAAAACTAAGGCCCGGGTTCGATTCCCATTTGCAACCCTGTGCTATATGAGTTGCTTTCATTCTTATTTCTACCCCATTGTCTGACTGTCTCTCACTACACCTATCCATCATTTAACTGAAAAAGACTACAACACTTATTTACAAATTTCATGTTTATTTATTAAATAAACTTCTTGAATTTCTTACATCTTTTTTTCCCCATAATTTATAAAAGTTTGATTGTCTTAACTTTTTCCCTTTTATTTAATTGCTTCTTTTTTAGGTACTTTCTTTCTTTAATCTTCTTCTTCTTCTTTCTAGATTTTAACACCAACCTTAACAATGTTATAAAGCCTTACATTACAATGAAAAAACTTCTATTGTAACAATCACAACTTAGTCAATTATTCACTTTATCCATTCAACTTATTTGTTTAGCACCTTTGACACAGGTGACAAAACTAAACAAGCACATAGAAAAAAACTATGCTAAAACTATGATGACAACTCACACACATATAAAAACCTAATATTTAACATGTTCATAAAATCTGTTGTGCCCAGGGGATGGAGGAAATTTATTGAATCCTTCTTGGCCTCACACAGTCAATCATTTTCTATATTTACTTAATTTTCAGTCAAAGACAACTGAGAACTGCAGAGCAACACACCTCTGCACACAGCACCCTCTGCTGTTTCAAATTATAGAAAGGCATCATATACACACTTCATACTGACATCTGAAAAACCGTAAAGGCAGGGCGATGTTCTTCTTGAATAACAGCCACTCATTTGGTTTCCCATGGCTGGCACGCTAAGGGGAAGATTTTATGGCAGTGCACAAGAACACACACACTCACACACACTCCTCCTAATGCAATCAGTCATTATTATCTGCCCCCATGTTGTGCACCATAAGTCTACTGGCTGACAGCTGTAGTCACCCTGACTGATGGGCTCCAAATCAGTGTGAAGAGCCCCAACATTGATGAAAGCGTTTCTCTCACCAGCATGGCACCAGCTGATGGCTCCAATCCAGGCCCAGTTTTATTACTACTCTGCGGTATACCTGAAACACCAGAAGAAGAAAAAAAAAAACACACTAATACTCATGGAGTTGATCCAAAACGAGCTGCGCCGAAGCCAAAGACACACCCGTTCGTTTTTCTTTTGTGCCAACAGTCTTGTTGTTTCTAAACAATAAAACGGATTTTTACTGTGGTTTATAAATGTATTCAGCACTAACAAACTGTCATTATCTGATCTGCTTTCTAAACATGATAAAGCTCAAACAGAAGATTGAACAACTTTTTTCATGATATTCGAATTATATGACCAGCACCTGTAGTTGTATATAGTTTTACTTTTAGCCCTCCACTGTAGGAGAGGCCCACCACAGTTTGTACTTTGCACATTGTAAATAGTTTTGATTTTGCTGCTGACTCATAAACTATTTTGTGACTTATGTGATTGCATCATAACTTCTCATTTTGTCTGTTAAGACACTGGTAGGAAAAGAGTCAACAGTCTGAACCAAACAATTCTGTATTCCCTAATAATGTATTTGTGTTTAATGGGATTTAACATGTTTTAACACAAACTCCTTTATGGTTCATAATTCCAGTGACTGAATTACACCAAAGCAATACTGATTTATCAAACTGGAATTTTCTTAAAACAGCTGTTTTAATATTTTGGCGTTTAATTTTTTATTTAATCTTGCTAACCTTCACAAACAAACAATAGCATAGACACATCTACAAAAGTTTAGCACGGATGCGAGGACCCGTCCAACGCTGCTTGCAGCTTTAATTTAAGAATGTTCTTTCTTTGGCTTTATGGAACATTATGAGAATGTCTTCATAGGAGAATTTTGTTAATATGACACATTACAGGAAAATTTTTAAAAAAAATCATCCAAGGCCGCAATCAATAACATCTGGAAAGCACATCTTCAATGTTGGTTTCAGTTTATTATCATGGAACACAGAATATTTTATAGAAGAACGTTCTATAATAGGTTCCCTCAGCATCTCCAAAACAACCTCAGAACGTTGAAAACAAAATGTTCCACCTTTGTTAATATATTCTTACAGGAACATTTCAGAAGATTCTTCCCTCCCCTTCTTTGTCATCATAAAAAAAATCTGTTCCTGAAAACATCCTCTGAATATTGACATCAATACATTTAATTAATTAACTTTATAGAAATATTATCGAAAATTAAAGTTTTCTTAATGCAATTTGATTTTAGAATTTAATGAATATATTTTCTTTAAAAAATATTAGAACTTGTAGGTGATATTATTTAATAGTGGGAACGTTACTGTACTACTCCACACTAGTATTAGTTTTATTATTATGATTGATTTTAAATTTATAATAGATGTTATTTGTTTTATTTATCTTGTATTTGAGTATGATCAACGTGCTACCTGTGTCCCTTTAGCATCAGAAGCTAACACCGGTTGCTAACATGGTTGCTAACGGTAACGGCGTTGCCCCCCGGCGGTCAGAACCGGAAGTGCGGCTCCCGGAACTGGAGGCGGATCCTGCTGTGACCGGAGTAGACGCACAGATGAAGATGACAGATGCTCCGGCGCATCCGTTATTATGTTCGCTGCTTTTCTCTCTAGTTCTCCGTCCCGGGACAGCGGCAGAGGTCTCCGTATGGAGCGTGGACATCAACTCGGTGAGTGTTCCGCCGTCGACAGGCGCCTTTTACCGGCTATAAAACAGTCTGCCGAGCTAAATGTGACATAGCAGCCGCTAGCCGGTAAGCTAACTAGCTCCTAGCAACGCTCCTGTCCGGTGTCTGCTCCAGCTGTCAGAGGCACAACTGTGGGTCTGAAAGCTGTGTGTTCATGAGTCTGACAAGGTTAACTTCTCATTTATATTTTACCACAATTTATCATCACAAGTCTGCATGTTTAGTGAAGCCAAGTGATGTCAGGACATAACAGTATGTGCAGGTGTCTTGTCCTGAAAGGAAGAGTATAACACACTGACAACAAAAAATAACCTTTAATAAGGGTTTATGTTGTGGTTAAGATGAAGTTAGTTTGACCTCTTGTCATATTAGTGCATGACAGAGACTCTGCTGTTTAAAATATTATTGTTTGTCCCTCCAGAAAGAGAAACATGCCTCAGAGTAACCTAATAATTGCTGTCTGATATGGTTTTAAAAAAAAAAAAAAATATATATATATATATATATATATATATATATCAGGAGCTGAAGGAGCTACTAGTGAAAATACAGAGACACTGCTATGCTGCAGTTCAGATTTAAAGCATTGCAATTGGTGTTTTATAGCAATTTATTCAGACTAATTTAGCTGCAAACACTCATTTATTCGAGACAAGTGTCTTTTCTTGTAACAATTCAGAATTCTTTTTTCTATGAAACAGAGGCATTAAGGCAAAAACACAAAACAACAATACCTATGTCTGCAGAAATTAGTGAATTGTGTTAAATTAATCACCATCTATTTTGACAATCGATTAATCAGTGTGATTTTTAAAGAACAAAATGTCAAAATTCTCAGATTCCAGCTTCTGATATTTGAATATTTTCTGGTTTCTTTTTTCCTTTATGAAAGTAAACTAAGCACTGTATGTTTGGATTGTAGACAGAACAACACATTTGTCGTCTTGGGCTTTGATAGATAGATAGATAGATGGATAGATAGATCCTTTATTGATCCTGCAATGGGGGAAATTTTCAGTGTTACAGCAGCAGATAGATAATAAGACAGTACAAAGAAAAGAGCAGCACACAGTGCAAAAATATAAATAGTCACTTTCTCCTGAGAGAAGAAATGCAAACATTTGTAGACAAAAAAAAACTGAACAAATTAAAGACCGAACAACATTTTTCCTAATTTTCTGACCGTTTATAAACCAAGAAACTGATCAACTAAACAGGAAAATAATGAAGAGATGACGCTATTCTTTAGTTGCAGCTCATTTGTCTGAGTTGGGTGTGAGAAAGTAAATTTATGTTGTGTGTTATTGGATCAGGTAGTTACTGATATGTTGAAATCTTTAAATTTTAAACTGCCAACTGCATAATTTTGAAGTTAATATATATCAGAGTAAAATTTAAAGAGATTTGAAGATGTTTGGGGCTCAGTCCATAACTCTTTAGATTTTTGCTGTTTGTAGAGCACCAGAGTCAAGTTATTTCAGAGTAAAATGAATATAGCATGTTAGACACTGTGCTCTCTGTAAAGTAAGGTCATCCCACTTGTTTTCTATGCTTGTTCTATGTTCTACATTCATATCACAGTGAGTGCAGGACAGCCAGACCAGTTGTTCTCAAACTTACAATTAGTCTTATTTGTTATAATTTACAGCTACAATAATATGTAAAGCTGAAAATGTGTCCTGATATTTGATGAGCTGCTGTATGGACTGATATTTACGTTTATCTCTGTGAGTTTTAAGATCAGAGTCCAAACAGCAGCTGACTGACTTGTGTCTGTTGTGGTTTCAGACACAAGATGCAGTGTTTCGAAAGACGCTGTACGCCAACACCACCATCTACATGAACTGTGAGTAGTCTGAACTTTCCAGTATTGATTATTGAGGTTTTTTAACCCCCCACTCTCTGAAATGATGCCTTATAGCATAAAAATGTGATTATGTTTTACCTTTTATGTATTTTCCTCAGAGAACTTTAAGAGAAATCAAGAATTTTAGAATGATTAAGGTGATTTTGTTTGTAAGTGTCTCTGCATCGAAATTAAAAAATCATTTTATAAAAGCAGAGAAACACTGTTTGGAAGCGTTTTAATATGGTGTAACACTGGCAAAGGCATCCAGAGTTGTTTTCTTGAAGACAGAGATGCTGTTTTTGTTCAACAACATCCTTTTTGTAGATGAAGCATTTCCATCTGACTGATGTTGCATTTCTTTTTGCAATCAAATCTCGCTTTTCAGTGTTTCTGTCCTGTTCCTTGTTAATTTTTCTGTGCACATATGAAGACTTCATGTCAGCAAAGTCTGTGTCTTGTATATAAAAATCTAAAAATTATAAATTATTCTATCAGACAGACTAGTCATGGAAAATGAGAAGAATACATATTTTTTTGTATCAGTAATGTGTTTGAGTTAATTTGCCTTACTTTACATTGCACTTTCATATTACGATTTCAAAAGTTTGCATTTAGCAAATCACCAAAGCTGCAATCTTAGATATATGTCCTGCAGTGCACTTTTCACCCAAAATCTAAACTGTTATGTCAGTGGTTTGATGAATTTATGGTGTTCTCTGTGTGTGACAGTCACATTTTTGATGGTATCTTGTGTGGTATTGCTCAATAACATGTTTTAAATCTATTACACAGTCAATATTGAAATATTGAAAACTTAAACCACAAATCAAAATGCTGTATCTGTCAGAAAAATTAAATATTTTTCCTGTGAAGGAAAAATGACTCTCTTTCTTCTAATTGCGGTATTTCCTCACAGCTGTTAGCTGAAGACATCCCAGAATGTCATGCAGGTTGCATTTGTCAACTACAGTCACCTTAAATCAAGTTGTAGAACCTATAGATCACCTCAAATTATCCTGCAGGTTATCACCTTTGATCTCTGTTCCTATTTGCTTCTTCCAAACTCTCTCTCCCTAAATGATCCTGAGAAAGGCACATGCTGCAACAGAAGGTGCATGAGATAGAAACAAATGCCGTAACAAAAACATGACTTGGTTAAGATTAGATACTGTTTAGTCTGACGTTACAGAGTCGACAAGTTGTCTCCATATTGGGCTGTAATCTAAATATGGCATTCCTCCCAACTCAGTACATACCCAAGGTTGAAGAGAATCCTCAGAACTGATGCTGCCAGTGCTCACATCACCGTTTTGCTCGTTGTGTCACTTCTCCTGATATCAGGCAACCTTATTCTCAACCTCAGCCATCTGAGTCTCCAGAGTGTCTCTGAATCTTCCTCCTCGTTCGTCTCTCGACATCGCAGAATCCCCTAACATTTCCCAAATTGTTACTATGAAAACACTGACTTACTGCCAGGTGAGTTGTGATGCTCAGATACTTAATGCCTAAATTAACACTTGATGATGTTGGTGATGTGTATTCTGGCACTAGTTGGTGACTAAGTTAAAAAAGCAACGACAAACCACAATTGCCAGTTGTATTTGATCCAGGTCATCACAACAGTTCAAATCAGTTAAGTGCAGAAAAGCTCTCTGTGTTTTGAGGTTTTATTCAGTGCCAGAGGAATGAGAGATTTGGCTTCTTTCAGTTTGATTCAGGTTCAAAACACCTCAAGTTGGTTTTAATTTACAAACTAAATTAAAAGAAACCGCAGCTCTGCTATCACAAGGATCCAAAGCTCTTACTCTCCAAATCACTGGTGATTATCTTGTTGAAAAATCGTCACAGAGGCACCAAGACTGCTGGGTTTAACATTTAAATGTCGGCTGGAGTGGCTTTGTTGTGCTGAAATTCACCTCCCACCGTGTGTTTGTGGCTAAACTCCAAACATTACGGATAAGCCAGATGTCCTGCAACCTGCAGGTTAGATTTTCCTGGAAAAGCTGCACGGGGAACCTCTTGACACTGCGAAACAAAATGCCAGTGTTAGAAATGACAAATACTGTGGGAAAGTGTCTTATCTACACTGTACAGATTGTACTGTGGTGAAAAATGCTCTTCATCGGACTGTGTGTGTTTGGTGGGCTTTACCTGCTCTCAGTTTGCTGATTTTTGTGGAGGATTTTGTGAAAAGCACCTTTAATTTTTTTGAAAGTAGAGCTGTAACAGATCGATACGGAAAATTAATGAGCAACTATGCTGAAAAATGCAAAAATTGTTCTTAATTGTGATGACTTTCTTTTCTTTGCCATATATGATATTAAATTAGATGTTTTTTTGGTTTTGCTTTGGAAAAAAACAAGAAAAAATCAAGATATCACAATTAAAATTGAATTATTAACAGAAAATAATTATCAAATGTATCAATTGTCAATATTATTACAAGTTACAGCCCAAACATGACCCTAAAATCATACTATAGCTCTTCTCTGAGTGGCAGTTGTATTTAGTAGTCAGTAGAAGTCTTTATTCCTGCTGATAAGACACTAGACATAACCCAGATTGTGTTATTTTTAGCACAGCTGCTGTGGACAGAATGAAATCTACAACTGTTCAAAGGAAAATGTCAGGTTTTGTTGCCAGTTTCGCAGAATGAAAGACTACCTCTTCTCTTTAGAAATGCCAGTTTGCATCAGCATCTTCCAGTCATAGAGGGAGAAATCCATATTACTGTAGAGGAGGGAGGGATTTGTGCAGAAAAACGACCAAGATGCAGCAGCATGATGTTTGGAAATTCAAACTTTTGAAGTCGAGGAAGGTCAGGGGGAAAAGTGTGCTCACAAAAAAGTAAAAAGCAGCAGCAGGAAGGCTTTGAACATCTGTAGCAGCTGGAGAGAACTGATTAATAATCTACTTTTCTGTTCCATCTCTGCAGTCCAGGGTGACCCAACGTCATGCGACAGAACCTTGGCCTTCAACATCAGCTGGTACCTGCGATCATCCGTTTGCTATAATGAAGTCTTTAACACACCAGTGAGTATCGACTTTTACCATTTGCCTTTTTGGGAGCGTTATAAAGCTGATTTTTTTAGCTTGTAAAAGTTGTGCTAACTTACAAAGTCCACAACTTCCTACTTACTTTGTTCCTGCCTCACACGCCTCATTTGAAGGCTTTTCTTCAGTTACTTATCTACATCTTCATTTGCATAACGCCTTCCTCAAAGCTAGTTTGGACCTAAAACAAAGATAAAGCAGCTTCCTCACAGTCCACAGTTTCCAGCAACCTTCAGTCTGTTCAGGAAATAACAGAAACAGATTTCTTAAAATATTCTCCAACGTATACATGAGATGATACATGAATTATTGTATTGATAAGCATCACATCGTTTTGTATTTAAATCAGATGACCAGACTTGCAGTGTTAAACTACGTAATACTGATAAATAGTCAAATACAGTAGAAGTAAACACAGGACTACAGCTTTTATAAGTGAGGCATCAGATATTTAGACTGTCAGGGCTGAAATATCCATACAGATGAGATTTTTAACAATCCTCACATCCTTCACCGGAAGTTTTGGTGTTGTAAAAATATTTACAGAATTAAATCAGCCCAGTGTTAGTACACAATAGACTAAAATTAGCTGGTTTGTGCAGTTTATGATGTGTAATCTGAATGTTTTCAGCCTCTCTGATGGAAAAACATCATAAAACACCCAATGTAAAATGAACTTTCAAAATTATAGCTTGAATGTAGTGGATTTATCTAAAGTATAAAACTATGAAAGGCTAAGTGAGGGTTTTATTACATTCTCATGCTTGTTTTTAAAATTTTATAAATGTTATTTTTACTAGCAGTATTTCCTCGGTTATATTATTTTTGCTTTATGCTTTATTTTGTATTAAAATGCTCGTTATCTTTGGTTCTGGTGCTGTAAGCTGATACTAATATTTCTGGGTCTGTTCTCCAACTCAGTCCATTGTGATATTTTTTCGTTGGTATTTTTGTAATGTTTTTGATCAGGTAATGCCACTTCATCTGATTTTTGTTTGAAAGTATATCTGGATAGTTGTATGTATTTTTCCATAATAGATTTATGATTTTAGCTCATTTATTATAGGTCCTTCTCTTGGATTTTAAATAGACCATTTGAGACGGAGAATAAAAAAAGGTGCTACAGTTATGTACAGTATGAGATAAATAATGTCTTTTTTTAACGTTAAAACATATAAACATGCTCTAGTAGACTCCAGTAAATGTGAATAATTGGGCTCTTTAATGTAAATATGATGCACAGATTATCTACAGTTACTTTTGGCACTTTTCACCCCTAAAAACTTTTCACTCCTTTGAGGATTTTGGCTTCACTGTCAGCCTCAGCCGTCTGTCCGTCCTGAAGTGATTTCTTGGCCTTGGCCTTCACTTCCTTCCATCCTTGTGCCAACGTCCAAACTCGGCTGCACTTCACTTGAAGTCTTAAAGTGAGTGTGAAATAATAAGAATATGTCGAGGTCACCTGTAGCCCAGTGAGGACTTTTTTTATTCAGATGTTTTTTTAAAAGGTTCCTGTCAACTTCTGTGAAGCTCAAAACTCTCCTCTTAGACAGGTAGAAAGATGAATATAAGCAAGATAAGAGCAGTTTTTTTTATTTTATGATGCCCTGAACAATTTCTGTACTCAAAGAAAAGATAAGATTTACCTACACTTAATCTGACATCTGAATGTAATGAAGCAACTAAAGTTAATCCAAAATCATCCCAATTAGAACAGTAAACTACAACTACTGTAATTATTCTATTTATTCTATTTATTATGAACACAAAAATGAACCCTGTATGTGGGATTATGTGGGATTATGTGCAACTACTCATTCAGCACTAACTGGCAGAAATATTATTAAAATTTGATTGTAAAGGCTGTAAATGTTATGTTATTATTCATATGGGTGTACATTAGTAAATGAATCTACCAATAATGTGTGGTGGGGTGAACTGAAAGAGTTTGAAGACAAACAAAAAGGTTGTTTTCCCTTCTTTTACAGTGATAGTTTTTGAGACATTTTCTTTAAGCCAAATAATTAAAATCATATCCAGTCTACACTGTTGATTTTTACTGACTGCTTTTGTTTCTTTTCCACACATTTTGTTGTTTGTAACCTTGTGGATATATCACATATAGTTTTTTGTCAATGTTAGGTACAGGCTTTACAACAAGTATAGAAATCAGCACGATATGCAATCTAATATTTACTCCATGATCTGCTGTCGTGTAATTTTGAAATAAAGAGGCAATGTGAAATTTAAATATGTTTTTTGTAGAACATCATACCAAAACATGGCTTTATGCTGATATGTGATATCTATTAGTAATCAAGTAGGCCCATATATTTGAAACCGATATAGATTTGCAATAAAAATGAAAATATTGCCGTCAAAATTTAGAGTTTTCCAAACTTTCACGCATCAAATTGCTGAAATGTCATTGTTTATTTTGTGCTTTACATACGATAATCGAAATCTCTTTTTAAAACATCTATGCTTCAATTCTTTTTGGCTATTAATCACGACCGGTCATCAATAATTTAGTGTTGTGGCACCACGTTGCTTGAGACCACTAAGTATTGACTACATATAAAACAAGAAAAGCACTCAGAGACCGCAGTATTCTGCCAAGGCTGCTCAGTCATATCGTTTCCGACAGATGAAATCTTGACCAAAGTCGTGGCAGAAATCACAGCACCATAGAATGTGACCATTTAATATAGATGTACCCACAAACAAAATGACCTTACACTGAGCACAGGCATGTGTTATGCATGTGTACGTTATGTACGGATAGCAAATCACGTGCCTTTTTACTCCACCTTGGTGGAGTAAAAAGGCGGCTATACCAGAGCTGAAGTAGTGCATGTTTAAAGTTCTGTCTTTGCTTGACCATCTGTTTAAAAAGATAATGATAATTGATAACTGCTAATTCAGAAAATACTGAATATTGGATCTTATATTCAACCAGGCTGATAATCAGTCCACCACTAATCTACAGTAAAATTAGGTTTATCTCCTGTTCCTCCATGTAAGCGTTAATAAACACAGTTTGTTTTTGCTGCTGTTATATTCAGTAAAAGACTTCTTTTTCTATGTTGAATGCCACTTTGTCATCTTTTAAGTACTATCCTGCCTGTTTAGAGAATCATAACTTTCAACAATCAGCTGACTGCATGTTGTAATTTACTTTTCACTTCATGTTTCTCTGAAGGACAACAAGGCGAGGAACATGTTTGGTATGGACCACATGTTGAAAGACGGCTGGAGCGGCTTCTACAGTCAAGGATACATGTTCTTTGAAAACTGCTCCTCCCTTTTTGCACCGAAGGTCAGTGGCAAAGACATCATCTTACAGAACAACAAATAAACGCAGTGTTTATACACATAATTATTTATATAATGCATGAGACTGAGCCTATAAAAAAGCAAAAATTGTACCTGAGAACTTTCTAAATGTGGCAGGAGCTCTAGGAGCAGAGTATCGCTGCACAAGGTGAAAATTAAATCAGTTACGTTTTTTTGCTTTCCATAGGCTTCTTATATCTGAACTTCTTGATATCACTTTGTAAATGTATGTATTTACTTTTACTTTTTTTGTAGGCTTATTATACAGACTTCAACCCTTATCAGCCGCTTTCCAGCCCAAAGGTGGGTGAATGATCTTATTGACATCATTATCTAACCCTGATATCAATTTCCAAAGCAACAAACGTCACGAAGCACCGATTTTTACATTTGTTCTTAGAGTGACCCATCGAATCAGAGCCTCACGTGGCCCGACAAGCCAGTAAGACATGTTTTTGCTCTTATGTTATTAGCTTTATCGTTTAGAAGTAAATAATCTCATAACATTTTGGTTTTCTTAGAAACTTTCAGTTCTGTCTGATGTTTTTTCAGATACTCAGAGTTCTCTGCATGCCTAAAATGTGGACATTTTTAACAAAAATAGTTCCATTCACCAGATTCAAAGCGCTAAATCATCATATTTTAGGATCAGAGTGCAGTGGCCAAAGCCTGGGAGGACAGTCCATATCTGTTCATCGTGAAGGTTCAGTGTTTGTTTCGTAGCCCTGAGGATGAAGACATCGGAGCAGAGCAGCTCAACTTTGCTTTTACAAGTGAGAAAACAACCATTTTGCATTAAGAGCTTTAAAATCATGTATGCTTAGATACTTAGTTTTTAAAAGAAGCCTGAGCACGAGATTTATTTTCTTCTTTTCTTTCACCAGTGAAAGTGGAGATGAAAGGCCCACATGACTACTCGTCTCCAGCAGACTGGCCCCAGATGATGGTATGTAACTCAACTTATGTAAGAAAAATTAGCCTTTAGCAGGAATTAGCTGCTTCAGTTAAATCATCTGATTTATAGAACAATTTCTGCTCAACCATGTTTGAGTTGCATGAATTGTTAAATGCATAAGATATGGATATTTATAAAGATATTTGTTAAATTTTAACTTAATATATTAATTACAATTATTTCCTATCAACTCATTTTCATCATATTTTTGTCACATTTAAATTTGAGCCTGTTTGAATGACAATATCTTAGTGAACTATTTAAAAAACAGTTTGAAACTTTAACAGTTATTTCTCATCTTGACATTAATTCAGAACCTGCATTTTTGGACAAGTTGATTAAATAGTCTCTGATTATGGATATGAACAAAAATTGAGGCCAGCATGAAAAAATCCATCTTTAAGCACACAATAACAAAAAACAAATGATCATGCTGAAGTCAACTAGTGATATTTTCTGAACCATATATAACTGCATGTCA
Organism: Amphiprion ocellaris; assembly: GCF_022539595.1. Taxonomy (NCBI): domain Eukaryota; kingdom Metazoa; phylum Chordata; class Actinopteri; family Pomacentridae; genus Amphiprion; species Amphiprion ocellaris. Next base: position 26,482,535 of record NC_072785.1, on the reverse strand, counting down.
CAATATTATGAAGTAGAACATGTAGAATACTTTATAATATGAAATAATTGGTCACAAAAATGAAAAAAGAAAATTATTTTTGTGTAATTTTGAGGTATTGGTAGATGGTCCAATGTGAGCAGAAAAGAGTTTTGGAGTTTCCAAATGGTCACAATTTGAATGTGTGGAAAAAACACGCTGAAAGTAGTCAAAGGGCAATTTTCAAAGTAGAATTATCTCGGACAGTACTTTACATATCACTCTAAAATTTCACTGATACCATTTTAAATATCTGTAGTTTATCATAAAATGTTTGAAGCAAATCAGAGCTGGTGGAGCAGAATGCCACTGGTGATTTGAGATGAAATAATACAGTTTTTTTTTTTGTTTGTTTGTTTTTTTTTGTCCTCTGTAAACTATCTGAGGCTTTTAACGTGCAAAAAAACACTTGTACTAGTGTCCCTTCATGGTTGAAATATTTTAATTGTAATAGATCTGGAGCAAAGGGACCATAATATGGCCATAATATTTGTCAACTGTAGACATATTTAGTTGCTGGAGGAGAAGAGGATCTTAGTCTTCAGAAGTCCGTGAAGCTGAAGATGAAGCAGAGCCTGTTTTTTTTGTCTCTTCTGACCCTCACAGTTCTTCATGGTCATGTGTATCGTGTACGTTCTGTTCGGGGCTCTCTGGCTCTTCTGGTGCGCCTGTTACTGGAGGGACCTGCTTCGGATCCAGTTCTGGATCGGAGCCGTCATCATCCTCGGCATGCTGGAGAAAGCGGTTTTCTACTCTGAATACCAGAGCATCCGCTACAAAGGAGACTACGGTCGGCCACTTTGACATAGTTTCTTGTTTCTAGTGTATGTTTTATTGCATCTGTTGTAGGGATTCACAATTATTGATGTCGATTTTCTCTGCAGTTAACCCTCGTGTCGTCCTGCGGGTGAAATTGACCCGTTTTAAAGTTTGAAAATGTGGAAAAAAATATATTTTCACAGTGAAACTTCTGATGTCCACGTTTCAAAATTTCTGGGAAATTTTTGAACATTTTTTTGGTGGAAAAAAAGAAATGTAAAAAAAATTTCTTTAAGAACATTCACAAAAAATCAACCAAAATCCAGCGAATTTTGCTGGAATTTGGTTGGTTCTTTTTGTGAATGTTCTTAAAGAAAAAATATTAGAAGTTTTACTGACATATATGTTATCACTTTGGATATTTTTTCTAGTTTTTGGAAGATTTTTACTAAATTTTTTGATAATATTTACAAGAATTTTCCTGCCAAATTTGTTTGTTTTTCTTTTTATATATATATATATGTGTGTGTGTGTGTGTGTGTGTGTGTGTGTGTGTATATTTTTGCTGAATTTGTGGATTTTTTTCAGACAAAGAAACTGTATTTTTTTGGTGCCTGTAAATGAAGACAACGGGAGGGTTAAGTGGAAAAACTATGTGCAAATATCAGCCAAAATAAGTTGGAAAAGATGAGCATATTGGTACAAATCCACCTGTAGTCTGTTGTAATCATCATTATGTCTATTTGTCGTTGCAGTTCTGGGTGCTGTGATTTTCGCTGAGCTGCTCTCTGCACTCAAAAGATCTTTAGCTCGAATCCTCGTCCTCATCGTCAGCCTCGGCTACGGAATAGTCAAGTGAGTTGACTCAGCATTTCTCAGATGAGAAGTCATTACTCTTTACAAGCTAGCTGACTAATACTCAATTAAATCATTTAATAATATAACTATGTTTATTTCCTCCCTCTTGTTCAGGCCCAGGTTGGGTACCACAGTTCATCGGCTGGTAGCTGTTGGGCTCCTTTACCTTCTTTTCTCCTCAGTGGAAGGAGTCCTGAGAGTCACAGGCGTAAGTCTCAACTGTTGCTTGGTCACTGCTTACTTTAACTTGATTAGATTTACATATTTGACAGGCTGAGTGAGATGTTTTTATTTGAACTGCAAGTGGAGATGTAAGGATATTTGTGTCTGGGTTGTGTATTTTTACATGTTTCATAACCCCTTGCTGCTCTTTAATTTATCTTTACACCTAATTTGAAATTGTCCTCTTTGTGTGGGTTTAGATGATGCCATGAGCCGAATTGTATATTTGCTTTTGTTTATCATGTGTGTGTTTTTGTTTGTCCATTTTTGAGCTCCATATAAATATGTATAAAAACATGTAGTTTAACCCTCCTGTTGTCTTCATTTACGGGCACCAAAAAATATTGTTTCCTTGTCTGAAAAAAATCCAAAAATTCTGCAAAAAAATTCCCCAAATTTCTGAAAATTTGAAAACCTTCAGGAAGAAAATTCCAATAAATCCTTAAAAATTTTCCCTTAAAATTTTATTTTTAAAAAAATCCCCAAATTTGGCAAGAAAATTCTTGTAAATATTTTCAAAAAATGAGTAAAAATCTTCCCAAAAAAATCCTAAAAATATTTAAAGTGATGACATATATATCAGTAAAACTTATAATATTCTCTTAAGAACATTCACATAAAAATCTTTTTGTTAATGTTCTTGAGGAACATTTTTATCATTTCTTTTTTTCCACCAAAAATGTTCAAAGATTTCCCAAAAATGTTGAAAATGTGGACATCAGAAGTTTCACTGTGAAAATTATTATTTTTTTCCACATTTTCAAACTTTAAAACAGGTAAATTTTGACCCGCAGGACAACACGAGGATTAAAATAAAAATTTGGTTAAAAAAAAAAAAAAAAAAAAAAAAATCCACTGTCGAAGAAATGCCCAAAATGAAGCTGCTTTGTTTTTTAAATCCATTTTTGATGAGCAATTGTTGACTAGCGACAAACAATGAACAGTTCCTACCCTCACTATTTGCAGTCTTTTGCCTGCTCCCCAGCAAAAGCCGGTTAAATGCTTTTATTATGGAAGAGAAAGTAAACATTAATTTAAAATGCACCTTTCAAAATCAAGGCTACGAAGTGCTTCAGAAGGTACAAACAAAACACACAATAATAGAAATTTGAATACATAATTCAGTGAAAGAGCAAAAATTACCAGAAGATGAACAAGTCGGGGTAGAAACCCTCAATAAAATACCTTGAAGGTGCACTTTCTGCTGTTTAGGAAACCTCCACTACTTCACTTTCAAATTACAAATGAAGTTGCAGCGGCCACAGATGAATTTCATCCTGGCAAATATAATGAAGCCACTGCGTTTCTCTTAGTGCAGATGGCACACTATCTATCGCAGCCCCCGCAGGGTGATTGAAGCTGATGGTTGTGATGTATTTTTACAGAAAAATCTTGCTTGGCGCAGCATTCAAGGCACTCTGTACAAATCAATTAGATTTGAGTGCAGGAAACCATAGCGAGAGGGAAGGTTACTCTGGGATTCAGTCTCTGGGAGGCAGACCGGTCATGATAACAGAGAATGATGATCTAAAGGGCGATTTTTCAAAAGACGCTGCAGCAAAAAGTGACACAGATGTAAGATAAGAAAGACGGAAAGAAGAATGGAGTTGATGTGCTTTTTCAGGAGGGGAGACCTAAATCTTCCCCAGCTCAAAGCTTATCTCATGTTTAAAAAAGGGGCCTGGCTTTCTTTATGATTAAACGCTTCTTCTCCCTCGCTGCCATGTTTACACGAACTCTTTGCTCTCTGCTGTCCTCCAAGCTTTGAGTTTATCTTGTTTCTAAAACCGGACTCTTGTTTTTTTTTTCCACAGGGTTTCTATGGGACGGTTGCTCTGGTGGCGAATCTCAGCCTCTCCCTCATCGACTCCTGCGTCATGTGGTGGATATCCTTTATTTGACGACCCTAAAGGGGTTTTTGGAAGCCTTTCTTGCACATATACACCCTTGTTTATATGAATGTGCTTTATATGCACATTTTTCTCCTTAATTTACACCTACATTTTCATCAGCTTGTCTCAAACCACTCGTCTCCTGAAGCTCCGCAGAAATGTGGTGAAGCTCTCGTTATATCAGCACTTCACCAACACGCTCATCTTCTCTGTTGTCGGTGAGTTCTGGCATAGTTTTTTCATTTTCCTTGGAAGTACTATTTCATTAAAATATTGCCGCTTCAGCTTTGGCCTTCTTGCTCATGTATCTGTTGCAGTCTTTAGTGCAGAATGAGCCAACTATAAATGTGGATTTTGCATCAGAAAAGCCTGCAAACTGTCAAATGAGACCAGATGTAGTAGGACATACTGATGCTTTTAACCTCCTGCGTTTTACACAATGGGTATTGGGACAAACTCTGCTCCTTTCTGTTGTCTCTTCACTGTTTTGTGTAAAAATCAGCTTGTAGTTCAGCCCAAAAGTCCCTGAATATTTAATTTTTTTGATAGAATTTTTGTCATGTGACTGTTGGTCACAGCTGCATCAATTGTGGCTTCTTGGTTGCACAGAGAAGCACAAAATTTCTAGTTTTTTAGCAAATCTCGTTGGAGAAAACAGTCTTTTTGATATATTTTAAAATGAGACACGTAGAATAAAGTGAATTTGTTGAAATATCACAATTTCAAGCATACATTTGGTTGATACCTAATAAGGTGGCCACATAGCTGTTTAAATGGGGCTTTTCTTACAGTGAAACCTCCCTGGAAGTAAATATAGTCAAGCAACTGCCTCCATTTTCCACTTTATTAGTGCAAAATTACGTACTGTAATCGTATAAGATAAAGAAAATGAACCAGATGAAGCTGCATCAGTAACGAAAAACTGTAAATCTGCAACTAACTTTTGATAACAAGTGGTGCAAATTGTGCTTTTCAAGATATAAGGCACATTTTATATGATCCAGATGGAACAATATGTCACAGATTACTAGATTACAAACCGCTTTTGCAATTTCTGGCCCTGAAAAATAGCGTAATTTTGTCAGTTTTGTTTTAAAGGTAACATTCCTTTTAAATACTTCTGTAGATTTTGGCACCCAGAAATTTAAACTGCATCTTTTGTACTGATTAAACAAATAATATTTCACATTTTGATGAGTTTTAGTGTTGCTGGAATGCTATTATACTGAATTTTTTGCCTTTTATTATTAACTTTGTGCGTAGCAAGGCTAGCTCTTTCCTTATGTCTCTCTTCTTTATGCTAGACTAAGTTAAACAGCTGCTTGAACTGGCCATATATTTACTGTACAGATGTTGGAGTGGCTGATCTTTACATTTAACTCCATACAAGAAAGGAAAAAAAGGTGAATTTTTCAACATGGCATCATATTATTTTAATGCATTCATCCTTTTTTATTCTAAAGTACTCATGCAACTAAAATGTAGATGCGCTTGTTACGTTGCCTTTAGAGAAAAACCTTTAATTCAGTTTCTAATGGTGGGAGGTTTCATGGGGCTGTTTCTAAGCGTTGGCATGTTGTTTACGGACATCAAAATACAACCGATGTTTACTTTGTGTCCGCAGCTTCCATCATCTTCATCATCTGGACCACCAAAGTCTTCAAGCTGGTCGACTGCCAGAGGGTCTGTTTAGTTGCTGATTTGATTGAGTGATTGTTTTATTGTGTTTTGTTGCTTTTCCGCACTTAGGTTTATGCGGAGCTGAAAAGTGATCCATCCTCGTCTGCTTTCTGTTTTCATCCCCTCTGCAGGGTTGGCGGGACTTGTGGGTAGACGATGCCTTCTGGCGTCTCCTGTTTTCCACCATTCTGCTGGTCATCATGGTGCTGCTGAGGCCTTCTGCCAACAGCCAGAGGTCAGAGTCAGAGGCCGTTTCTCAATTCCAAGTATGCAAGTCCGTACTCGCGTATTTGGCGAGAACACGAGAACGCATCAAGGCTGAAATGCAATTGGAACACCAGCGTGCTTGATGACGTCACCGCCTCAGTTCATCTGCTACGATTATTTTTACCGTGAAAAACAGCGAAATTAAACAGATATAATAACACAGCCTTGCATGTTCACGTTTTAATATAAAAACAGTTAATGTTCAGGTTTGTAAGATCGTCATAAATCTTTTTTTTAAAATGTTTGAGAGCCACTGATTTATTGACAGCTGTAGTTTGTGATGAACTGAACCGTCTCATTCTCAGTTCTATCAGTGGATCCACAAAAACTTTTCAGAAACTGATCACTGAAAAAATATTAAACCTTCATGAGGACACCTCATAAACAGGATGGATGGTTTACAGTTTTATTATTAACATGACTAAAATACATTAGTCTACATTCTACATACAGAGCTACTGTTTGTCCTCCAACATCCAGAGGTTTATAGTCTGACAGATTCACAAACATCACTACACTTTAATGTGATCACCAGGACTTCTGTATGCACTGAACATCATCACTGATTAATGAGGGAATATTTCCTGTCAACTACTTTACTCAGAACCTGAACACAGGTGAGCTCCTACAGGTGAGCTCCTACAGGTGAGCTCCTACAGGTGAGCTCTTCCTCTGCCTGTCAGGTAATAAAACAGAAACCTTTTCAAACATCAGCAGCATCTGGTCAAACAGGTCTGATGTTACAGGAACATTTACTTCTGGCTTCAACAATTCAATTCATTTTTTGAACACAGTTGAATAATATTTAATTGCAGAAGGCTCTAAGTTTAGACACATCCTTTGCTAGACAGCAACAGCGTGGAACCGTTGTGTTTCATCTTTATTTGAATTTTCTGACTTTTCGGCAGCGTCTTCGTCATGTCAATAAACCGCTTCTTAGATAAACACTTCCTGTGCTGCTGGAGTGGTGACAAAATAAAAGCCCGTGACATTAAAAATACGTCTACAAAATAAAAGCATGGAAGGAACGGTTATTTTAACAGTAACAAAGGTTTGCCAAAAGTGATGAACTGATCAACAGACTTTTATAAGAGTAATTTACACTCAATTTGGTATCCATACGTAACGTGCACATGCATAACACATGCTTGTGCTCAGTGCAAGGTCATTTTTTATTAAAGATTTCATCCGGCGGAAATGATACCCCAACTGAGCATCCTTGGTGGAGTACTGCGCTCTCTGAGTGCTTTTCTAGTTTGCTCTTTCTGTGAAGGACACCCTGTGCCCCTTCTCCACCAAATTATGGGAAGATATTAGCAACTTGATTTCTACTTGTATTGAACCACATTTTTCCTTGTGCTTTGAACATATATTGTTTGGCTTCACTGATTATCCATCTGCCAAAAAAAGGAATTTTATATCATTAATCTTATTATATATTTAGCCAAATAACATATCCACAAATGTCAATGCACTAATCAGAAGCCACTTCTTTCTGTCTTTGATGATGAGATCAAACAATATATTAAAACTATTAGACATTCCACTAATATGAAAGCTATTAAGACTCTTGGTCTGTGCTCTTTTTAATATATTTGTGTGGTGTAATGTTCTGAGGTGCTGCCCCTGAACGTTTATAGCCCCCTGGTGATTATCTTCAAATTATATTGTGTTGCACTGTACTGCATTGTTTTTTTAAATAAAGATTTCTGCCACACACAAAAAAAGACAAGAACGCAATTTGAGAAACGGCCAGAGTTCTGGAAGCCAAAAACGTCTATAGTCAGTTAGAAAGCTTGAGAGTGGATTTAACATGCGTTCTGTTTCCTCTCAGGTTCTCCCACTCGCCTCTGATCGATGAAGATGATGAAGAAGATGAAGCCAAGGAGCCCATGTTGAATGAAGCTTTTGGTAAGACATATCAGATCAAGGGTTTGTCATGTCAAACATTGTTTTTAGCCCTCCTGTTGTCTTCATTTACGGGCACCAAAAAATATTGTTTCTTTGTCTGAAAAAAATCCAAAAATTCAGCAGAAAAATTCCCCAAATTTCAGAAAATTTGTAAAACCTTCAAGAAGAAAATTCCAATAATTCCTTAAAAGTTTCCCTTAAAAGTTTTATTTAAAAAAAATAAATAAATAAATAATCCCCCAAATGTGGCAAGAAAATTCTTGAAAATATTTTCAAAAAATGAGTAAAAATCTAAAAAAAAATCCTAAAAATATTGAAAGTGATTACACGTATATCAGTAAAACTTCTAATGTTTCCTTTAGGAACATTCACAAAAAAATCTACCAAAATCCAGCGAATTTCACTGGATTTTGGTTGATTTTTTTGTGAATTATCTTAAGAAATATTTTTAACATTTCTTTTTTTCCACCAAAAAATGTTCAAAGATTTCCCAAAAATGTTGAAAATGTGGACATCAGAAGTTTCACTATGAAAATATGTTTTTTCCCACATTTTCAAACTTTACAACGGGTCAATTTTGACCTGCAGGACGACATGAGGGTTAATGGATGACCTGTTGTGTTGCATAGTTCAGAAATCCTATAATCCAGAGAAATATTGAAATGTTTTCCCAGAACAACACAACAGTAAAAACTAAACAGATTATTACAGACTAAGAGGATTATATCAATACTCCTCACCCTCTGGAGCCCAAAAAGGCATGTTATTTTTTGAAACGTCATCAAAAGCGCTTATTTATCAGAGCCAGAAACTGTATCCACAGAAATAACCACTGAATTTCCCATTTTCCGCAGGCGGTCATTGTAATAATCATGTCTTCTATGCTGTTCTGTCTGAAAAATTAACCAAGTCTAAGCTTAAAATCTTAATAATACATGAAAATCTATTTATTTATCATGTTTTATATTGAATTTACCACCAGATTCTATAACACAGAAATCCAAACAAAAAATCCTACAGTCTTCAGTGCAACAAAAAAGCCAGGAGTAACTTATCTGCAACCAACAGTCATGAAAATTCAGTGATTATTCGACTAAACTGCAGGTTGTGTTTATACAGCAAATAAAACCCACTTTTATAGACTTGCTTTTCTGTGAAGTTTACTTTTAGCTTTGATTACTTTTAGTGTTCTATTCTGTATTATGTCTGCTTAAGTTAGATGTTCTCTCTTGTTTCATTTTACTTTTAGCTGCCTGGTTCTTTGGTGTGATGCCATCTCTCTAACTCTTTAATTCACTCTTCGTCTTCTTTTTTAAATTCGCAACTTTAACCCTCAATCTTATTCTATAATTTTCAAACTGCCTGGTTTCCTTGTTTAACATGAGTGCTAATCTGGCTAATTATTCATTTAATTTATTATAATGTTTGCTATTTATTTTAATTGATTGCTTGATTGTTTGTGTTGCATGTTTTGACTGTCAAAGCACCTTGTGAACGCTGTTCTTAAGGGTGCTATATAAGTAAAGTTATTATTATAAATAGGAAAAAAATGTAAGTTGTCAAATATCTTTAGCATGTAGAACCACCATTTTTCCAATGATGGTAACACGTGTGGAAATCTGGAAAAATGTTCTTCTAGTTAGTTTCAGGTTTTTTTAAATTTTAGCAACATAAATTATCAAAGGAATTTACCTTAGATTTTTTTCTTTTTTGTGATTTTAGGCAATGCAACTTTGTTATGCTGCACAAAAGAGATTTCTGAGTTCTCTCTACTTCTAGTAATGATTGTGTTGTTTCTATAGAGGTGCAGGACTTTGTATTACAGTGAAAAATGAGCACACAGTGAGTAAAAATGTGGCAGGAGCAACAAGAAAAACCTCCTGTGGGTTGTGAGGACAGATCATTTAGCTTCTCGTTAGTCCAGATGATTTAGCATTTGTTTGTTGTCATTTAGAGTTAATATTATCCATCAGATAGTAATAATAGTATAACATTATCCAGTCAGCTGATTTATATTGTTATCATAAATATACTGGGTATCATCTTCTTGTTTAAATTTGACTGAAGCCCAGTAGATCAGACTTGTCTAAGGTCGACTGACTGGATGTTTGCTGAGCTAAAACTTAGCGTTTTAATGTAGCTCCCATGTTTTCCTCATGTATGTTACAAAAACACATTTACACTTTTTGCTCTTGTCGTATTTGTACTCACTTTGAGTTCATTTTCCACTGCAATACAGAGTGTACAATCTAGTGACTGCAGGTGTTACAAATACTGATAAACTAATGCTAGATATTTTACAGTTTTATTTGTTTTCATACTCGCCTCCTCTCTGTTCTGTGTAAACACAACCCGCAGTTCAGCTGAAAACACCCTGAATTTTTGTCATGTGAGTGTTGAGTAACAAATGGCTTCTTTGTTTTGGTTCTTTTTTTGTTGTTAATGCTGGATTTTTAGTGAAAGTTTCAGAGACATGTAGAATAATGTGATTTTGCTGAAATGTCACAATTTTCAGCCTGAATCTGGTTATCAAAATTAAATCAGACACGATTAGTTCAAAGACAGTGGGATAGTTGAAAACCGGATGATTATTTCTGTTTTAACAGTTTCTGGCTCTAATAAATTGTGTACCTTTGGCAATTTTTGAAAGAAAACATGCCTTTCAAATCAATGTTAATTGTAAAAAAGTCTCATTTTCTCTCACCTGTTCTTCTGTATCTCTGATAGTGTCAGCAGTGTTTTCCTGTAGATTTCTGTTGCAACTGCAAAGCCTTTATTCAAATCTGTGCTCAATGACATCTGCAAATTATTTTCTCACAGTTTCCATCTGATCCTCTAAAGATCACCTTATTATTTGGGGTGTTGTGTGGTTTAATGCAGTTTTTAATGAGGCTGTGATCACAGTCTGTTCACTTTGACATTAAGACCAACTGAGAAATGTTCATCTTATAACCATGTAACAGTACAAAGATAAAATTCAGTAAGTGTGTTATAGTGAAGTCATATTTTTGGATCACACAAAGAGGCTTTTATGTGATCTCAGCTGCCGTTTTATGTTGTTTTATTAGAAGGAATGAAGATGAGAGGCTCGAAACCTGACACGAACGGCTCCCAGAAATTATTGTCTAAAGAGGTGAGTTGACGAACTTTTGCCATCTTTTCTTGTCCTTTAACTGTTTTTCGTACTTAATCTTCAAAACTCTGCCTCTGTCAGGATGAAGACCTTAAATGGGTCGAGGAGAACATTCCTACAACCGTTGCTGATGTGTAAGTAAAGCAGTTTTTACTTTTAGACTCAAAGTTCTTCATGTACGCAAGACTGCCTTCAAACTTAAAATAATGATATTAAAGCAGCACGATAGAACAGAAAAGACACAAAGCTGGACAAAAATAATGTATCTTCTACTTTATTGTTACTATTTTGTTTTTTTAATTATTATGGATTTATTCTATTGTATTAGCATTTTACTATTTTAATGCAATCAGTTTAGTTTATTAGTTTATTATAGTTGTGTTTTATTGTTATTTTTATTAAGTGTATTATCTTTTACCAACGCATCATGTCTTGGTGTGCATTGGTTGCTCATTCTATTCTATTCTATTCTATTCTAGTCTAGTCTAGTCTAGTCTAGTCTAGTCAAAGTTTTCTTATTTTTAAAGCACTTTAAACTGGATTTTTCATGATTGAACAATACAGTATCAATAAGGTTTGACTGATTAATAACATCTTTATTTCAAACAAGAAAAGGACTCAGAGAGAGCAGACTCCACCAAGGCTGCTCGTTCCCCCATATGACATTGACAGAAATGCAGGAATTTTTTATTTTTATTTTTCATAAATGCAGCATTTGTTTATTAGTTACTGCTGATCAGAAATCACAGCACCATAGAATGTGGTCATTTAATATAGACGTACCCACAAACAAAATCACCTTGCGCTGAGCACAGGCGTGTGTTATGCTTGTGTACGTTACGTACGGATGCCGAATCACGTGACCTAAATATATAGCGGGTGGACGGAATTGATGGGAAACACCCCCACAATTTAATCAATTGTTCCTTGTATCATTTCTGAAGGATAAGTCCCAATAAGTCCGCAGTGGTCGATTTTTAGTAGGATCGCAATCATGTGATCGTCAGCAGGCAGCTAACGTAGCGTTCACTTGTTGTCATAGTTACATTGATGTTGTGCCGCTATCTGGCAATGATACAGAAATCTTTAACAAATCCATGGATCCAGACTATAAGCTGCCAGAATCTAATCAGTTGGTCCTTGTGTCATTTCTGACTTTTCCTGAAAATTTCATCCAAATCCTTTTGTCCATTTTTGAGTAATGTTGTTAACAGACGGAATAACAGACGGACAGACAAACGTACTCCAATTGTCACATAACTCTGCTGCGTTCTTTAGCGGAATAATAAAGGTTAAAAAAAACTATTCATTGTATAAAAGCCAACACAGTGTTGGGAAAAATAAAAACTTTTTTTTGTCCTTCTGAACCAAAAAACCTGCTGGTGGGTTTGAGAGATGTGCTGAAATTGTCAAAACTGAACCAATCAATGCTAACAAAACTGTCAAAACAGAGAGAAAATCCTGGATTTATCAGGTTGCAGACGTTCTTTCAAATAGTCATCTATGATGTGCTGTTCCCTCAGGAAAATTAACCAAAACTTGAAATCACTGTAGTTTATCCAGATCACTTTATTTTACATTTATCATTAACAAATGTTCCAAAAAATCTGATCTAATCCTGTGAAAAACCAAACATCCTGCTCTCTTCAATGCAACTAATGATAAACAAATAAAGTCGTGACAAAACTTTTCTGCTGAACTGCAGGCTGTGCTTAAACAATACAGATACAAGAAAAATATTTAAACAAATTAAGAATATGAGTTGTAAAATATCGATAGTTTGTGGAGCCATCATTGTATTTCTAGTATTATTAGCACATGTTGGTATACACAGTGTTGTATGTGGTGATTTGAGGTTTTTTGAATTTCTGTAAAAATAAATAATAAGATTCAACTTTCATTTTTAATGCATTATAGCTTTGTTTTACTGCATTGAAGAAATTTTTGAGTTTTCTCTACTTCTAGTTATGGTTGTTCTGTTTCCCTAAAGGTGCAGAACTTTATATTGCAGTGAAAAATGAGTCCACAATGATTAAAAATATAACAGTGGAAAAAAATGCCCTGAATCTGCTTGGGGTTCAGAAGGTAAAAAGCAGTAAAAATAGTTACAACTACCAGGAATGTGTGAGAATGTCGTATCTGCTTAAAGACATTGATCCTCTTTAATATACTGTCTGTAAGTGTATTAATGCAGCTTACAGTCAAGGGCAGGTCAGATTAGAACAGTTTATTATTAATATTCAAATAGCAACACTCGGGAAGCGCAAGCAAACCTACAGGGAGTTTCTGGAAATGTAGTTTGATTTATGCCTGGACCTTGTGATGCCTTCACTGCCTTCATCTTTGATTTTTTTCCTCCCTTCACACAGAGCTCTCCCTGTCATGCTCGACGAGGAAGAGGTAAAGAGCCCTTTTACTCCCCTCACGCTCGTCCCATGATTCCAGTCACATTTCAGTCTGTTTACGATACAAACTCCTACTGTGCTGCCATTCCACGGTCACGCTGCTGCACGTGCACTAATCTGTGCTTCTTCTGCTTTCTAGGAAATCCTGAAAACCAAGATGGAGCGATCCAAAATGGAGTGAATGCGAGAAGGTGACGTGAGACCGAACAGAAAGTAATTTCACTGAGGCAGCAACGAATGCGTTCTGAGTGATCTGATTACCAAAAAAATGTGGGAAAAGCCAACAGTTATCTCCAGACACTTTATGTTTTTTTCTTTTTTTTTAATTAATATTTTTTAAAATTTTATTTCACACGTATTGTGTAACACTATAATAAGCTGAAAGAAGCAAGACTAGTGTGTTCTATTGGACGGGTTGACTGTTGATGTCGAGGTCAGTGTTCTGGGACTGAGGTGAAACTGAAGCGATTACACAGAAGAGCATTTTTATAAATATTTTATTTGTTTAAATGAACTTTATCCACTCTCACCAAAATCAAACGGAAGCAGGGCCTGTTACATTCATTTGCCCACGTGGAAAATAGATCGCTTATCTAATTCCTGTACTAATACAATATTTAACGTGGTTTGTTGACCACTGGTTAGACTTTAAAAAAACATTTGTGGTAGATTCTACAGAAGTGACACCTGATGGGTCGAATTTGTAGGAATGTAAGGTCAGATTTAAACTTGAGTCAAGTACTAAATGATGCTTGGCAGCCCAGATATCCGCTGATAGTACAAATTAAGAAAGGAACACGTGCTGAAAACACCAATATATTGTGCATTATTGGATTTATTTTTAAGCCAACACAGCAAAGCCCTCTCTGGTTGTTTATTAAACCCCTAAAAACTGACCTCTGTGTATTAAAGTTACATATTTAGAAGTTTTTCCAGTTGTTGCTGCTGCTCGAGCACACCAGCTCACCTTTGATTCTGCTCAAACACTGTAAAACTACTCTACACTACAAAATGGCAAGTTGTAAAACTGGAGCAATTTAGCCACATATGTTCGAACCTGCAACCAATTCTGAAGATAATGATAGTCCCACCCTAGAAGCTGACAGAATTGGTTCTTTAGATCTTTAGGTTTGTTAAGTATGAAACTCTAAAAGTCTGAATCTGTGTTTATGCTGCAGTTGGAAGGAAGAAAAGCTCAGCCTTGATGTTGACTGCTGATTTTCGCTCATCATGTGTCTTCTAACATATAAAAAACCTCATGTGGACATGTTACCTAGGTTGAAAACTTGATTTTCAGTAGTGTGGGACACTGGATTATCTCCTGAAATGTGCTGTTCCATGTACAGTATACAGCAGAAGTGAGTACACGCTTGTGCAATATCGCTTAAATGTCAAATGACTGAAAATTGTGTCACTCTACAGTAATTGCATTCTTTCTAAGTTGGGTTTCTGTAGCCCTTTCTATCTTTAAGAAATCTAGCATTCAGGTTCTTCAGTTCATCTAGAATTTTTTTTTTTCCCATGTGGAGCCATGATGTCCTCATGCAGATAGACACAGCATGAAGGAACAAAGCTGAGAAAGTTCTGGTGACAGGTCGTTTAACAACCAAGTTACACTAACTGGAAATCACACATGAAGTTTTCTAACTCGTGTGTCCTACTTTGGATCCAGTATTTTCAGTATAGTTTTTTTTTATTTTCGATCGTCCATAAGAGAAAAATACTTGTCAGCTTAAAAATAGTGCAATTACTAAGAGACGATACAACTCTGGAATCATTTCACTACTAAGTGACTCACTTCCTGTCACATACTGTGTGTGAAAAGTGTTGTTTTCAACATGTGTTTTATTGTGTTGCATAAATTGGTCATCTAATGATTTCATATTTAAATGAGCAGCTGTGTCATATGATTAACCATTTAGCCAGATAGACGAAGGAAAATGTTGTAATGCTTATGCGTAGCCATTTTCGGCGTTTGTTTCTTGTAGCTAAACCAACAAATAGTGTTCGTGTGTTTTATTTTTAACACATAATTACCACTTTGTTGTCTGGCTAACTGAGTAATCCTGAGTATAGAAATAAATAAGCTGCTGTTACTATACAGCACGTCTTCAGTGAATATCGATACTTGAAGCATTTGTTGGGAAATCGTGCTACATCTCTGTATTTTGGGGGGAAACTGTAATTTTTTTGGGAGAATGTAATGATGCTCTTGGTTATGGAGCTCTTAAAGCCAAGTATATATATACAGTCATAACAGTGGATCAGTAGTGTCCGTTTTGTCGACACGAGCCAGATCACTCCTCTGGGATACCATCTTTTCACAGAAGCTAAAAATGTGACTCCAGAATTGGTGATTTACTGGAAAAATAAGACTTTATGGTCCTCAGTTAAAGGGGGAAATGTGTGATCTTTGTTAAAGCTAATTCTAGACCCATTTCCAAGCATAATTGTCTAAAGTTTAGGCTGTTTATTTTCACATTTAGAAGCCGTGACACTTGGTAGCTATTCACAAAAAGGTCCACTTCACCAAAATATAAGCTTTTTTAGCCACTGGATAACAGAATCTATCGATAAGCTGCAGTAATTTAGATTTAATTATACATGTGATTTACTGCATGTATGTAATCCCTCTTCACTCCCCCTCCACTAACTGGATCAGAGCTCTATTGAGAAGCACAGGGTAGTTTTCAAAAAGTACTGTAAATGATAAATCACTGCACCATAATTACAGATTCCTTTGAACCTTTCCCGATCACACTGCAAAGTTGTCTTGCCTTACGTGGCAGAATTGTATCCTCATCCTTGTGCAATCTACTGCAGTATGTGTGGATATTCTAAAATCCTTAATTTATGTTTTTTTGTTCATTTGTTTTGGTTTGTTTTTTTGCATTCGTCCAGGTCTTGACAATATTTTATTTCAGAGAGACACTGAAGCCCTATTTCTGGATTTGAATCTGCATTGTATTGTGAAGCTGATGATATTGTATGGCTTTTTGCGTATGTCCGGCAAATAAAAATTTATATTGAACTACGGTTGAAATGCCAGTTTTGTGTGAATTTGTGGTAAACGTGTTTATTGTGTGTGACTTCTTAAATATTTAAACCCTTCAAAATGAGTTATATAATTTGACAATTTGAAGCAGCATTACACACACATCAGCTGCAACAATAATACGATTTTAACAAATGCAACATAGCATGATCCAAAAACGAAACACAATATATCTTATGAAGGTAAGTAAAGTTAATAACGAAATTATAGTTTTCTTATCAGGAATTAAAACCAGTCATTTTAGCTTTATGTCCTGACCTCCTCTAAAGCAAATAATTAAATATACAATTCATTCAGCACATTGAATGACCGTAAATATACCACACAATACATAAATTTTAATTAAAATTGAAATAAAACAACATATACAGTACAATATATTAAAAAATATTTTTAAAAGACATTTAAAAATTAAAACAAATTTTGTTCTTGTTTATATTGTTTATATATATAATACATTTTGTATTTGTATAATTATTGTTCTATGTTTTATTTTTATTGATACAAATATTTAATATAGAAATTTTCAATTTATTGTATGTGTAAGTTATTATACATATATACATTTATACATTTATTTTTTATTTACATTGCTATATTTATATTTTGCATATTTAAATATATATTTCATTGTGTGTGTGTATATATATATATATATATATATGTGTGTGTGTGTGTGTGTGTATACAGATCTAGACATATTTATAATTTTATATTTAATTATATGTGTATTGCCATTAATTTGCTGAATAAGTTATGCCATTTTTTATTTCTATCCTTCTGTTCATTTTTGATGAATTTTAAGCTATTTTTATATTTATGTGTCTGTTGCTGTTAATTTTACTGAATAAATTCTATATATTTTTTTGAACTATGTTTTTATATATTCATTTATGTTAGTTCACATTTTATTTAAATTTGTTTTTATCATTATGTTTATTTATTTTATTAGATTCAGACATGTGGTGAAGAATAAATTCTCTGTAATTCATTATGTCAGCATCACTGTCTGAAAACAAATAAAAAGTATTGTATTGAAAATGTGCTGCTTTTACTGACCATGAATAAAATATCGCGAGAATTCCGTTTAGCTGGTTACAAATAGTCGCTGCAGCTTTAATGCGTTCCTCGTGAGCGCACAGACTCCAGTCACGTGCCTGTCAAACTCTTAAGCCTCGCGCAGCTGTCGTCAACACAACTGAGGAAGTACCGAGAAGCTAACGAGGCTAACGACTAACTAAGTGCTAAAACGGTGTTTGCTAACCAAAGCTACCGAGTTAACTAGCGCTGCGCTGGTCCTTGTTAGCTAAGTAACTGAACGTTAGGTCGGTTTTCGGTTGACGTGGACTGAGTGGGAACAATGTTACAGAGGGAGTAGCCGTTGTTTGGCTAACTTCTGAGCTAGCATGCTAATGATCAGCTGTTGTGGTCGGACACATAGCGGGCTAACGAGCCGAACTGCATAGCTGAGCAGCAGTCGCAGGTACCGGGCTCCAACGGCAGCAGATTTCCGCATCGCCGGTCGGAACACCGAGCAGCTCAGTTGTTTGATGGCGACAGATAAAGGTGTTCCGCCCTGACAGACTCGCCAGCGGTCAGTCAGTCAGTCAGCTGTTTGTCCGACAGGCGTCAACTCCGTGCGGGATTGATCCAGCAGAGAGGTGTATAATTCAATCAACCGTTACTGCTTCAAGATGCATGACGCCTATGAGCCGGTGCCTATTTTGGAAAAGCTTCCTCTCCAGATCGACTGTCTTGCGGCCTGGGGTGAGTTGTTGACACTTTATAGGTCCCTTGTGGTGAAAATTAATGTTTATTGTGTTTTGTATGTGTTAAAGCTTGGTGGAGAATGTGACAACACTACCATTCCCCTAATCCCCCTCCATAGAAACTAAACTCAGTAGTCGTCCAGATAAACATTTATATAACTTCCAGCTGTTTCCAGGTGAGTCAGTAAGAATGAGCAGCTGCCTCCCAGCCAGTCAGGTTTGTTTACTTTCTAGAGCTGCTTCTGCTAACTATTGCTCTGGACCACTAAAATCCTGATTTTTATCACTTCTGACAAATTAACTGTGCAGTGTTAGAGTTTAAAACAATGACTGTGCTTTGATTTGTTAATATTTTCATAGAATTCTGTGCTGCTTCCAAAGCTAGAGAACAATTACATGAAAAAAATTAGTTGCTTTATCTGTTCTGTATTTGTAAAATATGCACCATGTCCATGTTGGACTTTGGGTAATATACAGAAGTTTGCTTATAGTTTTAGTAGAAAGTTGGATTTTTATTTTGGAGTTGCCCTTTTGACTTAAATAATAAGACCTCTTTCTTTCTTAATATTTATGTCGTAATTTCTGGTTTTGCTCCACAGTTTTGCACCTTAATGTATACATTTTTATTTACATTTCATGCCGGGCATCATTATACAGTTACAGAACTAAAATAAATTGGCCATTTTGGTGGAAAATATGGTGTTTATGTTGAACAACTAATTGGTAAAATAGTTGATAGAAAATTCATAGAAAAACAATTGTTAGTGGCAGCCCTACTCTCCTCAGTAAATCCAGTTAATGTTATCATTTTTAAACTAAATATTAAGTAGACACTGAAAGGTGGCCCATTAAGAATACATGATAACCAACAGTCACTTTGGAGCTACTGCTCTACACCACTAAAATCCTAATTTTCTAACTGCAACATTGTCTGGAAAACGCTCCATGCTGTCAATCAAATATACAGAGAGAGTCTTCTTCCTGAAAGGAAGCTACAGACACCGGAACAGCCTATTAAAAACAGAGCAAAAGCCAGGAGTCATACAGTTAATGTTAAAATGAACCATCTTATCAGTATTCTGAGCTGAAAAACTGAAGGACACATTCTGGGTACATGTTGTCATTAATTTGCTGAAAGAAGCACAAAATGGAACCTTTAAGGATCCCACAGCTTCTCTTTCATTCTGTGACATTGAAGTGGTCCCTCTGGGCATTCATCGAACTGCAGTCTCAGATGTCCAGCTCATCTAGAAGTGATCTCACTGACATGAATTATCTTCCTGCAGGCAGGTCACAGCTCAGACGCCGGCTGGAATCGCATGTTTGATAATATAATATGTTTGAATGGACTGATTGCATGGCTTGAGCTGCGTTTGACTCTGAGTTTCTCTTCCCACAGAGGACTGGCTGCTTGTTGGAACAAAGCCAGGGCATCTCCTCCTCTACCGAATAAAGAAGGACCCAGGTAGGAAGAACCAAGGGGACGGGCATTTGCAGAGGTTCAAGCCAGAAAGTTGAAGTAATTTTCGATTATCTTTTGCTTCTAGGCTCCAACCGGTTTGAAGTGACTCTGGAAAAATCCAACAAGAACTTCTCAAAGAAGATTCAGCAGGTAGGTGGCTTTGCAGGAGGAGACTGTGGACTAATGACTGCACAAATCAAACACTCAGAAAGGGGAAGAAGCATTTGAATTCTGCTGGGGGAAGTTACAACTCAAAAGCCTTCAGATTCGTAGACCTACTTCCTGTTTTTGGCTCATTGTTCCTAACAATAGAGTCTCTGATGTGAATTCGTGCTTCTCTTCACTCTAAATTTGGATCTTAACTGCAAATTGTAAATTCCCTTTATTGGAATGAAACTAAATTCTTGTATATTCTCAGCCTAGGTGTGTTCTAGTGTTAATGTCCACATTAATCTCTGCTTGATCTTGAATTCCTCTTTACTGGCCCTCCTTTAATTGTGTTTTTTGTTCCGTCTCCAGCTTTATGTCGTCTCACAGTACAAAATTCTGGTCAGTCTTCTGGGTAAGTTTCCCTCTCATGCATTTTTATGCAATTAAACATAATAAGTGTTGCCTTTCACTTCTCTTTTGAGACATTGATTTTAACCCCTTGACACCTATTGTCACAAATTCGCAACATACCACATTCATTCAGACTGCAGCCAAGATAGCGTATCCATTCCCCCAATCCTGGCTTGTGCACATTCAATATATACCTCGGAACCTTTTGCAAGCACTGGTTTCTCGTACCACCAGTCGGAGTGGGATCTAATTATTATGTATCTGTCATTATTATTATTAGATATCTATTATTATTATTATTATTATATATCTATGTATCTATGTATCTATGTTCTATGTGTAATAGATAAATTAACTATCTCCACTTATTTTAGCATCAGCTGGAAAGCAAAAAAACACAAAAAATGTTTTTTTTTTAAATTGTAAATAAATTCAGACATGAAGAGGCTAAGAGCTCATGCTTTGTAAATACCTTTGAGTGTAAAATCTGCTTATTATTTTCATCATTATCATGAAAGCTGTACAGTAGTCTCTTTGATTGTCTCCTGCAGAGAACAACATCCACGTCCATGACCTCCTCACCTTCCAGCAGATCACAGTGGTGTCCAAAGCCAAAGGGGCCACACTGTTTGCATGTGACCTGCAGGTCAGTTACTGTTCTCTTCTAACTTTAACCCAAATATCACCAGTCATGAATATACATAATAAGAGAGCTCAGTTCAGTGCTACCTCTCATTCCTGCTGCCAAATTTTCCCAGTGGTCACTCAGAATATTGCAAATAAAAAAATCTCCTGCGGCATAGCAAGTAATAAAATAAATTAGTAAAATAAATTGGTAATCTTTGAAGGTTTTATGTCTATTAAATCTCTCTACTATCTAAAAAAAAATGGATTTTATTAGTACATCCATGGTGCCATTTGTATTGTTACTGTAGAGTACTACAGTCACATTTGTGCTGGTTTTGCCTTCTGTTCTAAATCTTTCTACTCAGAACAGTTTTATTGCTTTTACAGTATGACGCACCTGTAAGTTACCACACTATCTTAATGGGGAGTTTTTTTACAGTCACAACTAATATTATTACTGACAGTTTTTCCCAACAATACAGTACAGTTAGAAAATATGGAGACTAGGGATGTCCTCGTCAAGTTTTTTTTTTGTTCTCAACCCAGTTCAAGACATTTAATATTTAGTATCTGCTGATACCGAGTCCCAATCTGATACCATTTTCCTAAAAAATGCACACATCAAGTGCTTTAACGTTATTATATTCAATCCAGTGTACTGTACATGCTTGACAACTGAACAGCTTTGCAGTACATGAAGGAAAACACTGCATTTCTGCATCCAAACTGTTCCTGAATACGAACACGACCGTTCAAAAGTTTGGACCCACCCAGACAGTTTCATGTTTTCCATGAAAAACTCACACTTTTACTCATGTGCAGTCATAATTGCACAATAGTTTTCTAATCATCAATGAGCCTTTCAACACCATTAGCTAACACAATGTAGCATTAGAACACAGGAGTGATGGTTGCTGGAAATGTTCCTCTGTACCTCTATGGAGATATTCCATTAAAAATCAGCCGTTTCCAGCTAGAATAGTCAATTACCACATTAACAATGTCTGGACTGGATTTTCTGATTCATTTAGTGTCATCTTCATTAAGAAAAAAAAAAGGTTTTCTTTCAAAAATAAGGACATTTCTAAGTGATCCCAAACTTGAGAACGGTAGTGTAGGTGGTCACAAACCTTGTTGTAAAGCTCTAGTAGGACACTATCTGAAATATAATTTGAAGAGGGTAGGGTGTATTGTGGCTCCACAAGCTCCTAAAGAAAATGAAAACCTGTATTTTTGTACATTTATGTCACAGAATATTTTGTTGATGAGCTGTGGTACCCAGTTGTGCCACCAGGTGGAGACTTTTACTGTTTAATATTATAGCAACCAGAGGAGAAGGTCACTTTGGCTATGGGCAATTCCATGTTATAGAGAGCATTGTGGGTGTTTAGCTAGCAGTGGGCACCATGACAAAGACTTCTGAGATGCTTAATGGTGTCAGGACAGAGCGTATTTGTTTAAAACAAGTGGGAACCAGCTGAGTTTCTATATCTCAGTGGCAGATTTAAATCGTGTCTATTGACTAAAATGACAATATTAGTAACCGACAGATGTCTGCTGTGCTCAGTTTATGTTTTGAATTATTTGATTATTGATTTGATAATTCTGCCAAATGATTGAGAAAATGACTAAACTTTGCATCCCTAGTTTTCAGCCACACATTCTGCTCTCCCTTTACAACATCAGTGTGACAGCAGACATAAATGAAGGGTAGGATTTAGGTTTGTGCCAGTACCACTTGGTTTAAAAAATGCCTATTTTGACCCTCACTGAGATTTTGGTATCAGATCGGGACATAATTAATAGATACCTGAAGGTTTGTGGCTGGTAGATCATGATATTAAACCTTAGAGAACAAATGGACATCTGGAAACATAATGTTGTTAGAATTTCACATCCTGGTTTTATTACACTTCCTCAGACAGTATAAAAACTGGAATAAATACACTGATCTAACATGTTTCTTTTTCCCATTAAGACTTAAACACTTTTTAATTTACACTCCTACTTCAGCATTTGCACATGTCTCTGGCAAACATAAATATAGCAGTAGGATTTGGGTGATTTGCTCAAGTTAGTTGTTATTTTGTTTTCTTCTTCTGAAATGAACAGAGCCAGTAAATGTTTTGTAGGCAAAGACAGAAATATACAGGTAAATGGTCTGTATTTATATAATGCTTTACTATACCTGTAACGATACCCAAAGCACTTTACATTATACATCACATTCACCCATTCACACACACATTCACACCCTGATGGCGGAAGCTGCCATGCAAGGCGCTAACCACAACCCATCAGGTTCAGCAGTTAGGGGTTCGGTGTCTTGCGCAGGGATGCCTCGACATGAGCTCTCCAGACGAGGATCGAACCGGCAACCCTCCAGTTACAAGACGGCCACTCTACCCTCTGACCCATGCCGCCCCATATACAATACGCCCAGATACAAGATAAACACGATGAGAAGTACAACTGTTATGAGTTCCTAAAGTTTTATGTCCTAGTTATTGTATCCAAGAGGAAAAAAAGACAGTCATAACAATAGTTTTTCATTTCTTTCCCACGTTTCTGTGCGGCACTCACATTTTCCCTAATTTACAGTCATGAATTGTATATTTTGTCTCTTTCGTCTTCAGCAAACCAGCTCGGGGGAGGAGAGGCTGAGAATGTGTGTCGCAGTGAAGAAGAAACTCCAGCTGTATTATTGGAAGGACAGAGAGTTCCATGAACTGCAGGTAAAATTAAACCGTACATGAGGTGTGACTCACTGCAGTGTGATTCACGATCAAAAATAATTTCAAATCCCTTGACACATTTAGTCATATTAATGTTTTCTTTTTGTCTGTCAGGGAGACTTTGGCGCACCAGATATTCCAAAGTCCATGGCCTGGTGTGAGAACTCCATATGTGTCGGTTTCAAACGAGACTATTACCTCATCCGGGTATGCGTTACAGACCAGCACTACACTAACCTTTTTCCTACATTTTAACTTTTTTAGAGAAACTCCTCCCTTGTAGACTTGCAATAAGGCTCTAAAAGTTTTGCAGCGTATTCCTTAGTGGGGAAGAAAGACATAACTTGGATTCACGGCAGTTAAAGTGTATTTCAACAATGACAGGCTTTCAGGGATGTATTGAAACATCGGTAGAAGTCACCGCTGCTGCATTATTCATGTGTCTATTGTTCATCTGTATGCTCGGTTTCTTCTAAACTGTCATGTTTTCTGCTAAAAAATGCAGCATAAGTCTCCTGCATTTCCTCGAGAACCTTGTCAAGCTCGACTCTGTTGTTCCTAAACCGGCTTGAATCTTTTGTTCTTGGCACAACAAACATTTCTCAGGTGCTTTTCGAGTCGGGAGCGAGTGTTTTATGGCAGAAGTTGGAAGGACAATCACCTGAAAATGATCTGTAGAGGCAGACTGTTATGTAATGACTTCCTGTCTACGTTGTTGTCCTTGAGTTTGTGTTTATTTTGGGCTTTTTCCTTTGCACTTCTTCCTGGTACTCCTAGAGCATTATCAGCTAATGTGTGGTAGCCATTGCTAATGCAGTTGGCTTTTCCTTAACCCGTAGATGCATGAGTGGGTCAAAAATGACCCGGTGAGGTCGTTTTCTTGCAATATCTTTATAATGAAAAGTTTTTAGTGTTTCGTTTTCCAGCTGTTCCTCAAAATCATGTTTTTGATATCATTCCATTTTAAATTTTAAGTTACCTCTTATACTTTTAAAGAAATTATAATATTTGTATTACAACCCCAAGCTCTTTATCACTGATAATATCATACAAGAGGTGATGTAGTGTACACACTTGGAGGTGAAAAAATGTCAACAAAATGGTTGTTGACATTCTTCTATTGCTGTTCTGTGTTATATTCTTCTTTTTCAATTATCAGAATGTTCAAAATCTGTTATAAAGTGAAAATGTAAACATATTTCAAACATTAAATAATTCTTGTGTGGACCACAATATAATACAAACAATAATACAAATTATTATTCTTATCCAAAATGACAAAAACGGCATCAAAACACATTGATTCTCATACAGGTCATTTTTGACCCACTTATGGAAGAGTGTAGGGTCAAATCACTGGACTATCTAAGGGTTAATGATGTATTTTTTTGTCTGTGTAAAACATTTTATAACTGACCTGACAGATAATGTTAACCCCGCTTGGATATTTTTAACCCTCTGAACCCCAAGCAGTTTCGGGGTGTTATTTTTTTTTTTTAGCTTGTGCCACATTTTTACTCACTGTTGGCCCCATTTTCACTACGATTTATGTCTTATATGTCCAAAAAAGTTGTGCACCTCTGTGGAAACAACACAACCATGGCTAGAAGTAAAGAGAACTTATTCATGTTTTTGTGCTGTATAACAAAGTTATAACACCATGAATCATAAAAACGAAGAAGTAAGGGTTGAGTTTCTTTGATAAATATAGCTTTTCTCAATATTTTCAAATGCCCACAGGTGTTACCAACACTGGGAAAAAAAGGATTGCTTCACATGGTCTCGATAGTGTATTAAGCGAGGCCTTTTTACATTTTTAGTATCTGTACTAATTAGGTGTTTTTCACAGTACTCTCCGCATCAAATGTAGAAAGATATTTCACCATGCAGAATGTATCTTCTAGCCACTTTTTGGCAACTTACTCTATTGCACAGTTTTGGAGCCTTTTTTTGCATGTATTTTATGCATAAAATTTGTTACAATTTTTCTCTCAATTTCTCTTATCATCTGTTCTCTGCAATCCAAAAGTCGCAATTTTTTTGACACAAGACTGTTGGTCACAGCTGAGTCATTTAAGACTTTTCAGTTGTACGAAAGAGTGCAGAATTTTTAGATTTATATAGAATCTGGTGCAAATGGTTTATTTTTAGCAAATCTTTTTACTTAAGAATGGAGAATGTAGAAGTGATTTTCATGAAATCTCACAATTTTAAGCTTAGATTTGGTTGTTTTTCAGATAGAACTGCAGACAACGCATGATATGTTAGGATTATTTCTGTTTTTACAGTTTCTAATGAAGAGAACATGCCTTTCTAGGGTTATAAAATTCTGAACGTCTTGACTCACATGGTCTCTCTTGTCGTCTAGATGGATGGTCGTGGCTCCATCAAGGAGCTCTTCCCTACTGGGAAACAGTTGGAGCCTCTGGTTGCTCCACTGGCTGATGGGAAGGTGGCTGTTGGGCAGGATGACCTAACTGTGGTGCTCAACGAAGAGGGCGTCTGCACCCAGAAGTGTGCCCTGAACTGGACAGATATCCCCATCGCCATGGGTAAGAAAACACACAAAGACTTCGCTCTGCTTCTACGCTATGGTATCTTTAGCTCTGTGTGTATTTTTAGCTAAATCTTAGCTGCTGTTATGTGTTCGCTCAGATAAAAAAAGCCCACTTCAAGCACTTTCCAAGTCGCTGTTTCTTCTTATGACGCTACAGTTAAGTCGGTATCAATAGGAACTGACAGCAAAGTCAAAAGGACACAGAGATGCTGAGCAACAAGAGACAAAAATCCTCCCTCAGCTCCAGAAAACAGAAGGTGTTTTGTCAAAATGTGTCACCCTCGACTGTTGCTTCTGCCCAGGGAAAAAACAGAATCTGCTCCGTTTCTTTGTTGGGCATAAATTTCACACTTTGTAAACAATAAACAACAAAATCTTCACAAATTTACAGAAACTGAAGGCAGCTGCTTTGGTCATATTTCAGTAACACACACTGTATTTTGTTAGTTTTTGATGTTGTTTGCTATAAATCTGACCGCCTAACATTAACAAACTCGCCCGTCGTAATTACTGCTCTGCACTGCCAGGGGAAAAGAAACCTCAGCAGACCAAAGAGGGAAACACCACAAGAGGAAACGGGTTTTCAGCAGTTTGGCACATCAGGGATGAAGACGGATGTGACAGTTAGCATAAACTTTACCTTCTTCTAGGTTGCATACAGGTTTTTGTTTTGCAGCAACATTTTAAAGCAGAACTGCTCTCTAAAGTATCATATCTGGAATTGTTTCAGCTCAAATTTGTGCATAATCTGAAATTCTTTCTTTTTCAATGCACTTTTAGATGCAGGTTTCTACACCTGTCTTGATGATAATCTGCTTTTAGTTTTGGCTCTAAAAAGTTTTCTGAATGTCTGCTTTTATTTAACTCAGGGAGGTTCAGAAGTGCTTGCCAGGAACAGTACAGTTTATTCTGTTCTTGTACTGATTGGGGGAGGTTTGCTCACATAACCGTAATTGTATATTAACCAAACACCAGATGAAGCATTTGGCCTAAACACTGCCATTGTTCCATCATCCAGCTGCTGTCTCTTCTTTTTTTTCTTTCCTAATCTTCCCTTCCCTTGTGCAAAATCTTTCTTTCCCCTCCGTCTGAGCTGTGATGCTGTTTTCCACATGTCAGGAGACAAAAGTCGGTTTTAGAGCAGCTTTTTTCATCCCCTGACTAAGACACCTCCGGTCTGTTTTACTAAAGAACTTTGGAACAAGTGATGCAGATGAGCTTTTGCGTTGTTCTGAAGGCTCATTGGAATTCAGAAAGGAGCAATATGAAGGGGAAATGAAGCCTCCAAGCAGTTGGTTTCATGCAGTTTGCAATTTCCTCATTTTGATTTAGTCAATGTCGTGGCTTTGGCCTGCACCAGGATGGAATGGAGGATGAGGACTGTTCAGTTTAGAGTCTTTCTAACTCAGTGGACGTCATCTTTCCCATTGCTAACCGATAGCTTAGCTAGATCGCTGTTTCTGACTGGATTTCCTGCTCCATAGCCTCAAAATGAAAATGAAATTCGGTCAAAGAAAGCTTGTCCCTACCTACGTTATAAGCAGTGGTAAATGTTATTATTTCTGACTCCTGCTGCTGAAAGGCTCAATTCGGAACAAAAAAGTCAGTTTTCTTCAAGCTTTGTCTGCAGACTTTGCTTTAAATTGTTATTTTATTATACGTCAGTGTTTCAACATGTTGAGAATTTACTTTTGGTGACAAGTGGAACAACATGAATGATGTACCTGCAGAGGCTCAAGCATTTTTGAGTTGGGGAATGTAACCCTGGTTGTTTTCTGAAGCTGCAATTTACAGATGTCCCTCTGAGAATGTGTGTCGCAGTGAAGAAGAAACTCCAGCTGTATTATTGGAAGGACAGAGAGTTCCATGAACTGCAGGTAAAATTAAACCGTACATGAGGTGTGACTCACTGCAGTGTGATTCACGATCAAAAATAATTTCAAATCCCTTGACACATTTAGTCATATTAATGTTTTCTTTTTGTCTGTCAGGGAGACTTTGGCGCACCAGATATTCCAAAGTCCATGGCCTGGTGTGAGAACTCCATATGTGTCGGTTTCAAACGAGACTATTACCTCATCCGGGTATGCATTACAGACCAGCACTACACTAACCTTTTTCCTACATTTTAACTTTTTTAGAGAAACTCCTCCCTTGTAGACTTGCAATAAGGCTCTAAAAGTTTTGCAGCGTATTCCTTAGTGGGGAAGAAAGACATAACTTGGATTCACGGCAGTTAAAGTGTATTTCAACAATGACAGGCTTTCAGGGATGTATTGAAACATCGGTAGAAGTCACCGCTGCTGCATTATTCATGTGTCTATTGTTCATCTGTATGCTCGGTTTCTTCTAAACTGTCATGTTTTCTGCTAAAAAATGCAGCATAAGTCTCCTGCATTTCCTCGAGAACCTTGTCAAGCTCGACTCTGTTGTTCCTAAACCGGCTTGAATCTTTTGTTCTTGGCACAACAAACATTTCTCAGGTGCTTTTCGAGTCGGGAGCGAGTGTTTTATGGCAGAAGTTGGAAGGACAATCACCTGAAAATGATCTGTAGAGGCAGACTGTTATGTAATGACTTCCTGTCTACGTTGTTGTCCTTGAGTTTGTGTTTATTTTGGGCTTTTTCCTTTGCACTTCTTCCTGGTACTCCTAGAGCATTATCAGCTAATGTGTGGTAGCCATTGCTAATGCAGTTGGCTTTTCCTTAACCCGTAGATGCATGAGTGGGTCAAAAATGACCCGGTGAGGTCGTTTTCTTGCAATATCTTTATAATGAAAAGTTTTTAGTGTTTCGTTTTCCAGCTGTTCCTCAAAATCATGTTTTTGATATCATTCCATTTTAAATTTTAAGTTACCTCTTATACTTTTAAAGAAATTATAATATTTGTATTACAACCCCAAGCTCTTTATCACTGATAATATCATACAAGAGGTGATGTAGTGTACACACTTGGAGGTGAAAAAATGTCAACAAAATGGTTGTTGACATTCTTCTATTGCTGTTCTGTGTTATATTCTTCTTTTTCAATTATCAGAATGTTCAAAATCTGTTATAAAGTGAAAATGTAAACATATTTCAAACATTAAATAATTCTTGTGTGGACCACAATATAATACAAACAATAATACAAATTATTATTCTTATCCAAAATGACAAAAACGGCATCAAAACACATTGATTCTCATACAGGTCATTTTTGACCCACTTATGGAAGAGTGTAGGGTCAAATCACTGGACTATCTAAGGGTTAATGATGTATTTTTTTGTCTGTGTAAAACATTTTATAACTGACCTGACAGATAATGTTAACCCCGCTTGGATATTTTTAACCCTCTGAACCCCAAGCAGTTTCGGGGTGTTATTTTTTTTTTTTTAGCTTGTGCCACATTTTTACTCACTGTTGGCCCCATTTTCACTACGATTTATGTCTTATATGTCCAAAAAAGTTGTGCACCTCTGTGGAAACAACACAACCATGGCTAGAAGTAAAGAGAACTTATTCATGTTTTTGTGCTGTATAACAAAGTTATAACACCATGAATCATAAAAACGAAGAAGTAAGGGTTGAGTTTCTTTGATAAATATAGCTTTTCTCAATATTTTCAAATGCCCACAGGTGTTACCAACACTGGGAAAAAAAGGATTGCTTCACATGGTCTCGATAGTGTATTAAGCGAGGCCTTTTTACATTTTTAGTATCTGTACTAATTAGGTGTTTTTCACAGTACTCTCCGCATCAAATGTAGAAAGATATTTCACCATGCAGAATGTATCTTCTAGCCACTTTTTGGCAACTTACTCTATTGCACAGTTTTGGAGCCTTTTTTTGCATGTATTTTATGCATAAAATTTGTTACAATTTTTCTCTCAATTTCTCTTATCATCTGTTCTCTGCAATCCAAAAGTCGCAATTTTTTTGACACAAGACTGTTGGTCACAGCTGAGTCATTTAAGACTTTTCAGTTGTACGAAAGAGTGCAGAATTTTTAGATTTATATAGAATCTGGTGCAAATGGTTTATTTTTAGCAAATCTTTTTACTTAAGAATGGAGAATGTAGAAGTGATTTTCATGAAATCTCACAATTTTAAGCTTAGATTTGGTTGTTTTTCAGATAGAACTGCAGACAACGCATGATATGTTAGGATTATTTCTGTTTTTACAGTTTCTAATGAAGAGAACATGCCTTTCTAGGGTTATAAAATTCTGAACGTCATGACTCACATGGTCTCTCTTGTCGTCTAGATGGATGGTCGTGGCTCCATCAAGGAGCTCTTCCCTACTGGGAAACAGTTGGAGCCTCTGGTTGCCCCACTGGCTGATGGGAAGGTGGCTGTTGGGCAGGATGACCTAACTGTGGTGCTCAACGAAGAGGGCGTCTGCACCCAGAAGTGTGCCCTGAACTGGACAGATATCCCCATCGCCATGGGTAAGAAAACACACAAAGACTTTGCTCTGCTTCTACGCTATGGTATCTTTAGCTCTGTGTGTATTTTTAGCTAAATCTTAGCTGCTGTTATGTGTTCGCTCATATAAAAAAAGCCCACTTCAAGCACTTTCCAAGTCGCTGTTTCGTCTTATGACGCTACAGTTAAGTCGGTATCAATAGGAACTGACAGCAAAGTCAAAAGGACACAGAGATGCTGAGCAACAAGAGACAAAAATCCTCCCTCAGCTCCAGAAAACAGAAGGTGTTTTGTCAAAATGTGTCACCCTCGACTGTTGCTTCTGCCCAGGGAAAAAACAGAATCTGCTCCGTTTCTTTGTTGGGCATAAATTTCACACTTTGTAAACAATAAACAACAAAATCTTCACAAATTTACAGAAACTGAAGGCAGCTGCTTTGGTCATATTTCAGTAACACACACTGTATTTTGTTAGTTTTTGATGTTGTTTGCTATAAATCTGACCGCCTAACATTAACAAACTCGCCCGTCGTAATTACTGCTCTGCACTGCCAGGGGAAAAGAAACCTCAGCAGACCAAAGAGGGAAACACCACAAGAGGAAACAGGTTTTCAGCAGTTTGGCACATCAGGGATGAAGACGGATGTGACAGTTAGCATAAACTTTACCTTCTTCTAGGTTGCATACAGGTTTTTGTTTTGCAGCCACATTTTAAAGCAGAACTGCTCTCTAAAGTATCATATCTGGAATTGTTTCAGCTCAAATTTGTGCATAATCTGAAATTCTTTCTTTTTCAATGCACTTTTAGATGCAGGTTTCTACACCTGTCTTGATGATAATCTGCTTTTAGTTTTGGCTCTAAAAAGTTTTCTGAATGTCTGCTTTTATTTAACTCAGGGAGGTTCAGAAGTGCTTGCCAGGAACAGTACAGTTTATTCTGTTCTTGTACTGATTGGGGGAGGTTTGCTCACATAACCGTAATTGTATATTAACCAAACACCAGATGAAGCATTTGGCCTAAACACTGCCATTGTTCCATCATCCAGCTGCTGTCTCTTCTTTTTTTTCTTTCCTAATCTTCCCTTCCCTTGTGCAAAATCTTTCTTTCCCCTCCGTCTGAGCTGTGATGCTGTTTTCCACATGTCAGGAGACAAAAGTCGGTTTTAGAGCAGCTTTTTTCATCCCCTGACTAAGACACCTCCGGTCTGTTTTACTAAAGAACTTTGGAACAAGTGATGCAGATGAGCTTTTGCGTTGTTCTGAAGGCTCATTGGAATTCAGAAAGGAGCAATATGAAGGGGAAATGAAGCCTCCGAGCAGTTGGTTTCATGCAGTTTGCAATTTCCTCATTTTGATTTAGTCGATGTCGTGGCTTTGGCCTGCACCAGGATGGAATGGAGGATGAGGACTGTTCAGTTTAGAGTCTTTCTAACTCAGTGGACGTCATCTTTCCCATTGCTAACCGATAGCTTAGCTAGATCGCTGTTTCTGACTGGATTTCCTGCTCCATAGCCTCAAAATGAAAATGAAATTCGGTCAAAGAAAGCTTGTCCTTACCTACGTTATAAGCAGTGGTAAATGTTATTATTTCTGACTCCTGCTGCTGAAAGGCTCAATTCGGAACAAAAAAGTCAGTTTTCTTCAAGCTTTGTCTGCAGACTTTGCTTTAAATTGTTATTTTATCATACGTCAGTGTTTCAACATGTTGAGAATTTACTTTTGGTGACAAGTGGAACAACATGAATGATGTACCTGCAGAGGCTCAAGCATTTTTGAGTTGGGGAATGTAACCCTGGTTGTTTTCTGAAGCTGCAATTTACAGATGTCCCGGTGAACATCCAGGGTTTGGACATTGACATGGTGGACACATACAAATACCTGGGTGTTCACCTCAACAATAAACTGGACTGGACACACAATACAGAGGTTCTGTACAAGAAGGGCCAAAGTCGTCTCCACCTGCTGAGGAGACTGAGGTCCTTTGGAGTGTGCAGGACTCTGCTCAGGACATTTTATGACTCTGTGGTAGCGTCTGCTATTTTCTATGCAGTGGTCTGCTGGGGAGCAGGGAGCACTGAAAGGGACAGAAAGAGACTAAACAGACTGGTCAGGAGGAGGTTCTGTCCTGGACTGTTCCCTGGACTCCATAGAGGAGGTGGGTGAGAGGAGGATGTTGTCAAAGCTCACATCCATCATGGACAATCCCTCTCACCCACTGCATGACACTGTGGGGTCTTTAAGCAGCTCCTTCAGCAGCAGACTGAGACATCCACCCTGCAAGAAAGAGCGCTATCGCAGGTCCTTCATCCCATCTGCTATAAGACTTTACAACATCAGCATCACTGGCTGATGTTAACATAAACTGGACTACATCATTACCACCCCAAACCATAAAATTTGCACTGACATTCTTGCACTGCACATCTCTGCACTTTTAAACTTTATTTTTATTTTTATTTTTTCTGTTAAAAAATTTTGCCACCCTTGTATATATTGTAAATAAAGCTGCTGTAACAATGTAAATTTCCCCTGGAGTGGGGAGAAATAAAGAACTTTATCTTTATCTTATCTTATCTTATCTTAAACACATCGCATGCAGGCTATTGGTAGACACAACAATTTACTGATGTTCTCTAAAAGTCTCCCATGCATAGGGGATGCTAGCAAGGGTCTGTAAATGCCTCATATGCATCAGTAGATGATCCTAGGTGGCTGTGCACAGAGAAGCCTCTAGTCACCACTCAGTTACTACCATGCAGCAACTAAGACACATATGTGGCCAAAGATGTATTTTAAAAGAGTGAAATAAGATGTTCTGATATTAGATTTACTTTTACCTGACTGGGCCGCTCAGACACATGCAGACAAACCTACAAATTTTTTAGGTGCACTGGTGTGAGCAGTATAAATCTATGGTTGCATTTCACTGATTTTTGCTTGATGGCATGCTGAAGTCCTGAAAAGCAGCACATGCCAGCAGTCGTTTGATTTGCACGTGAAGGTAACTCTAATCTGTGTCGCTCTTTCTGAATTGTTTTCAGAGCACCAGCCTCCCTACATCATAGCGGTTCTGCCTCGCTACGTGGAGATCCGGACGTTCGAGCCGAGGCTGCTGGTGCAGAGCGTGGAGCTGCAGAGACCACGATTCATCACCTCAGCAGGGTGAGGCAGGCAGCCCTCTGTCAAGTTTAGTTATCTCTTCAACAAACTGTCATCTGTGTAGGATATCTGGGTGTTTTCTACGCTCAGTTTTGGCAAATTGCAGTTAGGATATCTGTTCTGATCAAATGTCGTCAGCTGGAAGCAATTAGTTGTCAACTGTTAAATTAATATGCAACTATTTTGATGATTGATTCTTCGGTTTGAGTAATTTTTAATAAAAAAAAATTGAAATTCCCTGATTCCAGCTTCTTAAATCTGATTTATTTACTCCTATATCACAGTAAACTTAGTATCTAATAAATGGGGACCAAACTAGATATTTGAATATGGCATCTAGGGTTTTGGGAAACACTGGTCAAAATGAACCATTTTCTGACCTTTTTTATGTCAGACAGCTAATTAATTAACCAGGAAAATAATCACCATATTAATTGACAATGAAAAGAACTGTGAATTGCAGCTCAAGAACAGCCACAGATTTGACTGTCCAAAGTTTTACATCATCATTTGTTGCATTGTTTCACCTCTGGGAAGATTTGTGAGTAAAATTCAAATGTTGTTTTCCAATGCAGTTTTGCAAATAATGTAATAAACAACGATTTATGATGAGTTGTGAGTTAGCATATGTAATGTTTTAACTGTATATCACCCTATATCAACTTAACACTATATGCTTGTTTAATTTGTTTCAATAAGATGTAGATTTTCTGTTGTATTAGATTTTTTATGATATGAGACAAGAAATGTTTATTCTATTCTAAAAAGTATTTGATATTTTGTTCTGTAATAATCTGAACTAAATATGCCATAGTAACATGAAAGATATCCTGATAATGTTCAAAGGATCATGTTAAAATGAGAAAACTTTCATGTAATGAGAGACTGAGTGGTGGCAGCTCCACCTATCTGATGCTGCAGTATTTGAGATGAAAAAGGCTGCAGTGTTGGCAGGTTCCATAATGACTTCTAGACCTTCTTTGCTGCTGCTGCTCTGGTTCCTTCAAAGAAAATCACGCTTCATTTGTTGCTTTCATCCGTTTCCATTTCCCAGGACACTGATAATGTGGGTCCATCCTTAGTAAGAAAACTCTTTTGTTCCAACCTATTTTCTCTAATCGTGTTCTGTCCTCTTGTCTTTCACAGGCCAAATATTGTGTATGTTGCCAGCAACCACTTCGTGTGGCGCCTGGTTCCTGTGTCGATAGCCAGCCAGATCCGACAGCTTCTTCAGGACAAGCAGTTTGAACTGGCTCTTCAGCTGGCGGTGAGCTGCACGACCGCTCGCCTCACTGTCAGACCTTGTTATTAAATTCTCCAGGATTAAATTTGCGCTTGAGCTCTGAGGGTGGATCGTTAAAATCACTTATCTTGATTAGAAGCAGCATGTTGAGACAGTAAAAGCCTCAGCTTTGTGCTTTATGGTCACTCTACCCAGCATTCTAGCTGTCCAGGGGCATTTCCGAGAATGAACAAATCCATTCATGTTTTATCTTTGGAATCCAGCTTTTTCATGAGCAGACTAGAGACATGTTGCCATTGTGTGATGAATCTTTGTGGGTTTTGTTTCTTTTTTTTCTTCCTGCCAGAAGATGAAGGATGATTCAGATGGCGATAAGAAGCAGCAGATACATCACATCCAGAATCTCTATGCCTTCAACCTGTTTTGCCAGAAGAGATTTGATGACTCCATGCAGGTGTTTGCCAAACTTGGCACAGGTAGGATGCAGGATTTCTGCTGTTCAGGGCAAATTTGTAATATAAACCAATCAGATTGCACCTGGACATAGGACCAAATAAGTTCTTATACCGTAGTCATCTTAAAAATGTTTTCTACCAATCCCTTTGGATTAGTGATGCTCTTTGTTTCTTTTCTCAGGCTCATTACACATCTGTTGCTTATTGTTTGTATTGATGGAAAACTTGCATCCACATAGAATGATGTCACATCTCCTCTGTGATGGCAGACTTTCCTTCTTCTAATGAGCTTTTGACTTTAGGTTTTGGAACTTATGGTAATTTGTTGTGTCTGCATTGAAAACTCTGTCCTCAGTTGCACATTTTCCTTTGATCAAACTCAATCGTCAGACATGGAATGCGATATTAACATCTTTCCCATCCTGTGTTCTGCAGATCCCACACATGTGATTGGACTCTACCCAGACCTGCTCCCATCAGACTATCGCAAACAGCTGCACTACCCAAACCCTCTGCCTACTCTGTCTGGGGCAGAGCTGGAAAAGGCTCATCTTGCTCTTATTGATTACCTCACCCAGGTGTGTTTGTGTACGGTTTCTTTACAACACAGAGAAAAAACAGGAAACTCTACATAGGTGGTACATTTTAGTAGAGCTGAAAGTAAGGCTCTACATATGAGGTGCAATCGAGATGTTCTGCTTATAAACCACAATTCCCTTCAAAGTAGTCGTGTTCAGTGATAGTTGTTGAAGAAATTCTCCCAGTCATAATCGTGCTTTTGCTGCAGTCGAGTGTTTGAAAGGGTGATGATAAAGAATGGCTGAGAAGGGTGATGGAATCAAGTAGTGACACTAAGGGGGAGGACAGTGTCTCCAGACGTTATCTAATTACCAGAGTCATATGTAGACTGAATGTGACTGTGGCTAAAATAGCAACAGGGTGCGTTTTTCTTTATTGAGGATGCTTAATAAGCCCAAAAGGATGGCTCATATTTGGCGCTCTTCATTATAGTCGTGTGTGTCACAATGTTTGGTGATTTTGGAAATGTAAAATACCATCACGATTAAAACTTTGGGCTGCACAGTGGCATGGTGGTTAGCACTGTCGCCTTGCAGCTAGTAGATCCCCGGTTTGTGTCCTGGCCTTCCCGGGATCTTTCTGCATGGAGTTTGCATGTTCTCCCTGTGCATGTGTGGGTTTTCTCCGGGTTTTCTCCAGTCTTGTGGACCTAGACAAACTCAGCCAGAACAGGCTAGCAGACATACGTGGGAATTCTAATAATGCTAAGTTGCTGTTTAAGTTTCTGCATAATGTCGCTGATGTTCCTGCTCCTGTTCAGAAGGCCAAGCAGACATGATGGACAGTAAGTCAGATATTCTGACTGATTTATATTAATATAATTTACCTGACATCAGGATTTTTTTTTTTTTTTTCTTTTTAATTAATTAATTTTTTTTTTAAAAGTTACTTTTTTGGCCTTTTGGCCCTTCTGTTCCTCTCAACCCGCCGGCCAATGGCACATGGGTCCCCCCATATGTGCCAGGTTCTGCTCAAGGTTTCTTCCCATTAAAAGGGAGTTTTTTCTTGCCACTGTCGCCTTAGAATTGTAATTGGTGCTGTAAAATACTTTGGAAAAAGTAAAAAAGAAATAGATTCTTGAAGTTCTTTGGAGAATTTCTGAGTCTTGCTTTAAAAAGCAAAAACCATAACTGGTTTACATTTTGCTGCCACCCTGTGCAGTGATACCCTGTTTCCAGGGCTCCTGCCACATTTGGTTTACTTCCTGGAAGTTCTGTCCCATCCATGGAAGTCCTTCAAGTTGAATTTCACTTTTGGGAAAAGGAGAAAGTGGCAGGGAGCCAAATCTGTCAAGTATGACGAGGAGAGAGCTATGATTGTGTTGGTACAGCCAAAAAACTAGTGAGTTTGCATGATGGCACACTCCACGGTTCAGATCTGAATATTCTCCCTCAGATGCCACAGGATGTTACAGTAAGACTCTATGTTGACAGTGTGAAACTGGCAGACAAATTTATGGTTTCCAAACACAACACTGAGCATGCTCTTGGTTGTGCTGTTGACTTTTTTTTAGCCTTGGAGACTGTGGGCTCTCTCGATGAAGACTGCTGTTTGGTGCCTTAGTTTTAACTATAGACCAAACACCCTGTTACTACTAATGATCCTTGACATGAGGGTTGGGCCAGTTTGACACAGAATTTGGTGTTTGCTTTTTGTGCAAGCTCCATGGTGATACCACAAAGTGCACCTACAAACTGTAAAAACAAGACTTTTGGAGAGGTTTTCATATGTGGCAGTAGCACTGGGAGCTGTGTGTCACCTATGAGATGTCAATTTGAAATGAATTTTTAGAGGCGCAGCGTTCAGAACTTCTTTATCGCACTTCTTAAACTATCAAAAGCTTAAAAGTTGTAATATAACAGTAAAAACATACTGAGCTTTAGGATCAAAAAAGCAGTACAAAACGAATTAAATGTTTTCTTTGATTTCCTCACAGAAACGAAGCCACCTTGTGAAACAGCTGAATGACTCTGATCCTTCTACAACATCTCCACTCATGGAGGGAACACCAACCATCAAAAGCCGCAAAAAACTGCTGCAGATCATTGATACCACCTTGCTGAAATGTTACCTGCACGTATGGCCGCAATCTTATTTTTCATGCTTTTACTCTAGCTGTATTCATTCCTAGTGTACTTTTTAATTTTGGAATGAAATGCATAGTTAAAATGCCTTTTCTGTTTTTATCCTAAGCTCTTTCTTTTTTATACTTTCCTCATCTCGTCACACTGTACTGAAAAGGATGTGCACAGAAAGTTTAGATTAAGCACAGGCAAATGATGCACAGGGCTGGCCACTTACATGTCATACTTTTTGATTCACAACCAGCCTGTTATTATCAGCAAATCCAATCCAGATGTTTATATTTCATGACACAAGTTATATCAGTTCTTACAAACTTGGCAGCCTTCACTATCCACTTATAGCAAAGTGATTTCATAAGCCAGTGGTTCTGAACACACATAAATACTGGCAGCAACATTAAGCAGCTAACAGAGCCCCACATATAGCCAAAAGGGTCTTGTGTTAAGCAGCTCGTTGGCAGATTTACTTGGACGTATCAAAAACTGAGTCACAGTTAAACGCAGTGTTAGTCTGACCGTCCTTCAAGCAGTACTGTGGGTCTGGTGTTGATTCAGGTCAATACCTGGGCAACGAAGCAAAACTTTTGATTTGCCAGGCAATCTGTGTGTCGGCCCTCATCTGTGGACGAATGAGTGAGATCACAGATACAAGCAGCCAAAGTAAGTTTCTCCACAGATTGGTTCAGCTCTGCATGAAGAGCAAAGGAGTCTGGATGCACCCCAGAACCGGTCCACATATACACGGGTGTTTTATAAAACAGGGTTTTTTTCTCCTTTGTTCCCACAAAAGCATCTCAGTCAGCCATGACAATGCAAAAACACAACTGAAGCCATGGCAAGACTGTGCCAAAACAACAGGCAGTGATATAACCATAACCCTTAGCCAATCAGAAGACTTAAAAAGCAGTATGAATGGCTCCAGTAGGCTGCCAACAATGGCACATCGATTAAAGGGCGAATTGTGTGTATGGACTAATTCTGATGCCTCTGTTACTCAACATAGTGGAAGAGCAACTGGACCTTATGTATGAGATGTGAAAAGTTCTGTTAGCAAGGTTAGCATCGGCAGAATTTTGGCCATGGCTAATTGGCATTTGGCTCATGTAAACAGAGGAGATAATGACATATGCTCTTTGGGTGAGTTGCTGCTCCAAGTGAAGGATTTAAGTATCTCAGGATCTTGTTATAGAGTGACAGGAATAATGTAGAGTGAGATGACCAGGTGGATGGGTTCAGCATCAGCACTAATGTGGGCATTGTACTGGACCATGGGAGTAAAGAGGGAGTTGAGCTGGAAGATGAAGCTCTCGATTTACCATTTGGTTCTGATTATATTTAGGGATGCCCTGATCAAGTTTCTTTGCAATCCATTTTGCATTTAGTACCTGCCAATACCTGATACAATTTTCCCAGATAATAAACACTTTAAGTATTTATAGATTAGCTATAGTATCTGGTTGGGCCTCCAGGAGCTTGCCTCTTACTGCTTTATACTGTAGCGACCAAAGAAAGAGGGAAATTCTGTGTTTGCGAGCTGAGAGCATTGTTGGGGGTTTAGCTAGTAAAGGGGCACCATGACAAAACCAACTGTGACGCTTAATGACTTCCACCCAGCACATGTTAAATCCACCCTGGATAAACTAGAAGGGTATTTCTATATGTCTGTGCCATATGTAACAGTTGCCTTTGTAGCCCATATCATATTTCCGTGGGTTAAGGCAGTAACATGAGAGCAGAATTTAATAAGAAAAATCTTCAAGGATCCGACTTTGGTTTGTGCCAGTACTAATCAGTTAGAAATTGGTTCAATTGACCACAATTCTGATACTAAGAAGACCCAAGTTCCAACACAAGTGGCCAAAAAGGGTATTCTGTGTGGAATGTCTGGGCTCAGCCTTAGAGATAGCTTAAGAGTAGAGTCACTGCTCCTTTGTATCAAAAGTAGTTGGCTGAAGAGGTTCAGGCGTCTAATTAGAATGCTTCTTGGGTGTCTTCCGTTGAAAGTTTCCCAGGTACATTGAACTTAAAGGAGACCCTGTGATACCTACAGTAGGATTATATGTCTCATCTGGCCTGGGAACACCTCAGGATCCCATAGGAGGAGCTGGAAAACGTTGCTGGTGAGAGGGACGTCTTTAATTCGCTTTAGTAGCGCAACTCGACTCTGGATAAGCAGAAGAAAATCGATCCATGGATAGACTCTGAAACCACAAGTCCAAAACTCAGTTCTATCTGTTTACATGTCAACACTGCAAACCGAGTTTCTGAATATTTTCAGATCCTTTAACATAGTGTGTGGTTTGAAATGCCAAGAGTCTGCACTACATCATTTAAATAGTAAACACACTGCAGCAGAGAGGACAGGCTAATTAAAAGCCACATAACTGTGATTTTGTACAAAATACAACTACAAATGATTATTGTTTGGGAACGTGTTGTGTTTTGTAATTTGCTTTTGTTGTCTACTTGTTCAGACCAACGTGGCCCTCGTGTCCCCCCTCCTTCGTCTGGAAAACAACCACTGCCACATCGAGGAGAGCGAGTACGTCCTGAAGAAGGCTCACAAATACAGCGAGCTCATTATTCTCTATGAAAAGAAGGGCCTGCACCAGAAAGGTAGGAGTCAGGCTGCTGGTGGATCTAACCTCATAAACCTGATTATCACATCACGAGATTTTATGCCTCACAAATCTTCCATCTCATCTGCAGAGAGGAGCTTTATCTAATTATGTGACTTTATTGTTTTCATCTCATAGTAATGGAAAGTGTAAGGCAGGTTTTTGGAAATGTCCAAAGTAATTTCACTGTTGCATTGTCGCATTTTTTGTCATCAGGGCGAGATTTCTCCATTCGTTGTTATTGAAATCTTTCAAGCAATATCTTTTACACAATCTAAGAAAGTGATTTAGACATTTTTCAAACAAAAATTTATTTAAAAAGTGTCTCAAAAATATAACGTAAATGCCAGATTCTTAGCTGTGTGTTTGCTCTGAAGTGAACAGATTGAATTCCATTTGATTATGTGTGATTTGGGGCGTAATAATTCATTTGGAACGGCCAGGATTTATACACTTCCTTCAGCTGTTCTTCTGGAAAACTGGCAGGAATCTCTGTCTCAAGTTCAAGTGCAAGTTCATGTGCTTTTTCTTATGCATGAATGACTGATGGTTGTTGTTACATAAGAGAGTAGAGCATACATTAAACAAACACGAGCGTAGTTGCAGTTGTGTTTGGAAGCAGTGTACGTACCACACCATAACTTTAGGGGGAGCTCACTTTCTTCACTTTTTTGTGATCAGAAACAACCAACACAACATTCACAAAGCCCTTGACTGAGCTTTTATGTATCATTATTCCTTTTAATGAGAATATGATTTCAAAAGTGCTCCTAAGTTTACTTTTATGGCGGCTGGTGTTAAAAGAGGTTTCCTTTCGTCTGATCTTTGACTCAAAATGAGTGAACTTTGTGATGTTGCGGTGCCACGCTGCGATGGTGATGGCGAGAGCAGTATGGATCCAGTATCTTTAGTGAATTAGTGATGAATCGCCCTCATTCATGAATCATACATCAATAATAGCCTGATTTACCAAAGTTGAAGAACATCCGGAAAAATGGGAAACTGTGGAAAAATAGCAACTGTCAAAATTCTAGACACTTTCCAAAGTTTTACACATTTTCAGGGGAGCTCACATCTTCTTAGGAGGAGCAAAGTTTCCTTCCAGCTCCCCTGTAGTTTACACACAGAAATGTTGAGGCAATACTGCTCTTTTAGTGTCTTGTTTCAACTGTTGTTTTTCTGGGGCAGAATAATTGCACAACATACATCTTTATTGTAAAAGAATGTGGTAATGACAATTTGAATCCTCTTCCAGGCCTTGTTAAAGTGGCGACACCTTCCAATAACTTCATATTTATATAAAATGGTTTATTCAAACTAATGATCTAGCAGTTTAAATCTATTAATCTTTCTCAGATCTGCCCTGAACTCCTTCAACTTTCCCATTGCACTGTTGGTCAGTCCAAAAAGC
The DNA here is from genome assembly GCF_022539595.1 of Amphiprion ocellaris. Lineage (NCBI taxonomy): Eukaryota > Metazoa > Chordata > Actinopteri > Pomacentridae > Amphiprion > Amphiprion ocellaris. The sequence goes on along the minus strand of NC_072785.1, from coordinate 26,440,668 downwards.
GCTGCCAAACAAACCCTTTTTTGTGTGTGTGTTCGCACAGAGAAGCTACCAGCTGTAGTCCAACATGACCACTCACAGCATGTTAAGAGGCTTCGGGAAGTTAATCGACATTTTGGAGCTTTGAGCACCACTGAATTAATAAACTAAGTGGGCGTATGTATAATTTTGACCCTGTAAGTATAAATTTGACCCTGTGTTCATTCCTGAAAGCCCAAAATACATTAAAACTTGCACAAAATATTCCACTTTCTGGCTTATTAAAGATGGATTTTGTGCAGAAATGCTGCCCTGAAAGAAGAACATTTCAAGTGAATTTAAGCTTCCAACTACAACTGTACAGAAATTAGTCAAATGGAAAATATATTATGTATATGCAGGATTTCTAGAATCTAATATAAATGTGTGAAAACCCATCCAGACACTTGTACGTACTCCTTAAGGTGTTTCAGGAAGAAGGGAAGGAGGAAATAAAAATCAGCAGCAGCTTCAGTCTGGTTAGTAACTACCACTGTGTTACCCAAGTTGGAGTAAATTTTTCTGTAAGAAAAAGCTGAAATGATATCAGGATTTTTCCATAATATTTTAACTCATTAGCTGACACTTTCTACCTAAAATATGAGGAGTAGAAAGACTTGTTTATTCTTAGATTTTTAAACAAATTCTTAGAATTTTTTAAAGCTTTGCCCCTGACTTGCCTTCAGCTGGTTGAAGTCCGTCTGTGATAAAAATAATAATAAAATAATAAAATAAAAACATTGAGTACAAACTTTCAAGTTTAGCACAAAGTAAAAACTACAATACAGGGGGATCAAACCAAGTGGACACCATATAATAAAGGGTAAAATATAATAACTACAATGCAAAATATAGAAAACAAAGCCGTCCGACATTGTAAAGTATTTAAAGGACTTGGTAAAATGTAAAAGAACAAGATAAAATAACCAAAATAATATCAACTAGGCGATGTCCTAGCACTAAAAGGTCTCTTAGTAATGTTTTTTTAAGAAGACACTTACATTTACTTAAATTATCAGCACAAACAACGATGGTCAAATCAGCTAATCATGAGCTGAAATTCAGGAATAGTTATCAGGATCTTAATGAGTACTAAATCACAAATTTAAGTTTGCATTTGGCTTTAAAAATAAGCAGTAACATCTAAAAAAATCTATTCTGAAACCAGTGGTAACCAACAATGTGATCACTTCTACTGGGACCAATTTAAAGGTGAGCAGCAGTGTTTAAAATTAAACTAAACTCGTGAATGTTTCCCTCAGTGAAACTGGAGTAAAGCATGTTACAGTACTCAAGTTTGGAGATGATAAATGCATGAAAAACCTTTATTAAATCTGAAAAAACAAGAAAAGATCTGACCTTTATGATGAACCGAAGTTGAATGAAAGCAGAACGCACAGTTTTTGTCACCTGAGTATTAAATAAGAGACAAATTACTGCCAACGTTCAGTACATATATCAGTACAAGCAAGAAAATCCTGTATAATTTTTCTCTCTTTCATTAAGAAAGGTCACATCTCCGTACCGTGTAAAATTAATGTGAAACAAAAGCCATTAATTACCTATGAAAAGAAGGTGTAATGTTTTTAATTGAAGTTTTGAAAGGAGAGCAAGAGTTGTTAGGCTTTGAAAGTTCCTCTGAGATGAGTCCTTTTTTTTTGAAGGGGATTTAATCATCGAGCAGCAGACGACAGATGTGTCACCCAGCTGTATAATGACTGATATCCCAGTTCAAGTTATTTGTCAGAGCGTGATTCAGCCTCAGCTTGATAACTGCATGAATACCAATGAAACACTGTGACACATCTGCTCCCGACTGGATGCTGAATTTGGGCTTCAGTGTGTTAGATGTCACACCACTTGAGAGCCGCTTTAGTCAGTTGTCGCTTCATTACGTCAAACACAAGAGCTGAGTTGTTTCGTTCTGTTTAATAGACTCCAGTTTAGTGCTTCATCAAAGCCGTATTCTGGGGCAGCTCTGCAAGGCTGCGTCTCCGAGGAGGTTTTTCCTGCATGTGGTTGACTCATCGTCGTCGTAAATCAGAGCCGTCGTAATGCTTTTTATTCCTGGCGGTGTTCTGCGGCAGATTCTGGGCCGCTCTCGCAGCGATCACGGCTGGATTTAATTGGCTTTGCTGAAATTTGTGCCTGTGATGTCATGCTGCTGAAGTCCACCTCACCCTGCCAACTCAAACCAGCTGTTCCCAGCCACCAATTAACACTCGGCGTGTCCCTGGGCCAGACTTTGGCAGAGTTACGTAACGCAGTGCACCACAGAACAGATGACATCCACCACTCAGACTAATCTCTCATTTGTTCTTCCTCCCTTTCGCCTCTCCTCAACCCGCTTGACCTCTTACAGCTCTGCAGGTGCTGCTCGATCAGTCCACCAAGGCCAACTCTCCTCTGAAGGGCCACGAGCGAACTGTGCAGTACCTCCAAAGACTGGGTAAGAATCAACTGTTGTAACTCAGAGTGTCAAAGTTGTCATCTCTATAGATATGTTAAAGTGGTCGGTGTCGGTTTGGGAAAAGCCTCTGAGGAATCTTTCTCTCTGATTGATTATGGAAGTTGGATGAACATGTAGTTTGCATTCAGTCACGTGCCATTGTCTGTAGACTCTGGTATGTCTGGCTCTGATTAAATGTGACGGTTTTGTATTCGCTGTGCATCTCTGTTAACCTTCTAAACCCCAAGAGCCTGCCAGCGGGTTTGAAAGGCTTGTTATCTTTTTAAAAATCGCCAAGATTGTCTCATTTATCAGAGCCAGAAACTGTAAAAACAGAGAGAATCGTCTTACTTTCATGAATTTATGTTGCTGTTTAAAATGAGCCCACAGTGAATAAAAATGTGACAAGAGCCAAAAACGTCCAGAAACTGCTTGGAGTTCAAAGGGTTAATCTTTACTTCTGTGCGCCAGTGATGCCAAGATAAATTCCTGGTGTTCAGCGGTTAAAGTTGTGTTTTTGTTGTATGCATTTTATTTTTCTAAATGTAATTCTGATACTGTGGCATAATGACTACTAAAGGTCAAAGGTAGGGATGTCCAATATTATCGGCCTGATATTGGCATAAAAATGTAATATCGGTCAATATCATTATGGTTTTTTTGACATCGGTTACTGGCAAAAATATTGATTGCCAATATTGGATATCCTTAGTCAAATATTTTCCATTGGCTTCAGAATAATGATGAGTGATTTTGTTTTCTTTATTCCCATAAACTTTCTAATTGTGCTTAAAGTTTCTACATGCAACATCCAGTGTTTCTGAATGTTGCACAGGATCTTGGCCCAAAACCAACGGACTCGTCGGCCTCATTCCCTCCTTCCCTCACTTTCATTTAAAACCAGAAAGTTAGTATTAAGCAAGACCCAACAAAAGTAAACAAACCACAACCATTAGTCCATGTTAGCATGTAAAATACAAAACAAACAGACTAAACATAGCAGTCAGCTATTTCAGCTGGAGGGCCTCACATGCATCAACTTGAATTGCGTTAGTAAGACATCATTTGCTACTGCAGACTCCATTACGGCACAATATCTTTACCTAGTAGATTGTTGTTTGATGCTATAATTATGTTAAAAATCTCACATTGTCCACCTTTAAACTTGAAAATATTCCGATGAATTATCAAAAACATTAAATGCTGCATGGAGGTGTCTAGCTAGCTTTTAATGGTTGATGTTGAAACAATGACAAAGAAAATGTCTTTTCTCTTTCGCAACAAAATGAAGTGCTTTTTATGTCTTTTTCATAAATATTTTCTGCTCTCTAGTCCAAAAATGCCAATTTAACTTGTTTTTAGCAAAAAATAAAGTTGTCGAATATGAGTCAAAGACAACAAAATTAGATCATTTAAATGTGCAAGGATACATATTTCTTTTCTTTAATTGTAAAAAGTTTTTGTAGGATCATATCAGTGCATTTAAGTCTTTTTTATGTTAGCAAGCTAATAATTTACTAGAAGTTGCATATAAAGTTCTAGAGGAGGAAAATGGTGATAGCGGGGTACAGTCTTTGTTGTTTATTTGTTGTTGTTTTTTTAAGGTAAAGTGTTGCTATACCTGCTTTTAAAGGGAGTTTGAAGAAAATCCATCCATCCATTATCTATACACCGCTTATTCCTCACTAGGGTCATGGGGGGGGCTGGAGCCTATCCCAGCTGACTCAGGTGAAGGCAGGGGACACCCTAGACAGGTCGCCAGTCTGTCACAGGGCTACATATATAGACAAACAATCACTCACACATTCACACCTACGGGCAATTTAGAATGATCAATTAACCTCAGCATATTTTTGGACTGTGGGAGGAAGCCGGAGTACCCGGAGAAAACCCACGCATGCACAGGGAGAACATGCAAACTCCATGCAGAAAGATCCCGGGAAAGCCGGGACGTGAACCAGGGATCTTCTAGCTGCAAGGCGAAAGTGCTAACCACTACACCACTGTGCAGCCCCGTTTGAAGAAAATTTAATAACTTAATATGGACTTAAGCATGTATTATATCTTCATTTTTGTCCTCATTACTTTCTTGGCAGAATTAAACTTACTTGTCGGTCTAATTTCCATATACACAGGAGTGGAGAATCTGGGTATAATCTTTGAGTTTTCTCCCTGGGTGCTGAAGATCTGTCCTGAAGATGGCCTGAAGGTGAGCAAACAGTCACACAAATTGTCTCAGAAGAGCGGTTTTTCCATATGAATGTAGTAAATTGATTAATGTTTTTATATTTATAGTTTTTTTTCCTGCTTCTTTAATGCCATAAGCTGGAGTCTTACTGTATTTAAAACCCACTTTCTGTGGAAAAAAGCTTCTCTGTTGGTATAAAAACCTCTTTTCCTGTCCAGATCTTTACTGAAGACTTAACAGAGGTGGAGACTTTGCCCAGAGACAAGGTGTTGCAATTCCTGAAGGAGGGCTTTGAGGAACTCGCCATCCCGTATTTGGAGCACATCATTTACATCTGGGACGAGAAGGGCCCCGAGTTTCACAACGTGCTCATCCAGCTGTACCTGGGGAGAGTTCAAGGCCTCATGAAACAGTATCTCAACTCACTGCCAGAAGGTACGACAAAACTTCACCTCACAGCAATTTTAGGTGCTTGAAGTCATAAAAAGTTTTACATTAAGTCATTTTTGCCGCTTTAAAAACTTTGAAAATACGTTTTGAGGCGTTTCAACAAGAAATGATGTTTTTCTTTTCCATTTTCATCCTGATATAACTTTGAGACATTTAATGTTCAGCAAAGTCTACCTGAAGCTGTGAGGAAATAAATGGCAGCGTATAGCTGTAGTTGAGAGCCATTGTGACCCTGCAGCTTTAATTTTATCCTCCCACCATATTGGCAAATCAACTTTTTCATGTACTGACTATCAGGGTTTCTTCGTGTCTCATTGCTTTGCATATAAAACCTGCATCAGAAGTTATTATAGAAACCATCCATCTCTCACTCTTTGTGCTGTTTAATGCTCTCCCAGGCACACTGAATCTGAACGGGTCTCTTGGCCAACGCGGGAATGTTTTCATGGATGCTTATTAATGTGCACATGTTTGTGAAATAAGCTCATAAAAGCGGCTCATAAAATAAATAAATCTGTCCTTGGGCAGGTTATTGCTTCGTGTCGTGTTATGAAGCGTGTTTCATTGCACAGTAAGATATTGTTTCTCTGATGTTATTGTGTTTCTCAATAACGAGGTGGAACTTTATGGAGTTAAATATATTTTTACAGAGAAAACGTGATAATACACCCTGATATTTACTATTTTTGGGGCTCAGCTTTTAGTTTTCAGTGACAAAATTGATAGCTATTTACCAGTTTGTTTTGGATTATTTTCATTTTTTAACATTTCTGATATTTGTGAAGCGCCATGTGCAACAGTTATTTTATTTGAGCTGCAGTAATTTATTAGCCCTCTGAGCCTCAAGCAGTTTCTGGGCATTTTTACTCACTGATCATTTTTCACTGTAATATAAAGTCCTGCACCGCTATGGAAACAGAACAACCATGGCTAGACGTAAAAGAACTCAAAAATGTCTTCTGTGCAGTATGACAATGTTATGATACCATAATTCTAAAGAAAAAAATATGAAAGTAAAATTACTTTGATTAAGCATTTTACAAATCAGTCAACATGTGCAACATTTTTCCAAGTGCCCACGTGTTACCAGTACTGGGAAAAAAATGGTGTGTTTACATACAATATATTCGGTTTGAATTCTTTTTCTGTACTTGCCTCACCCTGAATTTGTCAGTAATGGCCCCACAGCTGCACTGAGAAGCACACATTTTTTTTTCTTTATTTGCAGAACCTGATGCAAATGGTTTGTTTTTAGTACAATTTTAACTAAATATAGTAATTTTAATGAAATATCACAAATTTAAACTGAGATTTGGTCACGTTTGCCAATGGAATTAGTTCAAGGACCATCAGAAAGTTGAAAATCTGATTATTCTTTCTGTTTTTACAGTTTTTGCCTTTGATTAATAGTAGAATTTTGATTTAATTTCTTTTCTTTAAACATAACATGCCTTTCAAACCCACCAGTTTGTTTTGGGGATCAGACGGTCAAACCTTTGTGTTATTTGGGCTGCAAAAAATTTTTTTTTTATTAATCTGAAGATTTTTTAGTTTTTTTATAAGGTAATTAATAAATAATTTGTCAGAAAATGGTGAATAATATCCCTCAAAATGTTGTCAAATTGTTGGTTTTGGCTACAATCCCTGAAAATCCAGTTTGCTACCCACAGAGCAACAAATATTCATTTTTTTCAGTTCTGTTGAAATTTCTGTTTATTTCTGTCGGTTACTTGGATAAGCCCTAATTTAAAAATCTTGCTGTTGCTGCAGGGATTCCAGCTGTTGCTGCGGGGCAGGAGAAAGGTGAACTGGGAGAGTTCAGGAACAAGCTCCTGTCTTTCCTGGATATTTCTACCAGCTATGAACCCTCCAGACTCATCAGCGACTTTCCCTTTGATGGTAGGAGCCGACTTTACTCACCGACATTCAGATGACAAATGTGTGGACGGTGGACAAACAAGCCGTCTCTAGTGTTTGTGTAACAAATACAAAGAAGGATGCTGTTCCTGAAAAAGTTTCCCTGTGGGATCCTTTCTGAAGACTGTGATGAGGTAGAGGTAATGGAGCAAGTATGGAAGGAATTTATATGGTTTTTCATACAAATTTCAATTCAAAATGGCTGATTTTAGATTAATGCAGCAGGTGTGTAAGGAACAAAACACCTCCCACATTTCCCATCCCTTCATGTGCACATGTTCTTGGTTACAGAGGAAAGTTTTACCAAAGTTATATATCGAGGCTGCAGGGTGTAACTTGCACCTTTGACTTTGTTTTCCACCTCTAAGGTCTGCTGGAGGAACGAGCTCTGCTGCTGGGCCGGATGGGCAAACACGAACAGGCGCTCTTCATCTACGTCCACATCCTGAAAGACACCCGCATGGCTGAAGAGTGAGTTCTGCTGCAAACAAATCCAACAGAACCGTGTTCGATATCAAAACCAACCACCAGCTGAGGGTTTCAAAGCTAATTTCACTGATTTTAAGCAATTATTGTGGAACGACTAAGTTGATTTCTTCCCTCAAGTCTTATTTAAATGCAATCTTTTTTAGCAAATAGCTAAATCATTTTTAAGGAACACAATGGAATAGATTTAATTGAGCCTTGATTACCTGTGAACATGTTGCTGAATAACATCACGTGTTCTCTGTTTGCAGTTACTGTCACCGGCATTACAACAGCTCAGTGGAAGGAAATAAAGATGTAAGTATATTTCAGTGTAAATTCATTTTTGATATGTTTTGTAGACACTGACAGATGAATAGAAGAGATTAGCTTTATTGTCATCATACATGGGGCCATGACAAAAATATAAATAGCTGCCACTGGACGGTGCATTGATAACAAGCTAAATTAACAACAATAAATAGTAATACATAGTACATTACAATTACATGACATCTGATGTCATTTCAGATGTCTGAGAGTTGTGAATGGCTTCACCAAATAGTGATTTTTCCCTCTAAACATCTGACATCATTTCATTTCATGGTTCCAATTCAAAAAATTAAAATTGGAGGAAAAAGTCCCAAAACTATAAACGGATTTGTCCATCAGAGCATTATTTTGTCTATTTTTCCTCCCGTAAATCATGCTTGGAGCCATGAGATTTATCTGCTGTCCTTTTCTATAAACTTTATATTTAGTAGTTCAAACCTGCAGCAGCCACATCAGTAACACTTTTACTCGTTTTAGAGTATTTTTTCATTGTCGTATTAGTATTTTGACCTGAATACTTGTTTCATCGCTTGCATTTTGTTGAGTCCTCTTGGATTTTATTATCCTTTTGTTGCGTTGATTTTTTTATGACCACTTTCTTCATTTGTTCGCTCTGCTGCGTTCTGATAAGTGCCTTTGTGTTTGCAGAAAGCGCTACGTAAATATAATGGATTATTTATGGTTCAGGCATGTTGCCAGGCTTATAAACAGTCTGCGGTCTGTTTTCTTCTTCACCTGAGCAGAAACGACAGCTCATATCATCTGTTGTTTTTTATAAGGTTGTTGCTCGACTGTGTGACGCAGCAACGGCAGCGCCAGAGCTCTGAAAACTAATGAATAGGCACTCGGGAGGAATGGAGGGGGAAAATCAATGAATCATTACTGTTCCTGCAAAGGTCACAAGAAACAAGATCCCAGTCTGAGCCCTGAATATTGAATCCTGCTGTGTGAAGTCTACTGCTTGTATAAAGCCCATTATTATGGGCAGTTCTGAGGGAGCGGTTCGTCGTTTATTTGCCTTCTTGCCGAAAGAGAGATGAGTAGGTTCCTTATGTATCTACAGAGAGCAGCTGGTTGGTTAGTTTAACACAGACTGAAAACAGGTGGGAACATCTGTCCTGGCTCTGTTCCAGTGAAACAGGATCCACCTACCAGCATAGAGAGGATCAGTAATTAACATGCGGCTCCTTCTTTTTTCATTCCTGCAAAAAACTAAATAGAAAAATGTCACTTTTCGACATTACACACTCATAAATGTGTGAGAAATAGTTATTTGTGCACTTCAGGTTTTGTCTGGATGAAAGAAATGAGATATAATAATGTTAATTTGTGAGCTTTAAAGATGCTGATAGTTGGATTTGTTCAAGCCAAGCTGGCTTTGTCCAATCTTTCTGCGATTTCTTTTACATATTTTTTGAAACGTTAATCAATTTTTCTGTGTAAACTTGTTCCCTTTGCTTATTTTATATTAATTCTGCTTATTAATGCCTTTTGAATTTTAATCTATTCTCTAATTTCTTATTTTTAATATTTTTTGTCTTGTAAATTTTTAGTTATCACATGTTGTTTTATCTCACGTACTGTGTTTTTCTTGTTTTCATTCATGAACCTTCTGAACGCCAAGCAGTTTTTGGGTGTTTTATTCACTCCTGTTGGATTTTTACTCACTGTGGGTTCATTGTTCACTGCAGTATAAAATCCTGAAAACAGAGCAACGATCGATTAAAGGAGAAAGAACTCAAAAATGTAACAATGTTATAATACCATAAATCGTAAAAAAAGAAAAAAAACAAAAGTTGAATTTCTGTGATTGTTTATTTGGCAAACATTTAAAAACTGGAACCAATATTATAATATACAGAAAGTGCCCACAGGTGTATTAAAAATGTTAGCTCTAAATACCATAAATGTTTCACTTCATACATTTTTAATTAGTTTCATATATTTATCTCCTATCTGCTCTGTATTTACAGCCTGCAATTCAGCCAAAAAATCCCTGAATTTTTGTCACGAGTGTTGGTTGTTGCAGAGTCTTGGATGGCTTCTTAGTCAAGATGAGAAGCACAGAATTTTTGTTTTATTACAGACTCTAATTAGAGCAAATGATTTATTTCTGGCAAATTTTTGAATGTGTTGTGGAATTGAGTGATTTTGATAAAATATCACCATTTTAGACTTTGATTTGGTTATTTGATTGGATCTTTCAACATGCTTTTTGAAGGTTTTGTGGTTCAGATTGTTCATTTTGTTTTTATTATTTTAGCTCAAGGGTGTCAAACATGCGGGCCGCGGGCCAAAAGCGGCCCGTTCCACTTGGGCTGAATGTGGCCCCTGAACTAAATGACTTTGACACCCCTGATGTGAGGGATTTTATGGGTATTTACTGTTTATTGTCATTTTGTGTCTGTGCTTTTCTCTCTGTGTTGGCATTCACTGTGAAACTCTTCTGTGACTAATTCCTGCTGTGAGATGAAAGGAAAAATTGGACAAAGTGCAGTATATTATTATTATTACCAGCTGTGTTTCTGCTCTGCAGGTGTATCTGTCTCTGCTGCGAATGTACCTGTCACCTCCTGACGTCCACTGCCTGGGGCCCATCAAGATGGAGCTGTCAGAGCCTCAGGCCAACCTCCAGGCAGCCCTGCAGGTCCTGGAGCTGCACCACAGCAAACTCAACACCACCAAGGTAAACAGTGATTGAGCTGCAGGCCATTCCTCACCAGGGTGACTGGAGAGCAAACTCTCTAAATAATTCTGTTTTTATATCCTTGTATGGCGTAATGTTTGCTGTCGATGTGAAAGTAAATAATCAGCAACAGAAATGTGAATGTCGGGGATTTACATAAAATTCTTGCACTTGAATTCGACTTTCCTCTGCAGTAAACTCACAAATCTCCAAACTGCTCACTCAGTCAAAGGAGGAATTATTTTCTAATTCGACCCGGGGCAGATTCAGCTTGTTTAGGCTGGATTAGAATGAGATTAAATAACGTGATTAACGCTGACACGCACAAAATAAGTCTTTGGCATCCGTGAGAATAAAGCAGCGACTGGAGAGAACGCAGCTCATTTAGACGTTTTTAGATTTTAGAGCAGAGATTAGACAGGTTGGTACTGTCAGGGGTAATCAAGCTGCTTCCTTTGTTGCAGAAAAGAAACCAAGAAAAGGTTTCCACCAGGGTGCTGATCTCCCTCGAGTCGTCTTCGTCACAACACCTTTCATGAATTTGCTTTCACATATCTGTTTCAAATGCTTGCACCTAGAGCCAAAATAGCAAAGAGTTAATTGAACAAAAGCTGCTACAGTCACGACTGGCTCCTGACCTATTTTGCTCGTCAAGCTTTCATGTCATAATTAACCAAATGCTGTCGAGTAAAGAGAATATTCTTTCTGTTTTTCTGTACAATCTAGCTACTAACTGCCAAAATCTCTAAACAGTCCAGCAGACAAACGCCTCCACTGTAAACAGTTTAACACACAAAGTGAGCAGGTTTATCTGTTGTGAGGTGTAACAGACGGTGCTGTATCTGTGGATGTGGCTGTGAAAGGCATCGCCAATGTGTGTCATACTGTGCACGAATACTGTCCTTCAAAGTTGTTTAAAGGTAAAGATTGAAACTCCTTGATACTAGAAACCATATTAGGCAAGAACAAGACAACACAAGAGGTCGATAAAATGCAGCTACTGAGTCGACTTTGTGTTGAGATTGTTCTGTTAGCTGCTTTTTTCAAGGTTGACAATTAATGCAAAACCCAGCTCTAGTCTGCTTCTTTAAAAATTCTATTTGAAATATTCAGCACATAAATAAATTTGCAGCCTTTGATTTACAAATTAGGTTTTTTTGCACTTCATTACTGCTGTCTGTCCCATTCTGCACCTTTTCCTTTAAACCCGTAACTGTAGAGACACTGGAAAACTTGGAAGAACAAACTTTTAATTCCCTACAAAGACATTATTATTCCTCTTACACAAGACGGGTTTAACTGCTGCTGGCAGGAGGGGGACGGCTAATTACAAGAAAGGCTGTGTCGTATTCAAAAATCTAATTCCAATGTATATTATTTAGCATTTTACACTCTACTGCCTGCTGCTTGTCCTTTAAATAACTCATTAGCATTTTTTAATGGTGTCTTTCCTCCCTGTTTGACAGTATAAGCTGTTATTACTCTGAAAACGAAATCTGCACAAAACACTCCGAGCTCGAGTGTAACGCCATTTGCGCTAAATTAATTAAATTAAATCAAGCAAAAGGACAGCGGGACTAATAAGGTGAGAGAAGATGGAATTGAAAGTTTAGGGGATGTCGTATAACAGAAATTTTAATAATTTTCTGACTTTGAATTGATAAAGTTATGATAAAGCTGCAATAATTAGTCTAATAGAAGTGGAAATGAGTCTATTGCATGTTTTTATCACTGCTGAATTCAGCTTAACAACTGTGTGAAGACCAAGCTGCTGGAGAAGATGCTAATTTTAAATGATTATGCTTCTAAAATTTGTCTAATTTGCTTCTGAAAGAAAGTTTTTGTCTCCATTCAGTCTGCAAAGTTTCTTCTCCTTATCAAAGTGCCATAATGTTTGCTATATGTAATGTTTTGTTTTTTTAAAGAAAGTGTTTAATTAGCCTGTGTTTTTTTCCCAGGCCATCAACCTGCTGCCAGCAAACACTCAGATCCGAGAGATCCGGGTTTTCCTGGAGAGCGTCCTGGAGGAGAAGGCTCAGAGGAAACGCTGCAACCAGGTGCTGAAGAGTCTGCTGCAGGCCGAGTTCCTCAGGGTGAGTCCTGGAGAATCCGTTCACGTGATAAATCCTAAATTAGATTAAAAAAAATTAGGGTGTGACATCTCTACGTTTGGCCAGTGAAGTGACTGAAGGCTGGGTACAGTCAATATAAACCAATGAAAACCTGAAAAAAACTGAACTGTCTGAATGTGATTTCTAGATAAAGTGGCCCAACTGCACTGATTTTTCTCTCCCAGTCGACCTTATTAACCAAAATGAATTAGAAATAAACATTAAAAAGAAAGCAATTGCAGCATGTTCAATTATTTTAACCTTGTTATTTAATTTGCAATTCCCAGCATGATATAATTTTGCTGTTTGACAGTGGAGCTCTCACATCCAGTAATGTCCTCTGTTCTCCTTGGAGAGAAAAATCTGAACCCCAAACAGAGAAATTTAAATCTTCTCATGATGCCACCCCTTATTTGTGCATTAATTCAACACAATCTGGCGAATCCTCCATCTACAGAGACGGATAACTGGTTTCCATTGAGCTAATCAAAGTAATTTCAAACCATATTTGTGCAGTTTGTGTAGCAGGCCGAGCAGATGGTCAGTCTGATTAACAGCCAGACAGCAGCTGCTACACAACACAAGCTTTTCCTGCTAAACTCTCGCTTCTTATCTAACCGACAAACACGAACATGTCTCGTCCTGAGCCTTCACTTGTTGGACGAACCTCCAGACAGACGTTCGCCGGGGAAAGACGTCCCGCTGGAGCCGTTTTTCAACCCAAATAGCTCATTAGCTGCTCTGCTGCATGGCATTAAACACCGTGTAAACAAACCTGCAGATGTCACTCTGGTGCGGTTAAGTGCTGGTTCAGTTCTTCACGCTTCAACGCAGCGACAGCAGCTTTCTTATTTCTGGTCGGACATTTTTCTCTCCTTTTAGGTGTAAAGAACGTATTATGATGAAACTTGGGAGAACTTGTGACCATATTTTGAAAGAAGAAAAGAAAAAAGAAACAAGATAGCTTGCTTTCGTTTCATACAATCATCTGTCGACTCCTTAGAGACTGTTGTGGTTCCGGTGATGAAATACTGTTACAACTCATGATGCTCTTCCAAAGAACAGAGGATGAAGCCGGAGTCCTTTACACAATATTTTGTCCTTCATCTGTCTGCGAGTTGCAATGAGGGATGACCGGAGTTTTGTGGATGAAGGTTTTGTACTTTGTGATGTAGCGCAAAGATAAGTCTGCCTCAGAAACAACAGGGTTCAGTCGATGGAGTTTCAGTGTTTACTTATTTGCAATTTAAAACCCAAAACTTAAGTTCTGTAAAATATTTTTTGTCAGAATTTGGAGCATTTCATACTTTTTCAGATCTGGGAAATTTGTGTAAATTTCACCTTCAAGAAAATGCTAAACATTTTTGGTGGAATTTTCTGCCCTCCAAAAAGCCGAGAAGCCACTTTTAAAGGTTCAGTATCTCTAGAAATTAACCAAAAATAGTCATGAAATTTGGTGAAGATGCAGACAAAATAGCTTCCAGCACATACAGATGATTGAATGGCTCCATCACTCGATGTCATTTCAGGTTAAATTGTGTTCAGAGACCCAAAATTAAGTTCTGCAAAATATTTTGGTGGAATTTTTGCATTTCCACCCTCCAAAAAGCTGAGAAGCTACTTTTAAAGGTTCAATATCTCCAGAAATTATCCACAAATAGTCATGAAATTTGGGAAAGACACAGATAAGATGGTCCCCAGTAGATCCAGATGATTGAATGGTCCTAGCCCATCTATGTCATTTCAGATTAAATTGTGTTCTGAGCTTACTTACCTGTTATTAAGAGCCAAAGCTAAACTCTGTAAAATATTTTTGGATGATTTTTAAGCATTTCATACTTTTTTAAATCTGTGAAATTTATGTAATTTTCACCTTCAAGAAAACGTCTTGCCTTAGAGGCCATTTTAACGGTTCAGTATCTGCAGAAATCTAAATTCTACTGATGTTAGAGGCCTCAAAAGTTGGCGAAATGTCAACCAAAGACTACATTTAGTAGACTGCATTTATTCAGTAGGAAATACGGATACATTTAGGAGCATACATGTACAGGAACTTTCCAAAGTTTTGCACTTTTCTCCATTTTCAAGGGCTGACGATTACAAATTTGGCCTCTGCTGGAGCCATTTAATAGTCTGAATCTGATGGAAATAATTCTGTCTGTCTTTGACAAATTTCACGGCTGTTCATGGCTCATTTCTGGAGATATTGAACCCTTAAAATGAGATAGAAGATGCTTTTTTGAGGATGAAAAACAGACATTCTTAAGTCTGAAATCATTAAAATTCTTGAACAATCAGACAAAGTGTTTTACAGAACTTCGTTTTTGGTCCCAAATAACAAATAAATGCAACTGAGCAAAATCTGAGACAGCATAGCAGCATATTTCCTGAGTTTTTTCTGCATTGTTCTGATCCACATGTTAAAGCTGATCTGTTTGTGTCGTCGTGTTTTCAGGTGCAGGAGGAACGAATCTTCCACCAGCAGGTGAAATGTGTCATCACAGAAGAAAAGACCTGCAGAGTCTGCAAGAAGAAGATAGGAAACAGGTAACACTGTCTCAAAAAACAGGCAATTTCACATTCTGTATTCAACATTTTCTCATTTGTGCTGTTTTCTATGTTGTTTTTACTCTTATTCTTCTTCACATCCTCATATGCAGTGATGTAGTGCAGGCGTATAGTGCAAGACTACTTTTTTAAGTTATTTTTTTTGGCCGTTTATTTGACAGGTTAAATTGAGAGGCAGAGAGGAAAGTAAGGGTGAAGAATAGAGGGATGACCTGCAGCAAAGAGCCGTAAGCTGGAGTCGAACCTAGGCTGCTGCATTGGGGACTGTAGCCCCAGTTTATGGGTCGCCCGCTCAACCAGTTGAGCTATCTGGGCGCCAAGACGACTTATTTTTCAGTCTGCATTGCGTATACTCACTTCTAAGCTCCCTCTGAGGATCATTTAGTAGTTTCCTGCAAGCCAAAACTATTTTTTGTGGATGACAAAGGCTTTATTTGCATTATTGGGTGGGTTTGCTGACATTTGGACATGAGTAAGAACCATGTCTGGGCTTAAAGTTCCTCTCCGGTCCTTGATTTAACCCCTAAAAACTCATCTCTGCTTACCAAAGTTACATATCTAGACATTTTTTCTATGATAATAATCCCTTCTTGTCCTAAAATCTCGTAGATGTAACTTGTTGCTTCCTCTCGAATGCGCAGCTGTAAAACTCCTCTACGTTCCACAATGACAGCTTGTATCATTGAAATAATTACGCCAAACGTGTTTGAACCAGAATCTGAAGAAGAATAACGATGCAGAAAGTCCCCCCCAAGTTAACAGGATTAGTTCTTTAGATTTGTTCAATATGAAAACCCCAGAAATCTGAGTCCATGTTGTTCTCGGTACACGGCAATTTCAAGGTGATAAAGCTCAGCCTTAACTGCTTATCTCAGTCATGGTTTGTCTAGAAACATTTCAAAAACACCATATGGACGTGTTGACGAGGTAAAAAACATGATTTTCACTGGAGTGGGTTTTTAAAAGTTCACTCAACAATCTGTTAGCAGCACCTGGACCGTCTTTGCGTCCCTAAAGCTGCTTTATAAACGTATATTTTTTAGTTTTATCTTAAAAACAAGCAAAAACAGGCTTGCTTCAACTTGAATATAACTTCTACTCATGCATTAGCCCTGTGTAGGAGCAGTAATGAACTACAACGTGACCCTAAACAAATAACTTTTATAACAGGGACACAAACTGGTGACGTTTTCTGCTGCAGATCAGCTTCTCCAAGAGACAATTTACAGAAGAAACTAGTGGAACAGAGAGCTCCAAGATGGGAGAGTGGCTGTTAAATTTTCATGAGTGATTTCACTGAGGAGAAAAGAAGAGTTCACTCAAAATGCATAATGATGGTATAGTTTTATAATCTGTTGGCCAGTACTGATGGTAAAAACTGCAGCTCTTCTGCAGCTGAGAATCTTTCTTAGTCCTGAAAGAGAAGCAGCTAAAGTTAAGTGACGATCTGCAAATACTGCTGGACGCATCACTGTTTGTAACCCAGGATGTGTGGGACTGTTTTAATAAAATGAGCTGTAAAGTAAGAGTATCTCCAGAGAGCTGTGCTATGAAGCAAGTTTGACTTTTTTTTTTGTTTAAGTCAGTTCAGCAAAATTTAAAACAGGACAGTAAATAGAGAAAATAATTAGTTTTGCAACAGTGGTTATCAACTTTCTTTGTTAACCAGGTTTTCTTCTTTAGACTTTCTGGTCGCATAAATAATAACAAAAATAATAATAATAATATAATAATATTAGCTTTATATAGTTCCTTTTAAAACAGAGTAACCCTAAACAAGGGAAAAAAGAAAAAAAAAGTCAGACCATTGAACAACAGAAGGCTGCTTCATCCAAACACAGTGAAAGATTCTACAACTAAACTAAATAATAAAATTCCATATCCAAGTAAGGAAAAAAACAAGTGGTAAAAAAGAAAAATAGCGAGTAAAACCACAAACCTAAGGCTGAAAACAATAAGAGTAGTAATAGTAGATAACTACATAAATAAGTAAATAAAAGGTAAAAGAGAATAAAATGAGCAATGAAATAAATAAAGTTAAAAACAATTACACCATAAAAATAATAATGATGAGAATAAATTTTAAAAAAGGGCATTTAACGTGTCCTGTAACTTTTCTTCTGCACAAAGTGGACCAATCATCTACTTCAGTCAAGATTAACAGGTTGTTAAAATGGAGACGTACGAGAAATATAAACAGTTCTTACTGTAAAAAGCGCTACAAAAGAGAAATGCTGGTAGAAAACTGTTAATCATGTGACTGGATGTATTATTTAACCACTCAGTTGCACATTGGAGATCTCCAACTTTAAACTTCATACATTTAAGTATATTAAATAGATGCATGTAGGTCTGACAGTGTCCCATAATGATGCAAATGACTACTTTTTGGCCAAATCAAAGTGAAATTAATGTCATTGACTGAATATTCTCGGTGATAAATACCAATAAACTACTCAGTCTTCTTATATATGTTCTGGTAGATGGAGTACAAACAACTGGCAGCAATTCAGAACCAAGAATAGAAACATTTTGATCTGTTTTCTAGTTTCCTGTTGTAGCTGCTTCACTTTGTTCATTTGGATTACGAACATACAGCTCCACAGGTTTGCAGATGTGACATAAAAACTGAGAATCTGTGTCACCCATAGAGAAGACGATCAGGAGAATTGGTGAAATTTTCATGCTTTTTACGGCTCATTTAACCCTCCTGTTGTCCTCATTTACAACCACCAAAAAATATTGTTTCCTTGTCTGAAAAAAATTCAAAATTTCAGCAAAAAAATTCCCCAAATTTCAGAAAATTTGCAAACCCTTCAGGAAGGAAGAAAATTCCAATAATTCCTTCCAAGTTTTCCTTAAAGGCTTTATTAAAAAACAAACAAAAAAAAAAAACAAATGTGGCAAGAAAATTCTTGTAAATATTTTCAAAAAATTAGTAAAAATCTTCCAAAAAAATCCTAAAAATATCTAAAGTGATTACATATATATCAGTAAAACTTATAATATTCTCTTAACAACATTCACAAAAAAATCAACCAAAATCCAGCGAAATTCGCTGGATTTTGGTTGATTTTTTTGTGAATGTTGTTAAGAAATATTTTTCACATTTCTTTTTTTTCCACCAAAAAATGTTGAAAATGTGGACATCAGAAGTTTCACTGTGAAAATATGTTTTTTCCCCACATTTTCAAACTTTAAAACGGGTCAGTTTTGACCCGCAGGACGACACAAGGGTTAAATCCCAAACTCTAAATACAGCCTCCTCCAGATCAGCACCCGTCACCAGGTGTTAAGCAGGTGGAAACAGAGCCACGTTCATGACTGAGAACTCTGAATTTAGGCCCAACAAACCTCATGAACACATTAATCTTGTTCTTCGTCTGCAGCCCTGAGGCTCCGCTACACCTCGGCTTGTGACGCTGCATTTTACTGCACATATTACCGCCAGCAGGCTGATTTTTATGCACCTTTTTTACCCGCATTAATCCTCGCTGATGTACGATTATAACACCGTTAGGGTAGAGTAGGTGCATCTCCCGTTTTTTTTAATCTTTTTTATCTTCTCATTGCCGTTTTTATCGATTCCAACCAGACTTCACGCCCCGAACCGCTGTTAATTTCATACCCTGCTCATTTTTAGCTCACTCATAAATTTTAATGAAACGCTTGTTTATGTGCCGTAATCCTGAAGCTCCCTTTATCTTTTTCTTTCTTCTTTCAGTGCGTTCGCCAGGTATCCCAACGGCGTGGTGGTGCATTACTTCTGCTGCAAAGACCGGAACGTGTGTCCCACCGAGCAGTAACGTCCTCCTGACTGGGACTTTGAAGGAGAAAAACATGAGGTTTGCTCAGAAACCAGAGCAGCTCGAAAAGGATGTTTTTTTTAAGAACTACAACCTCCTCCCGAAAGCAAAAAAACTCTTCTCTGCATGAAGCAACAGGGGGAATGTCCGCTCGACAGGTGGGGAGGGGATGAAGACAAAAAAAAAAGAGGGGCTCTGACATTTGGAAAGCATGTGTCGCTGTAACGCTAGAGGAGGATTCGTTGCCCCGAAAACAAAACGAGCGCTGTCCACAGGAGTTAGCGCCCGGCGGGAGGTGATTACGAGTCTCGGTCAACGGTCGTCTTTCTGTTTTTCCCCTCCTGTGACACTGTGTAGGCCTCAAACAAAGCTCGATACGCCATATAGACTCTGCAGGAGTTCTGTTAAATGCCTTCTGTGACTCTGAAGATTGTACTTACAGTGAAGTTTCTCTTTTTGTTTTTGTTGTTGCTGGTACTGATGAAAACAAGCTTTTTTTTGGGTCTTACAGCATGTTTTTGATGCAGCTCCTCCAGTTAACATTAGTCACAGCTGTGTTCTTTTTCCTCATTTATTGTTTGTACATCATCACCAGACTACATCCACTCTTTTAATGCTATTTTTTTTGTGTGTTTTTTTTTCTGTTTTTTTTTTCTCTATGAAGCAGAATTAATGCAACACCGTGTGAAGATTAATCTGCAAATTCCTCTATTTCGGATCATCCTGATTTGTTGATAAATGCATTTAAGGAGATAATCAACAGCTGTTTTGATATTTAATTAACTTTATCTGTCATTTTTGAAGCAAAACAATCAATTTAAACCAGATCCAGCTCCTTAGATATGGCACTAAATGGAATATCTTCAGCTTTTGGACTATTGATTGGTCAAAAAAACGCAAATTTTAAAGGTCAGTGTGGTCTCAGAGAAATCACAGGTGACTTTTTAATGATTAATGAATGAGTCTGAATAATTAGCAGCTATTTTACTTTGTTTTTTCAATTAAAACTGACATAGTTCACCAGATTGAGCTCCTTTTGTGTCACTAAACTGCATATCTTTGGTGTTTGGACTAGTGATTGGCCATAAAAAGCTAATTTAAAAGGTCAGTGTGGTCTCAGAGTAATAGAAAGTTACTTTTCAATTATTAATTAATGAATTGGTCTGAATAATTAGCAGCTGTTTTACTTTTTTTTCCCCAATTAAAATTGACAAATTTCACCAGATCCAGCTTCTTTTTTGCCACTAGACTGAATATCTTTGGCTTTTGGACTATTGATTGGTCAAAAAATGCAAATTTAACAGGTCAGCGTGGTGGCTTGTGTTGCTTTTTAATGATTGATTAATTAGTCTGAATAATTAGCAGCTATTTTACTTTTTTTTTCCAATTAAAACTGACAAAATTCACCAGATCCAGCTTCTTTTGTGCCACTAAACTGCATATCTTTGGCATTTGGACTATTGATTAGCCATAAAAAGCTAATTTAAGAGGTAAATGTGGGCTCAGAGGAAGTGCAAGTGGCTTTTTTCACATTATTTTTTTAACATTTTGTCGACTTAATAGGTACAAATAAACATCAGATGCCCTTGCTCTCTGTGGAAATGGAGATGACTCAGACTTGGCTGTTGACTAATTGAGGCGAAAGTGCATTTAGTTGCTTACAATGTCACTTTTTATTATTTAAAAGAAGGTATTATTTTGTTATTTCATCTTTAAAAGTTACCCAGTCTCGCTCTGAGACAGATCACAGAAGTACAGCACTTTACGAGTGGATCATCGTCCTGTTTATTTATTGTCGAATCACACATCTGCGTGAGAGAACTGGAAGTAATATGAACGACTAAGAGAGGTTTGATCAATTTCTGCATTTTAACGGCAATATTGTTATGAAACGTGTCTGTTTACTGTTCATCTGGGAGGTAATTAAAGCAGCAGGACTCTGAAGTTTATCAAAAATTGAGAAGGATTTTAGTTCTGCTGAGTGAAATCTGTCTAAACGCATCTGGAGAACACGTTAAATTCACCTTTTTCCTGCCATCTGTAGCATCCTCTGCGTCTCCTGCTCCTCTAAATATCGCCTCTTCCTCCACATTTAGAGGTTTTGCACACGTCCTCTGCTAAGACTGTTTCAGATTTGTACCACTTGTGTGTTTACTGTACAGAGATTGAGAGTGTTAGCGATGAATTTATCACTGAGGTTTGTGTGACTGTGAAGGGCGACTCAGCATCTGTGTGTCTGGCTGTAATCGGTAATAAACAAGCATTTCCACTCACATTTGTGTCTGTCTGGCAGCTGGAGTCCACTGTGGAGACGTTAGGGCTTATTTTTGCCTGTATTTAGATTTAATCCATGCAGGGATCCAAAACAAAGACATTTCACTCAACTTCTTAACCTCAAACCTCACTGGCATGTTTTTTTTTTTTTGTTTTTTTTTTTTTTTTTATCACCAAAATTAGACAAAATTATCAGCCAGAAAAACAGAAAGAATTGTCAGAGTTTTAGCTTCCCATCACTCCCTGAAAGTCACTTATTAGCTGTAAAATGCAATTTTATCAGCTTTAAATTAAGATATTTAATCAAGATCAGTTGAAGGGTTTGGAAGCAGAGTGGTCCAACCCACTTTCTGTAGTTTTTAAGAAAAATGGCTTCAAAGTTTTATGTCTTAAAGAATGGCCTGACATTCAAAGAGCCACTTTGCCACTAAAATCTAGATCATAAAATATGACTGAAATTAGATAAAAGTTTGTATTTTTGTGGATTAGACCACCCTGCTTCTAACCACCTCACTTTATTCTACATTTCTTATCTAAAAATAAGCTAAAAATAAACCATTTGCAGAGATTTTGGGGACTTAGTTGTGAGTCACTAATGACAAAGTTTTGGCTGTGTGCAGAAATACAGAAACAAATTAAAAAGCAAATACCTATTGCATTTAAAATCACTTCTTTCCAGTATTGGTATCACTTTTGAGCTATACATGATATTGTAGAATAAGTAATCGAAGATATTCTGCTTTTGGGTTTTTTGTATGATTTGTGGCATTATAACTTTATTTTACTTCACAAAAGAGATTTTTAAGTTCTCTCTACTTCTCGTCATGGTTGTTCTGTTTTCATAGAGGTGCAGGACTTTATATTGCAGTGAAAAATGAACTTACAGTGAATAAAAATGTGACAAGGCATCCATTACATAAGTCTTGTAATTTCTGATGAATTTGACTTTGTCTAATAGTTTATTTGACTTATGAACAGTTCTGACTATTTGCCTCTTCATCCTGTTTGATTTATTATTCATGGCATTGGACTGTTACCTTTTCATCTTAAGTGTTTTTTAAGGTGCTATTTCAAACATTAAAGCTTTTCCTCTTCTTGTTCCCACGAGTAAACTAGAGTGACTCCACTCCTTATCTATTGTCCGACGGTCCAACATCCCCATCTCATCTGGAAGCCCTTTCCCAGATCGGCCCCATTATCCCCGGGGCAGTGGAGAATACCCGCACTGTTCCCCGTCCCGCTAATGGACTTCCTACACTGAGCCCAGCCAGCTGGAGTAACAGAATCACAACAACCGACTGCTCAGCAACACGGCTGCCAACTGCTCTCTGCTCCGAACGGATCCGACGTCCGGGCACCGGGACAGAACCGAGCCTGAGAACCCACAACCAGCAGAATGTGTCGGGCCGATGGAGCATATGGAGCTCTGACATGATGCCACCAGCGTCCACGAGGCTGAGAGAAAAACCCTGAATTATTCATCAGGCTCCAAACTGTTGCAGTCCTCGTTTTAACTGTTCTTACTGTACCGGGATGCTGTCATGTCTTGGAATAGTCGCTGGTGTGCAAATGGAAAAGATGTTCCAACAGCAGTTGCCCAGTTTGGACCAGCCCACCTCTGCTTTATGTTCTGAACAGCTGGCAGCGAGAAGGAAAAAAAAAAGAAAAGCTCATGGGTTTAATGTTGGATAAATATGGAGCCAACTGTGACAACGATGGAGATGCGAGGAGTGATTTAAGACTCTAAAACTAAAATATTTCTACAACCACTTTATGTTTGACACTAAAATTTTACGCAGACATCAGACTGTTTTCCACTGCAGGAACTTGTGGACCATTTTAAGATGAACTGAATGTTGTTCTGGCCTCAAGAACCTTCCCTGTAGAACCTCTTTAGGGGGAGAAAAACAGCACCTACAAGGAACCTTTAAAAAGTTCTTGGCCTCACCTGGAATCAAGGGGCCCAACTCCTATTTAGGGAACTACTACTCTTTCTTTTTAAGACTCTAAAAGTTTGGTTTCCGCTAAAATATTTCTACACACACTTTGTTTAACACTAAAATTTCACGCAGACATCAGGCTATTTTCTACTGCAAGAAATTGTGGATCTTTGGACCTGTTCTGGCCTCAAGAACCCTCGCTATAGAACCTCTTTTGAGGAAGAAGAACTACTACCTACAAGGGTACTTTAAAAGTTCTTGGCCTCACCTGGAACCAAGGGGCCTAATTCCTATTTGGGGAACTACTACTCTTTCTTTTAAGACTCTAAAAGTTGGGTTCATGCTAAAATATTTCTACATACACTTTGTTTGACATTAAAATTTTATGCAGACATCAGATTGTTTTCCACTGCAAGAACTTGTGGCTCTTTGGACCTGTTCTGACCTCAAGAACCTTCCTTGTAGAACCTTGTTGGGGGCAGAAAAACAACACCTACAATGGTACTTTAAAAAGTTCTTGGTTTGAAACTCCTATTTGGACGAAAACTGTATGCTATAAAACCTTGTATAACCGTACAGAGCATCTTAAATGTTTGAAGCAATCAAAGAATAAAGGAGAGGAAAGCCTCCAGCATCTGGTTCTGGTTCTGTAATTTGAAGTTGCACACTTGTTTTGCTTACGCTTGCACACTATTTGCACTACATATAAAATAAACAATAAGAAAAATAAACATTTGTACATTCTTTTCACAGGACGTTTTGCATTTTTTAAAATTTTCTTATTATTTTTGTTTATAGCACATTTTTGCTTGTTTATCTGTATTTATGGTGGTGGGAAGTGTAGTCTTTCTGCTGTAATGACCAAATTTCCTCTCTGGGATTAATAAAGTATTTTCTATTCTGTTCTATTCTATTCTATTGTTTCCCTTTAGGATGAATCCTACTGATGCTGACCTTAAAACTCTAAAAAAAAAAAAAAAAAAAAAGCATGATGCTTGCGTTCAACAATGTTAAAAAGTTAACACACAATTTACATTAAAAACTGCTTTAAATGAAAATATATTCAACCAACAAACTACACTGAGTTAGCTGGATTAGCTTTCCCTCTAAAATTAATCAAGTATTTTTGATTACTGGTTTTAATTTAATGATTGGTAGCATAAACGCAAGTTGATTACTCATAAAATATTACGTTTTTCCACGTTATTTGAAAGGATTTTATCACCACAATTACTACCAGAAGTTCTTCAGCCTTCCAACATTTTAAACATTAACTTGCTGCATTGTATGTATGTATATGTTTGTGTGAAATAAAAGTAGTTCCATGTGAAAAGGTTTTCTCTGTCTAACCACTATCTATGATATTCATAAATGTAATCACAGTGCATTCTGGTGCAATAACTGGACATTATGTGCAATATTTCATACAGTGTTGATGCTCTTCTATTGGTGTGTGTGTATAAATAATGTTTTTTTAAAGATGTTCCTCAACAAATCTCATTTTGCAGTTTGTACAGTGAAAACAAAGCTGTCTGATTTTGATTTAAATGCACAGATGTGAGTTTTTAGGGGTTAAATCAATGACTAAAGGTGGACTTTAAGGTTCTCCGGGACTCTGATGTTAGCATTTAGCATAAACCACCACCGTGTCCAACCTCACAGAGCAGGTAGCATCGCTGTGGACACTTCCAGAGTGGCAAGGAGGGAGGTAGGTGACTATCTGAAGCATGTGGAGGACAATTTTCTAGTTTCTAAACAAACGGCAAATCTATAAGAAGGAAGAGAAAGGACCAAAAATAGCAAGAGAATGAAAAAGCTAAAAGAAAACTAGAGAAATTGCTGCCTTCTGATTCATCTGTCCCCTCATATACACTCACATGTATAAGGAAGGGCTTGTCTTTTTTAAACTGGCCAATCAGGAGACACTGGAGACCACACCTACTCAGTGAACCAATAAAAGAGCAGCTCTGGAGGCGTGTCAACCTTTCACCTGCAAGACAAAAATGGCCGTCACAAGGAAGTACCTCTGAAAGGTGATGTTTCTTTAATGTCTTCATAACTGGCTGCTCACTTCAATCAGACACTTAACTTTTAAAAATATAATTCTACTTTAATATAATAATTATTCTAGTTTAATTCTAGTTGTAAAAGTAAATAAACAGAAAGCCAGAATGGTGTGTGCACTAAAGGACTGCATGTGGTTCAGGTAAGGACACAATACTGACGGACACAGTTTTAGGATTGTATTCAAGCGTTTTTATTTTCCTTTTGCTGACTTACACAATCACACACCTACGAAAACACACACACACACTTCCTGCTAAGCCACAGCAGGGCAGAGTTGATATTAATATCGCTTTCTTTGAAGAGTAAGAGCTCTGAATCACACCCCGAGGAGTCGATTCCTCTAAATGTCATGAGATTATTGTGTTATTTTTCCCTCCATCTTATCTTTCCAGATGTTTGATGATATTTGAGTGTTTAGTCGGTGTGCGTGCTCCTAATCCCACAGACCTCGGCGGCTCCTAGTCTGCCCAGCTGGACGGCCTCTAGCAGGACTTATTGTCCCCTTTAGTAAATAATAATCCACCACAAAGGCACCAGTAACCCAGTAAAAGGGCATCTGATCAGCTGGTCGGTGTTCTTTTCCTGCTCCGTATCCTGGAGCTCCACCCGTCTGCTGTGAAACCACAGATGATGCTTTGTTCCACCACACGTCACCGTTTGGAAAATAGCTGCATCAGCTCCCGCCGAATGACTGATTATTAAAACACGTGGACTTATTTAGGGATGGTTTGGTGACTTACAGACAGAATCCAGCTCAGAGTGAGGCGGCTGCAGTTTTTGGGCGTGGTGTGGTGATACATGTTTGTTTTTCTTGCTGACAACTGGCCAAAAGTCACAGTTTAATATCAGAAAGTACAGGATTTTAATGCCACGTTCCCAAGAAGCAAAAATCAAAAGGTTTTGTACCACAACTTTTCCCAGTTCTCATCTTTTGTAGCCTCAGAAAACAGCTTCAACAGTCACTAATCAGCATCAGCAGCAAAATCAGCTGAGACCCACCAGGGGTGTTGGTGCCAAAATCTAAAGAAGCAAAAATCTAAAATTAACAATCAGACACAACATTTAGTCATACTTTAAAGACATTTTTTGCCAATTTTCATCACCTGTAGCCTCAAAAAGCAGCTCCAGCACTAAATAATTTCATGCAACTTATTGTGAAATTGTTGCCATACTAATATTCACCCCCCCCTTTTTTCTAAAAAGCTTGGAGGCATTTAGTTTTTTGTACTCTTGCAGTGAAAACAGTGCACAGCCCATATACAGCCTAAGCCTCAACACTTGTTTAACACTGTATAGGTCCCCTTATTCTACCAAAACAGCTCAGATCCACCAGGTCTTGGACATGGGGCTTTTGGATGCATCTTGTGGTGCCTTAAGGTCTTGTAGGTTGCTGGATGGGGTCCTCTGTGGAGCAAGTCTGTTCTGGTGCATCCCACTGATGCATGATCAGATTGGGATTGGAGCAGTTTGAAGGTTCGTTTAACACTTTGGCTCTTTGTCGTGTTCCTCAAACTTTTCCTGAGCAGTTTTGATGGTGTGGCAGTGCTTATTGTGCTAGAGGGGTGTGCTTAGTCTGTAAGAATATTTAAACTCCTGAAACCTGAGGAAAAAAGTAGCTTTCAATCTAACTTTTTTGTGGTTTCTTGCCTTTTTGGAGGCAATTCACAATTTAAAATTCTATTTAAAAAAATATTTTTATTTTAGAGACAACAGCAATTTTATGATAAAAAAAAAGCAAAACAGCAACACTTCGAAATCAAGATAGGCCGACAAGAAAACAAAAATGTCAATTCATTTTCTAATGAAATTTTAAGAAACTAAATTAAATAATAATAGTATAAAAAATGAAGAGGTTAATGAAACATAGTAATAAACAACTGTTTATTTATTACATTAATTACTTTACATTCAGCATGTTTATTACCCGACAAAGAAATGTGTTTTTGGGCAGAAATTTGAATGTAAAAAAAGAACTAGCCAGCTAGTTAGCTATTAGCTAACTTTTCTCTTTTCCTGACAGGTGCATTTTGCTGCTGTCTCCATTTTATCTCAGCATGAAAATAAAGTTCCCCTCATCCCACCCAATCATTCGAGATATCATTGGAAAGGCCAGGATCTCCTCTATTAAGCACGTCAGGATTTAGTAGGGTAGGTCAAATGGGTCAAAATACATTGATCAAAAACAAATGTCCAATACAGAAGACATTAATGAATGAGACTCAGGTCTCAGGAGGATATAAAGATGGATGAAGCCTCCATGGACTCATGTGCTGATTGTTAAGGACTTGGGAAGACGTTAAAGTTCTGGTCATGGGGACATTTCTGTATTTATGGATACGAAAAGTAAAACACTGACCTCAGTCTGATTGACCGAATGTAGATGATGGACATTTCAGATGCAGCTTTCTCCTCATTTTCTGCTATTTGTGTGTTACCGTTTTGACAATCCCTTTTACAACAATCAAGCTGCAACTTACATGCTGAAAAATTCAAGATTTGCTGAAAATTTGGATGTTATAAGGCAGATCTGTGTTCTAGAAAGGACCCAAGTGCAGACGCTTTACAAAACAGTAGGCAGGTTTGCAAGAGAGAGAAAAAAATCTCTATGTACTAAATCAAACTAATACTAAACAAATAGTGGGTAGCAAACACATGGAGACGAGAGTCCAAACTAAGGTTCAGGTATGTATCAAAATACTAATCCCCAAAAAATCCAAAAGTAAACACAAACTTGACAAACAAGAGGGCAGCGAACAGGAAGGTTAACAGTAGAAAAACGGGCCGAACCGGCAAAGACAGAGTGAAAGACGAGACTATTTATATACTGAGAACTAAAAGGAGAGACAAGACACAGGTCAAACTAATGAGGAAGGGAAAAGTGGGACGGAGAACAGAAATAAAAACACAAGTGATACAAGAAGAAAGGCAATTTCAAAATAAAACGGGATAAAACTGAAAAGGGGCATGAAACCTACATGAATAAACAAAACAAAACCAGCAACCAAAACCCAAGACCATGACAATCTGCTTGTTTTTTTCTGGTAAATGAACCATTTTATTGATGATGCTTACCTCCCTTTGTGCAAATTTTCTACCAAACAACAGCTGGAGTAATAGATTTCTACATCATTTTATTGCAGAGACGATGACGCAGCATCCTGGACGTAGCACCACCCAAGACTATTGCAACGGGTTTAAAGAAATACAATCAAACCAGAGTGTTTTCCCCTTATAGCAGAATAATAATGAGGTGCAGTCAGACCATTCTACAGCTGACACACTGCTGTGGAGATAAGTCTAGATATGTTAGCCTACTTGTGATTTAATGTTTCAGTTCTGGAGGTTACTGTTTGGTTGCTACATGTCAAAATAACATCTACATGAAAGTCAGAACATTGGATTCTAATGAGATAATCAATATTATTCACTTCTCCTCTCAGTGGGTTTAATCTTGTGGCTCATCGGTGCAGTGATTCACCAAGTATTAACTCCTACAGACAGCAGAAAATGCAAGTTTTGTTGTCTTAAAATGTTCACACTGTTTGAATCGATTCAGTTCAAAACACAGCAGCAGAACTTTCACTCGGCTGGTTTTCGTACGGGTGAGTGTTGAAGGGTTTTATTGGGCAAAGCATTTCTGCTTTACGCTAAATAAACATCGCATAAGCTCTTAAGTCTCTCGGGTCAAGCAGTCATAGTTTGACCTAAATATGGCTTAAAAATGACCAGCTTCTGTTGGAGCTGGAAGGCTTCAAGGACGGAGGAGTCGGGAGGAAATGTTGGACTTTCTTATTCTTTTCTCTGACCATCCAACATGAGAAAAGCTTTTTAAAATGTCTGTAGTTTATGAAAGAAGACTAATTTGAACATGGACTATTAGTGGAGTGGAGCGAATGATAGTGTAGGATGACAAAATAATACTGACTCACCGGCTTTTTCCAGAGGTTTTAATACAACCACGTATTACACAGACAAATGGGTGGAGTTTGCCAAGTTGTCATGAGGTTGTTAAGGGATGAAGACTTGACTAATACTCAACCGCATTAACACTTGATTTACTTGAGTCTATTCTCGCCTTGAGACTCAAAAGGAAAGACTTCAGATCCACTTGCACTTCAGTTTTTCTCAGCAGATGGACTTTTTTTGTGCAATTCAAGAACACTTCATCCAAAGCTGTGATTTTACATTGATTTTCCAAGGTTCAAAAGGAATTTGTGGTGAAATTATTGGTTACAAAGTCAGGAAGAAACTTTCAATCTGAATTGTTAGGGTCAAAGTTTGATATTTTGGAGAAAACGTTGAGGCAAAAGCATCAATACCATTCTTACACCAATCAACCACTTTGTTACAATCCAAAGTTCTGATGAATCCTTTGGTCCTGGCATTTATGTGGATGTTATTTTGACATGTAGCACCAATTTAAACATTCTTTCACCAAAAAATCTCCTCAGTAGCAGCTCGAGGAACAGAACCAAGAGCTTAAGATGTTGACCCGGCCTCCAAATTCCCACCTCAAGAGGTCCTATGTTCTTCTATTATAAGGTTACCTTAGCTTAGCACAAAGATTGGAAAAGACTTGGCCTTAGTACAGGTTAACCAAGCAAGAAGCCTGTTAATCATTAATGAGCTTTAAGGCCTCTACACATGGCGATTTTACCGGTCTTTTAAGTTCACAGCTTGCTACACTGTACGACATGAGTCTTATAATCCTGGGCACGACGTGAAGTTTGCTGTGTTCAGACTGTACGATGAAAATGCATGCTGAGTCTCAGCCTACGGTGTACGTGAGTCCACGTGAATGCGCAATAAGCATGTGCCGTCCATCCATCAAAAATAAACAACCGAAGCATAAATGGAGTACCTTCAACAACTGAGAAAATAGTGAAACATGAACAGATTTAATTTCTAATTATTTAATAACATAAACTTAGTGCTGTGGCCACTATTTACAGTGGTGTGTGTGTGTGTTTGCTAGCCGCTAATGTTGGCTTACCAACCAGGGAGCTGCAATTCCGCCGCTATGTCCTTCCATGCTTCGTCCTTTTTTGTCCGGTTGTGGTACGACGTGGAGGACACGTCAAAAAGGCTTCTGCTGCCACCACAACTCTAATAGGTTGTCTTCTTTGTTTAAATCCCACATACTTGCGTTGATGCGTTTTGTCGCTGCAAACCGCCTATTTGGGTTTAGCGCTAGTGTCGCGCTGATCAGCATGTCAATTCATACTGCATTTCTATTGGTTAGTTGTCATAGGTTGCAGCAGCAGCCACACTATGAGACGATCACCCCAAATTTCTGACATTGTCAGAATTTGATCGCAGCTTGTCTTTGGTCGCAAGACCATGACAACGTTCATCCTTGAACCTGTCTCACAGTGTGACCTAAGACCACTGATTAAGAGCCAAGACCAAAGATATCCCCACGATTCTCTCTTTTTCTTTCATCTGCGACGGCCGAAACTCGCACAGTGTGTAGAGGCCTTTAGAGGTGCTGGTAGGTGGATCCTAAATGACCTTATGTGACTTAAAACATACTGAGTTTACATAGTTTGACATTTTGGAAAACAATTAGAAATGAACTAATCTTGCATATCCAGACTTATCTTCACAGCACTGTGTCAGCTGTAGAATGGTCTGACTGCACCTCATAATCATTCTGCTATCGAGGAGAAAAAACACTCTGGACTGTTTGTATTGCTTTAAACCAAACAGTCGTCCGGGGTGGTGTTAAGCCCAGGATGTAGTGATGGCGCCCCTGCAAAGTAATGTTTTGGGAATGGCTTTGATAACATAAACCAAATTCTCAAACATTTTACTATGTCAGTTTTTAATTGGTTGCTTGAATTTTTGTCATGTGACTGCTGGTTGCAGATGAGTCACTCATGGCTTCACAGCTGTACCGAGGAGCACAGAATTTTTAGCCTTTTAGAAAATCTAGTGCGAGTTAACGGAATCTGTTCATTAAATTTGTAGATTTTTAATAACTTTTATGTTGTAGATATGTAGAATAAAACCATTTTGATATTTTAAGATGAGATTTTGTTAATTTTCCCATTCAAACTTCATGTCAGATGAAAATCTGAGAATTTTTTTTGTATTTTTACTCTTTCTAGTTTAGATAAAGATTATATTTTTGCCTTTTTAAAAAAAAAAACATGCCTTCTCTAACCTTCTGGTGGGTTTTAGGGGTTCAGAATGTTAAAAAACATGATCTGAAAAGTGCTAATTGCTGAACTTTAGCTTTATCTTTGGACAGTCGCTTCCTCCTGTTTCCAGTCTTTATGCTAAACTAACAAACTACAAGCTATAATTTCATACTGTATTTAACGAACAGAAAAGAGAAGATTATTGATCTTCTTTAGCTCCTGGCAAGAAGGCAAATGAGTGTTTTTCCCAGAAAGTGCCTTTAAGAACTGGACTTTTAAGCAGAAGGTCTTGTGCTTTGAGCTTGTAAGTCCTGGAGCATTAATGAAAAGATAAAACAACACCGTGCTGCAAGAATATTCAATTATGCACACAGAAATACCTCCTCAGGTCTGAGCTTTGTAAAAAAAAAAAAATCACCAGTAAAGCAGATATTTTAATGGTCACCGTTCAGCCATATTAAAGACATAAATTGTTAATTTGCAGTTTTCTTCTGTAGCAGCACACTGACTTCAGACAGACAGAAGAGAAAAGACTTCACTGCAGGCAGTCTCACAAGTTCCTCTGGATGTTTTTTTTTCCCCCCACTGTGAAAACTTGTCATCACTGAATCAGCTGTTAAGTCTGCAGTCTCTGTTTGGTTTTCACGGCTCCCTCTCAAGTCCGCCGAGAGTTTTTCTTATTCAAAGGACCGATTTTGGACGGAGTTTGGCTGTAAATCCTCCACACGGCCTGATGCAGAAAGCCTTGAGTTGACTCAGTAAAGCTGCTTATTGTTTGGTCTGCAGCGAAGCCTCATGGGAAACCTGTGTGAGCCGACCTCTGATCTGTTCCCTCCACGTCGGCCGCGATGCATTCCTGCTCTCCGACGCTCGCTGTTTGCATAACCAACGAACACACACAAGACCGAACTTGTGCATCTTGGAGTCCGGTGATCAGCGCTCTGAGCCGGAAGGACGCTGGTGGAGTTTCCACTATTATCACAGTGGAATTCCATAGAGGCTTATGCTGGATTGACTGTGTGTGTGTGTGTGTGTGTGTGTGTGTGTGTGTGTGTGTGTGTGTGTGTGTGTGTGTGTGTGTGTGTGTGTGTGTGTGTGTGTGTGTGTGTGTGTGTGTGTGTGTGTGTGAGTGTGTGAGAGTGTGTGTTTCAGGGTGTCTGTGTGTGTGTCTTTGTTCACTTTTCTGGATTCACCATTTTGGCATAGTTGTCTGAAATACCATCCGTGATCCTCGCTGGAACTAAAAGGCTGGTGAAGGTCTGTGGGAGCGTCTGCAGTAAACTGACGGATTTAGATTCAGATCCTGGAGACCTGACCTCACCTTAAGGCAGGGGTGTCCAACTTATTTTAGTTCAGGGCCCACATTCAGCCCGATTTGATCTCAAGTGGGCCGGACCAGTTAAATCAGAGCATACACTGCAAAAACTCAAAATCTTACCAAGTCTATTTGTCCCATTTTTAGTCAAAATGTCTCATCCCACTCAATTTAAGATAAATTCACTTAACAAGTGACATTTCAGCAAGATGGAGGGACTTGTTAAGTCTAACAATCTTGAAATTATCTTGTTATGAGTTGTATTTTACAAGAAAACTCAAAATAAGTTTGACCCGTTTTAAAGTTTGAAAATGTGGATGAAAAAAAAAATCTATTTTCACAGTGAAACTTCTGATGTACGGTCATTTTGTTTTTGGGTACATCTATGTTCTTTGTTGCCGTGATTTCTGCCACGACTTTTTTTCAAAAAGCTGGAAGTTATGCAACGACTGAGCAGCCTTGGCAGAGTTCTGTGCTCTCTGAGTGCTTTTGGAGTTTTGTTAACGTTGAGCTCAAAGGTGGAGCTTTTCATGACAAATTCAATGTTTTTCCCTTTTATTTCAACTTTCAGCTCACCCATAATCAGAGACTATTTGATCTACTTGTTCAATATTAAGGATTAATGGAATAATGACAACCGACACTGAAAATTTCAATCTTTTATCTTTATTAGTTGCTGAAATATTGTCAATGAAACAGCCTCAGATTTTAGTATGTAAAAGAAACTGCTGAAAGTGAATCAGTGGGTAATTTTTAAAAACACGTTTAGCATTTCAAGCCAAAATTTCACTGATGTCTTCGTAATACCCATGTTTTCTGGGATATCAGAGATGGTCGAGCAGTGATTGTCTAAAGATGTAATGACTTGAGATAAAATGACCTTTATCTAATCTCATTTATGGCACATAGCAGGCCAACTTTTCAATTTTAGCTCCCACCCAGTACTTTAAATTTAACAAAGTCTGTTTTTCCCCTCTTTTTTCCACAGCTGTTGTGGGACTGTGCATCTTTGTCTTTCCATATGTCTCAGTAGAGATTGTTGACATGGAAACTCTTCATGCCGCCATCGTTTCCTCTCTTCATCCTCTAATCTTGACATTATGGAGCCAGTTGAGGTCCGGCTTGTCGTATCCAGAGATGAAAGGGAAAAAAAGTGCAATCGGACTGGAGATGTGTGCAGCGTTTCCCAGTTTTAGCTGCCAGCACCGACACTTCCATCCTCTGCTTGTCTGAATGCATAAAGACTTCCTCCTCGCTGCTCTGGGGCGTCACTGTCTCTCCCACAGATAACAGTGACAGCAGGGTGGCAAGAGGCGAAGATCTGTCCTTACGAATGAAGACAAATATCCGCAGCCCTGAGCCAGATGTGGCTGCGACCTCGGCGACCTTCATCTCCACGTTCGCATGCCGCATGCTGACAGGGAATAGACGGCTTACATGTATAATGAGATTAATCAGCAGCCGATCGACCTCCGCCTGCAGCTCGTTGGACTTTTTGAATTTCACAAAGTGCATTTATAGAGCGCCAATTAAATTACCTGATGAAGTTAAAAGGCTCCTGAGTAAAAGAAGGAAGTTTGTTGGCTGCAGTGAAGCCAAAAGGTTTTTTACAAGGTTTTCCACTGTCAGTGCTGAAAATGTTCTGTCTGCTTTATGAGACGGATTTTATTCATTTAATGGATACGGAGGATCAGGGTAAAGGTTGACTTGGCCGTTCTTTGAGAAATCAGTTTAATTGTATTTATGTAGGAAGAAGCCACAACACAAGTCACCTTAGAGGATTTTTGAGGACCTCACATTCAGGCAAAGACCTTCTTCTTCTTAGGTGTCTTGTGTAATCGCCTTGATGTCCATGCTTTTCCACTTTTCTCTGTCATACGTTGCATGCTGTACGGTGTTGGCCTTGGATCTATTTGTCCAGTTCTTGATGTTATCAATATATGTCATTCTCTGGCATACTTTTGCTTTGTTCCCTTCTATTTTGCCTGTTATTGCAAGATTATCTATACTATTCCTCCTCATCACATGTCCTCGGAATTAAATTTTTCTTGATTTGATGGTCGCCAGCGTTGTTCTTTTCACATTTGCTCTCGTAATCACCTCTTCATTGGTTACTCTTTCTACCCATGATATCTTTAGCATTCTTCATAGGAACCACACTTGTGTTGCCTGGAGTCTTTTCTGCATATTGTTTGATATTGTCCACGTTTCGCATCCATATAGCAAGACTGACCAGATGTAGCATCTGAGGATTCTCAGTTTTGTTGGCATACTGACGTGTGTATTCATGAAGATGGTCTTTTTCTTGTTAGAAGCATCTTTGGCTATGGCAATACGTCTCTTGATCTCCTGGTCTCATCTGACATCTGATGTTAGCTTTCTGCTGAGGTAGTTGAAGTTGTCGGTCTGTTTGATATTGTCTCCTTTTGCTGTTATCTTACATATAGGCGGCTCTGTTTTCTTCAATACTGTCATAGTGAATGTTTCTTTGTGTTCAGGGATAAACCCAGTCTTTCATTCTCGACTATTACTTTATCCTAAAGATTTGGAAGTCCTACTTCTGTCTTGATGATAAACACTATCATCTGCATACCGGATGTTGTTGACATTATGGCCATTGACTGCTATGCCTGGTATATCCTTACAGGAGACCTTACAATGTTAAGTTAGCAAGCGACTCCATTTCAGAAACACTGAGCAGCCGTTAACCAGTAATCCGCTCTTATTTTGTAATGACATGAACTTCATTTTGTTAGATTTCCCTTCAGTAGGCGCTTTATACTGTTAAAACTCAATGCAGGTGAGAGGTTAGTAAAAACAGTCCCAAAATCCGTCCTTTCTGCCTTTAAATTTTCATTGTGGCAACTCCTAAACGTACATGACTCAACCAGAACTCCACTATTTCCTAGGAGAACCTCCGCTACCTCTGATGTGTTTGCAAAACTCTGCCATCTGTTTTTTAATTTAATCTAAAATTTCGATTCGAAATCTCTTTTTTGTACAAATGCTGGAGAGGGCAGTGGTCCGACGTCAAATTGAAAATAATCATTTTGCTTTTTAAACAGTCCATCCTGATCCCCGCTATCCCACCCTAACGAAAAGGTTCAGAGATAATCTACAAGAGGCTCTAACAACCATTCATACCATCCACAAATGTCAACAAAAGCCTTTAATTGTTGGTTTTTAGCCACGTTTTGCATAAATCATCAATTTGCCTCAAATATCAAGCTTCTATACAGAAGGATGATACTCCTCACTTGTGGGCTTCTTTTCCTTGCACTATTTTGTGTTGCTGTTCCATTCAAATCAAATTTTTAATGAGAAAGTCATGGTGCTGCAACCTGCAAAGCAGTTTTCTTGTCTGTCCTAGATTATGGAGATATCCTCTGCAGAAATGCCTCTATCTCCACTCTGAAAGCTTTAGATTCAGTTTATCACTTAGCCCTCAGATTCATGACCTGTGACAGCTATTCCACTCATCACTGCTCATTGTGTAGAAGAGTTGGCAGTAAGGCCAAACAGGGATTGGTTTCTGTTTATCTATAAAACACTGATTGGCAAAATGCCACAATATATCACTTCCTTGTTAAATTCATCCCAAAATAACTCTTCAACTCACTCAAGCAGTCGGCTAACCCTTTAGGTCCCACGTACTGACACTGCAGATGGTAAAAATGCTTTTAGCTTTTTAGCCGGACATAGATGGAACATCTTGCAGAAGACATTAAAGCTTGGTGCAGCCGTATCTGTTGACCGGTTTAAATCCATGATCACTGACTCATTTTTGTTGTCTCGTTGATTGTCGCCTTTTCATCCTGTTGACTGAACTCTTGACATCATTGGAAATGATTCCTCGAGACTTAAATAACGGTTGAATGAATCTTAAGGACAGTGTTCGTCTTGCAAAAGTTCAACAGTTTTACGAGTCACTATTTTGAGAAAACGCCCTTTGCTTCGCCAATGATGAATATGAGTGGTTTCGAAATCGAAACTGTGGCAGCTTTGAAACGGCCTTAAAAGCAACAAATCCGAGTTCCAAGTTCTGAAAAATCCCCTTGATTGTGATTATACATGTAATTTGTTGATTGAATGGATTTAGATGCAGATTCAGTGCAGCTGTTTTCCAGAGAAAGTGCCTTAAAGTGTCATTTAAGGAGCATTTGCAACCTGGCAACCCAAGCAGTCCGTTTTTATAGGGGTCAGGCTCCGGACAGTTCTCACACTGGGGTGGCACCATGGTTTCTGTTGGTTTTTATCATCAGTAAATAGTTTTAGGGGATTTTTTGGTCACCGTCTCTTGGTTTTAGGTGGTTCTTTCTGGTTTATTTCATGTTTGATTTTGCGTTGCTGCAGGTTTTCGCTTGCTGTTTTTGTGTTTTTGCTGCCTTCCACCTGCGTCTCGTCATCCAATCAACCTCGGTGTTTATGGGTCGTCTTGTGTTTTGGCCGCCAGTTGGTCCGGTTCATCTGCCTGTTTGCAGCTTGTGTTTACCGTTCGGCTCCTCGCGTTGTTGTGATGTTTGGTTTCTGTTTCAGTGGATTTGTTTTCTGCAGTTCTGGACTCTCAGTTAAGTTGTGGCTCCACAGCTGCTTTCTGTTTGTTGCCCTGCCAGCCTCCGTTGTGTCACTCCAGTAAGATTTATTCATTTACTTCTGCTGCTCTCTTATTGTTTTCTCATGCAACCAGGACTGTAGAAGAATAGAAAAAAACAGAACTTGCTGGCAAAGTTCTGCTTTTTGTAATTGTTGATGAGGTTTAAGAGAAACTTCTAATTTAAATAGCATGAGACAATGAATCAGGTACGTCAAAATGTCCTTATTTTGCTTGACAACTGCCTAACTGTGTCCTTTTAGTTTTTTGTTCCTGCAGATTCTGGTTTAGTCTCACATTGTTCAGCAGTTTGTTTCAGGAATTCCTCAAAGCA
This sequence comes from Amphiprion ocellaris, assembly GCF_022539595.1. Classification (NCBI taxonomy): domain Eukaryota; kingdom Metazoa; phylum Chordata; class Actinopteri; family Pomacentridae; genus Amphiprion; species Amphiprion ocellaris. The sequence goes on along the minus strand of NC_072785.1, from coordinate 26,403,016 downwards.
GGTTTCATCCCCATCGTCTTTAAGAGTCTTTACAGGAGCTTCAACTATATCCACAGCTAAACCCTGAATCGTACACACTTTAACCTTCTGAACCCCGAATAGTTTCTGTGCTCCTCTTGCATTTTTACTCACTGTGAGCTCATTTTTCACTGCAATATAAAGTCCTGCACCTCTGTGGAATCAGAACCACCGTGAATAGAAGTAATGAGAACTCCAAAAAGTAATTTGTGCAATATGATGAAGTTGTATTTCTTTGATTATTTATTTTACAAAAAAATGGAAAAATGCTGGAGTCAGTGTGTGCAACATTTTTCCAAATTTCCACAGGTGTTACCAAAAAAACAAAACAAAACAGTGACTCTACATACTGGAGATATTTTACCTGTTTTCACTTTTAATTTGTTTCCTTACTTGTCTCCTATCTGCTTGGTGTAAACACAACCTGTGGTTCAGTCCAAAAGTCCACGAATATTTTCCCATCTGACTGCTGGTTACAGCTGAGTCATGAATGGCTTCGTGGTTTAGCTGATCAGTGCAGATTTCTACTGAAACATGTGGAATAAATTCAGTGATCTTGATGAAATATCAGGATTAAAATCTTAGACTTGAATAATTTTTATTACGTGACGGTTGCAGCTGACTCATTTGTGGCTTCACTGTTGTGATGATAAGAGCATTTTTTTTTTGTTTTTTGCAAAATCTGGTTGGGATAAAGGGTTTATTTTTGGTATTTCTTAAAAACATGACATGTACTTTAAAGGATTTTAATTTAATGTCTTAATTTCAGACTTAACTGTTAATATTTTAGCCTAAAAGATTTATTTTTGGCATTTAAAAAAAATATGACATAGAATGAAGTGTTTTTTTTAGTAAAATATCAGTATTTTAAGCTTTGATTTGAATAATTTTTGCCACAAGACTCTTCATTACTGCTGAGTCACTAATGGCTTCACAGTTGTGACAAAAAGAGCAGAATTTTTTCCTTTTTAGAGAACAAATACAAATACATTTTTTGTCACATGACAGTTGACAACAGCTGAGTCATTTATGGCTTCACTGTTGTGACGAGGAGCGCAGAATTATTTGTTTTTAGCAGAATCTGGATGGTGTAAATGGTTCATTTTTGGCATTTTTTAAAATGAGACAGAATAAAGTGATTATTTTCACTGTTGGTTGAAGCTGAGTCAGTCATGGCTTTCTGACAATCTGGTTGATTTAAAGGGTTTATTTTTACTTAATTAGCATTTGAAAAAAGACAGAATAAAGGTATTTTGATGAAACAGCTTAGATTTAAATAATTTTTGTTACATGACTTTTGCTTGCAGCTGAGTCACTAAAGGTTTAACAGATGTGATGAGAAGCACAGAATTTTTGACTTTTTACAGAATCTGGTTAGAACAAACGGTTTATATTTGGCAAATTCTAAATCGAGAGATACAGAATAAAATAGTTTTTTTTTAAAATTTGATATCACAATTTTAAGCTCAGATTGGTTATCAGTATAAAGAGTGTGAGGTAGTAATACAAATATTACAATTTCTTTAAAATTACTAAAGGCAATTTACAAATATAAATGGAATGATATCAAAAGCATGCTTTATGAGGAACAGCTGGAATATGAAATAATAAAAACTTTTCATTACAAAGATATTGCAAGAAAACGACCTCACTGGGTCATTTTTGACCCGCTAAGGGTTAAACACCTTTATTAAAGCCACTACAAGTCATAAATGAGGCCTTATTAGGATGTAGCAACACTAGATGTAAAAAAAAAAAACCAACCAAAGAATAAGCAGATTTGTTCATTTAAACTGAAACTTGGCACAACAAGCAGTTAATCTTCCTACAATAATTGCCTGAATGCTTCACAGATTAATGACACAAAGGCCACTCATGGATTTTCCTGTCATGCTTTGGTCTCCTCCAGCTCCCCTGCTGTCTCCAGATCAGCCTTCTTCGTGTTTGTCATGAGGAAACGTCCGCCTGATGCCGTGCTGCTGTTCCAGCTGTGGTGCTGAGAGGTGGGGTCAGATGAGCTCATGCTGTTGGCTGTTTTTCCCTTTTCTCATAGCCGAGCAGGAGTGAGATGAGAACATTTCAGCCTCCTCAGCTCTGTTGTGCCTCTGGGCTGTTATTCTGCTGCTCTGATTTCTCTGCTGGTGTGTGCAGCCGTTTAGAGGCGGTTATGGATTTTTGAGAGGCGTCCACTCGCTCTAATGTATTCAGATTCTTTTATTTTCTTTCTTTTTTTTTCGGATTTATTCGTGGAGGTCATCTGTGCAAATCCAGAATTAACTGGAGAGCAGCGAATATTCATGTGAAGTCTTGATCAATTCAGCCGTGTGTGTGTGTGTGTGTGTGTGTGTGTGTGTGTGTGTGTGTGTGTGTGTGTGTGTGTGTGTGTGTGTGTGTGTGTGTGTGTGTGTGTGTGTGTGTGTGTGTGTGTGTGTGTGTGTGTGTGTGTGTGTGTGTGTGTGTGTGTGTGTGTGTGTGTGTGTGTGTGTGTGTGTGTGTGTGTGTATGTGTGTGTGTGTGTGAGCTGCAGGCCCTTAATTTAAATGCATAATTTAAAATGCACTGACAGAATAATGAGTCTTCTTATGCAGGGAGGATAAATATGTTGCAGTAAATGTGCAGATTCCATTTAGATTCCGGTCAGTTCATTTAAATTAACATATTTTCTCATTTGCCTGCAGTGGATCCTGATGCTTTATGGTTTTTATTCGACCAGGTTTACATTTAAACTCCTTTTATACAGAAGAAATAATCACTATTGACCCTGTAAGACCCAAATATAGCAAAAAATGAGCAAAAATAAATAAATAAATTGTATTTATTTATATATATATATTTATTTATTTTTTTATATATATATATATATATATATATATATATATATATATATATATATATATATATGAGCAAAAACAATTCTAAAACTAAAAAAAATAATAATAGCAATAATATATAAACTCAAATAGAGAAGAAAATGAGCAAAAAGTAAATAAACAAAATAAAATCTAAATAAAATACTGTATATATTATATATATATAAGTGTGTATATATATATGTGTGTGTGTACATATATATACACACACATATATAAACTAGAAAATAATAATAATAATAATAATAATAATAATAATAATAATAATAATAATAATAATAATAATAATAATAATAATAATAATTATTGTTGTTGTTGTTGTTGTTGTTGTTGTTGTTGTTGTTGTTGTTGTTGTTGTTGTTGTTGTTGTTGTTGTTGTTGTTGTTGTTGTTGTTGTTGTTGTTGTTGTTGTTGTTGTTGTTGTTGTTATTATTATTATTATTATTATTAATTATTTAATAATAATAATAATAATAATAATAATAATAATAATAATAATAATAATAATAATAATAATAAATTAAAAAGTAAAACTGCTGCATTTCTGCAACAGTGGGTTTTACAGGGTTAAAGGTGCAGAATGTCTGTAGATGAAGAGGAACAGGGAGCTGGTTCCTGCATTAACAAGTATATGCAAATGTTTTAATTTTTATGTGATTTTAATGCTTTGAAAACCACAAAGGAAACTGTATGTACTTCCATAATTTCTCTCAAAAACTGTCTGCATGGTTGAATATCACCACAAATCAATGAGAAACTGTCTTTTTTAGAATAATTTGAATGAACTTCCCCCAATATAAACAAGAAAATCACACATATTATAGTCAAATATTCATCTAAATAGAACTATATTTAAATGTTGCTTAAAATAATTGATTAGCTGATTGGCATAAGTTATAAATTATAGATTTTCTCAAATAAAAGACCTAAAAAATGGCTGATTTTAGCTTTTCTAATATGAGAAACTGCTGATTTTCTTTGCTTTATATCACAGCAAACTGAAAAAAAATGCACCTTAAGGTGTCACCAAGACACTGTGAATGATACTTTTTATGTTTTATAGCCTAAGTTGATATGTGATTAAAATATAAAAAAACTGACAAAAAGTATTCATTTGCAGCCCTGTATGTTCAATTTTTCTGCAGGATTGAACATAAAATCAGTGAGAAAATGTCAAAATGACTTAAATTGTCAAAATGACCCTGATATCCAAACATGTTCCAGTTCTGAGCTGCTGTTTTTTCCAGTTTAACATTGAAGATAAGCACAAATGTTCAGTCAATCCATTTCTTCTTAGCTATTTTTGATTAATCCACTCAAAGAATTTAGAATATTATGTTATAGAGAAAAACAAAACAAGTCTACTGTTTCTCTCTGAGCAGTTAATCAGTGATGTGTTGTGATGATGTGACGGCTTTTCTTTTCCATAACAGCCGACTCTGAGAGGCCAAATTGTGACAAATAATATAATATCTAATAATAATTAGAATAATAATCTGTAGTAACAAGTAATTACAGTAAATGTACTCAGATACTCTGCACTGCGACTCTTCATGTTATTTTATTTTCAGTTTAGTGATAATACCTGCGGGAAATCAAACACACAAATTAGTAAAATTAAAGTAAAGTTAAAATAAGAGTACTATATACAGAGAGCAGAATGCACTTTATTATCAGAAGTAAAAGTATTTCTTTTGTGGAGTCAAGCACACCAAGATCGGTTTATTTTCTGATAACTATTTATAATCTTAATCTGTAATGCAACACGTATTTAGAGCTGTAAAATAAATATAGTGGAGCTGAAAGTACAATATTTACCGCTAAAGTTTACTCTCAAACCTGTTCCATATGCAGTACTTGAGTAAATATACTCAGTTACTGCTCTCAAGGTAGAAAATGATCATTATTAAATACTTCATCACTGGTTAATTAAATACAATTTGATTAATTTTCACTCAGAATAAAGACTCAGGGGCAAATTATGGTAAAATCATGTGGAGTTTAAAGAACAATATTTGCTGTTCCAGGTGCAGTACTCCAATAAATGTACTCAGTTACTCTCCAGCTCTGCTCTTTATATTATTTTTACTGATGATCTATACTAGAAATATTTAAACAACTAATACTCAGAATAAATAATCCTACAAACCAAATTCTTACTTTGACAAATTTGTAAAATTGTGCAAATTAAACCATTGCAGTACTTGAGTAAAAGTACTCGATTACTCTCCAGCTCTGTTCTTTATATCCTGTTTAAGGATGATACCTGCTGGAAATCCAATAATTTACCAATAATCGGAATGAAAAATCCTACAAACCAAATTCTTACCTTAAAAATTAGTAAAATTATGCAGATTAAAGTACCTTAAACCTGTTCAGCACTCGCGTAAATGTACATAGTTACTCTCCAGCACTGCTCTTTATGCTATTTTTATTGATGATACCTGCTGGAAACATTCAAATAACTAATACTCAGAAAAAAATCCCACAAACCAAATTCTTAATTTAACAAATGTGTAAAATTATGCAAATTAAACCATTGTAGTACTTGAGTAAAAGTACTCCGTTACTCTCCAGCTCTGCTCTTAACGCTCCATAAAGATCCAGAGAGGGGAAGGGCTCTGGCTTTTAAAGGGAAAGAGGTGATGTTCCTGTGATTAAAACAAGCCGCAGATTTCCTCTCGGGGGGAATAAAAAGTGGATCAAAGAAGCAGAAACGGAGACGCGAGCCTCCTGTTTCTCCTCCTCTCCTCAGATCTGCTCATGAACGCGCAGCTGAGCGGCTGGATGCAGGTTGGACATCTTCCTCCTCCTCCTCCTCCTCCTCCTCCTCCTCTCCTCCTCCGGCTGGATGATGGTATGACTCGGCGCTAGGACCGCGGCTCCGTCAGTGCGCAAATCCCAGCAGAGAGCGACGCGGAGCGGCTGCGTTCACTGCGCTGCGCCTTCAACCAGCACCGGCGGGGCGGAGGAGGAGGAAGCTGCACCTTCTGCCGCCGTCTGCAGCGACGCACAGCCCGGACACCCAGCTCGCCTCCGGAGCCCTCCGTATGGGCTCACCATGCGCAGGATACGGGCCAACGCCATCGCCATTCTGACCGTCGCCTGGATCCTGGGGACGTTTTATTACCTGTGGCAGGACAGCAAGCCCCAGTCGGCCGCCGCGTCGTCGTCGTCGTCGGCGTCGCAGACCCGCAGGGGCCACGGGCAGAAGGCGGCGGTGCCCGGGCGGCTGGAGATCATCCACCGGGACGACAGGACCATCCCGCTCATAGTGAGTGTGCGCCGGAGGGGAGGGACGCGCTGCAGGAGAGTGTGTGCTGCATGTTGATGGAGGAGGTGGAGGTGCACAGCTGGGAGCCTCCGTCCGGCTCCGTCTCTTTGTGTAGAAGCTCCAGCTCCCGGTAACACAGCCGTAAGAGGCTTTCCATAAGTCCCGTGCGTCGCGCGTCTCCTAAACCGTTTTGCGCGCATGTGAGGCGGAAAAGTCGGGCTTCTCCCGAGAGGACCTCCACCTCCAGGGGGTCAGTGGAGGACCGCCACCTCCAGGGTGTCAGTGGAGGACCTCCACCTCCAGGGGGTCAGTGGAGGACCTCCACCTCCAGGGGGTCAGTGGAGGCCCGGTTCAGACACATCCTGCAGGGGTGACGCTCAGTGTTCTGTAGGGGAGGCTGGTATGAACAGGATCTGCTGGGAGTTTACCAGGTCAGGTTAGAGAATGAAGAAACATGATTATTTGATCAACTAAAAGGACTGTTGTCTGAAATAATTCCAATTGTTCTCTGAGGTTTTGTGGAAATGCTGCAGCAGGGAGCTTCTCAGTTGGTTGCTTTAGAAGGAAAAAGATGCAAAACTTGTAGCTGAACGTGCATTAATTAATCCAGTTGTTGTGTAAGATTGTAGAAATGCTGCATGCTGGAGCTTCTTTCAGTTCACTAGAGAAATAAAATGTTTGCCAGCTTAGAAAATGTGTGCATTAGGGGCAAAAAGATGCAAAACTTGTCGGTGAAAGTGCATTAATTCCTGCTAAAAACACGATTATTTGATCAACTAAATGGACAAAAACTGAGCTGTTCTGAGGTTTTGTTGAAATGCTGCAGGAAGGAGCTTCTCTCAATTTACAGTAGAAGATTCTTGGTTGCTTTAGAAGGAAAAAGATGCAAAACTTGTAGCTTAAAGTGCATTAATTTATGCTAAAAACATGACTGATCAGTTAAAAGGACAAAAACTGAGCTGTTCTCTAAGATTAATCCAGTTGTTGTGTAAGATTGTGGAAATGCTGCATGCTGGAGCTTCTTACAGTTTACTAGAGAAATAAAAAAGATGTCAGTTTAGATTAGAAAAGTGTGTGCAGGTTTGCTGTTGCATCAAGTGTAAAGAGATTCAAGACCTGTAGCTTTAGAGACACAGTGAAGTGACCTTAGATCTGATGAATTTCTGCCAAAAACATGATTATTTGACCAACTAAAAGGACAAAAGCTCAGCTGTTCTCCTTCTGCAGAAACCACCACTAAAACTGACTGATTAAATACATCCAGTTGTTCTCTAAGTTTGTGGAAATTAGAGCTGCTTTCAGTTCACTAAAACAATAAATTTACCATTTTCATTTAGAAAATATGTTCAGTTTGCATTAAAATGTTAAGAGATTCAAGATCTGTAGGTTTGGAAACACAGTGAAAGTACCTTTAATCTGATTAATTTCTGCTTTAAAGGTGGTTATTTAAGCACCAAAAGGGCAAAAACTGAGCTGGTCTCCAAAATACATCCAGTTACACTCACAGGTTTTGTGGAAAAGCTGCAGAAACGAGCATTTCTCAGTTTACTAAGGGAAGATCTCTGCAGGTTGCATTAAATGTTAAGAGATTCAATACCTGTAGCTTCAGAGACACAGAGAAACTACCTTACATCTGATGAATTGCTGCTTTAAAGGTGATAGTTTTTCAAAAAAAGAGCAACAACTGCAAAAGCTGTTCCATTAAATGTAAAGAGATTCAAAACCGGCAGCTTAAACTGATTAATTTCTGCTTTAAACATGATTATTTGTTCACAAAAAGCACAAAAACTGAGCTGTTCTCTAAAATACATCCAGTTGTACTCTGAGGTTTTGTGCTTCTTCTAGTTTACTAGATAAAATTTGCCAGCTTAGATTAGAAAAACAGTGAGTTTGTGTCAAAATGCTGCTCACTGGAGCTTCTTTTAGTTGACTAAAGCAATAAATTTGTCAATTTAGATCAGAAAATCTATGCAGGTTGCATTAAATGTAAAGAGACACAGTTGAAGTACCTTAAATCTCATTAATATCCACTAAAAACCTGATTATTTTATCACCAAAAGGACAAAAAACCAAGCTGTTCTCCTTCTGCAGACAAAACCTGACACACTAAGACACACAGATCAATAAAATACATTGAGTTTGTGTCAGAATGCTGCACACTGGAGCTTCTTTCAGTTTACTGGAAAACATTTTCCAGCTTAAATCTGTGCATTTTCCATTAAGTGTAAAGAGATACAAGATCTGTAACTTTAGAGATACAGTTAAACTACCTTTAATCTGATTAATTTCTGCTAAAAGCATGATTACTTAATCACCAAAAGTGCAAAAATCAAGTTTTTTTCCCTAGAAAATCTGTGCAGGTTGCATTAAGTGTATAGAGACACAGTTAAAGTATCTTAAATCTCATTAATATTTACGAAAAACCTGATTATTTTATCACCAAAAGGACAAAAACCAGACTGTTGTCCTTCTGCAGACAAAACCTAACACACTAAGACACACAGATCAATAAAATACATTGAGTTTGTGTCAGAATGCTGCACACTGGAGCTTCTTTTAGTTTACTATGTAAAATTTGCCAGTTTAAATTAGAAAACGTGTACATTTTCCATTAAATGTAAATAGATTGGAGTCCCATAGCTTTAAAAACACAATAAAACTACCTTAAATGTGATTAATTTCTGCTAAAAACCTGATCATTTGATCATCAAAGGAGCACAAACTAGCTGTTGTCCTTCTGCAGACTTTGACAGCTCAGATTATAAAACCTGTTCCATTGAATGTAAAGACATGTATAACCTGTAGCTCTAGAGACACAAATGAGAGTGAAAGTACTTTAAAACCATTAATTTCTGCAAAAAACAAAATAGTTTTATCACCAAAAAGCCAAAATGTGAGCTGTTTTTCTGCAGACTTTGATAGCTCAGATTATAAAACGTGTGCAGGTTGAGCAAAAGTGTAAAAAGATGCAAAACCTGTAGCTTAAAATGCATTAATTCCTGTACAGTTTTTCTAATCTAAACTGGCAAATTTTATCTAAAAGAAGCATTTCCACATAATCTCAGACTACAACTGGATGTATTTTATTAAACTGTCTCAGTGGTGGTTTCTGCACAAGGAGAACATCTCAGTTTTTGCCTTTTTTGATGATTAAATAATCAGGTTTTTAGCAGAAATTAATCAAATTTAAGCTACCTGCAGCTTTAAAGACACAAATGAGAATAAAACTACTTTAAAATCCATTATTTTCTGCTGAAAACTTGATTATTTTATCACCCAGAGAGTGCTAAGAGACTGCATCTGCCCCTCTAGGACCCACAGATCAGCAGAATAGATGCAGTTATCTGGTATGTTTGTGTACAAGTTTCCTGCAGCAGTAATGAGTCTGAGGTTCTGCAGCAGAGAATCATTAGAAGCTGTTTCTCAGGTTTAATAATTTAATAATTCTAGAACAAGCTGTGGCTTCGATGCTTCAGCAGGAAGAGAAGAAGAAGAAGAAGAAGAAGCTGCTTCAGAGGACCATCAATGAGAATGAATCAGTGTGTTGGAGGTGAACTCTGAGCTGGTCTGGGATCAGGAGGATCTTTGAACTGTAAACAGGTCGAACAGAAAACTGATAATTAGCTGCAGCTTGTTCTGGAAACTGGTTCTTTCTTTCGTTCTTCCTTTTTTGCTTTTCTTTCTTTCTCTTTTTTGCTTTTTCTCCTTTTCTTTAGTTTTCATTCTGTCTTTATTTTTCTTTATCTTTTGTTTTCTTTCTTTCTCTTTTTTCTGTCATTTTATTTCATTCTTTCTCTTTCATGCTTTGTCTTTCTGTTCTTTCTTTCTATTCTCTCTTCTTTCTTTCTTCCAATCTTACTTTTTCTCTTTTGTTCTCTTTCTTTCCTGTTAGTTTTGCCTTCTCTCTTCTTGTTCTGCTCCTTGTTACTGCTTTATTTTTTCCATCCATCCATCCATCCATCCATCCATCCATCCATCCATCCATCCATCCATCCATCCATCGTCCATCCATCCATCCATCCATCCATCCATCCATCCATCCATCCATCCATCCATCCATCCATCCATCCATCTATCTATCCGTCTATCTATCTGTCTATCTATCTGTCTGTCTGTCTGTCTGTCTGTCTGTCTGTCTGTCTGTCGTCCATCCATCCGTCCATCCATCATCCGTCCATCCATCGTCCATCCATCCATCCATCCATCCATCCATCCATCCATCCATCCATCTGTCTATCCATCCATCCATCCATCCATCCATCCATCCATCCATCTATCATCCGTCCATCCATCCATCCATCCATCCATCATCTGTCCGTCTATCTATCCATCCATCCATCCATCATCCGTCCGTCAATCCATCCATCATCCATCCATCCATCCATCCATTCATCCGTCCATCCATCGTCCATCCATCCATCCATCCATCCATCCATCCATCCATCCATCCATCTATCATCCGTCCATCCATCCATCCATCCATCATCTGTCCGTCTATCTATCCATCCATCCATCCATCCATCCATCCATCCATCCATCATCCGTCCGTCAATCTATCCATCCATCCATCCATCCATCCATCCATTCATCCATCATCCGTCCAGCTATCCATCCATCCATCCATCATCCATCCATCCATCCATCCATCCATCCATCCATCATTGTATTCCTTCCTTTTACTTTCTAGCTTTTTATCCTTCATTCCTCCTCTTTGTCGTTTTGTTTCTTCTATCTTTCCTACTTTCCATCATCCATTCCTTGTTTCTGTTGTCATTTTTCTTTTTTTGTCTTTTCTGTTTTTCTGCTCTTCTTACGTTCTTTCTGTTCTGTCTTGTACTGTTTTCTTTCCCTCTTTCCTTCTGTTTTTATCTGATCTTTTTCATTTGCTAATTTCTTTCTTTCCTTTCATACATCTACATTATTTCTTCTCTTCCTTTCTTTTCACTTTCGGTCTTTTCCATCCCTCCTTTCTTTCATTTCTGTCTCACATTTCCTCATTTTATCCTCCTTTCTCGTCTCATTTCTTTCTCTATTATTATTTAGTCCCACCCTTCTCCTTTCCTTCCCTCCTTTTCTTTCTCTTTAACTATTTAAGTGTTCCTTAGCAGCCTTTCATTCACTGATGATGTCATCTGTGGAGATTCTTCTTCTTCTTCTCTCTCAGCAGCGATTTTATTTCTGCAGTTTCTCGACATTATTCTTCAGTTTTTAACACTTTCAGTATCCAGCAGCTTCTCAGATCAGTCAGCTTTTACTATCTCATATTTAGTCTAATCTTCTTGCATTTTTAATCTTTAATTTGCCTCCCAGATTTCCCCATTAGACTGTTTTTATTCTGACTGGTTCGGCAACAGTTTCCCGTCCTGACATGTGACCATATAAACACTTGATGAGAGAATCGGGTTAAACGTGCTGTTAACGATCGTGTCTGAGCTCAGATTAACGACATGTTCCGTTACAAACACAACTCAGGGATGTCGTGAGCTTACAGAGCTCCAGTTCTGCTGCACGATTTGGAAAACTCGGTTTCATTCGCTGCAAAAAGTGCAACAGTCCGTTGTTTATGAAGAGTTACCTCCAGAACTCTGAAGCTAATCTGCTTCATCAGTGTGTTTAAGTATGATTGTTTTTGGCAGAGATGTTGTCAAATGGATCCAAAGAAAAACATGAGGTCAGCGTTTTCCAGCTGAAAAGTGAATGTAGATCATCTCTCATGTGTTTGGCAGGACTCGTTAAAAACTGGATGAGAAAATGCGTTTTAAGGACCTTGAAGCTTTTCTTTCTGCTGAAAATCTAGTTTTTTTTAACCTTGTTAGCACGTCCAGATGGAGATTTTTCACGTTACAGGATTTAGCATGAGCGGACAAGCAGTAAACACCATGGTTGAGTGTTTTTCTACCTTGAAACGGCAGTTTTTATGTGGAAAAGTTTAAAAATACAGATTCAAAAACTCAGATTCAAACTTTCAGGGTTTTGTACGTAACAAATCCTGGCTTTCTGTGTCGTTATTCTTACATTATTACTACTCCAATGCTTTATGGTGTGCAGAGTTGTAGGTGAGCTGGTGTGGAGAGCTGCAGCGAATGGAAAGTAAAGTAACATCTAAGCTCTTCTAAGGCAGGAATGGATCATTTTAATGGGAAAAACTTATGGATTTGTGACTTTGAGATGAGTTTTTAGGGTTTTAAGGGTTTAATCAATAACCAGAGAGGAGCTTTTAGGCCAGACTTTCATCCTTTATTTGCCTTGAATCTTTTTTTGGTGCAAATGTCGGCTCCAAATGTCCCTTATCAGTCTTGTTTAATACTAATAATCAGTACCAACCATGAAAAAATCCATTTACATTTTTGTCTTTTCCATTAAATTTTTCATATGCAACACGTCAAAATGTGCATAAAAATTCATTTTATGGACCTAAAAGTCACATTTAGCAAACAGTCAATAGTGAAGGATAAATGTCAAAAAGTTCTCCTCATATTAAACATGCAGTATGTAGTTGTGTTCTTCACTTGTGAGACCAAGATTTAAATTTTTTTACTGCAAACGGTGGCTCCAAATGTCAGTTGTCTGTGTCGTTTAACACTAATGATCAGTACCAACCCTTAAAAAATCAATTTACACCCATTTTCAGTGCGAAAAAACCTCTTCAAAACATTCAGCGTCTTTGAAAACTGAATGATTTAAATGTAAAGTTTGCAGGTTTAAGCAAAACTCAGCTGCAAAATCATGAGTTTGTAGTGATTAATCCACCTAGTGTGAAGAATAACAGTCTTTGTTTATGTATATTTGTGTTAAATTGAGTCATTATAGTGGTTTTCTTAAACAACAAATGGTTAAAATGGAAAAACTAATAGAAAAGGACTCATAGAGCATATAAGTCTGTAATCTGCTGCTGGTTGATTAGAAGAGTGTGTTTTTAGAAGAAATAAGGAGGTTTTCTGATGAATTTCTGGCCTGGACCACATTTAAACTGATCATAAATCAGATTAAAGTGATGATCTAATGTTGGCTGGGTTTAAAGCAGCAGCAGACGAGTTCATCTTCCAGACAAAGTTCATCTTTAATTCAGCGGTTCGAGCCCTGAAGTTCCTTCTGTTATTTTTGTCTCATTATCCTCAGAGTACTCTTTTCTTTTTGCAGCTTTTAGTATTTCTGCACTATGATACCTGACGATTACTGAGATCTTAGAAAGAGGTCAGAACTCTGTTGTTTCCGTGTTTTACAGAGGAACTCATTTTCCTTTTTTTTCTTCTATCACTGAAGATAAATCAGCTTAAATGAATAGAGGTGATAAATTTAGAGCTGCACAAGGTGATTTATAGGCTCATAATGGAAACGCTGCTGCTGTTTACCTTCAAAATTAGATTACTTTTGGCTTCGCAGACGTCTTGGTTGTTGTTGTTTTTGCTTGTTAGTTTCAGATGCTGTGAGTTTTCACTGATTAGTTGAAAATTACGGATTATTTGATGCCAAACATCACCACTAATTTATAGAAAATGCCCTGTTTTAAAGCTATAGCTATGCTGTCAAGCTGCATAAAATGCCGTTTTTCACCATTAAATAATAGCAAAGGCCCATTTTTCATTATTAAAGATTTACAATTAAAATAACAGAATAGGTCGGGTTTTTCACTGGAGGTACATCACTAAAAAAACAGACATTTTCAAGGTTTGTTCTTTTTTCATTGGTATGCCACTATTTTTTTTTAAACCATTTTTTAATCTTAGTTTTTGCTATAGTCACCATTAAATACAGGAAAACTGTTTAGTTGTTTTTTTTTAATCAAAGGAATTTTTGACAATCTGACAGAAAAATGGATCGTTGTAGTTTAGTTTTACAAACCATTTTTTTCCCATTTTTTTGAAATCAAAGGACAAAATGTGTTTATTTTCATTTCTGAGTTTACAGATTATCTGGTGATGCCACTTACAGTTTAAATATTGGAAACTGCAGTATAATTTTGCCTGTAATCATTAGAAATGGGTTTTTTTGTCTCAACTGTTTCAAAAATTTCAGAAAGACGTTCTTTTGTTAACACAGCAGACATGAAGTCCTGTGTTTTTGCACAGTTTGACTGTTTAACCCAAATAAAAGCATATGTTCAGGTGATGAGCTTCCAGCATATTTTCTGTGATTTATTTAACATTTGAAGTTTTATACTGCAGATTTACCCCTAAATAAGTTAAATTATCCCGTTTGTCACTATAGAGGCAACATAAAATAATCACAAATTCCCCTTTAAAAATAATATATATTAAATATTGTTCCCCCATAGATTGTTTTAAACAGTTTTTACAAAAGAATAATCTCAAATTATAGAAAATGTGTTATTTATTTAGGTTTTGTAGTAATTAAACCACCTAGTGTGAAGAATAGCAGTCTTTGTACATGTATATTTGTGTTAAATTGAGTCATGTTAGTGGTTTTCTTAAACAACGAAAGGTTAAAATGGAAAAACTTACTAATATAAAAGGATGTATAGAGCATAAGTGTCTGTAATCTGCTCTTGGTAATTAGGAAAAATGTGTTTTTAGAGGAAATAAAGAGGTTTTCTGATAAATTTCTGACCTGGCCAACATTTAAACTCATCATAAATAAGAACCAAATGAACCAAAAATGCACAAATTATTTTTTATATATTTTTACTTACAGAACAGTTGATGAGCTTCCAGCACATTTTCTGTTATTTATTTAATGTTTGAAGTTTTTATACTGTTGATTTACCCCTAAATAAGTGAAATTATCCCGTTTGTCACTATAAAGACACTGTTAAAGATCACAAATGCCCCTTTTAAAAAATATATATTGTAGATGTACTATTAAATAATGTTTTGTTATTTTCCCACAAGATATACCAATTAAAGTAGTTTTTTTTTTGTTTTTAGTACTACTAGAATAATCTTTAAATTTCTTTTTTTTTTTTTTACTGTTGGTACACCACCAAATTACAGAAAATCCTACTTGTTTATTTATTTTTAGCTGTTTGTTTGTTCATGTGGACGCACTTGTAGTTAACAGAAAATTTACAGTTTTTACATCTACGAAGTAATGAGCTGCCACTTTAGCTATTATTTTATGTATTTATCTATTTATTTATTTGTTTATCTATTTATTTATTTATAGCTGTTTGTTTGTTTATGTATTCATTAATTCATTCATGTGGACACACTTTTAATTAATATAAAATCGGACAATTTTTAAGTGTCTGAGGTAATGAGCTGCCACTTTATCTCTTATTTTATAAATTTTTTTATGTATCTATCCATCAACACTTTTAATTAACATACAATTTAGAGTTTTTTAAGTCTGTGAGGTAACGAGCTTCCTCTTTATCTGTTGTTTTCTGGTTTTATTTCTTTATAAACCTCTCGGCTCCCGTTACTTTCCTCTCATTCTCCTCCTTCTGTTGTTGTTCGTTCTCTGCATCCTGTTTCTGTGTGAACCTGCAGACTTTCAGGGTCGATCCTCTGGGGACAAAGAAAACGAGGTCGGTCTCACCTGAACCTCGTCAGCAGCTTCTTCTAAACCGCAGCGACCTTTAAAACTGAAACTCTGCCTGTTTTGTGCTTTAATAGAGGCTCTGCTTTATGTATTCATCGGCTGCTTTGGCCTCTGCTGAAGCTCCTTCTGGGTAAAATCCATTAATTACTGAGGATTTATAGACTCTGTGTTCTGATGTGATGTGATGTTCGTGGCGACATGCTGACCCCAATAAGAAAATAGCATTTACATTTTAATCATTCTGGCCGAGGCGTCTCTTCAAACTGAATTAAAAGTGGGAATGCATTAATAAGCGGCGCTGTGAACGTGCCACAGTTTGCTGAGAGGCTGTTTTTCATTCCATCTCCCTGGACAGATGTTCCAAAGTCACCCTTAAACAGAATACGATTTAATCACACCGTTACTGAGAGAAAGCAGGAGATTAAAGGAGGTTCAGTGTTCACATAAATGTAGTTTATTCATGACGCTTCTGTCCACATGTTGAAATGTTCAATTAAAGAACTTCAAGCTGATCCCAGAAACAAGACCAGTGGTTTGTCATGAGAGAAATGAGCAAATATTTTGTCCACCAATGCAGAAAAGTAGAACATAATTGCAGTTTATTGTTCGTCTATCAGTGAGTTTATTAATTAAATTTAACCAAATGAAATGCAGTTTTTTTTTCTGAACAGCTCATGGAGACCAACAGTTAACAGCAAATTTCTAATTTTCTTTATTCAGATTTTAAATATCAGCGTCATAATGGCAGAAAATAGTTTTGTCTTTTTTTCACTGTAGCTGCACCAAAAATAATACCAAATGTTTTTGTTGCAGATTGACCTGTAAATAACAAGAAAATGCCGCATTTTTTTACTGTTTATGCACCAATAAGTTGCGGAAAATGTTAATTAACATAAAATTTCTCATTTTTAATGACAAAACAAACTGTCTTTTTTGTTATTTTATGGATTTATTTCACATTTGTAGTTTTTAAAACCATTGATGTACCCTGAAGTTACATTTTCCTGTTTTTCACTATAGATGCACCCTTGAATAACCGCAAATTCCCTGCCTTTTTTAATGATTTTTTTTTTTTTTTTTTAGAATCGTAGAATTACCATCAAATATCAGAAAATGACCTATTTTTCAGTGGAGATATGCCATTGTAAATAAATTTTAAAAAGAACATTAAATTGTTTTTCTTCCTTTCTTTTCTCAAGAGTCTCCATTAAAAAACAGTTATTATTATTATTATTATTATTATTATTATTATTATTAATAATAATAATGATAATAATAATAATATTTTTTTTTACTAAAGATACACAACTGAAAAACTAGAAAATGTCTTGTTTTTAATGTTCCGTTTTATAACTGAAGATACACCATTAATTTGAAAATAGTATTCTATATAGAATATCTGTTTATTTTAATTTATTTCAAACCAATAAAAAACAGAAAATGTCCTGTTTGGTCCTGTGAACACTCTGGTAATTAAGAGAAACAGTCTGGTAATGAGCTGCTGGCACCGTTATTTTCTGTTTATTATGTTGTTTTATTTGCATTTTTTGTACCTTTAAAACAACAATTTCTCTTTCTGAGGATGTTAAATGCAGCATTTAATCGTCTCACTGAAACTCTAGATTTGGTTTCTTGATAAAAATGTGGGAATGTTGACACTAAAAACAACTCGTTCTGCTGTGTTTTGACTTTTATGTGTATGAACGATTGACAGAAATGTCAGTAAATCGCCTTTATTTGCGTTAATTTGCTCCTTTATTCCATGCTGCAGGTGACCCAGCCTCCTCACTCCGAGCAGAACCAGAACCAGCAGCTCGGCAGCTTCGATGAGAAGTCGTATCTGTCGGCCAAGCAGCTGAAGCCGGGCGATGATCCGTACAGAGAACACGCCTTCAACCTGCAGGAGAGCGACCGGCTGGGCGGAGAACGAGCCATCAGAGACACCCGACACTACAGGTGAGCCTCACCTGTCCGTCCGTCTGCTCTGTACGACGGGCCAGACGCTAATCTGTCGAGCTGCAGGAGGATTTAGAGTCGTGGAGGAGAGTCTGACAGACTGAGAGGTGTTTCAGAGATATAAATAGGATGATTTAAAGTCGGTAGAAACCTGTTGGATTTAATCTGTGATACACGTAAACACACAAGCTTTCACACCAACAAGAAATGAGAAAAAAAGTTAAAATCTGCCAGAAAAATTTATTTAAAATATTATGTAATGCTGTAACATTCAAAAACTGTAACAAGAAATACTGAAAATGATGGAAAATATCTGTAAAATAATGATATTTTTAGTAAATTCAGATAAAATATAACTGCAGTTCTGCAGTCAGCTTGTAAAAGAACAGATTATTATTTGTAAAGGTCTAGATTATTTGTGTGCACACAACTAATGTATAGTTTAGGGGGTTTTCTTTGTTAACAGTGAAATCATAATCCTTTCTCTGTGACATATTAGTGAGATATCTGTAATTTAACAAACAGCTAAAATCTGCTTAAATAATTTTAAAAAATCACAGTTTTCTACATCATGTTGAAGATCAGAAACGGAAAAATAATGTAATCTTACATGCATTTAAAAGAATGAATTACAGATAAAGAATGAGGTAAAAAATATAGGTTATTTTTTTAAATAGAGGTTATTTACAATGTTTGGCCTTTTTTTGTTTGTTTGTTTAGTGTTTTTAACGGTTTATGTGTAAATTATCAGTTTTTTTGTGATTTTATGAGATATCTGTAATTTAACAAACTGGAGAAACTATTTACCATTTTCAGTTCTTAATATGCATATTTTACCTGTCAAAAAATGACAAATATTTAATTTTTAGATTACAGTAAAAAAAATTAGTGCAATTTTGTAGTTAAACATTGTTGAATAATAAACTACCATTTATAAAAGTACAGATTATTGACATTCACAATTTTGGCTTATTTTTTGAACAAAAACAAATATAAGAATAAGAATAAACAAAATATCATAAAATAAAAATGCTAATGTCCCATCCATGGGTATAAAAAAAATGTGTATTTTTTCATTTTATCAAATCATTTTACTATTAATATTTGAATCTTAAATAACCTTAAATAAAAAAAAAAACAAATAATAATAATAATAATAATAATAATAATAATAATATCGATAATAATAATCGGTTTGTTTCGATGTGTCTTCTCAAACTGGAATTAGAAATAGTTGTGTAGTTTTTGTGGTTTTTGGGCTTCGTTAGTTTTTTTTTTCATTTCCTTAAAAATGCATCAAAGACAGTCAGAGCTCCTTTAAACCTGCAAACCGGCAGCCGATTAAACATAGATTTTTTATTTAACCTGTATTTTTGCAGAGGAGTTCGACATAAAACAACAGGAAGAGACACCAGAGAGTCATAAACACAATAAACTGAATCATTAAAAGCAGCTAGAAGCATTTAAAAGACGATGACACAGCAGCTTTTACCAGAGAGACTGGCTTCATTCAGGATGCTAATTTAAATATGCCACAAAAAAGCCCATAAAAAGTCTTTTCTGATGAAATGTCTGCATAGAATAATGTCCAAAGCTCCAATTTCCTTCATTATATTAAGTTTTTCATGATTTATTCATTATGCGTCTCATAAAAATGAATAAAAACATGACTTGTGTCTGTGCTACAAATCAGTATATATTTACAAATTACACAAATAAAGCTTTTGTGTAAATAATATCAGTGTCAACCTTTTCATAATGACACCTCATGGGACGTATTTATACTTTCATTTTAGGCTTTTTATGTATTTGTCAGGAACAGTGCAAACGAGATGCATTTTTATCAGATTAACTAAGAACTCATTTCCATCTGAGCACAATAATAAATATAAAACACAAATGCACGTCTAAGATGCTGAATACAAATAGGAAACATGCATTTTAGAGCTGCAATAATTAATAGATTCATTGTCAACTGTTAAAATAATCTTAATTTTTTAAGAATAAATTCTGTGATTCCAGATTCTTAAATGTGAATATTTTCTGGCTTTTTACACAAACTCTCCCATTTAATCCCCATATTGTCTCTCTAGCAAATAAACTCAGTAATAAATACAAGGGAAATAGAGGAATAAAGAAGAATAAACATTATTATTTTTAGAGTCTTGGAGGAAAATATAAAACTCTACACTTTTTTTGAAGATTATCAGAGAGACCCTTTTATTTCACGAACCTATGAACCAGAAATGGTATTTTGTTTTACAAATAACTAAAATTGCACAATTTAACAGCCAGAAATCATCTCTCATTATTGTAAAACCTGTTTTCTGCAGGAAAATTAACCAAATCAAAGCTGAAAATCTTGATATTTTATGAAAACCACCTAATATATGTGTCATTTAAAAAATTGCCAAAAATAAATTGTTTGTTTGAACTTGATCCTGACAAAAGGAGAAAATTCTGCATTCCTTGTTGCATCTTTAAAGCCATGAGTGACTCAACTGTGACCAACAGTTATTTGACTAAAATTCAGGGATTTATTTTTGGTTGAACTGCAGGCAGTGTTTACCTAAAGCAGATGGGATACAAGTATAGAAGAAAATTCAAAATTTAAATGGTAAAATATCTGTAGTTTCTAGTTTTTTCTAGTGCTGGTGACACCTGTACAAAGACACTTGGAAAAAGGTTGTACGTGTTGATTCCAGGTTTTCAATTTTCTGCACAAATAAATGATCAAAAAAGAATCAAAGTGTTTTTTTTCTTTTTTTAAATGATTTGTGGCTTTTTAACTGTGTTGAGCTGCACAAAAGACATTTCTGAGTTCTCTCTACCTCTCGTCATGATTGTGCTGTTTCCATTTACACAAAGCACATAGGAGACAAATTCAAAATATAAGAGTAAAATAGCTATAATATGTTGGTTTACCTTTTAAAAAACATGTTGGTAAAACCTGTAAGCGCTTGAATAAATGCTGTGTGTTGATTTCAGCTTTTTTTGTTGTTGCAAATAAGTAAGCAAGGAAATTCCACTATAATTTTTCTTTTTTTATATAATTTGTGGCATTTTAACTTGGCTAAACTCCACAAAAGACATTTATAAATTCTCTCTACTCCTAGTCAGGGTTGTTCTGTTTCTATAGAGGTACAGGACTTTATAATGTGGTGAAAAATGAGCCCACAGTGAGTAAAAATGTGAAACCAGAAGCTTCTCTTTCCTCCTGCAGCGGTCGACCTCGAGTCTTCTGTTGATTCTTTACGCGTCGCTTGTTGTTTTGTTTCTGTAAACAAGCCGAGGATGATCCAGCTTCACGTCTCCTGGCCTGAAGCTCCCGGCAACAGGTGGTGCATTAGAGGGGGGGTTTGGGAATCTGCGCAGCTGTTGCCGGGCAACTGGATCCCTCCAGGTCACTACGGCAACAGTGGCTCCGTGGGACACAGAGGCGCTAACCTGAATGTGTTCAACCCTCCTGTTGTCTTCATTTACGGGCACCAAAAAATACTGTTTCCTTGTCTGAAAAAAAATCAAAAAATTCTGCATAAAAATTCCCCAAATTTCTGAAAATTTGCAAAACCTTCAGGAAGAAAATTCCAATAATTCCTTAAAAATTTCCCTTAAAAGTTTTACTTAAAAACAAAAAAACAAACAAAAAAATCCCCCAAATTTGGCAAGAAAATATTTTCAAAAAATGAGTACAAATCTTCCAAAAAATCCTAAAAAATTTAAAGTGATTACATATATATCAGTAAAACTTGTAATATTTTGTTTAAGAACATTCACAAAAAAATCAACCAAAATCCAGCGAAATTCTCTGGATTTTGGTTGATTGTTTTTGTGAATGTTCTTCAGAAACATTTTTAACATTTCTTTTTTTCCGCCAAAAAATGCTCAAAGATTTCCCAAAACTGTTGAAAATGTGGACATCAGAAGTTTCACCGTGAAAATATATATTTTTTCCCACATTTTCAAACTTTAAAACGGGTTAATTTTGACCCGCAGGACGACATGAGCGATGAAAGCTGTGTTTCCTCTGCAGGTGTGCAGCTCTGAACTATGATGCCGACCTTCCCTCCACCAGCATCATCATCACCTTCCACAACGAGGCGCGCTCCACGCTGCTGCGCACCATCAAGAGGTAGGAGGAACCCACACCTTCACCCCATCTCACACCACCTGATTGTTGATCTGATCTCACACCTGTCCTCCCTCCTCCTCCTCCTCCTCCTCCTCCTCCTCCTCCTCCTCCTCCTCCTCCTCTTCCTCCTCCTCCTCAGTGTCCTGATGCGAAGTCCTCCATCTCTGATCCAGGAAATCATCCTGATAGATGACTTCAGCTCGGACCGTGAGTTTCTCTTTTGGTCTTCTTGTTCAGAAAAACTGTTAAATGTTGTGTTTGCTGCTTGTTTCTGTTGCTGCTGTGGCAAAAAATGTCACTTATTACAGAATTGAGACTGATTTCTGATAGTTTTTTCGCACTGTATTGCAATTTTACTGTTTACAGTGAGATAAAAATACAAAATTTTTTTCCAGAGATTTTATTTTAACTTGAACCTCAAAATTACTTTGTAGGTTTGAAAAGTGTGTTATCGCTGAGAAAAAAAATCACCAAAATTACACCGTTTATCACAGCCAGAAACTGTAAAAACAGAAAAATTACCTGGATTTTCTACATTCCAACAGTTCTTGAACTAATTATCTGTGATGTACCCTAAACTTGTTATAGTTCATCAAAATTGCTTTAATATAACTAAAAACCGAACCAGATTCTGTTAAAAAATTAAAATAAACATAAAATAATCTGCATTCCTCAGCTGTTTCAGATACTCTTTTTTTTTTTATTAAATTGCAATTTTCCTCTCTATAGTGATAAAAATGTGTTAATTTCTTCCCTAGATTTTATTTTTACCCTCTGAGCCGCAAAACTGCCTTTTAGGTATGAAAAGCGTGTTATCTGCAAGGAAAAAAATCACCTAAATTACACCGTTTATCACAGCCAGAAACTGTAAAAACAGAAAAATTATTTGGATATTCAATATTCTAACAGTTCTTGAACTAAACATATATGTGTATATAAACATATATAACATATAAAAAAAGTTAATACCTGTAGGCACTTGAAATAAGTGTTATGCATATTAATTTCAGCTTCTTTTTTTGTGAAATAAACAAGCGGTTTATGATGGGTGGCATTATAGCTTCATTATCCTGCACTGAAGACTTTTTAAAGTTTTCTCTTCTTCTAGTCATGGTTGTTCTGTTTCCATAGAGGTGCAGAACTTTATGTTGAAGTGAAAAATTAGCCCACAGTGGGTAAAAAAACACCCAGAAACTGCTTGTGGTTCAAAAGGTTAATATGAAACTAGTATGAATGCTGTGGCTGGTGAGCTGTCATTGAACAGAGTGACGTCTTATTGTTTGGATTGTGTCTGAGAAGTTTAGGAGACCTTTATATTTTACATTTAACCAGCTGATTGAGACTCTCCTTTACATATAATCATTGAGATTATCAGCAGGTGAACTTACCTGCTGATTCTGTAGCTCCTCTTGGCTTCACTAAAGTGTTTTTAGTCTCCACATCTTTTCTGTTTCGGTTCGTTGTTCGTCATCAGCCGCTCAGTGGAAAAGAAAACTCTGTTCTCCATCTGCTCAGCACCAAATGTCAGACAGAAACGCTCAGCGACCGACTGTAGAGGAGGCAGAGATTTCCCTGAATGGCTGGAAGTGAGAGAAGCTGCTCAGATTCTGCAGGTGTTCAGAGATACGACCCAAAATAAACGAGTCTGAATGGACAAACTGCTGACAAATTAATGGAAAACCAGCAGAAAGTGTCTTAGTGAGGCAGTTTAGCTTCCATGTGGGATTTTCTCTTCACATTAATGTCCAAATTAACACAGAAACACAACAATACAGCTGGATAGCCTGATGGAACAAATTAAAAATGTAAGAAGTATAATATCTAAAGCAGACAGGGTCACTTTTTCCAGTATTATTAACATCTGATGAAGAAAATTAATTGATTGGTTAAGACAGAAATATAAAAGCAATTGTGGAGCTTTTTGTGACTCAGTTGCAAACAAAAGTCACCTAAAAAAAAACAGATTAAAAATATAAGTACTAAAATGCCTCTAAAATGTAGATTCACCAGTTTTTCCAGTATTGGTAACATCTAACTAACAAAATTAAACAATTACTGGCAAATTATCAAGTTATTTTTGCAGTTTTTGGTGACTAAATCTGCTTTAAACCTTAAAATCCACAGTTTATCTTCATCACGGTGGTAAATTAAACTGTTTCTGGTTTCTTTAATTCATTTATGTGACCCAATCCCACCTTGCAAGTAGTTCGTATAATCACAGAAAAAAGTAATTATCTTTAATTCACATACTAACCATAAAAAACAAGGAAGAATTGTAAATGTCCGCATCAAAACGTCTGTACTTTAACAATTAATAGTGGTTTCTTTTACAGTGTGTTACCATAAAATGAAACACTTTTGACTTAGTTTAAAACAGAAAAGAGACATTTATTTTGACAAATATTTCCTGAGATAGAGATCTTATGTATTAAGGATTGAGAAATTGTAAATAGTTTTTTTTAAACTGTTATTTTACAGATTTTTCCTGTTTTATCAGATTATATTCATCATTTTACCTTCATCAAGGTAGTAAAAGAGATGATTTCTGGTTTCTTTAATTAATTTATGTGACCTAATCCCACCTAAAAGTTAGTAGAATCATAGCAAAAAATGTAATTCACATGTGAACCATATAAAACAGGCCAGATTTGTTTAAAAAAAAAAAAAAATGTACTTTTACAATTAGTAATGGTTTCTTTTACAATGTGTTACTATAAAATGAAACATTTTTCACTGTGTTTAAAACAGAAATATATATATTTTTACAAATATTTAGAGATAGAGATCTTGTTTATTAAGGATTGAATAATTGTAATTTTTTTTAAACTATTATTTTACGAATTTTCCTGGTTTATCAGATTACATAAATTATTTAACCTTAAACAAAGTGGTAAAAGAGATTGTGGTTTGTTTAGTTAATATATGTAGAAAAATTATAAGCCTAATAGTTATTACATATATTACATTAACTGTTATTTGACACATTATTTTCCCTGTTTTATCACAGTATTTTACCTTCAACAAAGTGGTAAGAGATTGTTTCTGGTTTCTTTAGTTACCTAAACCCTTTATTTAAATACAGAGTGCTCTTTTTTTTAAATTTAGAAATCTTTTAAAATGTATATTTATATTTCCCTTTTTATTGCTGCTGCTCTTGCCTTTTCCATAATTTTTTTTAAATTTTATTTTTCCTTGTATACTTGAGAAAACCCACAAATAATTCCAGTGTAGCTGTACTGTCATGAATCCATGCAAATGGCAGTAAAACTTTATTCTTTTCTGTTCTAAATCCTGTGTTGGTTAAAGGATGGTACATGTGGTATATTTGGTAAATTGCAGGAGACACCTTGCTGTTTTTAAAACTGCAGCAGCTGTTCTTTGACTTTTCTCAGAGGAGATCACTGATTTTTTAGAATAAAAACTCAGCATCAGACCACAGAAACAAGCTGCAGGGAACTAAACATTCATCCAACGGGAGGATTATTAGCTCACAGTCAGAGCGAGTCCAAACTGAAAGCCTCAAACTGGAACTAAAGTGTGTTTTCAAGTGTTTCACATGATGATCAGTAGCGGGGAGGGGAATCTACAGCAGGGAGGAGGCTGGAGATAGGTAGAGGAGGAATAAAGTGAAGCATTAGAGGATTAAGAGCTTCTGTTCAGAGGTCTGTCCAGCTCTGACACCTCTGCTGAATGTAGGTCGGCGCTCTGCTGCAGATCCAGCAGACATGTGGAGGTAATTACACGAGAAGCCCGACAAAGAGGGAATAATCACTGAAGTGTGCTTATCGTCTGTTTCCACAGTCCTGGTCAGTTCACTGAAAACACAAACCGCTCGTTAGCCGGCCGTTAAAACTGACTCAACCGCTCGTTTCATACACGTCAGGCTCAATTAAACCGCTAATTTTCCTTCTTCAGAAACGCCAAGCTTCTTCTCACGGCCTGTTTTCGTTGCCGTGGCGATGTACGCTGTAAAAAATGAACACTTTAGTGGAACAGATCGTCCTTGTTTTGTTAAAGTACAGATAATAATAGGTAAAATCAGAGAAAAAAAGGCATATTAATTTACATGTTAACCCAGAAAAAAAGCAGGTCAACACTGTAATTAGTGTGTTTTTTTTCTTACACAACATTTGACTGTAAAAATGCAAATTTTTCCGTGTATTTCAATCAGCAAAAAATATTATTAATTTACTGATATTTGCCATTATTTAAAAGAAAATGTTTGTATATTAAGGATTCAAAACATATTATTTAACAAATTGTCAATTTTATTAGAAAAAAGCTTTTACTTAATCATTATTGATTACAGAAAACAAACAAAACTAAAAACAGGTAAAAACTGTAAATAATATTCACATTAAAAGAAATCTGTATTTATGCAAAAACAAATTATCATTATTATCATTATTTTTTTCCAACATTTGACTGTAAAATTGTACTCCTTTTATTCTGTATTTAAAACAGAAAAAATATAATTATTTCAAAGATATTTGCCATTATTTAGAGAGTTATCATTAGTCATTTAAAAAACACCTCCTAACAACTGGAAAGAATATACTTTAAAAAAAATCTTTTATTTTCAATTTAATTTAAATAGTTTTAGTTTTTTCTACAATGTTTGACTGTAAAATTACACTTTTTCTCCTTTATTTAAATCAGCAAAAAATATCATTGTTTTACAGATTTTTGCCACTATGTCAAAAAAAAGTATTTTCAGGACTAGAAAAATAAAAAAAATTAAAAAGAATTCAAAAAGGTTTTTGATGTTAACTATTAGAAACTGACAACAACTGGAAATGATATCCACTTTCAAAAAATCTTTTTTTTTAATTATTTTAAGATTGATTTAATTAGCTTTTGTTTATTTGACTGTAAAATTACACTCTTTCATTCTGTATTTAAATCAGCAAGAATATAATTATTTTGCAGATATTTGCCAATATTTAAAAGAAAATAACATGTACTTTAATCATAAACAGTAAGTGCTAAAAACTGTAAATAATTTCCTCTTAAAATCTTTTTTTCAAATTTGATTTAAATTGTATTGATTTTTGACTAATTGCACTTTTTTTCTTCTTCTTTTTTTTTAACAGACTTTTGCCATTGTGTGAAAAATAAATTAGTTTGAGGAGCAGAAACTAAAAAAAATAAAAAATAATTTTTAAAGAAGGTTTTGGATCTTAACTATTTTAAAAAGAGGCAAAACTGTAAACAATATTCACTTAAAAAAAGTTTTTTTTAATTTTTTTTTGTTTGTTGTTTTTTGCAACATTTGGCTGTAAAATTACACTTTCATTTGTTTTTAAATCTGCAAAAAATATCAGTATTTTACAGATTTTTGCCATTATGTGAAAAATATTTTCAAGACTATAAAAATTGAAATATTTATTTCTGTTCTTATTACATTTAAGATAATATCTGGTAAAATCACAGAAAAAGGTCTTTACATTTTCATCATAAAAAACAAAACTAAATAATTCACACATCAGAAATCTGAATCTATACAAATAGTAATTTTTCCTTTAACAATATCTGACTGTGAACTTGCATAGTTTTTACTGTATTTAAATCAGCTAAGAATGTCAGCATTTATATTTAATGCAGTATTCCACTGTTTACCATATTTTTTTCTGACACTCTTGTTGCCAGATTTTTACAGTCTTTTCACAGATATTCTTTAAATTTTATGTCTTTTCCCTTTGTAACATAAAAATAAACAATCCTCCTCAAACTCACACCTCTGATTACATTTGTGATTTTTTTGTCACGTTATCAGACATCTGTGTGACTCATCTTTCTGGCCTCTCCCGTCTGCTGACATTATTCCCTCTGACATTTTCCCATTATTTGGATTTCTTGGTGGCCAGAACATTCCTTTGACATTTTCATCTCACATGTTCACAGCAGATGTTGGTGTAAAAACAGCAGCACCTGGTTCACAGCGTTGGAGCCAAGATTAGATTAGTGGAAGCTTCTGCAGCGATGCAGAGGGAAATAACAGAGAATTTTCAGAGCAAGAGCATTTTCACAAGTCTGTTTTCACATTTTATTCTTTTTTATTATCAATTTATTTTGTCTTGCTGACTAAAAATAGTACATGAGGGTCTAAATATTCCTTCATAGCGTTCTGTTCCCTCCCAGAGCGACAATCCTGGTGGAAAAAAAATCTAAATTTGTACATTTTGCCAGGGTCATTTTAATTTTTGTCACTGTATAACTTACAAAAATACATTTATTTACCATTTTTCAGTGCTACACCTTCATCAGATGGGATGTTGATTGTGTTCATCTGAATGTATGTACATTAACGGTTCACAGTTTCATGGATTAACTTTTTCTCTGGCTGTATCAAATGCTACGCTTTTTTTTGTAATATTTCTTAATTGGAATTGTGGTTTATCCATGTATAAAGCCTGTAAATCTACACTGTAAAAATAGCATTTTTAAAAACCGTTTATAACTTTTTTCTGTTGTTAATTTATTGCTAACATGTAAATGAATGATTTTTCATTTTTCTTTCTTACTACTTAACTGTAAAGAAACAGACAAAAAGGCCAAAACTATATTTAATGTATGTAAACATCAAAAATATATATTTTTACAAATGGTCATTTGCTCCTTTACAATATTCAACCATAGAACACTTTTTCCTGTTTTGAAATTAGCAAAAACTACAATTGTTTACAGATATTTGCCATTACTTGAAATAATAATTCTGGGTATTGAGGACTGAACAACAACTGAAAAACAAACAACAAAACCTGTTATTTTACATACTGTACCAGTTTTGTCAAGTTACAGATAAAATAAAGAAGAACATAAAATGTTGATTATCAAAATCTGCATTTTTACAAATGGAAAACCTCATTTTGTTCTTTTTTTTTTTTTTTTTTACAATTTGTGACCCTAATATATATATATTAATCTTTTTTCAGCTTTCATATTTAAAAAAATATATTTTATTTTTTTTAAATAATTAAGGTTTCAATATTAAAATAATACAAAATTAGCATCAAGTATTGAAATATCAAAGTGTATTCAAATTCAACATCTGAGCTACAATTTTTATTTTGAAAATACTAATATTATGAAACATTCAGTTCGTATGGCTTTAGTCTTATTGTAATATTTGTTTAACCTATTTTAAAACGACCTAATTTCCAGAGAAAGTTGCTCCAGTGACTGGTTCGGTTTGTTTAGAGAGTGAACAGATAAATGTGAGTCAGAGCGTTGGTCAGCTGATCAGTGAGGGTGGATCTGATTGGTCGAGGAGGTGGAGGGGGATGATGTCAGCAGCAGGACGGATCATCCTGTGATCCTGTTTAGACCATCCTTAATCATCGGAACGTCGTCCTCGGTCAAGGACGCTGATCTTTAGTGTGAATCCAACAGAGTCAAGACAAGAAAGTAAAGCAGTAAAACCTCTGATCATGTTTATTAATAATAAGAAAATCACAAATTTTAAATTTGATTTACATACACAAATAATTTCCCTCCCATTTTTATAACTTTATAGGAAAATAGTAATGGAAAAAGTAAGTTTTTAGTGTCCATCAGCTACAGGTACACTGTAAGAAATTTGATTTTTTTCACAGTCATTTAATTTTTTAGTTTACTGTTATTTTACAGATTTTCACTGTGTTGTTAAATTACAGAAAATAAGTAAAATTACAAAAACAAGTATTAATTTTTGTGTTAACCACAAAAGAAAAAGAAAATAAAACAGGCCAAAACTATAAATAATGTCCACATTCAAAATCTGTATTTTTATTAATTGTAATTTATCTTGTTTATATAAAAAAGTTTGCATTATTACAGGTATTTGTTGTTATGTGAAAGAAAATGTTTTTTTTAAATTAAGGACTGAAAATAGTAAACGACTTAAACTGTTATTTTACAGCAATTCAAAACAGCAATTTACATGCTGACTGTAAAAAAAAAAACAGGAAAAACTTTAAATTTATTAAATATTGAGGATTGAAAAATGGTAAATCATTTTTAAACTATTACCTATTTTACCGATTTCTCCTGTTTTGTTAAATAACAAATAATATTGAGTAAAATCACAGAAAAAAAGCATTAATTTACATGTTAAAAAACATGATCAAGACTGATTTAACAGTGCTGTTATTGAAGAATGTGTGTGTGTAAAGCTCACAGTTTTGCTATATTTAAATGAGGTAAAAATATCACTATTTTACTAATACTTGCTGTTATTTTCATTGTTTTTGCAGTCTCATAATGTTACCATAATCCACCTTTTTTAACATATTTTTTCTTGCATATTTTCACCTTTTTTTTGGTTTTGTTTGTTTAAATGAACTTTCATGTACAGTTAAAGTCTTGTATTTGTGTCATTGCACATTCTGGCCCAAAACACATAGAGTCTGGCCTGTTTAAATATACTTTGTATAGTATTTAGTGTTGTGAATGTGCAGCATATTCAAATTATGGATTAAAAAAAACAAAACTGCTGCAACAAGCCTCCGCATATGCAAACACACACAAGCTGCCTAAAAGTACACAACATCTGCTCAGTGGGTTTGACCTCTGGTTCCTGCTCTTTCTCCCTGAGTGGGTAAATCTACACACACACACACACACACACACACACACACACACACACACACACACACACACACACACACACACACACACACACACACACACACACACACACACACACCAGCTGTCCACTCTTTAGCAGTGCCACTGTGACACTAATACACTTCCTGTTTCACATTGCTGTGGTATGACGGAGCCTAGAAATACAAACGAGCAGGTTTGTACACACGATAGATTTAATCAACGAGGATTACAGCCGGTCACGCTCGTTTCTGTGGAGGTTTGATCTCCTCACGGTCCTGCAGAAAGATCACACTCACTCTCCTGCTAATGCTAATCCTCTCAAGGGTGTTTGTACCTGTTTGTAATGAGACCTGCAGCAGCAACATGACTGATGGTGGTTGTGTGGAAAAGAAGGGGAAACAGTGGAAGATGGGACTGGACTGGATTCACTTATGGAAAAGGGTTTTTAATTTAAATATCCAGTGAAATGTAGCTCTGACGTGTGTTTGTGATTATTACAGTTTTCATGAGATGTAACCCTGATGGATGTTTGAATGTGACGTTAGTTCACATGTGCAGCTAATCGGGGCTAAAAGTCAATTGGAATCATCTGAATGCAGATAATGTGTCTCAGTGATTGTAGTATAAAGACTCCTGTATCTGGAAGGTCCAGTCACTGGTGAATCAGTACTCCTGGATAGAAGTACACCACGAAGACTAAAGCTACACAGAAACGGTTTAAGACAAGAAGGTGAATGTTGTGGAGAGGCTGAATCAGACGTCATTACAACAGAGAATCATTCACAGTTCCTATAAAACATGCCAAAGCTTGAGCAGTTTTGCAGAGAATAATGGGGTAAAATTGCAGCCTCCAGTTGTGTGAGTCTGATTGAGACCTGTCCACACAGGATCAAAGCTGAAACTACAGTGAAAGGTACATCTAGTAAATACTGACTTGAACACGTGAATACATGTGCAGTCCCTTGTTTCATCTATTTTTAATTCAGTGACGTTGCTTTGTTTGGTTTGTCAAAAAAAAAAAAGAGGCCAAAATTAACTTGATCATGATTCATTGTTGAGGCGCAATAAAACTTCCAGCTTTTACTTTCACATCCTGTCTTTTTCCAGCGATGTGTTTACTGTGTATCCCTGTCCTTGTTTGTCTGTGGTTATGTGTGCAATAAATCCCTGTAAGTGTGGTGCGTTTGTGGGTCTCAACACGCCATCTCCTCTCTGCTCTGCTCTTCCAGCTGAGGACTGCCAGCTGCTCACTCAGATCCCCAAAGTCCGCTGCCTGAGGAACGGCAGGAGAGAGGGTGAGTCTGGGGGAGTGGAGGGAGGGAGGGAGGGAGGCGGCAAAATGGCTTAACGGAGGCCAGAGTGGGGTTAGAGGGTGTGGGTGAGGTCTGTCTTCTAAAGAAGTCAACACTCGAGGGCAAAGCTGATACTCATAAGCTCCTTTCAGACTTGTTTACGCTAATCTGACGGAAAGCTTCGGGTCTGGATGAGACTCTGGTCACTTTTTCTGAGAGAAGAGACGCGATCTTACTGGGCGAGTTGCATTTTTGTACATATTTCAGTCTTAAATGCATCCAGTTACATTAATAAACAGGCACAAGTGACGTACTTCAAGCTCTGTGAGGCGATTTTGATTGGCAGATTCAATTTTAATCATACAAAACTTCAAAATGCGTAATGTTTGGTGACTGATTAGCTGTGAGGAAAGTCAGAAATGGATTTAACAGATGTCTGCTACATTTTAGTTGCTAATATAGGTCCAAAAACAAATCCTACTTTAACCCTCCATTTGTCCTCTTTTATGGGCACCAAAAAATATTGTTTCCTCGTCTGAAAAAAAAAAAATCAGGAATAAACTTCCCCAAATTTCTGAAAATTTGCAAAAACTTCAGGAAGAAAATTCCAATAATTCCTTAAAAGTTTCCCTTAAAAGTTTTATTTAAAAAAAAAATAAATAAATCCCCCAAATTTGGCAAGAAAATTCTTGTAAATATTTTCACAAAATGAGTAAAAATCTTCCAAAAAATCCTAAAAATATCTACAGTGATTACATGTTCAAAAATGTTGAAAATGTGGACATCAGAAGTTTCACTGTGAAAATATTTTTTTCCACATTTTCAAACTTTAAAACGACACGAGGGTTAAAGGCAGCTCCACTCTGTCCGGTTCTGCATCCTGATTAAAACCTCACACTGTGCTGTTTAAACCGTCACCTGCAGGTTTCTGAATTGAATCAACTAAATCTCCGGATCAGATTAAGTCCTCGACCAACAAAACAGGAACTAAAAGCCAGAAGAAGCTGATGACTTTAGAAGTCTGACTGCATTACTCAGGTTGCTGCCGTGTTGTTGTTGTTGTTGTTGTTGTTCTCACAGTTTCGGCTTTATCTGAGCTGATCAGCCACACGCTGACTAAACGTAAGCATGTTGGATTCAGGCCAGAGGCTCCTCGACACACGTTTACATTTAAGTTTCTGTGCTAATAGACCAGAGGATTTAAAGTAGTCTTAGTCTTTCTGTTCGCTTTTCTGAGGTAAAAATGTGCAAAAGTGGCTCCTGGAGTGTTTTTAACTCAATCGCTGCCAGAGGTTTAATCAAAACACTTTTAGAGAGGATCGTTCCCGTGACTGAATTGATTTCGGTTCTTAATGGTTTCACACCTTCAGGCTTCATCGACTTTCTCTCAGTGAAGTGTCAAACTGCTGCCAGAGGTCACGAAGCAGCGAAGCTTTAAATGTAGCAGACAAACGAACATGAAGAGGCAGGAGTTTGTTTGTACGAATGAGAATAGAGGTGGAAGAGCCGACTGATGAATATCTGACGTGTAATTTCTGTAAATTAGCATAATAAATGATCAATTTTTAAACTCTACAAAGCTGCTGAGCTCAGTAAAGCAATTCAGTGTTGGTTAGCTGATGTGTTTTAGTTCAGAATCGCTGATCTTGATGAGAGAAATTGGTTTTACTCACTTAGTACCTGGCATCCACATATGTGGACATCTTTTTATTTTTATTTTTTAAAAGAGCGTGTTGTTAATAGTAACACTAATAATAATGATAACAACAACAACAACAGTAATAACAATATAAATTTAATATAAATATAATGAACATAATAATCAGATATTAGATAATATCCAGCTATTATATTTATTGGTTACTCCGTATCCCAAAAAACTGGAAGAAATCTAAAATGCAAGCTCAACCAAAGCTCGAGTCTTCAGAGGTTAATTAAGTTACCTCAACTGGAATTTAGTTTCAAATCAACAAATACAGAAATTTTAGTTTATATTAAACATAAAATTAAGTTGATGCAACTCCCAGCATTATTGTGTCCAATAAACTCAGCATAATTATGTTTGCAACTTAAATTAGTTGTCTAAATCAGTAAAAGGAAAAAAAAATCTTTAATTTTGAAGCAATGAATTTAATCAATGGTTGGAAAGTAGTTAGGAAAAGTTTTTTTATTTTATTTTTGTTTTAGATTCATATTAAAAATATATATTTATATTTTGAAAAAAAATCTATATTTATTTTTAAATATGGTTTGTTTCCTCTTTCATTTGTTCATTTATAGAGTAAACTAGCTGCTGAGAAATTCTGTTTATTCTATTCAGGTTTGCGCTTGTAGCTGCCCTCCTAAGTGGCCTAAAAATGATTAAATTGTTGTGGGTTTAAATTTATTTAACTGACTTAGAGACATTTAAATGTAGATGAGTCATATTTCTATGGCACGAATATACAATTTCTTTTTTTTTTTTTTTTTAAATTTCTCCTTATGATGAAAGCTGCTGATTGAAATGAATCCTTACTGTGAAAATCTTTAAAGACAGTGAACATTGTGCAACATAATACCAGTCAGCAGCTTCAGTACGACAGAGTTTGGTTTGGTAGAACTTTTTGTTGATGCACTGCAACAACTTTTATGTATTTTTTTATGTACAAATTTTATACATTTACAAGGCAGAGGGACAACTGAACCTTCTCCTTCATAGTTCCCACTTCTTTTGTGTTGTGGTCAGGATTACTGCACAGATGTGTACTTGGAAACCTTGACAAGTTGTAAAATACTACATTGTCCAGTTCCAGATACTTGTGACGAGATGTTTTATTCCTTTGTAGATACTCTGTGATCTGTAAGTTGTAATGCGTAAATCATAAACTGAGGCATAATATTGTTGAAATTTCACTTGTTTTTCTTAAGAAACTTCAGGTTGTTCAAAATGTTTTGCAAAAAGATGGTTCTTTAAATGTGAGCATTTTCAGAATGTACTTTTTTGCACGAAAACAAAGGAAAAAATTGGGAGTTTTGGGTATTTATAGGTTATTGTCCTCTGATTTTACTGGTCCGGTCCACTTGACATCAAATTGGGCTCCATGTGAATGAGTTTGACACCTCTGCTCTTAATAATTCTCAAACATGGCCTCTCCTGACGTAAAATTTTACAAAATATATTTCAGCACCTTTAATTCTCGACAAAACTCATCAAAATGTGAGGGTTTCACGCATCAACTTTGATTTATATAAATTTTTTGTGTACCCATAATCAACAGAAAGTTAGTTAATGCTCTTTAAAAAGCTCAATTCCACAAGTTTCTGGTAACTTACTGATCTCTGACTGTAACAAAACTCTGAAAAAGATGAGCTCCGTGT
This sequence comes from Amphiprion ocellaris, assembly GCF_022539595.1. Lineage (NCBI taxonomy): Eukaryota > Metazoa > Chordata > Actinopteri > Pomacentridae > Amphiprion > Amphiprion ocellaris. The sequence goes on along the minus strand of NC_072785.1, from coordinate 26,368,027 downwards.
GTTTAATAAACTGTAAATGCGGCAGAAAATCAAAAGACGATTAACTTCCTGCTCTGATCCTTGTGTTAAATGCAAATTACTGCACTTGTAAATGCACTTTTGATGAAGAAAGACGCCTCCATTGTTGTCGCTCCTCTCCTGATCTCCTCCAAAATAGATTTTTACCTTCCGCTCCAAATTAACGCTCCTTAATAAGCAGTTTAAAGTGGCTGTTGGGGCGAAAAGTGAGACACATTCTGGTGTCTGCTTCAGACTAATCCTATTAAACGCTCTCGTTTCTAAAGGCTGTTTGTTCTGCGGGAGCTTTGCAAGTCTAAGTCAAACGTATGCAACCCAGAAACAGAGGAAAAGTCTTCAGAAGACTGTTTTGAATGCAGTTTGGGTGAAGTCTGGCAGCAGGAAAGTCATTTAAAACCACCACTGAAATGAAAGATTAGCAGCTTTTGCGTCGATGCTCGATAATAAAACGAGAGGGAATCTACGGTAGGAGAAGCTGACAGGTTTTTCTGTTGACAGTCACCTCATTAGATCAGAATGCAGCCACCTGGAACACCTGAAACAAGTTCACACCTGTTTACCTGCAGCTGTTCAGATACGCTGGTGGAAAGGAAGGAAGGAAGGAAGTAATGATGAATTTAGAAGAAGTAGACGACTTGAGGCAAAAAAAAAAGCAAAGAACGTGGGCACATCGGTCAATATTTAATCATAAAATCCTTTAAATTAAGACTCCAGATGTTTAGTATTAGGCTTGCATTAAGCTGGTGACTGATTAGGTTCAACAAAAGTTAGAAATTGATGCAGCAGATGTCAAAATCTCCTGGATTTAAGTTACTCATGTGGTTCCAGAAACACATAAGTCATCAATAAGTCTTTTAAACTGTCAGTGCAATTTATGAAGCAACATCTTTCAAACTCAGGCTTGGAGCCACTTAGCAGAAAATGAGATAATAAGGTCAGGGTTATAGCCTAAAATATGTTTTAACTATTGAAGTTTACTTGACAAGAAAACATCAACAGAGCATGAGATCTATGATGAAGCAGATTTATCCAGGTCAGACATCCTCATTTTTTGTAGAAAAGTGATTTTATTGCACCCATTTTCTGGTAAAATTCTCCTTATTCCTTGGGAAAATCACATATATGCAGTTTCAGTAATAAGTATTCACCCCCCTTGAGCGTTTTCCACTTTTATTACTTTCCAACATTTAATCTTGGCCAGTAGAATTTGGCTTTTTTTTGACAAGATTTCTTTTTTTTTCTTTCATGCCAAAGTGAAAACAGATTTCAACTAATAAAAAATTGAATTCTGTGATTCACTTTAAAGGGATTTAATACTTATGCAATCACTTGTATTACATTTTTAATTAATTGACATTACTTTGTAAAAATCTGTTTGTTTTTTTTTTAATTATCCAAATTAAGTTAACAAATGATAATAATGCCAGTGGTTTAAATTAGATATGTTTAAATAATTATGTTTCTTTCAGATGAGTAGTTTTTGAATTTTAAGAAAAGTGAACTTGAGGTTTTCAAGTTTTCCAAATTAAATATGCACTTCAATGAAAGTAAAATGTAAAACATGATTTTGTAATTTAAGTTTTTGCATATTTTTTTACACGGTTCAATTACAGATAAGTAGTAAAACCGAAGAAATAGTATAAATTTACAAGTTGACTGTGAAAAATCATCTCAAAACTTTAAATAATCAATCAAAAGTCTACATTTTTAAAAATGGTTATGTGTTCTTTTATAATATTTGACCATGAATTACACTTTTTTAACTGTATTTTAATCTGCTAAAAAAATCTTTATTTTACAGAAAATTTTATATTTTAAAGAACAATTATGCACACTAATGTTTAAATAATTGTAAATAATTTTTCAACTTTTTTTTACAGTTTTGTCAAATTATATGTAATAATTAGTTAAACCATAGAAAATCTGTGTTTAAAAAAAATACGAATCCATAATTCTTTTGCAATGTGTGACAGTAAATCTAAGTGTTTAAGTACATTACACTGTTTCATTATGTTTAAATCTGTGAAATATATCACTGTTTTACATATATTTGCCGTTATTTTCACGGTTTTCTTCAATGCTTTTCCTCTTGCTGCCAGATTTTAATTGCTTTATACTGGTTTGTTTGTTTTTTACGGTGCACTTGCAGTCAGGCAGCATCAAGTTCAGTCACACTGCAGATACGTGACCTTTCTGAGACTTAACCGTCTCGTGTTTCCTGCCTCAGGTCTGATCCGATCACGTGTTCGAGGAGCCAGCTCGGCCTCGGCCTCCATCCTGACCTTCCTGGACAGTCACTGCGAGGTGAACGCCGACTGGCTGCAGCCCATGATCCAGAGAGTGAAGGAGGTAAAAACCCCGAGGCCTGCCGTCATTCACACGCCGCAATTAGACACTTAATACATGCAGCCTCGTACGTTTGGAGGTGGTTTTTTTCCTCCTGTGGGGATTTAGCTGCTTTTCAGGGCAGATTTTATTGGCTGTGACGTCACAGGTTGGCGCCGCATATTGTTGAATAAACACTCAATTTGTTCAGCTAAGATTTAAGTCACAGCTGCTCCAGATGTCAGGAGCCTGTTGACTTCCTCATTATTTACTGTACAGTTACTGTGTAAGTTTGCTCATGTGGAATCCTGGGATTTCCTGGGTTTTCTTGTTAAATTTTCTCTGGCCATAACTTTAGTTCAAAATTAGTCAAGTTACTCTGTGTAGTTCCTAATGCTTTAGCTTTAACATTTAAATTGCATAAGAGAGAAAATTACATCATTTTACTGTATTTAAATCTGCCATATATATCACTATTGTGCTGATATTTGTCATTATTTTCACAGTTTTTAAAAATAGTTTTTGAACGTTACAGCATTTCACCATTCATCACCAACAAAAACTATATATATATATATATATATATATATACACACATATATAAATAAAACTATAGCGTCTATATCAAAAATCTGTTTGTGTACAAATAGTACTACATTATTCCCAATGTGTGACTGTAAAATTGCCTAATATATCACTTTTTTGCACATATTTGCCAGTGTTGTCACAGTTTTTTTTTTCTGTTTTTTTTTTTTTTTTACAGTTCTTGAACATAATCACTGTTTGTAATATTTTTTTCCTGGCACTCTTTCCACCCGTTTCATAGTTTTTTTTAAAACTTATTTTTCCCAGTTTTAAATTGCAGATAGTAAGTAGTACAACCACAGAAAAAAAAACTATTAATTTACAAACTGACTGTAAAAATATATTTTTTTAAAATCCCAAACTGTAAATAATTATATAATAATTATTAGATTAATCTACATTAACAATATACATTTCTACAGATGGTCGTTTACTATGTGTAACAGTAAAATTACATAGTTTTACTGTATTTAAATCTGCCAAATATAACGATCGGCTAAACGCAGACTTCAACTTGCAACCTACATCTGCTGAGTAGAAGTCTTACTGCTAATGGAAGGTGGGTCTGCAGCTACCAACAAGAGAAGAAACAACAATTTTCCCAGCGGAAGATCAGCAGTGTCCAAAACTGGACGAGGCGTTCAGGAGCACACTTGTTGTTCTGCAGCAAGAATTGGCCCCCAACTGTTGGAATTTAAGGGCAGAATCTGAAGAAGAACCTTCAAATCCTTTAAAATGTGGCTAAATGGCATATTGATGCTCCAATCCAGTGAATACAAATGTGATTTTTGGCCACAACAACACAACTGTTGCTCGCCTGATTTGGCTCGCTGCAACTTCCTCCTCGTCCCTAAAATGAAATTCAAGTTTTGACACAGTTTAGGGGAATGCAGATGATGTGTTTGCATAACTGCAGAAGCGCTGACTACACCGACAGGGAAGGCGGCCAAATTCAAATCAGGCACGGTTTCTGATTTTTACAGCCTCAGAACTTTTTAATCCCACCTTGAGTGCTACTTTCTGATAACAATCCAACGGTGCATCTCATTTTATAGATGACCAAGGTGCAACTCAGCAGCCAAGTGTGAAATCTCAATTTGCTGCTCGCTTGCCGAGTGTCCGTTAAACAATGATTTCAGAGTGTCGCTGCCTGCTTTGTGTTGCTGCGGCTGTTTGTGTTGCGCATAGCGACAGTGTTTATTCTCTCCTCAGGCTGCATGTTGAGCTTGTTTTCTGATCAAAAACAGCCTTTGTTAGCGCAGTAGACAGATTTTCCCCATTCCCTGCATCCCACAAATCAAATTATGCGGCCCACCGGGGACACCGCCATCACATCCAGAACGTTCCGCAGCTCGGAATGAAAATGCAGAACTCGGGCTCATTATGACGGGGATTTCTGCTCCGTCTTTTTTAATTTCGCCGGCATTTCCACGTGAACTTTAAAAGGGCGTTTTGGCTGTGAGCCCCTCGCTGCATCTGTTCAGTTTCACAAAGTCACAGAATGTAAATACGGCAGATGCATTCAGGGACTCGAAGGCATCTGCAGAGACGAACATGTTCTCCCACTGAGACGGGAGTGTCTTGATGGAGAGACGTGGAAAAAGAGCTCCTCCGCTCGCTAATGAGTAATGGGCTGTTTGCTGCCTCCCCTGACATTACTAACCTGCGACTGAGCTCCAGCCAACACAGCTGCTCCCCAAATCTGCCCCCGAAACGTTCCCACTGACAGTCAGCAGGAGCCGTTTCATTTCGTCATTCATTAATCGCTGCTTCCCCACTTTTTTCAGCCTCTTCTTTTACTGCATCTGCCTCGACACAACATGCTTTATTCGCAGACGCTGAGCTGCGAACTGCTCTTTCCTCCTCCAGTCCTTCGAGTTCACAGAAAATAGTAGATCTAAAAGTACTGTTGAATTACTGGTAACCATTTTTTGTTCCTGTTGTATTTTTTCTCACTGTGAGCTTATCTTTAACAGCAATATAAAGTCCTGCACCTCCATGGAAACAGAACCACCATGACAACAAGTAGAGGGGACTCAAAGATGTCTTTTGTGCAGCATAGCAACACTGTAGTCCCTTAAATCATAAAAACAAAACAATGAAAGTTGAATTTCTTGGAATATTTCTGTCACAAGAATTGAGAAAAACTGTACCACAAGTGTTACTAATACTGGAAGAATAATGTGAGTTGACATAGTATACTAGAAGATATTTTAATACTTTGATTTTTTTATTCTCTGTGTAGACACTGCCTGCAGTTCAGCCCTAAAAGTGCCTGAATTGTTGTCATTTGTCAAGTGTCTCTGACTTTGCTGAAGGACGAAACTCTTCTGTTCGTTCAGAAAGTGCAGCAGAAAACATCCCAAACTGAAACACCATCGTACTCAGATGTCTCGACTGTATAAACCCCTCGATGTTTTATTCACAACACTCTGCGCATTGGGAGTTTGTGCACATCGTGTTTTTGGTTCCGTGCATTCGTCTTTTGGCTTCGGGCGGCTCTGACTCATCCGGCTTGCGTTACAATCTTTCAGTCTGGCATTCATGAGAGCGCCGAGCTCCGTGATAATTCACCAGCTCCACAGTCAGGCTGCACCCCGTCCTGGATTCATTAGTCTCCCACAGCCCCGGGTTCATAAGGTCCTCTGGGAGCAGGAATACTGATGAAAGGTGCTCTTTGTCTCAGCATAAAGTGCCAACAATGAGCTCTCCTCTCGCAAATGTTGTGGGAATTAGAGGTTTAGGTTCAATGGAAGGTATAGCTTTTCTTGTGCAATCTCTCCCGTCTCTGTAGGTGACTTCTTGGGTGGTGCAGTATCTTAAAGCGTACAGTATGTTTAGATCACGAGGAATCGCTCCAATGTGCTCCAGCTGTAGCTCATAATTTATCCTCCCTGTTTGTAATGATGCTCCTCTTCTGTCTTTTCCTTTGTCTTTTTAAAAACCACAACTAATGCATTTGCATCCAACATTATTGGATTTGTGGTTCAATAAACTGATGCTACATGAGACCATTCTTCACCATTTTTATCAGAGTCGTTTTAAAGAGTCCATAGTATCCACATTTACAAGTTCATATTGCAGCTTCTAGGAAATGTTTGCAAGCTTTAATGAAGAATAAAAAAGAAATAGCACATTTTTTCCTCATACTTTCCATTGCTGCTGCAGCTCGATCTGAAATGTTTCATTTTAGCTCCTGTCTCTTTAAGACCCGCCTCCTGTAAGGTCCAGTCTGCTCTGATTGGTCAGCTGGTCTGATGAAAGCAAGGCATCATCGCTTACGTCCTGCAACAACAGATCTTTGAGTTCAGACAGAGAGGAAATAATGGTAGACTGTGCGAAAGCTGCTAATTCTTTGTTTAATGACCAAAATCACTGCCAGTCAGGTGTTATGCAAATGAGTTACATGATGACATCGATAAGTAACAAAAGGAAACTCTGGCTTTGAAACAAGGCATAGGTAGATAAGAAGCAGTGTTTTCTGTGTAAGAGAATAACTCCCTTTGGCATAAACTTTAAGTTTACAGACCTTTAACATGCACAAAAACAGTTATATAACACTAAAGGAAAGGAAAACCCTAAAAGCATAATATGGGCTCTTTAAAGACTCAAGGAACAATAATTACTCAGAAATTTCCAAGAAAAAAGCTAATATTGGAGAACAGTCTAAAAAAATTTAATCATAATTATGTGTAGCAGAATTTTTTTTTCTTATCCTGGTAATCATCATGCAACTCTATAATCTTAAGGACTACACCCAGTTTAGGAAGTATTTGTATGATGGTCCAGATACAATTAGCGCCTTAGCTGAGAAATGTTTTTCCAGAGGCACAACTGCTCCTGAAGCAGGAATTGTTTCATAAGTGGGGTTTCCATAATGTCTTTTTATAGACATTTTGAAGTGCTGGATTAGAAACAGTTAATGGAAACTCCAAAATTTAAGGAAACGCTTCCCTAATTTTCCATGAATGTTTTTTTCCTGCATGATTGGTCATTAAGGTTGTTAGAGTTAATACACATAATGGGAGCTGGAAACACCATTTTTGAATAAGTTCTAATGTAGCGACTTGGAAGTGTCTTTGCTTCTTTTGATGCTTTTATCTCTGAGCAACATAAAACATAACCAATATCTGCTGACATAAAATAATAATTGTAACTTCCACAACTGAAAACAATTCCTCTCTAACTTTTTTGGTTGTTTGTTTCTTCTTCCTCAGCCTTAAAGGATTTTTAACATTTGGCAAGGACCTGGTTTTGTATCTGGCTTCTTCTACTCTGTTTATTACGATCATGTTTAAGCAGTCTGTAGCGCCACCTGTTGACGATGCAACACAGTCGAGTTTATTCACCACAAGCAGTTAATGAAACAAGCTTTAGGCATATTGTCTTTTATTTTGCTCCGCCAAGGAAAGCAGCAGAGCTATGTGACAATCGATGTACGTTTGTCTGTTTGTCCGTCTGTCGGTCTGTAAGCAACATTACTCAAAAATGGACTGACGGATCTGAATGAAATTTTCAGGGAAGGTCAGAAATAACACAAGAACCAAGTGATCAGATTTTGGCAGTGATGCTGCTTATAGTCTGGTTTCACGGATTTGTTAAAGATTTTTGTATCTTAAAAAAATCTGTGTATTGTGAGATAGTGGCATGGCGTCACTATAGCTATGACAACATTACAACATTATCGGAACTTATCCATGTAGATGATACAAGCAACAATTGATTAAATTGTGGGGGTGTTTCCGAGTCCCATCAGTTTCAACAGCATGCTACATATTTAGGTCACGTGATTCGGTATCCGTACATAACGTACACATGCATAACATACGCCTGTGCTCATCCCAAGGTAATTTTTCTTTTTTGAACCAAAGTTTTATTCAAATTACATGTTTTTATACGTATTATTATGCAGCTCAAAAATGAACAAACAAGAACACATGATAAACACAAACAAATATATGATTCGGCAACACGACAGCTCATGGCATCATCCAAACCCACATAAAGACGAGAATTACATTTAAAGATAAATTAGAGAGCAGCAAAGGGTCATCAAACATCTTAAAATATACATTCCAGACACAAGTATAGTTACATGTCCACTTGTAATTCAAACAAAAACATCTCCCTTAGCCTGTTAAATATGTTAATCAAATTAAATTAAAATAACGGGAGCCCGTAAGTTCATAAAGGTACCTAACTTCAAATGGAGTTTTGTCCAAGATAATTTTTTATTAAAGAATTAATGATAGGACTGAGCAGCCTTGGCGGAGTACTGCGCTCTCTGAGTGCTTTTCCTGTTTTTCACTGTGACATTTCAAAAATTCACTTCAAATTCGCTCGAGATTTATATTGAAATGTGACTGTGGATAATGTGAAAGCTCATACCAAAATTACTTTTTTGAGTTCACATTGATATGAAATTACATGAAAAAGCAAAAGAAAAATATAAACATGATTTCAGTCTGCATCTTGACCTTAAATTTCAGATGCACAGTGTGTTGTCCATTGGTATCTTATACAAAAACTGATGTAAAGTTACTGAATGATAATGCAAGTATCATGAAATTCAATGTCCAAACAAAAACACATTTCCAGTTGTGTAGAGTTTTCATCCTGTTCTACAGTTCATTGATAGTTTTGCTGCTTTTCCGCCTTCACATAATCACTTATTCTCTTATACAGACCACATACTTAACTTCAGAGTAGTTCAAATGGGCTTAAATTACTTTATCGGTGACATTAAAAGCATCCAGATGTAAGATGAACAATCGGAGCACTCTGACACTTTGATAAACCCAGACTCAGAGAGAACAAAAGAGGAGATATTGAGCGATCATCGTCGACATCCATTTTGGAAGCGCGGCCTCTTCATTCATTACCAAATCACAGAGGCTCATTAAAAGCCCAATAAATGTCTGTTGCTGAAAGCTGTTGAGAGCATCACTTTCCAAATTGCTCTCTGGCAGAGTCGCAATTCACACTCTTCCCCCGCACTCTCTGGGTGCAATGAACACAGAGTTCACGGCAGGTTCAGTCGCTGTGCAAAGAAGACGGACGGTTCTAATTGGAAACAGTGATTTGGATCGTCCCGATGCTAAGCTGTTAGACGGCACAGATGCCTCGTAGGCAAACGACAACAGCGCTGGCACAAACGCACACTAACAGACAGATGCAGACAAAACTCAGACACACAAACTATCAGCAATCAACAGCTCCGTCTTCTGCAGTGTTTACTTTCAAAGTTACTTCTGCAGTGGGAGGCCGTTTGACAATTTCTTCCCAATTTATCTCCACTAAGAGCTGGGTGGGAAAGTATGGCACGCTCGATTCATGTTCATCTTTGTTGTTTTTCACAGTTTTTGAAGTTCAACGCAAAACATACTGTCAACCTACAACACCACAAAACTCAGAAAGTAACCACATCCCTTTATCAGGACTAAAAGAACCAACTTGTTTGTAGTTGTATCATCCATTGGGTGACTAATGCATCCCAGCAAATATTCAATAATGTACATTAGAACTGCAATGAATAATCAATTAGTTGTCAAATATCACAATAATCACAACTTTTTTTGATAATTAATCTGTTTCAGTAATTTTTAGGGAAAGTCAAAGTCAAAATTCTCTGATTCTAAATTCTTAAATTTGAATGTTTTCTAGTTTCTTCCCCACTGTGTGACAATAAAATGCATATTTTTGAAGTTGTGGAATAAATTAGATATTTTAAGGATGTTGGCTTGGGTTTTAAGAGCCACTGATCAGCCTTTATTTGCCATTTTCGGACATATTTAGACCAAACAACCAGTCAATCAATTGAGAAATAAATCATCAGACTAATCAACAAATAAATAAATAATCAGTTGCAGCCCTAATGTACATTTCTTTTCGTTTTGACCAAAACAAAGCCTTACTTTGTTCATTTTTGAGAAGAATTCTTGCTGTAAATAGTTTCATTTTCTTATTTTGAGTTGGTCTGAAGTCAAAAATCAAAACTAATGAACAAAAAGTTGACTCTGTACAATACATTGAATTATTACCAAATGCAAAACTGATCATTTTTCAATTTTTTAAATTACATCAGTTTGACCACCAAATTTAATTTTAAAATGAGCTTTGTCTCTGTATTTAAACTTGAATTTTTCTGCATATCAAGTGTTTTTACTCAAGATAATGGATACAAAACAACATGTAACAGTACAACTTCAAAGTGTGATGATGCACTTTTTTTTAGTGCAGTGTCAAAGTTGATCACTGGTTATGTAAATATGCTGTCAGTTTGCATTGTAATTACTCAGAAACAGAAAGCTGTTGAGTTTCTTAACGATGAAACTACATCAAGGTAGACTTTTTGCTATTGGTAAACATCCGAAAAAAATTATATAGCCTATTATTTACGTTCCTATTGTTCTAGTCCCTGTAATAGAATACAAAGTGCATAGATTATTTATAGGTACTCAGGTCCAGGCAGTTTGTCAGAGTGTTTGACAGAGTTTAGAAATCAAAAAAGGTCCAAAATTGAACTCTAACATGGAGAACAGTCGAGGTTTTTGAGCTTTAGCTGCCATGGAAAAGTCAGATATTTCACAGGAGTGGTGTGAACTTTCATCTACTAGAGGTGTTACATGAAAAGTTGGCTGGTCACAAAGTTAGTGGGATTTATCCTCTGGGGAAAATGAATGCCTGTGCAAAATGTTATCAAAATCCATCCAGTAGTTGCTGCGATATTTTAGATAAGACCAAAGCGATGCATTAACCGATGAAACCAACAGTTTCTGAATACTTTTTGACGCCTAAATACTAGATAAATTAACTCGCATTTTAATATACAAACCTTGACTTAATAAAGCTTTTTTTTGTCTTCCACACAGCTAATGACTAATATTTAAGAACTTTATCAGTAATAATGTGTCCTTGTGTTCTTGTCTCATACAGGATCACACTCGAGTGGTCAGCCCCATCATTGACGTCATCAGTTTGGATAACTTCGCCTACTTGGCTGCGTCTGCTGACCTGAGAGGAGGTTAATACACAACACACAAATCATTCACAGAGACAGCCGTTAACACAAACAGCTGCAGCAGAGGAAAACCCCCATTACATGACAGGATGATTCCTGAGGATAGAAACTGACTTAAGCTGGAAATTTTTCTTTTCTTTTTAGATGTATTGCTGTGATCGGTGTGAACATCAGGTCATTTATTAGGTGAAATCATGCGGCTCAGTTCAGCCAAAACCAGCAGGATAGTTGTTTCTGTCTTCTTGCCTCCTGAAGTACTCATGCCTAGACATAGTGGTTGTAAGTTTTACCTCCCTAACGCTCTTCTTTTATCAGGGTTTGACTGGAGTCTCCACTTCAAATGGGAGCAGATTCCCATCGAGCAGAAAATGGCGAGAAACGACCCGACACAGCCCATAAGGTTTGTCTACAGTCCTCGTGTTTTCTCTTCCTCTACAGGAATCCAAAGAGCCATAAGACTGATCACAACCCTAAAAATTCTTATGAACATGTGCATTTATGAAACATTATAGATATGAATTAACTTGCATATTCATAAAAATTTGTCCCAGTGGCACAAAACTAATGGGACAAACCTTTAACAAGATCAGAAAACACGGCAAAGTCCACCTTAAAGGTCCCATATGGTGAAAATCCACTTTTATTGAGCTTTGTATGTCTTTAAAACTTGGACATATATGATTACACGTACTTGTGCCATTTCTGAACAAGATGACCTCCCTGCATTACAAACCCGTAACAACTTTACTAGTTTCTAGGTAGAAACTGGGAAGCCTTTAGTCTAGTCTTGTTTTCTAGGTGATCCGTTCATAAGGAGCAGCTGCCTCACAGTCCACCAAGTTTATTTACTTCCTATAGCTGCTTCTGCTAACTCTAAAATCCCTCAGCGACAAGCAAAGTCCACCAGATGTTCTGCTGTTAGCTGTAAGAGTGAACACAAGACTCTTCATGCACTCCCAGCATCTGATAAACCGAACACCCAGTGGATTACTTTTTATTTTTGATGGCAATGTGCCCATAGCAATGAGAAAATCCTGAATGTTAGCATGTTATGTGGCTAACTTTAACATTATCTTTGATTGCATGCCCATAGTGGAAACTTTAAGACTGATTTAAAACCAATAGCATGAACATGGTGGGTTACTCATCTGCTATTTTCTCTCCTGCCCTCTGTGCTCACATATACTGCAATTCAATCCAGCCAAATTCCCAATAAAACTGTCCTCATTGACCTATTTTTCTGTTTTTGTTGTCAGACAGTAGAACAAGTATGACATAGTGACTGAAATGCAACCCAGTAAAATGACATGCTAACCAGCAGTCCCTCAAAGCTGCTGCTCTGCACTGTTAAAATACCAATTTTATAACTATCATGAATTCACAAAGCACATGAATTTAGAATACTGCCTGTACTATGAATTTGGTGATATTTCCATGTTAATAATCACTCAGAGAGAAAGCTAGAAGGCATAGAAAGCCTTCATACACGCATTCCCAGCTGCATATGTTGGCTGCCATGCAGTCAATCACAGACAGAGAGTCTTCTTCCTGTAGGAGGCTTGGATAGCAGCAGATCAGCTACAGACACTGAAGTAGTCAATTAAGAACATGACTAGAACCAGGGCTTATACGGTTATTATGAACTCAGCTGTCTTTGCAGTGCTGAAGCTGAGCTAAAAACTGAGACAAATGGAGAAAAGTGAGACTTTCATTAATTTGCAGTAAAGGAGGAAAATATAGATATATTTGCTCAGTTGCTTTAATGTGTTGTTTTTCCATATATGCAACTTCCTTTTTGGTGATTCTGGTATAAAAAAAAGAGTAAGAGTCAGGTTCACCAAGTGACTCCTTCCCTTTCTTCTCTGCAGGACTCCCGTCATCGCTGGTGGGATCTTCGTCATGGACAAGAGCTGGTTCAACCACCTCGGCCAGTATGACACCCACATGGACATCTGGGGAGGAGAGAACTTCGGTGAGCTCAGAATAATGACGTTTTATTAATATATTCTCCTGCACAAGCGTCCAACTCTACATATTCAAATAAATATACAGAACCAAGCTTTACTTTATCTTGCTGGTAAAAACATTTAGGTGTCTTAATGGCCCCCCTCAGAGCAATGGGTGTCTTGGTGGCCTCTCTGAGAATCATAGGTGTCTTGGTGGCCTCTCTGAGAATCATAGGTGTCTTGATGGCCTCCCTGAGAATCATAGGTGACTTGGTGACCTCCTTCAGAGTCACAGGTGTCTTGGTGGCCTCCCACAGTCATATTCCTCTAAACTTCAGCATGTCCAGAGTAAAGGGAAAATAAAAGACAATCAGTGGTTGGTTAATGTGTTTGACTCAGATTCACTAAATGAGAAGCACAATGGTTTTCCTATTCAGTGAAAATGAATATTGTATTTCCAAGGTTTTCTCACAAAAGTCTGTATATTTATTCAGTAATGAATAAAGCATGCTTTTTGCCACATTGAGTGCTGCATATGTACGTGTTATTGGAAGACGCACAGCTGTTCCCAATGAAATATTCAAATTTAAGTGAAAATACTGCAGATTTTAATGTCTTAATTTCATGTATTTAGTCTGGCTCTTTTGGATGCTGCAGAGGTCCACCAGCTCGAAATGCCAAATGTGTCCTTGAAGGCAGCAGAGTGTTAAATTATCCTCTACAACAGCTTTCATGCCGCTGATTTACAGCTAACAGCCATCTGCTGCATTAAAAAATGTAGCAGGTGAGCGTGACGGGACGATGCACATCAGACTGTGTGATTTGTGTAGACGGATAGATACAACATCTGCAGTGACAGGAATCCAATTTCCATCCTCTTCATCCGTCCTCCTGCAGAGCTTTCATTCCGGGTGTGGATGTGCGGAGGGAGCCTGGAGATTCTTCCCTGCAGCCGCGTCGGTCACGTTTTCCGGAAAAGGCATCCGTACGACTTCCCCGAGGGCAACGCTCTCACCTACATCAAGTGAGTCGGTCGGTCTGTCTCCAGTAACACTATTTACCAAGAAAGTTAACCTCAGATTCAGCTTTAAAACCTTAAATGTCACAATACTCACCAGGCAATCTTCTCTCCTTCCACACATATTGACCCGAGTGGCAGTGAGAGATGACTAAATAACTGAATTCTGAAGCCGTCTGCAGAACAAAACAAACTAAACTGCTTACTCCTCATTTTAAATGTGTTGTTCTTTGAGGTTTCCAACTGTGTTTTCTACCAGACTGCAAGAAAATGATATGATTCAGCTGCAAAAACAAAACAACAACCACTTACTGTAACTGGATTGGATATTTTTTTGGTAAACACTTCGAGCTTGGTGTGATTTCTGTTGCATTTTTCCTCATCTTTCCCTGCCACACCTCCAAACAATGTGTAGGATGTGTAGAAAGCAGTCTGTCAGCAGTATTTTTTTTTCGCAATCTGCAGCGCATAAAATCTGTGTATGACAACAAAAACTGGTTTTTATTTAACAAGTAACCCCAATAAGATGCTGTAGAAATGAAGTGAAGAAATAAGAGCAGAGAAAACTCCCACACTTTGTCTGTTTACTTGCAATAAACGTTCTCGTTTTTTACAAACTTTAAGTATGTAAAAAGGAGAAAAAAAACACAGTTGTTTATTGTAGATTGTTGAATTCCCCTTTTTTGATGGTGAAAGTGCCTCATTATTAACTACAGTGCCTATAAAATGTACTCACCCCATGCTGTTGTAAACACAGTCTCTCCTACCACAACTATTAAAGCTCTTAACCCCTTTAGAGGAGTCATAGGTGTCTTGGTGGCCTACTTCATTTTGCCACTTTGACTACTGAAAAACAGGCAATAGTTGTTGTATGCACAGTCCCTCCCAGCTCAACTTCTGAAGCTTTAAAAAAACAAACATAAAAGGAGGTGAGTACTTTTTAGAGTCACTGTAATTTTGCAGTCTTGTCTAAAATGTACTGCTGCTGTCAAAGTTGTTGTTTTCTGAGACAAACCTGTCTTCACTTGTAGAAAATACAGCTAAAATCTGAGCTGTCCAAGCCTGGTTTTCGTCCTGATGTTTGTGCAGGGCAGAGCTGTTGTCTGAAGGTTTGTCTGTGTGACGCCGTCATTAGAGCTGACTGCAGGAATGCTGGCGGCTCTGTCATTACGTCGTCTGAGCAGGTGTTGTGTTTGTGTCTGTGCAGGAACACCCGGCGGGCGGCTGAGGTGTGGATGGATGAGTATAAACAGTACTACTACTCTGCAAGGCCGTCCGCTCAAGGGAAGGCCTTTGGCAGGTTTGTCCATTATACTGTCATCCTCCTCTCTCCCAGAGTAAACAGCCGCCCACATACAGGTCTGGTGATGTTTCATACAAGCTACTGCTCTCTCCTCTGTGTTCGTGTTATTTATAAGATACCATGTTTTATACATTATTTTAACCAGGCAAGCTACAGTCATGCTCATAAATGGGTGCCCTAATGAATAGTGTATATAGAGCTGATGTTTCACAGTTTTCTAATGTGCACCATTTCAGGAATGGCAACCAACAGTTATTTTCATTATAGATTAATCTGCTGATTATTGTCTTGTGAATAGATCAATAATTTTATCCATAAAAGAAGCAAAAAAGAGTTGATTATTTATCATGTTTAATAAAAAGAGAACTATTCAACATTTATTCTTCAGTATTAATAGACAGGCGTCCTCATTTGTTTTCATCTCGCAGCATCACAGACCGTCTGACGCTGCGCAGGAAGCTGAACTGCAAACCTTTCCGCTGGTACATGGAGAATGTCTATCCAGAGCTGAGGTATGGAGCTCAGAATCAGAAGCAACAATTCACGATGAAGCAGGTTTATTCATACTGCGTGACAAAGCTTTTCACATATAGCGACATGAGGATTAAAGATTGATTCCAGACAAGTTTTAGGGCCTGTAGTCTGCGATTTTAGAGAAAGATTGTTGATATTTAGCTTGTTTGTCTCCCCTGTTTCCCCCCTGTCCATGCTGGAATAGTGTTGTGTGCATCAATCTGAGCCACTTTGTTTCCTGTTTCCAGAACCAGAGCTGCTTACCAACACCAGAAAATAACTTTTTTGATATAACACCTTTAAAAAACAGTGTTTAAAAAGTGCTTTAATGAAAAAGCCCATAAAACTCAATAAGACAATACACCAACTAGTAAAATCGCAGAAAATAAGTGTTTCCTTACATGCTGAACCTAAAAATGGCCATAACTGTAAATAACATCTAGATTTTTTTTTTAAAAATGGTATTTTAACAAACAGTAATTTGTTTTTTACATCTGATCATAAAATTACAACTTTTTACAGTTTTTAAAGCAAAACAAATCTTTATTTTATGCATATTTGCCATTATCTGAAAGAAAAAAAAATCTATATTGATGATATGTTAAATATTTTTCTGTTTTTGTTTAATTAGCGATGATATCTAATTAAATTACCATTATTTGTCAAAAACTGTGAATAATATTCCCATCAAAAATCTGCAGTTTTACAAATAGTAAGTTGTTTTTTTACATCTTACAATAAAATTACTATTTTTTTTTTACTGTATTTATGGCAAAACAACCTTTTTTTGCCATTATCTCAAAGAGTAAAATGTATTTATTCATGATTGAAAACATAGTAAATCATTTAAATGTTATATTACAGTTTTTTTTACTGTTATTCATCACAAACAGTATATGATATTCCCATCAAAAATCCGCAATTTTACAGATAGTATGTTGCTTTTTACAGCCGACCATAAAATTACTGTTTTTTACTGTATTTAAAGCAAAAAAAAATCTGTATTTTGTGCATTTCTGCAATTATCTGAAGGAAAATAATGTCTAAATAGATTATTGAAAACAGTAAATCATCTGTTATATTACATTTTTTTCTGTTTTATTTAATTAGAGATGATAACCATTGTTAATCAAAAACTATATATAATATTCCTATCAAAAATCTTAATTTTTACAAATAGTACGTTGTGTTTTTACATCTGACCATAAAATTACAATTTTTTACAGTATTTAAAATAAAAAAATCTTTATTTTATGCATATCTTCCATTATCTAAAAGACTAAAATATCTTTATTGATGATATATACATCTTTTTCCTGTTTTGTTTAATTAGCGATAATAACTAATTAAATTACTATTATTCATCAAAAACCATATATAATATCCCCATCAAAAATCAGCAATTTTACAAATATGAAGTTGTTTTTTACAGTGTGTGACCATAAAAATACACATTTCTTTATTTAAATCAGTTAAAAATATCAATATTTTGCAGATATTTGCAGTTATTTCCACTCTTTTTACAGTTTTTGAATGTTACAGTGTTTTCATGTTTAATAACAATGAAGGAGGAAAAACCCTCTTCAAAAAATACCCGTGTTCATGTGAACTGGCCTTAAACTCCCATTTGTTTGGCTCAGAGAAACTTTTCTCCCTCCAGCAGATGAAAGTGAAAACAGCCTGGATGTGTTTCTGCACAGCGAAGGTCAAACGTCCACGAGAAGCAATAAGCAGAACATGTTTTACTTTATGTATGCAGCTTATCCTGGAAGTCACAGATGACTTTCTGCTGCTTTAATATGGATTCTGAGCTTCAGTTATATAACAACGAAGAGAGAATAAGATTTCCTCCCTCTAAATACCACTAACCCTCTGAACCCCAAGTAGTTCCTGGATGTTCCCGTTACATTTTTACTCACTGTCGGCTCATTTCTCACTGCAGTATAAAATCCTGCCCAGTATAACATTGTAACAATGCTTTCAATCAAAAAAAAAAAAAAATAGTGACCGTACACTGTAAAAAATATGGATTTATTATTTATTGTTTTAAACTGTAATTTACTGTTTTTACAGTTTTTTAACCCTGTAAAACCCACTGTTATAAAATTACAGCATCAGTTTTATTTTTTTAATTATAATTTTTTATTATTTATATCAAAACAAATATATATTATTTTTGCTCATTTTTTTCTATATTTGGGTTTTACAGATTATATATATATATATATATATATATATATATATATATATATTTTTTTTTTTTTTTTTTTTAATAAATTTTACTAAATTTATATATATATATATATATATATATATATATATATATATATATATATATATATATTTATTTTTTTTTAAATAAATTTTAATAAATTTATATATATATATATATATATATATATATATATATATATATATATATATATATATATATTTTTTTTTTTTTTTTTTTTTAATAAATTTTAATAAATTTATATATATATATATATATATATATATATATATATATATATATATATATATATATACACACATATATATATAAAAAATTTATTAAAATTATTATTATTATTATTATTATTATTATTATTATTATTATTATTTCTATCTAAATAGGTATATATTATTTTTCCAATTTTTTTTCCATATTTGGGTTTTATATACATATACCTATACAGAATATTTTTTAAATTATTAGTTTATCTGTCTATCTATCTATCTATCTATCTATCTATCTATCTATCTATCTATCTATCTATCTATCTATCTATCTATCTATCTATCTATCTATCTATCTATCTATCTATCTATCTATCTATCTATCTATCTATCTAAAGTCCCACAATGCTCTTTGTTTTCTAGCATCTATCTGTTTGTCTATCTGTCTGTCTATGTTATTTTTGCTCATTTTTTTCTATATTTAGGTTTTACAGGGTTAAGGATTTCATCAATTTGCTGATATGACTAGTAAAAATGTAGAAAAGAAATATTAATTTACATGTTAGCTGAAAAAAAATTGACAAAAATATCAGTAATATCCACATCAAAATGTTTAAAAATAGTGTTTTTTTAACTTCTATATTACTGTATTTTAATCAGCAACAAACCCACATTATTTTACAGATATTTGCTGATATTTACAGATATCTGAAATACAAATTCTGTGTACTAAAGATTCAAAAGTTATCAATAATTTTTTTTAATGTTATTTTATATATTTTCCCTGTTTTGATATATTACAGATAATAGCTAATAAAAATCACATAAAAACAAGAAGTAATTAACCTGTTAGCCATTAAAAAAACAGCATAAAACTGTGAAGTCTGCATCAAATCTTTGTATTTTTACAAATAATAATTAGTTCTTTTACGATATTTGACTAGAAAATTGCAGTTTTCCTTACGAAATCAGCGAAGAATATTTAAATTATTCTGAATTTGCGTCATGTGACTGTTGACTTTTGGCTTTATTTTTGCACAGAGGAGTTCAGAAATTTTAGTTTTTTTACTTAATCCGGTTGAAACTGTTAATTTTGGACAAATTTTAAACGTGATTTTGATGAAATATGATTTTAAGCTTAGTTTCAGTTTGTTTTCTGTCAGATAAACATCTCTCAGATGAATAGTTCGAGGATCATCAGACTTAAAAATCTTGAAATCCTCACTGTTTATATAGCTTCCTGCTCTGATGAATAAAAATTTTGTTGAATTTTTAAAACAACAAGTTTTCCCAACCCACCAGTATGTTTTGAGTTTCAGAGGGTTAAAGAAAAACTGAAGAGAGTTGTAAAAAGTTTTTTCATCTGTGTTATAATTGATTGATTATAGGAGGAGACTGAAATAATGTTCAATGTTTATTTCATTTTTATAAGGCACATTTCGTTAAAAAAAAAAAAAAAAAAAAAGACACAATAATACATCCAGCCTTTCTCTCTCAGCACAGAATTAATCTTGCAACCTCTGGAGGGTTTTGTGACCCCTGAGTTCAGCTCCAGTAATCTAAATATATCTGATTTGTATGGGAACATCTGAGTGGTTTATCAGCCTGGTTTCTCAGGACCCTCCTCCAGCTGTATCTCCTCCAAATAACCCCCATCTCTCCAATAATGAAACTGTATATTTTCATAAGAACATGCTGTAATACGGTGCATTACTCAGCGGTGCGACCGCTCTCCTCAGTCCATCTGTTCTCTATTGTTGTAATAAAACCATCCTTGGCCTCGGTCCTCTGTGTCTCCGGTTCCCTTCAGGGTCCCTGAGCAGGAAGCAGTGTCCAGTGTGCTGAAACAAGGCGGTTTGTGTCTGGAGACCCGAGGGACCGACGGCCTCGGCCTGGCAGAATGTCGGGGGATCGGAGGCAGCAGACCTCAATCACAGGTCAGGATTTTACCATTAGGGGGAGACTCTGGGTCACATAAACTGTCATTATTGGTTGTACATGTACCTTAAAGTTGAAGCTACCAGACCAGACGCCAGGACAGACTCTTGGTGCCCAACTAGTAAATCCTTTGATTTTCAGCCTTTTTGGGGAGTACAGTGCTGTGAAACAGTATTTGCAGCAAATATCTCCATGTTGACCAACCGGTGAATGACGGTATTGTCGTGGTGGTAGTTCTGACGCACTTGGGACTCCATTTTTGTGCTTTTTCTTAACAAAACAGCACAAAAATAGAGCTTTACGTCGACTTTATCAGTTGTGTTTAAGTAAGGAGGGTTATCTTCGTGTCTGGAATGTGGAGTAGTTGAGAAAAAAAAACTGGGACGAAGCACCTTCATTTTTTTTTAAGCCATTCAGAATTCGACTTGCTGATGGGTTTTGGGTCGTTGTTCTGCTGCGGAACCCAAATGCGCTTTAGCTTGAGGTCACACACTGATGGCCGAACATTGTCCTTCAGGATTTTCTGGTAGAGAGCAGAATTCATGGTTCTATCAATCACAGCAAGTCCTCCAGGTCCTGAAGCAGCAAAGCAGCCCCAGACCATCACACTACCACCATCATGTTTGACTGTTGCTATGATGTTCTGTGTTGCTGTTGTGCCATATGTAATGAGGCACACACCTTCCAAAAAGTTCAATTTTCGTCTCGTCAGTCCGTAGAATATTCTCCTAAAAGTCTTGGGGATCATTCAGATATTTGTTTGAAAAAAATAAGACGAGCCTTTATGTTCTTTTTGGTCAGAAGTTGTTTTTGCCTTGGAGCTCTGCCATGGATCCATTTTGGCCCCATCTCTTCCTTATTGTTGAGTCATGAACACTGACCTTAACTGAGGCAAGGGAGGCCTGCAGTTCTGTAAATGCTTAGTTTAGACGTTTGACGAAAGTTTCACGATGCATTGGATTCTCTGAATTTGCTTTAAATAGAAGTCAAGTCTACTTTATGCAAATGAGCTGCGGTGAGATGCACTGGATCACAGCTCAAAACGCATCACAACAGAACCGGCATTCAATGTGGTGCATTTCACATAGACAGCGAATGAGATGCTATAAATTGACAGATCCTGTGGACACGTGCCATTACTGTTTAATCCTGTAGTGACCAGAGGAGGCAGCCATTTTTGTATTGGGAAGCAGAGAGCATCATGGGGGTTTAGCTAGTAAAGGGGCACCATGACAAAGTCTTAATGCGGTCTGTGAGGATTAATGACCTCTGGCAAGTGAACAAATCTTAAATCAAACTGGGATAACTTAAGATAGTCGTATTATATCGCAGTGATGTATGAAGCTGACTTTGTGGTGTAGGGACAATAACCTGCTCCTGAACACATCCAAAACAAAGGAGCTCATCATAGACTTCAGCAATAACAAAACAGACTTTCAGCCCATTCTCATTGGTGGTACCTGTGTAGAAAGGGTCAGTGACTTCCACTTTCTGGGAGTCCACATCGAGGAGAAGCTGACCTGGAATAAGAACACTACACAGCTGGTAAAGAAGGCACAAAAAAGACTCCACTTCCTGAGAATCCTCAGGAAGAACAACATCAGCCAGAGACTGCTTGTGTCCTTTTACCGCTCCACCATGGAGAGCATCCTCACCTACTGCCTCTGTACATGGTTTGCCAGCTGCACAGTGGCAAACAGGAAAGAACTCCAGAGAGTCACCAAAATGGCTGAGAAGGTCATTGGGTGCCCTCTGCCCACACTGGAGGACCTTCATGGCTCCTACTGCCTCAGAAGAGCCAACACCATCCTGAAGGACCCCTACCACCCGGGCCACTTTCTGTTTGAGCTACTGCCATCGGGCAGATGGTACAGGGCCATCAAAACCCGGACAAATAGACTTAAAAACAGCTTTTTTCCAACAGCTGTAAGAGCCCTAAACAACACTGGTCCATAATACGTGCGATATATGCAACTGCCACTACCTCATGTGCAATATCCAATTTTCATCCTGTATATACAAACTACAGTTTCTCTCTTAATTTAAATCCATCTTGTCATTTTGTGTTTTTTGTTTTTATTATTACAAAGCTTTTATATATATATATATATATATATATATATATATATATATATATATATATATATATATATATATATATATATATATATATATATATATATATATATATATATATATATATATTGTACTTTGCACTGTATGGCCTGCACCTTACCTTTCGTTGCACTTGTTGCAATGACAATAAAGTGAATCTGAATCTGAATCTGAAGTGGGTGATTTTGTGACTTGTTTCATTCCATGCGCTCTGAAATTAATACAGAATTGGGTTTAGCTTCCTGCCAATCAGCCCGTCCTCATTTTTATGCCTCCATGCCGGTAAAATCTGAGGCCAGAGGTTTTGTGCTTTTCTCGATTAATTTTTTCAAATTTCCCTCAAACATCCACTGGGACTGAGAGCGAACTGATTAGATTTTGGTCATCTCAGGTCGCTATGACCTCACAAAAGACTTTTTTGACCATAATTCAAGAGTTCAAGTGCTTATTATTACAAAATGTCACTGTGATGTCTTATACTAATGACTAGTTGGAGAAGGCAGTAATTCTAGTTAATCTGAAAATCTCAGTCAGCAGTGACACAAATACAAACATTTGTCTCTGTTGCTAGGTAACACAGCTGATCAACATGCTATCAATTATTACATGAGACTGCAGATGCCAAATCCTAATTTAAAACACTGTATTAGTTCTGATCCAGCGCTGAACATGACAACTGCCAGCTCTCCTGGACATCACAATTATTCGTTGTTTTATTCACAGCCTGGAGCTTTTGTTTCAGATAAAGACAGTAAAATAGTACGTAAAGATACAAGAGCATATTGTTGGAATGAAAATGAACAACTCCTTCCAGGAAGTAAACCCCGAAGAGTGACGAGGTTGCATCTGTTTAAACCAGTTTGAACGAAATGTTGTGGTTTCTGATTGATAGCCGTAGGAATTTGTAGGTTAACTCTGAGTGTGTGCTCAGTCGTAACCTTCTGAGTTTGTAGCTAGAAGCCAGAGTCAACGTAACACTGTGAAAATCAGTGATAGTGATTCATTGTGAATTTTGGAAACGCACCTCAAAGGCACGAGTGCCAAATGGAATATTTGTACATTAACCCTCCGAACCTGAAAACCCACAGCTGGGTTTGAAAAAAATGCCAAAAATACCCCCTTTGCTAGAGCCAGAAACTATAAAAACAGAAGGATTTTCAATTTTCTTCTGGAAGGAATCATCTTGGACGTACATTTCCACCTGAAAACTCACCCAAAACGAAGCTAAAAATTGGGATATTTCATCAAAATCACTTTATTACTCCGCCAAGGAACGCGGCGTAGTAATAAAATGATTTCGATGATCGGTGTACGTTTGTCCTTCCATCTGTTATTCCATCTGTGCGCAACATTACTCAAAAACGGACTAACAGATTTGGATAAAATTTACCATAAAGGTCAGAAATGACACAAGGACCAGCTTATAGTCTGGATCCACAGATTTGTTAAAAATTTCTGTATCATTGTGAGATAGCATCACGGTAACTATGACAACAAGTGAACACTACGTCAGCTGACTGGTGACGATCACATGATCCTACTACAAATCCACCACTGAGAACTTATCGGGACTTATCTGTCAGAAATGATACAAGCAACAATTGATTAAATTGTGGGGGTGTTTCTGAGTCCCATCAATTCCTGCCACCCGCTACATATTTAGGTCACACGATTTGGTATCTGTACATAACGTACACATGCAAGACACACGTCTGTGCTCAGCGCAAGATCATTTTGTTTGTGGGTACATCTATATTAAATGGACACATTCTATGTTGCCGTGATTTCTGATCAATAACTAATAAATAAATGCTGCATTTCTGACAATGCCATATGGGGGAATGAGCAGCTTTGGTGAAGTACTAGTGCTTTTTTTGTTCTACATGTCTGAGTTTAAAGTTTCCCAAGAAAATAACCGATTTGATCCTGTAAAATGCAAAAGATTCAAAACCATGGTTTACTTCGCTTTACCCAATAGTTACATGATAGAGATTAGGTGACTTTTCAGGTGAACTGCAGGCAGTGTTTCACAAAGCTGAGATGGAAAATATAACAGTGATCAATAAAATAAATGCAGCATGGCACAAAAACACAATCCAGAGGAGCAAGTTGTCAACAAGTTCTTTGATGATACATTCTGCATGGTGAAACATCTTCCAGAGTTATTGTAAACACAGAAGTATTAAAATATCTATAGGATGTAGAGCAACTATTTTTGTTCCAATATTGATTACACCTGTGGACACTGGTTGATTCCATTTTTTTTGCAAATCCTGTAAACACAAAGAAATTCAGCTTTTGCTTTTTCTTATTTTATGATTTATCTCATTACAAGTGTGCCAAACTACAAAAAAGACATTTCTGACATCTCTCTACCTCCGATCATGGTTGTTCTGTTTCCATAGAGGTGCAGGATTTTATATTGCAGTAAAATATGAGCCCACAGCGAATAAAACTGTGACAGGAGCAAATAACAGCTTGAGGTTAAAACCTGTAAAGCAACATGTCTGCTCTCCGTTTTGAGAATCCTTGAGATGATAGCAGTCACCAGAGCTGTCGGTTTTTCCGTGTTTTGCAGAGATGGGAGCTAATAGAGCCGCTGATCCGACAGCAGGACCTCTGCTTGGCCATTTCTGCCTTCACAGCGGGATCGAAGGTCAAGATGGAGCCCTGCAATACAAAAGAGCCCAGACAGGTAAGAGAAAAAAGCCTTTTCAGTGAGAGTTTGTTGTTCATTTCATTTTAAAAGCACCTTAGAGAAGATGCTGACAAAGATTGAGCTCTGTCTGGCTGGAATAAATGAGTGTTTTCCAACCCAAGAGGAATACTATTCACCAGAAAAAACTTTACAATAATGATAACAGCTATATTAGATATTATTTTTGCAATGTTTACAGGTCATGTGATGCATTAGTTTTTTGTTGATTGCACTCAAAATTTCCATCTACTCTACTGAGAAGTTTTGTGTGCAGACTGTTTCCAAAGAAGTTTTGAGTGGAGTGAGCGAGAAATTAAGCATTTTATATACATTTTGACATTAAAATGTCAAAATATAAATGTTGTTTTCACATAAAATGATGACATTTGGGGAAAAATATGTTTAGTAGATGAGATAAATTCAATTTTATTGATAGAAAGATACAACTGAGGCACTGAAGAAGCAAGACAAGACATACAAAAGCACAATAAGAAAAAAATAAAGATGTAATAAAGGATATTTACAGCTTTTACATGTACAGAAATATGGATATGTACAGACATTATTTGGGTTTAGTTCCCATTAGAATTAACATTCAGTAACCTCATGTAGGCTACACCACCATTCAAAAGTTTGGGGTCACCCAGACAATTTCATGTTTTCCATAAAAACTCACACTTTTATTCATGTGCTGACATAATTTCACAAGGGTTTTCTAATCATCAATTAATTTTTTCTGAAAGATATAAACAAAAGCTGTTGTTACACTATTGAATACTTGCTCTACATGTCTCATTTTTAAATTTGCAAAAAACCAACCATTTGCACCAGATTCAGTAAAAAGTAAATATAACTCGGCTAAGACAAACAGTCAAAATGACAGAAATTAAGTGGCGTTTCAGGTGTTAGCACAGAGCTTAGATGAGATAACGGAAATACTGAGAGAAGATACAACACACGTATTCAATAAAATAAATGCAGCATGGCTCAAAAACAGAATCCAGAGCAACAAGTTGTTGGAAGATACATTCGGCATGGTGAAGCATCGTTCTGGATAGTAAAGACGTTTGAGTGCAATTTGTTTTCAATAAACTTTTAAGGAGATTGAGTTGGGATCTATTGTTTTTACTGCCATTTTCCTTGCAGTTTTTTGATTTTTTTTAAGGTTTTTAACACATTTAAAAAGCACAGAAAGATGCTGTTGCTGTGAAGTTATCCTTGTGTTAAGGGTTAACGAAAGCACAGTTAACAGTATGTCTCAATTTTTCCAAATGTTTTTTCATCCTGGCATCCAGCTGTTCATGTGTCCTTGATGTGCCATTCACAGTGCTGAGCTCAGACATGAAACACTCGGAGATAAGAGTCAGTTCCTCTGCAGATGCTCAGCAGACCGACGATCTGATTGGCCTTATTGCAGATCCGGTCGATTTTATAGACGCCGTAGAACAAGCGCTCCCCACAGCTACAGACCCCACCCTGTTCCTTCCTTGTTCTCCCTTTTGTGGATGTTGAATACTAACGCCCCATGTGAACCCCAGTTGGCTGCCTGGTTAATTTATGACATCAGAGAAGGGAGTTATTAACTGGAACCATGTGTATGAGCGAGCAGGACTCCTGCCAACTCTTCCTCTCATCCCTCAGCAGGCTGATGACAATCCTTTGAGAGTTCTTTGGGATGCTGCCCATCAACAAGCAACCACTTAATGCTGTGGGAGACATTTGGCCTCTTTGTCCTTAGCTTTTAATCCCCCTGAAAGGAAAAAATTACTTGTGATTTTGACTTTGTAGTACTCTTTCTCTGGGGGTACACAAACATTTTAACACATGTAGGAATATTTCAACGTTAAGCCAAAACAATGGGGTGTGATCAAAAAGTCTTTAGACTTCAACATCAGGACATTTGTTACACACAGTTTTGTGAGTATTGGTAGGTTCCCATTTGTGATTTTATCATGGACCTTAAACTAGAACAGAAAGCTGTTAATTGTCACATGCTTATAAAGTATCTGCATGAAAATGTGATCTAATCCAATATAATTCAGTTAACTTCAATTAAATACAATTCAGTCATATATGGTGTATATTATATAGCACCAATTCACAACATAAACTATCTCAAAACACTTAATAAGTTGAAACCCCACAAATGTTAAAAAGAGAAACACAACAAATCCAAAGTATCCCTTAGATTCCCTTTGAGCAATCGCTCAGAGATCGTTGGAAGGAATAAAAAGGATTTTCTTCACCTTGAAGAACAAAAAAACCTTTAACAGAACTAGGCTCTGGGATGGCGGCCATCTGCCTCAACCAGGTGGGATGAGGGTAGGGAATGGAAATGTAATGCAAAGTGACTGTTTCACAAGGCTGTGTAGTAAAATAAGAACATTAGGAAAGAAATTTAAACATTCCTTTAAAAAATAGAATATGTTATAAAGTCATAAATAAAGAGGAGGAAGAGATTGGGAAGTTAAAGTGCAGAATACATGGGCCTCCAATATGCTGTGTGTTCGGCTACAGCGTAGCGACAATGTACAAATTTTTTTCCAACAAAACAGTCGCTCTCCGTCAACAATACTCACTAGATTTGATTCCCTGTGCCTTTTTTCTCTCGACCAGAATCAAATTCAAGTTGATGGGTCATCATTTTGGTAGATTTTAGGAGCTTGTGCTTGACATGTATACGTGATGGGACTTTAAGGGAGTGTTGCAGGAGCACTGGGAGCAGAGTATTGCTGCACAAGGAAACTACACGACCAGTCAAAATTTTGGACAAAGCTTCTCATTCAGTGGTTTTGTTTAATTATGTTGTACATTGTAAATTAATACTGAAAGCATCAAAACTATAAAAGAATACATACAGAATTATGTCGTGAACAAAAAAATGTGAGACTTCAATATCAATTTACAATGTAGAAAATAATACAAATAAATAAATAATACAAATAAATAAAAAGCATTGAATGAAAATGTGTGTCCAAACTTTTGACTGGTTGTGTACTTCAACAGGGATAGTGGCCAGATTTAAATCAGGTGTAGTTGTTGTTTTTTATAGACAGTCTCCAGACATTTTGATTGTTCTGTATACTGCTTATGGAAATAAATCTGATAATGGACTTGTTATCCATCATCAATGTGACTTTTGTCCCCTAATCTTTCTTAGTAGCAGCAGTCTGGAACAATTTTTGGCATCCATAGTATTAATGTTTGATGTTTTCAGTTTTTTTTCAAATTTATATACATTTTTATCTCAATCCTGAAAGAATTTCATTAGTTTGGGTTTTACTAAAGATATGCTGTTTTAGAAGCTTGGCCAAAAAAAAAGATTAACTTTGAATATCTTTGGCATGAATGAAAGACTTTTTAAGACAAAGAAAGCTCAGAACATTTTTTACAGATAAAATGATGCATGGATCGTCCTTAAAACCCAAATCAGTGGAACCTGATGTGCAGCATGTTGCATAATCTACAAATTAATGACACAGAAGCAGTGACATTTCACTTCTTCCCTCTGTGTTGTATAAACATGCAGATTGGCTTTAAGGCCCAGACACTGACAAACATCTGCGTTTTTTCAGATTAAGCCTCCTTTCGCCTCCCAAATGGTTCCAGATATCTGTACTTTTCACTCTCTAACTCCTCAGTCAGCGAGCTCATGAAGCGACCGCTCATACCTGTTGATTTGTAGTCGGCCTGTTCACGACGAACACACTTTCTCACCCTTTTCGCTTTCAGTCTCCAGTTTCTCGTCGAACTCGCTCCGGCACTTTGCGCACGGTGACGAGGCTCTGGGGAACCTCTGCAGAGGAGAATATTAGATTCACGGAGAATCCAAGAAAGCCAACCGAGTTACACGGCTGAAAAATAATACTGCGCGCCAAGAAACAGAAACTGCAGTAAATCTGGCAGCTTAGATTAAGTTACATGTCTGAATGGGCCTTATCAGACGATCCTCTGATTGGATTTTGGGACGGGTGAAGAGCCTGCTGATTTAATGAAAACCACAAATAGACATTGGAGAATAAATGTTGCTATAAAACATAAAAGCAACAGATTTCTTACTTATTTTTTTTCAGCTCAGGTAATAATGTGCACTTGTAGCTCACTACTTCAAAATGCAGTAGAAAATACTATACACACACAGATTCCACTTTATTAGTTATAATTAGTTGAAACTAACACAATCTAATACCACAATCCTGTAATATATCCCGCCTTCCCCTCATAAAGGTTGTATTTATTCAGATTTGGTTGATCCCTTTGTAGAAATATTGATTCATACCAGTGAGGGGCGAGTAAATATCAGAAACACCTCCTTCAAAATGAGCTTACAGTTGAGTCAACACACAATCACCCTGAACCTCTCAGATTTACCGCAGGAAGTTTTTTCTTTTTCAAACATAAACAATTAAAGAAATGCAATTTTTGTTTTTTTTGTTTGCTAGGATTTATGGCATTGTAATTTTGTTAGACTTCACTGAAAACATTTTTGAGTTCTCTCTTTCTAGTCATGGTTGTGCTGTTTCTATAGAGGTGCAGGACTTTATGCTGCAGTGAAAAATGAGGCAAAGTAAGTGAAAATGTGACAGGAGTGAAAAGAAACACCAAAAAACATCCAGTCACATGACCAAAATTCTGGGAGTTTTCCTCTGAACTGGGTTTAACTGCAGACAGTGTTTCTACAGAGCTTATAGGAAACAAATATGTAAAAAAAAAATTTAGGTAGTAAACTATGTATTTATATGGTGTGTACAGTGGGTGCTACCTGGGGGTCACAGAAAAAAATGTGGCAGATGTTCATGCCTTTTTTCAATGTTTATTTCACAACTTTCATTTAAAAGACAGTAAATCAGCAGTTTTAAAGATTTTATCCATTAAACTCTAGTTTTGTTTGTACCCTGATATTTAAACCCCCATTAATATGATGTAATAATAGAAGAAACTCAACATGCAGATTGTTCTCTGTTTTAGGATTCATGGCATGAAACCTCCCGTTTTTATGCATTTTTAAGTTTTATTTACTTCCAGCTGTGGTTGTGTTGTTTCCATAGAGGTTCAGGACATTGTGTTGCAGTGAAAAATGAGCCACAGTGAAGAAAAACGAGGCAATAAAACACCCAGAAACAACAGTTAAATGACCAAAATTCAGAGGCTTTTGGGTTGAATTGGGTTTTACTGCAGGCAGTGTTTCCACAAAGCAGATAGGAGACAAGTATGGAAAACAAATTAAAAGAGTAAATAGTAAAATATCTATCGTATGTGAAGGCACTGCTTTTTCCACTGCATGCACACCTTATAAGTTTATTTCAGTTTTAATAAAGCAAATACCAGAAGAAATTCAACATGCAGATTGTTCTCTGTTTTAGGATTCATAGCATTAAACATCCTGTTTTAATGCACAGAAGACATTTCTAAGTTCTGATTACTTCTAGCTATGGTTGTGTTGTTTCTGTAGAGATTCAGGACTTTATGTTGCAGTGAAAAATGAGCCCACAATGAGGAAATATTAGCTAAACAACGCCCAGGACCTGTTTGTGTTTGAGGGGATGATATAACTCTGTGGAGGTGTGAACATGAAAACACCCAAATCTACTTCCAGCAAACATACAGAAGCAGTTCCTTGCTGCGTGGGATGTCAGGCTGTATGATATTTTTTCCAGTGTGAGTGCAGCAGCTCAGTCATTCATACGATTACTGTGATCCACATGTGAGTCAGCCCATTACTCAGCGCTAACCTCCTGCTCATCGTTTACGAGCAGATTGTGACCCAAACCAGAGAATGTGCGAGGTGCTAACGGACACCGGTGACTTTTTCCGTTCTTTTTCCTCTGCAGAAGTGGAAGCCGAAGGGCCCGGCTCTGCAGCACATGGTCAGCGGCCTCTGCCTGGACAGCCAGACCCCGACGGGACCCCTGGTCATCTCTCAGTGTCGCCCCCAGATGGCCAGTCAGTCCTGGGAGCCACAGATCATCACCTGAAGAGCAGATCCTTCACCCGGCCTGCAGAGGGACTCATTGGGGATCTGCACACTGTCTGTCGCCTTGCTGAGGGATGGGAGGAGTGAGAACTTCTGCGATGTCGAGCTCCTGCTCACAAGCTCAAAACATTTTCAGTTTTCAAAAGGCATCGCTGAGCAAAAACATCGGAAAGTCTGTGTACAGTGCTCCATCTGTCGCGGATACTGCAGTTTCTTCTACGTAATCTACGCTTTTCACTGAAAACTGTTGCACATCTCACTTTTCTTTTTTCATTTTCTGTGTTTCCTGGTTCACAGTTTGCTTAAGTTGGGGAATATGGAGGGTTGTCTCGTGTCTAAGTTGAAATGTGTCTGACGGGCCGGAGCAGCTTTATGTATAGCCTCTGAAAATCTGAGCTTTTTTTCTTTTTTCTTATTATTATTGCTGAACAGCAGCAGTCTTGAAAGCACCATGCAAAGCACCGTCAGGAACATTATTTATTGTTTTGCATGGTCAGACCCAAAGAATGTTTTTTTTTTCTGTCTCTCTCTAAAAGTTTTCTGTAAATATTTGAAGCAGGTAATGGCTTGTTTTTTTGTGTAAAGTCCTCTATATGTTGTTTGAAAAATCAAATGTGGTAACAAAGACATTACTGTTATAGACATTTGTAAAATAAATTGCAGTCTTGCGCTGTTTGGTCTTGAATTTTGATTTATAATGCTGTTTCAAAGAGGAAAACCTTTCTAAAATATCCCTGAATATTTCTCTTTTCACCATTTTGAGCAACAAATGTGTAGCTTTGTGTCACAAATACATGTTTAAATTCAAATTGATCACATTTATCATTGACATGGGCAGAGATATAGACTCAACAGGTGTCTTTACACAGGTTTTAAAGCATTTTAAATACGCACTTTTGTGTTTGCACCAGTGTGACATATTTTAGCATCTACTATGTGTTGCTATAATTTCAATTTTAATCAATTAATTCAGTTTTTGCACAAATTATTTCCAGGTCCCAGTTGTAGAAAGTAATCTAAGATAAAATAGAAATTCTTGAGCCAGATATTGCTAGAAAAATACACAATAACACCAGAACATATGCAATAAGATATACTGTAGGTATGATGCACAACTAAAAAATAAAAATGAGAAAACTAAAATAAACCTAAAAGTCGAATAATAAATGATGATATATATGATAGTGAAATATTGCCAGAGAAATCTAATGTCTAAAACTAAAGCTGATATTTCACATATTATTGAGGTACTATTACTAGTAATGTTACTTTCTCAGTAGTATGTGCAGTTTTACTTTCTATGTTGTGCAAACTGATCTGATTTTTGTTCTTGGATTGGATCAAATTGTGAAGAAAAGATTCTGACATCAGATGAGATCACAGGTTCCAGTCTTGGTTTTGATCTGGATCAAGCCTTCAGTATGTTTCCAGTCAGATTGTGATACCTGTGATCCCAAACATCAGGATTATCCCGGCAGGAGGTGGGATTCAGGGGGGATTTCAGGAGCTCTGCTAATCCGGATTTATGATGTTGAGAAGTTTGGGATCCGAGCCAGTGTTGTTCTGAAAAACCAGAACAAAAGTTAGATGTGATGTCAGATCCTGGATGACTAATCATATGAATACGAGTCTGATTCAGATCAAACGTTTTGCTCATTTTTCATGTCCCAAATTTCAAATCATGGCAGAATTACTGCTAAAGAAACCTGACAGATTCAGCTGCAACTTCACATTACTATTGATACCATGTTATCACAGTTTAGAACCAGTGTAGACATGTTCTCTAAATTAATGTAGCCTAAAATATGCTTTAGCACAGCATACATAATATTTCAATACTACTCTTAATGTTACGTCCTCAATGCAGGAGGTGATTTTTTTTTTATTGTTAACAGCCACAGTAGGAACAACTTCCTGCTTCCACGCACCAAATTCAAATCTGCTACTGTCCAAATGTAAAAGTTATCATGCCAACATAACATCTAATATAATGGTAATGTTCAGTTTTTGGTGACATTGATGGAAATCTGCAAATTAAATTGCACATTTATTGCAGAGGTCATATTTAAAGGCGGAGCACATAATGTTTGGAGGTGTTTCTGATGTTTTGCTCCACATTTCTATACAAAACCAAAATAAATAAAGACAAATAGTTATAATAATAATGAAAATAATGTTAATGGCAGAACACTCAAAATGATAATTGTTATTATTATTACAGTTATACTAATAATGAAAGTAATGTCAATGGCAGAACACTAATAATAATAATAATAATAATAATAATAATAATAATAATAATAACCAAAATAATAGACTATTTATGGTGCTTATGTCTCCAAATGCCATTTGAACGCTAAATACAAAAAAGGAAGACAATTGGGAAATTTAGAAATGTGTAATTTTTCAGAAGAGCAACGACTCAAACCTCTGTATAATGGATTTTATTACTGCACCTTATTACTGTACACCAGTATTAGACCATTTAAATGTAGAATTCTTGTTGGTTTTATAAAATTTTAATAAAATACACCTTAGTGTGCCTGATGGAGATGACATAAATGAAAGTATAAGATGCATAAATGTCAGATTTTCATTTTTAAAAAAGTCTACAACCAGAAACCTGTTCATTGACAGGATGGGTAATTGAAGCCCTGATAATAGTTTTAATATAGTATTGGGGAAAAAAATCTAATTTGAAACATGTTTTATCCCTTGTCTGAAGAACCAGTGCAATGTTATTTAATGCAAGTAAAATAATTAAAGCAATAAAACCTTAATAGTCAAGCAAAATGGCATTTAAATAAACAGCTACTCTAATAAAAATAGGAATAATGAATAATCAATATAGAGAATCAGATTGGTGTTAATAAGTTTAAAAGTTTGGGTTATTTATTATACAAATTTAAATATTACAGTAATTTAAATATTACAGTACGGACTTTACAATATTATATAAAATGCAAATATACCTGTTATATCTTAATGAAGACCCTGCACACCTACAAAAAAAATTGTCCTGATAGTTAGCCATTTGCTTGTGTTGAATGTACAAAAACAACACAAAACAACAACAAAAACAAAGATGGAGGTTTATTGCACTAACAGGGACTGTTCCCTCTAAGCTGCGCAATTGCGCACTGCTGACACGGTCTCCGCGCACAGAAACTCTGCGCTGCGCACAAAAAAAAATCCAACCTAAATTGTGAATAAAATAAACGAACAATTCATTCTGTGCTATTTTTCAATGTGAGTCAGTGAGTGATCGGTGACTGGCTGCTGCAGCCAATGATGCGATTCACATACGTATTTACCATAGACTGTATATAATGGTATTTACGCAGCTAATCAACCTCAGGCGTCCTTATGTGCAGCCATCGTTGTTGTCATAGATATGAATGAGTAGATAGGACACGCCCCTTTGAGCTGCGTGCTACAGCGAGGCTAAGCTAGTGGGGGAAAAGTTTCAGTGCATTCCGTTGATGTAAACAGCGTGAAAACGGAAACAAGAAGTATGCCGGCTCAGTGTGCTGCATACAATTAAACACAGCGTCGCACGATGGAGACAAGGAAACTTGGAATGACTTTTCATAGGTAAGAATAGTTTTTGGCTCTTTTTTCATTATGAAATCTTGTTGAGAGCTTCCAGTCTATGAGAGCTAACTCGTTAGCCACTAGCAAAACGCTAAGGGGAGCTAGTAGCTTGACAAGCAAATACCAGACGATTAATAGTAGCTGTAGTATAGTTGTACAAGCAGTAGTAGTAATACTAAAAGTACAAGCAGCAGTAGTAGTATAAACAGCTGTTAGAGTCGTAGAAGTAGTATCAGCATTTGTAATAGTATTACAAGTTGTAGTAGCAGTGCCAGTATCAGCAGTAGTAAATAGTCACATTGCTATTACTACCACCAATACTACCAGTAGTAGTTATAAAGCCTAAGTCATGTATTTCCAGATTACCATCTATGTTCTTCCTCCAAACCCATTTTATGATTGGGATTACAGGCAGTTCTTTAGGACTGCTCTCAAATAATTGAAATGTTACTAAACAAGGTTATACTTATCAAATTAAATAGCTCTGGTCTGCAGTATATTGGCGAATTCGGTTCTTTGTACTTCATTTATTAGCATGATTTCTTTTTAATATGTTGTGTACAGACTTAATTACTTCTCTGTCTACTTTTCTTACTCCATGTAGGTTTCCCAGAGACTATGGGTTGAGGAGGAATTGGAAGTTTGTCGGCTTAGACCTGGTATCATTCCATCAGTGTTAAACTTCCCAGCTCATCTTGGAAGAGTACGTGCCAGAAAGACCACGACCAAGCAGCCTTGAGATCTTAGACAGCGTCTCCCTCAGGTGGGTGTCAACGGTGTTCACAGGTCAGGTCTGTGGTAATCATGTCAAAAAAACAAAACAGAAAAAAATCTAGATTATAAATCAACATGTAACCAAAGCACTCTGTGTATAACGCCATAGTATAGGATGTAGTTCAGAAAATGTCAAAGTATAGTATGCTTTACTCAAGAATAACATAGTATGGCCTGTAGTTCATAGTACAGCATGTTGGCAAGAAAAAAAAAACCCCATAGATTATTATGTGGTTCAAAAAGCGCAAAATGATAGGATGTTGCCTAAAATTGTCATGTATGATATGTGGTTCAAAAAATGTCATAGTGCAGTATATTGTCAAAATAGTATGTAATTCAAGAAAACATCAGAGTATAATATGTCATCTAAAAAATGCCATAGAATAATAATTTCATTGCACAAGTAAAAGTATAGTAACTTTTAAAACTGTTCGAATTCTTATGTTGCTTAAAAAAAAAAAAAAAAACTAAAAAAAAAACTAAAACAAAAAAAACATCACAGTAATATGTCAATTAAAAAAGCCTATAGTATAGCGTGTCGCTCAACAAACATCATAGTATAGCATGTCGCTCTAAAAATGTCACAGTATAGCCTTTAGTCCACAGCTGTCAGTAGGTGAGGAGCAACACAAAACAGTCCAAACGCTGGTTTCCAGAGGGTTAAATGAGTATTTATTTGAAAGAGGAAGTTTGCAACAGCACAACATGTGAGGGGGTTAAAAACAAATGGGTGTTAGTAAAACAAAAATAAATAAACAGAACTAAAAGTGAACTTCACCTTGACATTGATGGGCATTCCAACCAGGATCAAAGTAAAAGATAATCAATACAAAAAAAAAACAAAAAAAAAAAAAACGCAGTAGCACCGTAAACTAAAACTACCAATGGGTTCCCTGTTTTCCTTTCTGAACAATTCAAAGGTCCCTCTCTATCTCCCCACACATCCACCAACCACTGGAACACATCTCCAAAGTTCTGCCGGGCCAGCTCAGCTTCCCCTCAGAAGAAGTGCCGCCACCTGCCAGATGAAGGAGCCTTTTGAGAGGCAGCTGGCATCGTGATTGGACTGTACTTTGGTCTGTTCCAATCCAGCTTCAGCTCCAGAGACGGCAGGCGGGACGAGTCAACGGAGGCCGGGTGGACGAAGGCATGCAGCTGAGTACAATCCAGAAAACAACAGAGGAGGAGTGCAGGGCCAGAACAACCAGAGTAGCATCCTATGTCTCTTAGAAAACATCATAGTAGAACCTTTGGGATGAAAAAACACCATCATATACATCGTATATTGTACAAATAACAAGTCAAAGGAAAGAGACATACATTGTAGAATTGTAGTAATTGTGGGCTGACTGATTTACTGATTATCAGTATTTTATTTTTTACTGATTTACGGTAATAAATACATTTAAAAATGGTGCTACTTTGACTCTGAACCTTAATCTACCTGTGGTCGCTCTGTCTTCTGGAGTGATTTGATTGGTTATACGTCACGAATAAAACTCCTTTAACTTAACATCTGTAAACAAAACAAAAACGTATCAACAAAGTTTCCTGTTAGAGTTTGTGTTCTTCTAAGTTTAACTCCAAGATTTTAAATACTTTCATTTACTGCAAATGAATATCCAAATGAATATACTCCAAATGTCTCACTAATAATCATTATCAGCCTTAAAAACCCACAAAACACCCCTCTATACTGGACCACACTTAGTACAGTCTGGTTCCCCCTTCTATAAATCTGCTTGGAATCTTCCACTTCCTGTTTGTCAAAGTGGCCTTCTACCTGGACAGGTTTTGTTGGAGCTCATGCAACAAACATTTTGGGTAACTGCACTTTAATATGGATGGATGACACTGAATTAGAGTCTGTTTTAATGAGACTGAGTTAAGATGTGTAGCTCTGTCATTAAATGGTAAATTATTTCTCAGAATTCACAGAGGAAAGTCTGAAATATTTGCTAGGTTAGCGTCCCACATGTTCTTTGGCTCAGCTAAAGCTAACTCTCTCCAACTTCTGGATCTCTTGAGTTGCTTGTTGTTAAAATATCTTGCTAGAGGTGCTGAAGCTCAGAAAGTCTGAGATGTTTGTTCAAAATAAGCTCATTCTCAAGTCTTATCTGAACTGTCCTCTTTTGTTTGAACTTTCCCTAAACTTAGGAGTTAATGACAGAGCAGCACATCCAGACTCAGTCTCATTTTTGTAGAGATTAAACTTCAGTGTCATTCATTGATGTTAAAGTGCAGTTTTTCAAATGTTTGTTGCACATGCTCCCGACCAAACCGGTCCAGGTGGAAGACGATGTGAAGAGAAAGCTCCAGAGGATGAATATCACACATTTACGTTGGAAATAAATGTCCTTTAATTAGACATTGTCATGCAAAAGTTGGATTTCCCTTTAATGATGTTTAGATCTTTGTTGAGTGTTTTGTTGATGTTTGTTTCTAAATGTTTTTTGACACTCGGCCCCAAAGATAAAAACCTTTTACGGCTCACAAGCTGCAACAATTCACACATTATCAACTATCTTTCTGACTAAACTAAGCTAAAAAGCGAAAAACTGCCCGATTCCTGCATCATGAATGTAAATCTTTTTGGTTTTTATGACAGTAAACTGAATATATTTGGGTTTGATATTTTATAAACCAAAACAAGAAATGAATTAGTGGAGAAAACAATCAACAGATTAATGGACAAAAAAATGTGTTTTCCAACAAATATGGCTGAATTACTCCAACATTACAAGATACATACAATTTGAATTCAATTTTATTTATATAACACCAATTACAGGTCAAATTGTCTCAAGACGCTTTATTTTTGTATTTTTTTGTCATATTTAAAATATGACAAAGTAAGAAATTTAAACCTCTTGACTAATCCAATTTATTATTTAGTTTTTAAGAGACTAATTGACAATTAAAATAACTTTCTCCAATAAAATAAACATGAGGTCAAATAGAAGGAAGAGTTTTAAATACTGCAGTCCCACGACGACAAGAATAAAGTTTGTCAACAAAAAGTAAATCTGCTGGTCGATTCCATTAAAGTCCTAATAAATGATAATAAAGTGTGATACTAAAGGTTTGTGGTACTAAGAATCTCCAAGTAAAGATATGAAGTTGAACATCTGGGTGGAGGTTGATAAAAGTTGACCTCCCTTCATTTCTCTGGAATCAACTCCATGGATTTTATGGATGGTGGTTAAAGACCTGCTCTTCTAGTCGTCTTCCTTCTAGTCGCTGTAAAAAGTCAGTCCATCCTGGCCGACTTCAACACCTCTTCATGACAACTTGTTCTGCCTCCAACCTGGTGGAAACTCCAGAAACTGGGGAAAACCCGTGGAGACTCAGAAGAACTCGTGGAGACTCGAAGAACTCGTCGGGCGGGGGAAGGTGTGGTGGGCGGTGGGGGGAAGTGGGGGAGTAGAGGGGGGAGGCCGCCACCCACCTCCCCGCCTACTCTCCGCCCTGACTCCACCCAGACTCCGCCTTGGCTCCACCCATGTGGTCACTTCAGGAACTTCGATGCCAAAGGGACGACGAATTTATTTCTTTTCATCTGATCTGTAGCTCAGTGAGTTAAGGATTTGCCTATGGAGCTGCAGGTCGCTGGTTCAAGACCAGACACTTCTTAAATTTTCTCAAAAGTGTGACAAAGACAAACAAAGAAAACTGCCACTGGCGGGTCTTGAACCTGCGACCTTCCAGTTGGTAGTCCTCTTCTTATCCTCCTGAGCTACTCACTCAGATACTAATTCTTCATTTTTTTGCGCATTTATCATCTATTTTTTGCCATTTTCAAGTTTTTTTTTAATTCGAGTCTCGACTCGACCGTTTTTCTCAGGAGGTTGGACTTCAGCCTTTGTGCTGGAGGGTGGAACCCTCAGTTCCAAGACTTTCCAAGCCTCCACACCTCCCGAGTCCTCAGGACCTGAGCTTTCACACAGTCTGAGGGCTGAAATTTTCTAAGTCCCACAGTAGTTCTCTGTTAGATTTAACTTTCAGACAGTCCAAGGACTGATATCTTCTAAGTTCCTGAGTAGTTCTCTGTTAGTTTGAACCTTCAGACAGTCTGAGGACTGAAATTTTGTAAGTCCCACAGTAGTTCTCTGTTAGATTGAACCTTCAGACAGTCTGAGGACTGACATTTTCTAAGTCCCGCAGTAGTTCTCTGTTAGTTTGAACCTTCAGACAGTCTGAGGACTGAAATTTTCTAAGTTCCTGAGTAGTTCTCTGTTAGTTTGAACCTTCAGACAGTCTGAGGACTGAAATTTTAGAAGTTTCTCAGTACTTCTCTGTTAGTTTGAACTTTATGGTTAACAGAAACCTTAAAACTTGTGACCATGAGTCTTGATTTCACATTTAGATCATCCATCTGAGTTCTTCTCAGACCTTCACCTGTGGGTTTTTTTTAGAAATCCTCAACAAACTTTGATTCTCTTCACTGAACAGTAAAGTTTGTGGAGATCAAAAGGTAACATTAGTTTGATCAATGCCTTCAACTACTAGTAGACTTTATCTGGAAAGCAGTTTTCTGAAATGAGTTCTTAGTAAATCTGTCCACAATCAAACCAAGAACATAGAAAGAGGAAATGTTTGAAGAAACAACTTGATGTTTTCATTTCAGACTAGAAAACGCTTTAAGGCCTTTATCTGTTTTTGGTCTTTTTGATCATTTTATTGTCTCTTCTGTTTAATTTGATTTTCTAAAGTCTAACTGGTGTCTTTTCAAATGTTTTGTCTTTAGTTTGATTCTTCTTAAACATTTAGTTTTGCTCTTTTCTCACCTTTTATTCTTTTCTAATGTCTGATTTGATTTCCAAATGTTTTGTCTTTTTAATGTTTGTTTTTTCCAAATGTTTTATCAGCTTGTTTGAGTTTTTTTTCCTTTCCCAATATTTAATGTTCCGATTAAATCTTTAAGGTTTTTCTTTTTAAATGTTTTACCACCTTTTAATGCTTAATTTTCTTTTTAAATGCTTCATTGTATTTTCTGTTTAATTCCTATTTCAAGTTTTATTGTCTTTAAGATGTAATTTTCTAATTAAACATTTGATTTTTTAATTAAATGTTTTGTCTTTTCAAAGGTTTAATAATATAATTAAATGTTTTGCATTATTAAAAATGTTTAATATTCTTCTTGTTTAATTGTATTTTTTAAATGTTTATTTATGGAAAATATTTAATCTGTAATTTTTAATATTTGTGTTTCAAAAATTTTGTTTAATTTCATAATGACATGTATTGTATCTTGTTGAATTATCTAATTCAATATTTTGTCTGTTTAATGGAGTTAAACATTAAATACAATTAAATTATATTAAACAGACAAAATATTGAATTAGATAATTGAACAAGATACAATATATGTCACTACGAAATTAAACAAAATTTTTTAAATACAAATATTAAAAAGTACAGATAAATTTTTTTCCATAAACAAACAAGAAGAATATTAAATATTTAAAAAAATGCAAAACATTTAATTAGATTATTAAACCTTTAAAAAGACAAAACATTTAATTAAAAAATTTAATGTTTAATTAGAAAATTACATCTTAAATTTCTTAAATCTTTTTAATAATAAAACTTTTTAAAAGTTTTATTGTATTTATTTTTTTCCTTTAATTTAATTGCTCCTTGTTATGTAGTTTATTTCTTTAATCTTTTTCTGTCAAGATTTTAACCCCAACATTAAAAATGAAATAAACCCTTAAATCACAATGAAAATACTTCTGTTGTCACAATCATGAGTTAGTCAATTATTCAGTTTATCAATTCAACTTTATTTGTTTAGCACCTTTTACACAGATGACAAAACTAAACAAGCAAAGAGAAAAACTGTGCTAAAACTATGATTAAAACTCAAAAACATTTTTAAAAAAAAAGATTTGACATGGTAATAAAATATGTTGTGTCCAAACTTGATATTCAGTCTAAGGAAACTGCAGAGCAACAGAAGAAGCAACAAAATCTCCTGTTTTCTCCTTTAATGAGTCGACTCTTCTTGTGCTTTCAGACCAAAGAACTACAGATTATTCACAACCTGCTCAAACTCTTGGTACAGGACCTCACCACACGGATCAAGAAGGTTTCTGTCTCATTTCTACTCTGAAGCTCACCTTCTCCTGCTCAAACTGCTGACAAATGTTTCTGCTGCTCTAAAGTCTGGTCTCCAGAACTTCCTAAAAACTCTCAAAGTCTCTTCTGCTGCAGGTTGCTTTGTAGAACTGTTGCAGAAAACCTCACTAAACCACATGGAGGGGCCTCAAGATAGTCGTCCAAATGAAACTGTACAAAAACCAAACTAGTACAACCCAAACACTAAAGTCTCCTGCAGCCTACCAGAGAACCTCTGAGAACAGAGAATCAGGACAGGAACTCTTACCTTCTGGACAACCAACGCTGGTTCTCAAACAAGAATACAGAATGTGTCTGACCAGAAACCTCTGAAGACTCACTACAGCCAAGATAAAGACACAACTCAG
This sequence comes from Amphiprion ocellaris, assembly GCF_022539595.1. Lineage (NCBI taxonomy): Eukaryota > Metazoa > Chordata > Actinopteri > Pomacentridae > Amphiprion > Amphiprion ocellaris. Next base: position 26,326,279 of record NC_072785.1, on the reverse strand, counting down.
CTGCACCAAATCCACTAATCACTGCACACATCAGCACCATGTGCTAACTGTGGCTAAAGAACCACATTTACCAAGACAACTATTCAGTACAAAGCCCTAAAACACACCAAGAAACACATTAAAGACGATTTTGCTGCTGGAAGCTGCAAGCCAACGCCTAAAGAAGAAACTAAAGCAACGGAACCAAACCCAGTTCACTGGTGAAGAGAAGCAGAGGAAATGTTTGTCTGCAGCTAAATAAAGCAGGAAGACACTGAGCTGCTCAGGTGTTCCTGATAACACCAAGCTGCTCAGGTGTTCCTGATAACACCAAGCAGCCACCTGGACAGCCAATAGGAACACAGCTTACTGGAAGTCCAGAGGGCTGGGTTAGTGAAGGAAATTTAGTTTAAAGTTGAAGCAGAAAGTTAACAAAGAAAGTTGAAAACCACCTTCTGATACCTGAAATCTCTGAGTTTTCACACAAAGAACACCTGAACATGTCAAACTGGTTCCATAGTAGAACCCTCATTGTAAAAACGTCATATTACGGTGTGTTGCTCAAAAAACATTAGGATCTGGCTGTCAGGGGACAAACATGTAAGAAACATGAGAACAGAGAGAACCCAACCAGTAGGTCACAGTTTATCATCCCCCAGTCATCTCCTGAAGTCCATACGGTGAGAGACATCAGTATCGGGTTGTTCATTTACCAGAGGATGCTTATAATCATGCTGATGTGGTCTGTACTCTACAGTATTTTAGTGACTCAATAAATGCCTAAGTTGTTTTTTTTAAAATGCTTTTTAGTTTTTAATAAACATTTAAGAGCCTATATGTAATCAATAAATGGCCTTTGCCTATCTTAAGAAAAACCCACTCAGAACTCTGATATGTTAACAGTACTAAATAAATCAATAAATACATGCATACACACAAAAGTAAGTTAATACATTAACTGTAGTAAGATAAGATTTAGATTTTTTAAAAAAAAGTTGTTTATGTTTTTGCAGAATCCAGTATTGCTCACTGGTTGGTCATTACATTTTGTTAGTTTGATTTCACTGTTTAAAATGATGCCACCTCTTTTCAGACAGAACCTGTGATAATAAATCAATACAAAATTTTTAGTTCTGTGTTAGTAAAGCACTTAAAGCTTTAAGTATGGCTAAATGCTTTTTTCAAAATTAAATATATCACTCCTTAGGTGGTAGTGGCCCCAAGTTCAGTAAAGTTGGAAAGATATTCACAGATTCAGACTTCCAGCATCAATAACTCATTAGATATAGGTTGTCAAAACATAAACGGTGCCTCTTTCCCATTGTTGCAAGGCAGACAATGTGCTACAAGCCCAGTTTTATCAAAAGTAGCTGTCTTTCAAGCTACAGGAATAACATTGGTGTCTATGGAGTGAACAGGGTCCGTCTGCAATTTGCAAAACCGCTGCAACAGTAAAGAGAGACAAATATTCAATAACTTCACTCTTATACATTGTAGTGTCACTAAAATCACTGCAGCCTTAAACTGGCTCCTGTTGACAAAGTGTTTTAACAGAAATGTAAATGCTGTAATGTGATTCTTTTAATGAACCATGTAACTTGAATGGATGTGATGCTGGTGTGACCACAGTGCACACGTCTGATGTTGCTCACAGTGGTCCAAGGGACGCTCAGGGAGTTTGTGTGTTTACTCAGACTCATGAAAATTACAGGGAACATTGCTAACAGGAGTTTTCTATATCCATTAATCTGTCATCATTTTTCCACTATAAGCAGTTCTTTTTTTTTCACTCAATAGCTTCATTTATTTTTGCGAAAGCAGGCAACTATTCTAATTTTATGGCTGTGTTCTCTGTAATTCACCATAAACACAAGAGGCAGCTGCGGTATTAAAAGGAGATTTGCCTTATTTGACAAGCTCAGGTTCATTATTTGACAAAATCAGTGCAGACGGGGTTTGAAAAATGACTATAAAACAGCGAGTGGGGGCTCTAATTGGGCGCAATAAGTGCAACCAGCTGTGCAGCGATGATGTGAAGTTGCTCTCAGCGGCCACACAGGGGCAGAACGTCCTCACACATGCAGGAAACACTCTTGGTGACCTTGCCGAGTTGATGGATGGACGCTTGTTTAAAAGAAACCAGAAGTGGTAAAGCAGATTGGGTTTGAGATGGTTAAGACTGAATAAAAAACAGCAGAGATAGTGCGACTTACTGCTACTGCGCTGACAGAAGCACACTAATGCAGGATCTGCATAACAGGCTCGACAACTTTGAGAAGTCTTTTCTCTTTTGCTGGTTTTGTAACACTGAGGTCACACAACTTGCCCAGTGCAGCTATGTGAGGAATGCAACCTAATGCTGATAAACCTGTGGCCTTTTAAAGCAGGTCAGTGTTTCACGGAGGCTGCACACGATTAATGTGGAGACAACACAACGTTTAGTAGCAGGACGAACGCTGCTGTGTTTGTCTGGTTTCAACAGTGACCTCACCGACATGACAAGACTGGATTTGCATATCAGCCCAAGAGTGAATATATAATGAAGGAGCTGCACACAGGAGCTGCTTCAGCTTTACTGCATTTCAGAGGGAAATACTGCACTTTTTACTCATTTTACAGGTCTGAAATACAATTTAAGGATAAGTTAAACATAAAACTGAATGTTTTAGTACATTAAACCAGTGTAAAGTAGTTAAAATCAGCCCCACCTTGAGCAAATACAAACTAAACTGCTGATTACACATTAAAATATCTGCAATAATGATAAAGTAAAAACATTTACTCCTCCATTCAGTCCTTACTTTGTGTGCTTAAGTGAAAATCTGAATGCAGACATTTGTGTTGTGTTATTTAAGATGATTATCAGACCTCTGCTCACTTTATTTTCTGCTGGAGACTTTCCACCCACTGCATCAGCATTCTATATAATAATAATAATAATAATAATGATAATAATAATAATAATAATAATAATAATAATAATAATAATAATAATAATAATAATAATAATAATAATAATAATAATAATAATAATAATAATAATAATAATAATAAAAATAATTTAAAAAAAATAATAATAATAATAGTTGCTGGGATTTAAATCAGTAATTATGTAGAATATTAGTTGTATTTAGGTAAGTCAGGTAAATGTATATTATGTATAATACTGGAGGGTCTTAACTCTAATATTTAAACCTATTAGGTAAGTTTGCATAGTAAATGATAATGTAGGGTTTTAACCTTAATGATAGCACTTGTTTGGTACATTTATGAAATAAATAACATCGTAGAGCCTAAACCTTAATAAATAAATATATATATATATATATATATATATATATATATATATATGTGTGTATATATATATACACACACACACACACACACACACACACACACACATATATATTTCATAGAGAGAGAGAGAGTCTTAACTTTAATATTTTTATTAGTCGAGTTCATTTGCATAATATATAATTAGGTAAGTTTGTGTTTTAAATAATATTATATGATCTTACCCTTAATATTTAAATTAGTTAGGGGAATTCATATTACACATAATATTGTTTTATTTTGATATTGTTGGGTGTTAATCTTATTATTGTAGCTTTTCAGGTTAATTTATGTCAGGCATATGGGTTCTGTAAAGCGTCTCGAGACAATTTGACTGTAATTGGCGCTATATAAATAAAACTGAATTGAATTGAATTGAATTGAATTTATGTATGAAATAATATTACATTGTGTTATCCCTAATATTTCAGGTAGTCTGGTAAATGGATGTTATATAATAATATAAATAAAATACAATGTAAAATATATTGAGTGGTTTATCCTTCATAATAAAAAATATGTGTAACAAATAATAATATAAGGTCTCAACATTAATATTTCAATTAATCAGTAAAATGCATATATAATATTATTTGGTCTTAACATTGATATTGAAACTTACCAGATAAGTTTGTGTCTCAAATTATATTATAAGGTATTAACCTATTTAAACTTGTCAGGTAACGTTGTGTTATAAATAACATTATGGGGTCTTGACCGTAATATTTAAAGTCATATTATAACATATAATATTGTAAGGCCTTTAATATTCAAATTTATGAGATGAGTCTGTGTATTAAATAGTACTATCGAGTCTTGGCCTTAATGTTTAAATTCATATTATAGCAAACTTTGTAGGGCCTTTAACATTAATATTTCAAATAATCTGAAAGGCGTGTATATATTAGATTGTACAGTCTTAACATAAATTTTCAAACTTATGAGGTGAGTTTGTGTATTAAATAATATTATCGAGTATTAAGCTAATTATTTAAACTTGTCAGGTAACTTTATGCCATAAATATTATATGATCTTAATTTTAATATTTAAATTAATCTGATAATTTTGTGTAAAAAATATATATATTGTAGAGTCGTGACCTTAACATTTAAATTAGTCAGTAAAAATCATAGCAAACATTGTACGGTCTGAACATTAATATTTAAACGTGTGAGGTGAGTTTGTGTATTGAATAATATTATAGGGTATTAACCTTATTATTTAAATAAAATAAAATAAAATAAAATAAATAAAATAAAATAAAATAAAATAAAATAAAATAAAATAAAATAAAATAAAATAAAATAAAATAAAATAAAATAAAATAAAATAAAATAAATAGTTGGTTGATTTATTTTGTCCAACAACTGCAGCTGCAGTAAAAACTCACAAACAACCCTTGAAATCCTCCTGATCTCTGAAGAAATTCAGTGAAACAAAAAGAAAAACCCTCCTGATTGATCCGGCTCGAGCTGTATCAATTATCGATCACCTTCGGATGAGCGCGCGCCGGCCAATGGGGGTCTCGCGGGGGCGGTCCGTTGCTAAGGAGGAAGTTTGGTTGAGTCTCCGCGGAGCAGCCATTCAGCGGCGGTGGCTGAAGCGATTGGACTGCCAGCGTCTCTCCCGACACTTTCTGTGGAATTTGAATTATTTCGGCACGGCACGGCACGGTTCGTGGTACGCGGGTGACGGCCTGAACGGGGCATCTTCTGGGTCGCAGCGGTGGTCGCAGGTGAGCTCCGGAAAAATGTCGCTTTCTGGTTAGCACAGCTCGTTAGCATCGCCGGGCTAAGCTGCGTTAGCTTGTGTGTTTTTTCGGATGCGGCACACGCAGCTACGTTAGCTCCCGGTTACTGGGCTTTTTTTTTTTTTTTTTTTTAAGCTCTCTTGCTAACCGGACTATTAACAGAAAACGTAAAATACAACCGCTTCATCTCTTACTTATGTTTTACAACCTTTACAGGCAAAAAAGAGAGAGGTTATTAAGCTGGTCTGAGCTACGGTTAGTTGAGTAGCTAACAAGTTACCTGGATAACTTTAAGAACCTTGTGGACGTTACTCAGCAAAATAACGAAATCTTTAAAATCGAGAGATGACACGTATTTCGCCAACCTCACATCCTTGTACACTATCTCGGTTGTGTAATATCATCGTTACTAATGCAGGCTGGCACTGAGGGAGTGTATTGTGCTTAGTGACTTAGCAAGTTTGTCAGAAATGTGCCACAATCTGGTTATCTGAAATCATTTTTAGCCTAAGACAGCAAGCACACTGCGATCAGACACATATACAAACTGTGACTCAGAGTCATTTTTGTGCAGTGTGGTAATGTGCCCCAGTTTATCTTATATGGTAATGATATCTGCTGGACCCTTATGAGAGCAAGAGATGTCCATTCTGGATGATCAGATAAACATCAGTGGTCAGGTTACCTTCAAAGATAGACACATGATGGATGTTGTGATGGTCACCGCCGCCTTTTTGGCTTAAGCATCCCGTTTATAAATTGGTAGCCCCGTTTGGATTCTCTCATTAGCCGTGTTGTTGTGTTGATGAGGTGCTGATTAGATTTGTGACTTGAATAATACAGGATCTATTTTGGCTTGTAAAACGTCAGCAGGTGTTTGGTTACTTGCTTTGCGAGGAGACGGCAGTGTAGGAATCCAAGGTTGTTGTCAATTAGACTGCTGATTATTTCCTTGATTAACCACCTAATATGACTATAATAAGGGTTGTGATCATATGGCTTTTTCCAGGACCGATATTAAATATTAGCAATCACGGAGATCGATAACCAATGTTTGGACCAGATGGAAATCCTTTGGACCATTCATGTTTTCTGTATGTTTGATTGACAAAAACAACTAATATGAACATCCCACCTTGGACACAGAGACACCAAAATGGATATTTTTACTAATTTCTGGGTACGTGTCAATTGATTATTGGCCTGGCTGATTATTGGATGTGATATTCAGCATTTCCTTAAGTTGTGGCATCGTTTTTTCAGATGCCTGATAAAATAATGTCATTGTTTGGTTACATGGACTATCAGCACTGATGGATAAATTCTCAAAAGTTCTGTTCAAACATGCAAAAAACCACAAATTTCCCCTAAGGTTTGTTTTTGAGTTTATATTATTCTTAAGTTTGACACCATGTTTTTCATTTTTACTGCAAGTGTACAACTGTTTCGACATCAATTATCGCTCTCCTTGATTATTAATAATTAATATCGATATTGACCTGTAAAAAAAGTATTTGACTATTGGTTCGAGACTACAAAGGCGACTGAATCAGAGCCAATAGCACATTTTGAAATGATTTTATCAGGCATCTGTGATTAAAACATGCTGCTGATATTCAGGTAAACACTGAATATCAGATTTGATAATCAGCCAGACCAATAAGGGATTGACTGCTAGTCAGAAACTTGTTAAAATGTCCACTATAGTGCCTCATTGCACAAGGTAACATGTTGGTATTGTTTGTATTTTTCCATCAACACTCAATTTACTACTGTAGATGGCAGAAAGCGTCAAAGTATTAGTGTATTATTGAGCAGTCACTCATTATCAATGGCTTATCAAGTAGTTTCATCTTTTTAGCAATGACACAAAGGCTTTCCAACCATTTAGAATGCCAGATATCAGTAAAAATGTCCATTATAGGGGTTCAGAGCCCAAGATGACTTGTTCATGTTGCTTGTTTTTCCTTCGGCACACAGTTTACCACAGTATGTGGAAAAATGGCTTTAAATGATGATGCTTGACAGCCCAAATCTTTGCAAAATTTAAACAGTCATTCATGATCAATTGGTTGTCAAGTGGTTTCAGCGTTAAAGCAATGACACAAGGAATTTCCAGCCGTTTGGGAATTTATATATGTCCTCTGGAAGGGGGGAAGTGAGTTTTTTTTTTTTTTTTTTTCATTTGTAAAGTAACTTAAAGCTTAGCTCATCTCACAGAATGAGGGAGGCAAGATCGGCTTTCTGCCAGCAAACCCACTGTGCAAGTCTGTCAGCTGTTCCAGAGAGGAGGAGAATGTGAGGCAAGTCTCCGTCCAAAGCTTTGTGATTCACCCTGTGGGAGAAACTAGCCTCACCCTCAGCATATCGGCCGCTTCTCAAGAGAATCCAAGGCCTTTTTCTCTTTGGCAGTGAGTTCAGCTGCACGTGTGAATACTGAGCAGTGATGCAACGCAGGTACATAAACTTGCCGTGCAAAGACGGTGCAATCACAAGACTTCACTTTTGTCCCCTGATAGCAGCGAGATAGTTGAGCTCCTTGTTGTTTATGGCGAAATCAGAGTGTCAGCTTAGCTTTCAAGCCAGTGCTAACTGAATCAATAAGAGATGACAGGAATGGGAGATGCGCCTCGGTTCCCTTCTTCTTTTTCATCATCAAACAGTCGTCATCCGCATCCTGTGCTTTTTGTCAACATCGCTGCTCCCTAGAAGTGTTGGAGGGATTGAACAAAGTGCTCAGATGTTTACTTATTCAGTTTGACTTGTGTGGGAATGTGAGAATAAGGATATGTAAACTCAGCTTCACTGAGGTGTCTGAAAACTGGGCCCCTTCCAAGCTAAGCCAGGTATATTTCGTCAGTAATGAGAATGTAATCCAAATTTTTGATGGTACGAATGTCGGAGATTATGACATGGAAATGCAGAGCGCCATCACGAGCATCAGGTACTAGAGTGGGATTTGTTTTGACACTGACGGAGCTGGAACCTTTCAGGATGTCAGGTTACTAAACTGCTCGCTACAAAAGCTGCTTGCAGTCTGGAGGTTTTTTGTTTCCAAGCCCTAATTGGACGGTGGGACTCAAGATTAACAAAATGCACCAAAGCAAACTCACACAGACAACATGACCTGTAAAATAGCAGCCAAGGGAAGTTGGAAAAATGATTCTAATGGTCCCATTTGGACTACTAGGAGCATCATTAACATCCAGGCCTGTTTTGTAGCACTGCATCAGTACAAAGAAGCCACACTGTCTGCACTTATTAGATCTACATGCAGCCACATATTCTTAGCTGATTGGGACCAGATCCAGCAGAGACACTCTGAGAGGATTCATCCAGAGGGGAGGTTTTAGAACCAGGATCTCAAATGTGCAGCTGACCCCATTTCAACATAAGTGGCCTAAAATAGGTTCTGTGGAACCGCAGAGTTGATTTGATCGTGTGTGTTTGATGTGTTTGTTGGTAAGCAATGCTGTCGTCTGTCGCAGAGGATGGAGTTTTTAGCACAAGTCAGGCATTTTGGAAGATGTGCTTCTACAAAATGTTGCACCTTTGATTATGTTTACATGCTCACACGCAGATTAAATGAGAAAACTGGTTCGTTGTTGTGTTGTTCTTGCTGCTCCTTGTTTCCAGAGCGTGTGGTTATATAAGTATGCCATTGTTTAAATACTATTGTAATCCAACATACAGTACATGAGATCTGTTCGATGATGGATGTGTCGCAGGGGTCAAAAAGTTATTTCCCTTCGCTTGCAGCAGTCGTAGTGATCAGTTACAGTCCAATTCAGATTACTTCTAGCATTACTTTACATTCCTAGGTAGATGTTGACCAGTTTGTCTTTTTTTAACTCAAGGAAACCAATAAATGATTTGTAGATGTGATATACAGTAAGAATTTGCAGTAAAAATCAAAATTTAGAATAACACGAACTCTGGTGCAAATATTTGTGGAAATGCTTTTGTTTATTTATCTTTTTTTTGCGTGTTTGATTGAAAGATAATTTTTTTGCATTTATCCTTCAGGTTTTACAGGCTATTACTTGTGGCGTATATCAAATCAGAGCTAAAATAGGACATTTTTAAACTGATTTATTAGCTACAAAAAATAGGATGACACTGGCAAGAATTCCATCTCTGCAGAAAATATACCAACTAAATTAGTGTCACTTTCTACATGTTAAAGGAAACTGTGTTATATATTGATCAAGTCAAGTCTCTACTGTCTGATAGAAGGGGTATTGTTCAGGATTATTGAAACAATTAGAAAAGTTTATTCTTTTTTAAAATTTCTTTCATTGGACAAAAAATGTGAAAAATGGATCCTAATAATCAGGAAAATACATGCATTTTGGATGGAAATTTGCAAAGAGGGAAGGTTTTACGTTAAATTTGAAAGCAACTCAACTCTCTACTGTCTGGTTGGTTACTGAAGGGCCATTATTCACCCTGTTTTATACAAACCATGCAGAATTTGTATCTGTAGGCTGTTTCTCAGTGTCAGTATTTGGCTGTGTTAGCACTCATTTAAGAAATGGAAAAACAACAGGGTGGCTGTTGTACTGCTTTGAACGCAGTTCTTTGAGTGTCCCCATTTGGGACAATATCTTTAGCTCTTAATTAAGTCCGAGGGGTGTTGAGCTCCTCTTTTTGCCCTGGCAGTTTAATGTGTGGATTAGGGCTGGGAGGGTTGGGGGGGTGCGTCACTGTATGCAAGGAGTTGCCTTTCAGGTTTGTGTCGGTATCATTACTCTCTGGATATGGTATGGGGCTCAGGGACTCCTTTTGTCTCCCCGGGGCTCTATATATGTGATACCTGAGCCTGCCGAGCTGGAACAGCTCATGCTTTATTCAGCCCTCTGATCTCTGCTTTAATTATGAGTGACCCAGGACGGAGTGACCAGTGCTGTGTCTCACAGCATGGAGATAGGTGGAGTGCTAGATGAGGATGTGCTTGTCACTTCACAAAGAGGCGTCTGTTTATCACCCAAAACAATAGGACTCACCAAAAAGTCAACGGGAGGTCACAGTGAAACTAAAAGCTGGGAATTGGGTGTTTTAGCTCCTTCACTGAGGTGGTTTTAGTTTGAGATTCAAGATGTAAACAAGCGTGTGAACAATAAAGTTCCCCTCCCTCAAGCATTTGACTGGAATTTATATGTTTGTGATCTTTGGTCAAGGTTACTGTTAAAAAAAATACATCAACATGTGAGCAAGGAGGAACCTGCAGCTGCACTTGTAGTCTGACTCAAGATAGTTGTGATTGACGCTATGTCAGGTTTTGCTGTTCTCTGCATGAAACCACCTCTTTGCATCACATCTCTCAGTTCCTGTGCATGCACTAGAGTGAGTTCAGAGTGTGGTTGGTGTAATGACTACCTGCCTGTCAGCTAAGTGTTGTGTGTATCTGCCTGTGTTTATGTCAAGTGACTCACTGTCCATAGTATGGATGACAGTGTTCCCTCACACACTGTGATTGTCTGCCGGCGCCTTCCACTATAGTTCTGTCTAATCTGTAGAATAGTCATGGCCTTTCTCGGCTCCGCCTACTGTCGTCACCCTAGACGTGTGTCAACGTTGCCGTGGCACCAGTTTCCTGGTAACCACCACAGTGGTTGCTGGATGATGCAGTGATAAGAACAGTATGGCCCAGCAAAATGTTCAGAGTTTGCTCCACATGTCAGAAAGCCAGAAAAAACTTGCAAAATTTTAAATGTATGTTAAAATCTGATTCACTTATATTACCACAAGCACACACAAACTCTTAAATTAAATCATTAACATATGCTCAAGTAAAATCTAATAGTAAATATCTAACATTTTCCAGTTTTTTGTTGTCATTGTTTCTCTTCGTGCATTTAGAAGTCCTTTTTTTTTTACTGTATTTGACATGAAGTCCTGTTGTCTCAGCAGAACTGGTTGGGTTTAGGAATTCACTGACACCAGCACTGACTGATGATATCGGATAGAGACGAGTCCAAAGTGCAATGCTATTACATATTTTATACAGAGCGCGATGGCTTAATTGATTTGTCATGCTATATTACCAACACATGTATTTAAGTCTATGTACAAGTCATTTTTGTGCACTGGGCATCAAACTGTTAAAAGACAGAATTTATTATGTACACACACACTCAGTGTTTTTGTAAAATTATAATCAGTCTTTATATTAACTATCAGCACTGTACTGACAGAACTGTGTTCATAACATATGCTGGTTTCTTTGATGTGATGTGTCTGACATAAATCCTAATTGTGATATATATTGAAGCTGTTTATTGCAGGGTTCTTGTACTGCTGATAGTGTGAAGAGAGCTTCTTAAATTGGTGCATTTCTGAGGTTTGGCTTGGTTCAATGTAAATAAAAGGTTTAGCAAAGGAAAATAAGGTGTTGGTAGGGTATGAAATGAGGTAAGGCTTTGGTGTCAAGACCAAAAAAAACATGTTTTAAATCAGCATAAAACGGTGACAGGGATACCATTCCCTCACTTTGTGTTGTTTGTGGCCTTATAAACAATCTCTTGCCTTTTGCTGCTTTGAGAACAGACTCTTCCACTCAGTTGTGGTTTACAGGGAAGCTCCTTCTGGCTCATATGGGCCTAATTTTACTGGAACTGCCTGTTGTATAACTGCAGCGTGCCTCATCCAAAGTCCACTGGCTACTGTGCCTCTGATAGATAACTCTGTGGGCAGGCAAAAGACTCAGTGATGAGACACTCAACTTTGATGATATAATTTAGTTTATTTTTCCTATTGCAGCTCTGCAGGAGTTGTTGTTGTAGTGGTCAGATGAACTGTTTCTGGTCTCCGTATTGTTGACAGTGGAGGCAGGACCGGCACAACAGCTAACACTGTAGCCTATCCTAATCGATAGTGAGCGTTCCCCAGCGCAAGAAGGATGTCAATTATTAATGAGCTGAATATCATGTTCTGCCTCAAGTTGAGAGGCTCGGTTTTTGTTTATAAATCACTGCTGCTGCTTTGCATTCGAAACAGACGCCCGAGAAAAATGTCCCACTTGCGTTTGATTTACTTTGTTTCGTCAGTTCACATTCCTCCTGGATAATGTTCAGTAAGTCATAGACAGGTAGGCTGGCCTTTTTTGTGACTACAAAAGGGTTATCAGTTATCAGCGAGGAGGCTGGCCAGGTACGTGTTTCCTGTGTGTTGCATCACTGTGCAGCTAGTGCTGCCTTGAGCACTGCAGCTTTTTGTTTTTCCACCGAGTTCCAGGGACAGGTGTCTGAGCAGCGTGTGAGTGCACATTTGTTCTACGTATGTTGCGTATGTGTCACTGCAGAAACACGGGGAAAGTGCGTGGAAAAAACATGTGCAGTAGCAGGTTCACACACTCCACTCCGTTGCACCATCCTCCACCACCAAGCGGTCTGCGGAGAGGGGATGTCTGGTTTGTGAGAGTGCCACTGTGCTGAGTCGACAGCAGGGGAACAATGGCTTCGCTGTGCTGCTTGTCTGTTTGGCCGCCTTCATGCAGCATTTCAGCGAGGGCCACCATCAGCTTTTGGCTCTGTGAGGCTTGTTGACCAGGCCTTTGCCTGCTGGTCACTGACCCGTTGTGCCCACAGTGCCTGCAGCTCGTCAGGCCTCTGAGGGCTGCCGATTATCCCACAGTAATTGGTGCCTGGGCTCTGGCTGATCAAAGGTGCCCAGCTGATTGTGGAGCGCTGGTAATTTTCCATTCTCTGATGCTCTGTAGTCCTTGCCTACTTTCCTGTTCATTTGTCTTCCTGCCTGCCTGCCCAGACTCTGTCTTTGGACAAGCAGGGAAAGGTCTGTCAGCTTTATTATTTCTGGTTTTCTCATAAGAAATAACATGGTTGGACTGCTCTTTTCCTATCCTTTCAGAAAAGAAATGTCTTCCTTGAGTTTCTGAATGAGGAAATATGGATACAACTCAGTTTCTCAGAATCAGTTAATAGTAGTAAGGTCAAGTCAAGTTCGAACCCTGGAGACGCATTGTGTCCGACAGCCGTGTGACTTGGCAAAGCTTCCCAGAGAGACATCTACACCTCAGTCATGTGTCATGCAAGTTTTCAGTTCATCTGAACTCTAGACTCACTGATTGTACTGATTAGTTTCTGCTTCAGGGTGTGGTGTTTAATGACATCACCTGGTTCATCTTTGACAACTTGCATACTTAAATGCCTCATAATAACTCATCAAACATTATTAAATGATGCTTACTCACTTTATTGAGCAAGTCTTACATGCTTGCTCAATAAAAGATGCCTTTTTTTCTCCTTTCTTTACCTCATTTCCATCTTTGGCTGCAGAAAAACAGCTCGATTGCGTGGCTGCTTGGCTGTGTGAATGGACATGGTGAAATCATTTCTTATGTTCATATTACAGCCTTCGTCTCTGGACGCTTTTACAAAAGAGTTGTCCAACATTTTTGGAAAAAGAAGGCGTAGACTGCTGAATCATTGCTGGCACTGAAATAAAAGGGTGCCATTGAATAAGCTGCTTGCCATTTTGAGCCCGTTGCTTACATAAACATTAGTCTCTTATGAAGTTAGAATCGGAGTGTTTTGTAGAGAAGCTTGTCATGATATAATCCCATTCTTACTGACATTCCTAGAGTTCATAGTCCAGCCTCACATGCACCTACCTATAAGATCGGCCCATGGTGAAACCTTCTTTCCAGAGGCAGAACCCTGTTCACTAATCTAACTCAATTCCAGCAAGGCTTCTGACAACACTGCTAAGCAACACAATATAGAAGGAAGTAGAGCACGCAGGTTTAAAGTCGAGCCCCTTTCGGTGTCATTTTCCAGAAATAAAGTTCTGTTCCACCCCGCCTGAGCTACATCGTAAATCTGCTGGGTAAATAGCCAGGCAGCACGAGCAGTTCGGCTTAATCTGTTGCGTAATTTGGTATTCAACAGTCATCCTCGACTTGACAAATAGCCCAACAGGATACAAAGAGCAGAGATCAGGTACGTGTAGAGAATTCCTGAAAATAGTGAGTGGCTCAACAGCTGCACTCAATGTTACAGCTGCATTTACATTTGCGCTCGCAGGACCTGTTTGGTCGGTTCCTTGACGTCAGTACAACCTTCCCGTCACGATGCAGACTCCTGCTGCCGTTTCACACTCAGTCAGTCTGCTTCGAAAATTAATGGAAGGTAGTTTTTACAGGAATAGTTTGTCAGATTTTGCCGCATTTGAAGCCCAGTTGCCCGAAACCTGGAGGGCAGGTGAGGTGGAGAGAAAAGGATTTGTGCGTCCGTGTGTGTGGTGTGTATGTCTGTGTGGAGTTTGAGTGTGTTGCTGTGTGTTGCCGTGTGTCTTGGCCCTGGTCAGAGGGGCAGTGTAGCGATTGCATGTCTGTTCACTCAGCGGGACGTTCCTGTTCCACTCCATCCTCTCATCACTCCTGCTGCTAGACAAATACTGCTACTGACTCACTAACACAACACAACCCACACAACACACACATGCACATTACACACCGGCTCTAAAGTGCCACTGACCAATGGCACTGCACTGTGTTGCCATTTACCATTAGTACTGTTGGGATAAAAAGCTGTGTTATTGACAACACACTGACTCCGACATTGATTCTGTATTTTTCCGTGTATCGTGTCGTCCTCCTCCGTTTCATCTGCCAGTATTTCATTCACCCCTGCTCAAACTCTTTTCACACTTTCCATAATGTGTTTTTATGCACATCTTTACCACTCAGCCTTAAGATTCATTACACGTGACAGTTATTTTACTTTTTATATCTGCTCACTGAAATAAAATTTGGCTGGCCATCTGTAGCAGTAAAGACAGACATTGACATTAGTTCATTTTTATGGCAAGACGTCTCAATACATAACTTCCTCATTAAACTTGTCCCACATTCATTATTCAGCTCGCACAAGTAGCTGGATAATGCTTGCTGCTGCACACACCTGGAACATTTTGCAGCAAACACTGAAGCTTGCTGCAACTGTACCTGTAGGTCAGTTTTAATCCATCATGACAGGCCAAATTGCTTTTGAATGTAGTTACTTTTAACTATGATCTGTGTTTTGTTTTTTCTCTAATTGTCGCCGCTCTCTTGAGATGTTTTTGACTTTTTCAAGAAAGAGTTGCAGGTGTAAAGGCCTCTACACACTGTGCGATTTTACCGGTCTTTTAAGTTCACAGCTTGCTATACTGTACGACATGAATCTTATAATCCTGGGCACGACGTGAAGTTTGCTGTGTTCAGACTGTACGATGAAAATGCATGCTGAGTCTCAGCCTACGGTGTACGTGAGTCCACGTGAATGCGCAATAAGCATGTGCCGTCCATCCATCAAAAATAAACAACTGAAGCATAAATGGAGTACCTACAACCACAGAGAAACTAGTGAAACATGAACAGATTTAATTCTCAGTTATTTAATAACATAAACTTAGTGCTGTGGCCACTATTTACAGTGGTGTGTGTGTGTGTGTGTGTGTGTGTGTGTGTGTGTGTGTGTGTGTGTGTGTGTGTGTGTGTGTGTGTGTGTGTGTGTGTGTGTGTGTGTGTGTGTGTGTGTGTGTGTGTGTGTGTGTGTGTGTGTGTGTGTGTGTGTGTGTGTGTTTGCTAGCCGCTAATGTTGGCTTATCAACCAGGGAGCTGCAATTCCGCCGCTATGTCCTTCCATGCTTCGTCCTTTTTTGTCCGGTTGTGGTACGAGGTGGAGGACACGTCAAAAAGGCTTCTGCTGCCACCACAACTCTAATAGGTTGTCTTCTTTGTTTAAATCCCACATACTTGCGTTGATGCGTTTTGTCGCTGCAAACCGCCTATTTGGGTTTAGCGCTAGTGTCGCGCTGATCAGCATGTCAATTCATACTGCATTTCTATTGGTTAGTTGTCATAGGTCGCAGCAGCAGCCACACTATGAGACGATCACCCCAAATTTCTGACATTGTCAGAATTTGATCGCAGCTTGTCTTTGGTCGCAAGACCATGACAACGTTCGTCCTTGAACCTGTCTCACAGTGTGACCTAAGACCACCGATTAAGAGCCAAGACCAAAGATATCCCCACGATTCTCTCATGATTGTTTTCTTTCGCCTGGGACGGTCGAAAATCGCACAGTATCTAGTTGTCTGAAGACTGCCGTTTGTTGCTCATTTAAGGCAACTTTCTGCTCTTAGTACACTGACATACATCTCGAAACTACTACTTGCTCTCTTTCATGCATTCAGTGTTGACGTAGCTGTTAGATCCTACACCACAACAGTAATAGAAAGGGCTGATTCTTGCACATTTTTGTACCACCTCTTAAACTGCCTCTAGTTTCTGCAGCAGAAAGCCAGCAAACGTCTTTGTCTACGGACACAATGAACGCTGACATGAAACAATAGTTTTTTGTCCATTTCTCACTTGTAAATTGTAAAGTTTTGTTTGTTTCTTCTTCCTCTGTGAGGCTTTTTTAAGCAGTTGGCAAACTCATTTTGTTTGCAGCTTGTAGCCTAAACTGCTACCGTCTAATGACATGATGCAGCCTAGTTTATTTGTTCTGTAGTAGCTGATGGAAACAAGACAGATTTTTTTCCATCAAAATTTGGCTTCAGATTCGCTTGACAGTTATATGGAAACATGGCTTGTATGGCATTGATTCTATATTTTGTCACGTAACCTGTAATCTTTCTCCCACCTCGCCCTTCAGTGTTTATTGTAACACTTTCATCCAGAATTTCATTCACCTTTCTCACATTTTCTCCACACCGTCACCTCTTATATATCGATGCCTCCCTGCCTTTGACTTTCTGTCACTTGTGAGTGTTGCCCTCACAGACTTCCTGTGTGTCTGTGTTTGGGCATATCTAAGTGACAGCCATGTTCTCAAGTGTTTATGTGTTGCGTTGCAATGTGTCAAAGTGTGTGTGTGAATGTCAGAAGCCAGCAGCGCAGTATTGAAAGGCCCGGAAGAATACATTTCCCCCTGCAGCCATCTCTAGATGATGATTGGGAAAGCAGTGAAGAGTGACAGCCTTTCATCACTCAGTGAACACAATGAACACACATACTGACACCAGTCCTCTCTGCGAGACTTTCATTGGCTCTTGGGCACTCAGATAGCCAGAATAAATGGGTTTTCTGGACACAAACTGAAGCAGAATACAGATTATGCATATTAATCTTGATCGGCAAAGAAGAAAAACATTTTGGTTTTCTCTCTTTGCATCTTGCATCTTTATTCTGATCGGTTTCTATATTGGCCCACAGACACGGCCTCATTTGCATGCTATGTAGTAACCTAATGCTACTGTAAACTGTTCCTGTTGGCTTTATTATCACTGTTTACCAAGAGATGGGATTGTAATGATGATAATGACCAAAAACAGCCAGCTCTTTAGTCATCCTTAGCATTTGCCAGGATAGCACCACGGCATGAAAGGTTATTCTAAAGGTTTTTTTTAAACGGCACTGACAGCACTGATTTTACTTTTCCTTTACTGCATTAGCACCACATATGGGATAGAAAAATCATCCCTAAGCAGCTTAATTCCTCCAGGATTGGCTCACAAACTCATTTGGGGAAGACATTAATTGGCTCTGATCATTGCATAATTTTTCTGTCTTTGTAGTTTTTCTTTGATGCATAAATGGACTCGCTTCTTTTAAATTTGTGATCACATAACATTTGCCACATTTAATTAATAAATGTTGATATTAACTGAGTATCTGCCTGTGGCTATCAGGCCAGTTTCATTACTGCCCTATCATCAAGGCCTTTTACATGAGGCAGAGTAGCGCGAGGTGATACAGCTGAGAAATGTACCACGATAAATTATTCACTTCAGTCGATATTGGTAATTTTTGATCATTTTTAATGACTGATTTAATAAAGACCAAGGGAAAAAAATTCTAATTTGACTTGGGTTATATCACAGATCATCAGGGTCCTTCTACTCGACCTTCTGTGATGTGGTTGAAAGTTTTTATCTTAATCTGTGGATGTTCAAAAGGGTTTCTGTGAATCTCTGATTATCGGGGGCAGATATTGGGCATTCTTCCAATTATCAGGATTGTTATTTTTATTAAACAATTACAGATTAAATAAATTACATGAGCTACTTTAAGCAGCCTGATTTCTTTCTGTAGTCACTCTACCTACCTCTGCCTCCCTTATTGGTTATCCATCATGAGTAATAACCAATCAGCAATGAAAGCTGTTGTTTACACAGAGAGACAGATTTGCACATTTGCAGAGCAGATGTTGATGCTGAAGCTGAAGTTGTATTACGCCTAGTTTTCCTGTTACACTGACAATTCCCGAATAATTTACTTGTTGTTGTCAGTGCAGCTGGAACTTATTTTGCAGATGGTGCTAGGCTAAGGCTATCCCTAAGAGGTTTGCTGTGCCTCAGCCTGTGGTTTGGTCTTAAGTATGATTTATTTCATTTAAACCTGCAAAACCTGAACAAGAAACACAAGCAATCGCCACAAATCAGGAAGTTGGCCTCTTTCACAGTGGCTAAGGCTATGCTAAAGGCTAGCAGCGAGGAGGTGGCAGCCACAGATTATCCCAAGACAGTTTTTGGAAAGCTGTAGCAAACAATGCTTTAAGATTTTGGCCTTAGTAAAAGGTTAACATAACAGAGAAGCAGGAGACAAACAGTTGAGTCTCAATCGGTCGATCTGACAGCGGACAGATTAGAGTGATGCTTGGACATTATCACTTCTATTTCTATTGTACATATTGAGTTGCAGTAATAACTATTAATGACATAGCATATTTATGTAAGGCAGATTCCTTATTGTCACATGTTCTTAATATCCTTCATATCAGTCATTCTTGATTACAAGTAATTTGTATCGACATTGACCCTGGAAAAGCATTATGGAATATGATTGGCTGTTTATAGGCAAGGAAGGAGCACACTTTGAGTTTGTTCACGCAACTGAACTTAACATATTTTTGCTATGTGCATTTACGTCAGTTCGCATTTGATGCATTTAAATGAAATTATTGAACACCCTATTGACAAAGTGTCTTTTTCCAGCACATATTGCTCTTGTTTTGTCCTAAGGCAGAGTTATTTGGCTGCTGCAGGGCTGATTCCTCCTCTGGGTCTCCTTTACTGACTGGAGGCCAGAAGGATGAGAGAACTATAAGGAGGATAAGCTGGAGTGGAGCAACTGGAGGCCTCTCACCATTAAATAAACACTTGTGATGAAAAAGTAACTGTAACCATTTAATAGCATGTTTATACTCACTGGTAGTCAAAATTGACTAAAAGACTAACGTGGTCACAAGTAGAATAGAAAAGGGATTCGATCACTGTTATTTCTTTTCATTTTAATTTATTTTATATGGCTGCCATATGTAAAACAGTCTTGGAAAAGGTTTCATTCAGGCCTGTTCATACTTTGCTAGACATTTTCCTGTGGCACCAGATTGGTGGTTAAATTGAAAGCATTTTTACAGTTAGAAGCACGGGGTCGATAGCAGGCTGTGTGTGTCAGCAGTAATGACTGTGTTTCAGAAACCCAACTATAGACTGTCCCTTTCCCCGCTGCCGGTAAATCAGAAGTGACGGTGCTGCTGGTGCAGAATCAGAGCTGAATGGTGAGATGTTTTACCTGTGATTGCTGAGGCCTGAAATCAGCAGCCGTGCATGAAATTTACAACAGACCGCCTCAAAATCGATAGCATCACCCTTGGTATTTTATTTTTGTGTTCTAAAGCAGCAGCTGCAGGAAGTGCAGCACGTGTTTTTTTTTTTTTTTTTTTTTTTATTGCCTATGGCTCACACCGGAGCAACCACCCTTGTTTAACTTGACAGAAACAGTGTGTCTGTCTGTGACAGAGTCCAAACCTTTCTTCATGGCAAAATGGTCTGTCAGGTTGTAGTTAAATCCTCAGCTTGTCTTGACCATGACAGCAGTCCGGCTTGACATCTTCTGTTGTGAAGCAAATATTGACCAACAGGACTTTAACCGGGGCTCTCAGATTGTGACCCCTACTCACTAATCTATGTAGACTCTCTGAATTCAGCTTGCACTAACTTCCAGAGATGTTAAATGATCAATTTTTGGTCAGCGGGGGCTCTGCTTGATTAGTTTGATATTATATATATGAGGATAGACACAGCCTGAGGATATAAACTGCAATCTTAGATCAGCATTCTTTCCTCTGAGACTCTATAAATGTGCTCATACTTACTTTTTTGTTGTAAGTCAACGATAAGTAGGATTAATAGATCATGTATTAACGGCACTTTGCTGAGGCCTGGTGAATATGTAACGTTGGCTGCTTCCTCAGGTCAGTGCTGTGCTCAGGGAGAATACCCAGCAAGTACAATTTGGCCTCATTTCTCCACCTTGCTGAAACTCTTCTAATGGCACTTCACTCCTCTCAGGAACACTGAAGCTTGATAATGGAGCTGTTTTGGCTCTGGGGTCTTGAGGAGCTCTGGTTGTCCCTCTGACTTGTGAGTTCCTGTGTGTTTTCATGAGCATTGTGCTTAATGCATATCCACTTCTGCTTGTGTGTTCTCTGCAGTCCTGCTAGTGCAGTATGTGTAATGGGAATGATGTCAAGGGGAAAAAGTAAACATGGTTTCCATGAGTGGATTTTTTGCTCTGAGGTTTACTCAAAGTTTTCCAGAAGAGTTCACTTCTAGAGTCATGGACAATATGTGTAGCAGTTAGCTGTGAGTGATCGCCCATGAGGAGGGCAAGCTTCTGTGCCACAGTTTGCAGAGCACGAATGTTTTTCCTACAAAAGATGATGGTAGTGATTCTTCTCAGCTGAAGAGAAAGAAACCTGTGACTGTTTTAGGTCAGCCTGTGTACATACTAACAGCCACTTTGTTATCTTGTGCGCAAACTCGCAGCTACTTCATAAAGACATCCTCCTGTGTGTGCCACATGAGTGGGTACATATTGCAGCTTGCTGTAAAGAGGGATCAAGATTGATGGAGTTGGGGCCAAGCAACATCGTCTGGAGCTGAAAAATGAAGGCGACTTCTGTTTTTCAAATGACCACTTAGAGCTTACTCCAAATGTGAGTCAATCTGCTTGATCCCGATATCAAAATGTCAGCTTTAAAGCAGAAATAAATATGTTTACAGCCTGGTACACGAAAAGTTTTAGTGTCTAAAGTAGGGCTGCAATTTAGGATGATTTCAATCTGGATTAATGTGTTGACTGTTTTCTTGATTAATTAATTAGAAAATGGTAAAAAATGTTCATCAGTTTTGTGCAAAGTCCAAGACGACGTCCTCAAATGTCTTGTTTATAGGAGTAAAGGCATTAAGAAGCCAGAAATATTCACATTTTAGAAGGTGGAAGCAGAGAATTTGGCTTTAAAAAAAAATAATTTCAGAAACAGATTCATCGATTATCATAATGGTTTGTCAAGTCAAGCCAAATTTATTTATCAAGTATGTTTAAAACGGCAGAAGTTGTGGAGTCATGTAGAACATAAACACAAAGACTAAAAGACAAATCTGAATTAAAAACAATAAAATAAAGAAACTAGTTTACTATCATAGCTGAGTAAAGAATCCAAACAATTTTCCCATTTAAGAAGCTGGAATCAGAGAATGTAGACTTTGCTTTTATTGTTTGGACATCAAAGTACTTGATGATTAATTTAACACCTAGCAGGTAATCAATTAATTAATTGCAATTGCTGCAATAATTGCAGTTTTACTTGGGACAAATACATTAGGAGGATAGTTTCCAAAAATTGCAGAAATAAACATGTTCAAAAGTTTGGTACAAAGGCAGTTTTAGGCTCTTTATCTTACTTCCTTGTTCATGACAACTATACAGGTGGTGAATTTTTACGTAACTTAGCTGTTTAAATAATATTAAAGCTTAAAGTTATCCAGTGGCTGTTTAACAGTGCTAGGCTCCACCTGTTTGCTTATTTTTGGATTAGTCTGGAGTTATGACTGCTCTTTAGGAAGCCTGAGGGTGATGTCATGGAGGGTTTGTCCATCTTTATATATAGTCTATGTTTGGAGCATTAGATCCCCACATCCAACCCCTCCTAGCAGGCCTCTACATTCAGTCAGCAGATTGAACCCTCTCCACAGCATGACTGTTTACAGCGCTGGTCATTTAATTGAACCTCCACTTTGCTTGACATACCGTCTCTCCTGGCAAGAGTTTTTGACAAATAATCACAAAATGCTGTTTTGGGGCAAACACGAGGATGATAAATCTTCTGGAAGCCTCCTCGATGGCCCGTGTGGCCTTGCGGTGGAAACAGGGCTAAAATCTGGCTATTGATTCAGTGTGTGAATCATAGCTGGGGCACTGCTGAGGGGGGATGATACAGTGACAGTGATTTGCCGCTCCCCGCTGCCAGGGTACTGCCCCGGCCTTTAAATGTGGCCTCAGCTGTTGCCCAAAGTGATGTGTGGCTCTGCGTTTTGAACGGCTGGCTGGCCGGTCGACTTGCTGTTGGCTTCGGCCCCCTTAATGCCACGCCTGACCACTCCTAGCCCCACACAGACACGAGCACGACCGCACACACAAATCCAGACGCACACAACACAGTCAGGAGGTTTCTGCAGAGAGGAGCAACTTAATATCCCCCTTGCAGCAGTCTGGGCCCTATTTTCCTTCTCCTCAACCCCGAGTCAGTCATGTGTGCTCAGGAAACGGGAGGTCATCGTGTCTAGTTGGGGGCAGGGAACAGATTGAAGGACTGAAGTGATTCAGCGGCAGACAGGCAGCGAGTGTAGCAGCGCAAACAGTAGCCAGCACTCCTATTCCCACCATTTCCTTCCTCTGTGGAGTACCACCCATTTGAACCGTGTCCCGGTCGTTCGCTCCCTGGCTCTCACTCTCGCTTTTGGTTCACTCTGAAACCTCTGAATCTCCCAAGATAGATGTTTACAGACATAAAAACACTGACTCCGTGTACTGCTGACATTTTTATTATTAGTGCAGCTTGCTCTGAAAGTGGTAATGCTTTGCTACGTTTGGCTAATTGTACAATGCAGCAAAGAGCAAGTTCAACTGCAGGTCGAGCTGATGATATTTTGCATCCGTCACCGCTCAGACACTCGCTGTACCTGACAAATGGACTGATTCTGATTATTATAGGGTAACTGATGCTGCGGAGTG
Organism: Amphiprion ocellaris; assembly: GCF_022539595.1. NCBI lineage: Eukaryota > Metazoa > Chordata > Actinopteri > Pomacentridae > Amphiprion > Amphiprion ocellaris. Next base: position 26,303,128 of record NC_072785.1, on the reverse strand, counting down.
TACAGATCATCAAAATAAAGAGCGGCGTGCTGATCCGGAGCAGCTGGCGATGAATTACGCTTGTTTACTGACGGTCTTTCTTTCCACCCGCTCTGACACGTTTCTCTCTCTCGTCAGTTATTCAGTGTCGAGCTTTTTGAAGTCAATTATAGTAACTGGGTGGGATTACGGCAGGTTACTCAGAATTACATAAGAACAGGATTGTGTGAAAGGCTTTAAATGCCATTGCAAGTGTATTCCAGTTATAGAGGCAGAAAAATGTACTATGAACCTTCACAAAATGCATTTAAAAAGACATGATTTAATATAAAACATGGATTACAACACATTTTAAAATCTCTCCCTAAGCTCAAGTTAAATTGTTGCTTTACTTGTTGTATGTTATATATTGGGGCTGCAAATAGTGATTATTTCCATTGTCGATCAGTTGTTTGTACAATTGCAACAAGTAATCAATAAGGTGGTCTGACATTTTGGTCTATAAAATGTCAGAAAAAGATGAAAAATGTTGGCTGGAGTTTCCCAAAGCCCAAGGTGATATGTATAAATGTCTTGTTTTGTCTGCAACTCAAAGATAATCACTTTACTCTTAAGAGAGGATTAAAAAAATATCTGAAAAAATACAATTTCAGGGAGTTGATGTCGAAGAATTTTAACAGTTTTCTTCTATTAAACATTACTTAAACTAATTAATCTGAATATTTGAGATTTAATTGATGTCATTGTAGCTTTGTTGTATATCTGTAGATTATTTTTCCAATTCATTGTTTAGTTGTTGTGTTTATAAAATGTCACTGAGTGTTTTTCAGAGTCCAAAATGACATCTTCTAATGTTTTTGTTTGATCCAGAACCTGAAAGTATTCAGTTTACTGTCATAGAGGAATAAAGAAACCAGAAAACATTACATTTTAAGAAGCTCAAATCACAGAATTTAAACCTTTTTTCTTATGAAAGTCCTCAAACCGATGAATCGATTATCAAAATAGCTGATGATTAATGCAACAGTTGGCATCTGATTGATGCATTATTGCAGCTCTATCTTGTAATTGAAACAGTGCCAACAGGATCATTAGATTACAAGTGTTTGGGTGTTTTTTTAACTTTATTATTATATGATTTCTCAATTCAGTGACAGGTGCACGGTTGCATGCCAAGTTGGTCTCTCCAGAAGCCTATCTCTATTGTCGGTTATTCCAAAAGTGCGATTCTCTAGGGAAATGTTTTTAAACAGGAAAAAAAACTCTGATAGGGTAGTGCTTCAGAAATACTTTGGTAGGCACTTGTGCATTATCAGCAGCGGTACCACTTATTTAGCATAAACAGCGTGCCACTCCTGAATGTGACTCTGAATAGGCTGCATTTAGGTCAAACTTCCCCTCAGTGGCAACATGTAATACTGTAATTAATTCTATACGCTTGCATGTGACCCAGAATATCACATTTAGGGGTTAGCATTCAACGAGGGGAGCAGCTTGATGCCCCATCGCACTCAGTTCCTGTTCAACCGAGAATGTCAAGATCAGGCTGCCATTAAATCAATTGCAGCCCTGAGCAATTATGTGACATGTCTGCTCTGAATGGTAGAGAGCCTTATTGTCTTTTTCTGTGCCGTTACTGATACATAAATATGTATGTGGGTTGACACATTAACCAGGGAGTGTGAACATCCTACCACAGGATATTTTGAGCATCAAACACTTAATTTCCTGCATTCTGATGACTCTTTATGCACCAATTTGCACCCTTTCTGCATCAATTTATGGTGGAAATGCCTTCATTTATGTAGAAAACCAACACAGACTTCTAGCACTGGGTGATCCTTCAAAATAAAATGGAATATAATTAAGTTTTCTCACAATAGATGTAGGAGTTGTGTGAGCAAATAATTCATAATTTAAACATAAAGACAGACCCATTGTGGATAAAAAGACCTGCCCCTGTCTGAACCGTTGTTTTGCCTTTTAGTAACATCAAATTACATCATATTATTAAATGTTAGATCCTTTTTTAAATGATATTTTTTTGGTTCAATCTTTGTTTTTGTTTGTTATTTTATTGCGTTTTTATTCAGATTTGTCTTTTATTCATCGTTTTTGTGACTTTTGGCTGCTATTTATCTATTTATAATTGTGCTGCACTTTGGTTCACCTGTTCTTGTGGTTTTAAATGTACTTTCTTACTCGACTAACAAATTAATTACCAAGTATTAGGACAATTAATTAATTAATTAAGCGGTTTGAGTAATTTTTAAGGAAAAACGTCCGCTTTTAAAATGAATTTCTCTGGTGTTTGTGCTCTTTTATAACTATAAAACAAGCAAGACACTTGAGGACGTCATTTTGGGTTTTGGGAGAAACTAATGCACCAATTTGTGCCATTTCTGCCTTAATTTATGGTAGAAATGCCTTTTTTTACATAAAGAAAAGCACAAAATCCTGGCCCCAGGTGACAGTTCAAAATATTACTGAATATAAATAGAAATATTAGTGGTTTCCCGCAATGGGTTCAGTGGTCATAATTCTTTTTTTGAAGGTTTCTTCACTACGTATGATTAAAATATTTGGATTGTTGACAAAATTTGATATTTGAGGACATCATCTTGGGCTTTGGGAAAGACTGATGCACCAAATTTGCACATTTCTCTATCAATTATAACCATTTTATAGATCAAACATCTAATTGATTATCCAAGACAATAATTGAAGCAATTAGTCAACAATGGAGATAATTATTAGTTGCAGATTGGCTGACTGACTCGTTCCCTGCTGCAATCACCACAAACTTGCCAACCAGGACCCACAAAGTCCAAACCTCTGGCCCTGATCTTGGACCTGAACTCTGGGATTCTCTCGGCCTTTTTTTCTCCTTGTGTGTCTCTTTCTTGGCTTTCCTTTTGCGCTACACACTTTCATCCACATTTCTTCTTCCTTGTCTATTTTTTTTTTCTTTTTCTGCCCCTCTTTTTTTATATAAGCATGCCAAGCCACAAACCCGGGCCGGAAAATTGGATTACCACGGTAACAGCATTTTTCAAATTCCCTCTTCATGTGGCCGTTTGGAGGCAGAACAGAGGCGCTGTCACCTCGAGTCGACCGGCTCCCCGATACCAGAGCTATGCAGATCTGCCCTGCGTTACATACGGCCGGCCTTATTGATCGAGGATCTTATTGTTGCCTTCCAAACTATAAACTGGCCCCAAGCACACACAACATGGAACCCCCTGAACGGAGCAATATAAAAGAGGATGAAGGGTATCAGCTGGCACAGCAGTGGGGCGACTCATGAAAGGAGACAGTAGGGCCTTTTTGTCTCGAATTGCTGCCCATTCTCTCTCCTTGTCTTTCTCTAGCTCTCACGCTCCCTCCATGCCTCCCTCCCTGCCTCTATCTCTTCTTTGAAACCCAACCGCTGTACTCATCCCTAGGATCCTTCTGCAAGGATTAATCAGTTTTCCATTCCTGGAGAGATTATTCAAATACTGTTACATCTACAGCCAGCAGCAGCCCTCCCTCCCTCCTCAGCACGACACCAACTCTTCTTGAATTTACTCTGTTTTTTTTGTAGTTTTGTTGCTCCGTTTCGTCAGCGTGCCTCTTCTCTTTACATTTCGCCGCCATTGTTGACTGTCTCTAATTGTCCAGTGAGCATGTTAATGATATTGCATGTGAGGGTCTTTCCACCGCTCTGTCTCTGTGTACATGAACACAGAGCGAGTATAAACGCTCCTTGTGTAATTGTACTCATTAGCGCTGGTGGGAGAACAGCCAGATATCCTCACGGCAGCAGGCTACAGGAGCTCTGACAGCTCCAGCAGGGTTCAGATCCTGATCTCCTGCACCGAAGCCTTCACCTCCCTGCCATGCAGCTCTCACCATGACTGGAAAATACCTCTTTAAAAACCCTAAAAGTGGACATGAAAGATGGTGGAGTTGGAATAATGTTATAGCTGGATCCCCAATCTGAAATTTCCCAATAGATTTAACATTGTTAGTGAAACTGGATTAAAATAATGAGCAATCTGATGTTCATTTGTCAAGCAAGTGTAGCTTCATCTTGTCCTGTGGTTGATTAGAATGGAAATTATACATTTATTAATATTAAAGGAATCTCTTACCTAAAAAGCAGTGCAAGGGGGTTGCTTTTGCATTGTCCTTGGATGCAGCAACGCATTTTAAACAGTCAAAAACCAGAGAAATATTGCTCACTTTCATGCTTTGCCTCTTAACCCTCTGAATTCCAAGCAGTTTATTAACATTTCTTTGCTCGTGTCACATTTTTACTCACTGTGGGCTCATTTTTACTTCAATATAAAGTCCTGTACCTGTATGGAAACAGCACAACACTGACTAGAAGCAGACAGAGGTTAAAAAAAAAAAAAAAAGTCTTTTGTGTAGTGTAACAAAGTGAAAATGCCATAAATCTGGAAAGATAAGAAAAACATGAACATTTAATTGAAATGGAATGCATGTACAGCATATTTTCAAGTGTGACCAATACTGGAAAACGATAGTGACTCTACATAGTATAGATATTTTTATATCTACATTAGTGTTTGTTTTTTAAGCTTTTCTTCAGCTTTAATTGACGGTCATGGTCAGAGTAAGACAGGAAAGTGGAGGGAAGAATGGGGGAATGACCTGCAGCAAAGGGCCATGGGTAGGAATCGAACCTATGACCGCTGCATGGGGACTAGCCCCAGTTTATGGGTCGCCCTCTGCATTTTTAATTTGGGTCCATACTTGTCCCTCTATGCCTCTGTATAAACACAGCCTGCAGTTCAACCGAAAAATCCCTAAATTTTAGTCACATGACTGTCTGCTGCACCTCAGTCACTAATGGCCTCACAATTGTGCCAATGCAACATCATTATTTTAAGCTTATATTTGGGTAATTTCCCCCAAAACATTGAAAGTCACACATGATTGGTTGAAGGACTGTCGGAAATGAAAAAATCTGATGATTTATTCAGTTTTGACAATTTCTGACTCTGATAAATTCTGTCATTTTGGCCATTTTTTTCATGTATTTAATTTTTTTTAAGATGGCATGCAACATTTGAAACCCAGCTGTGTGTTTTGGGGTTCATGGAGGTAAGCAAGTGGTTTGTCTCTGGCTTACATGTGCTGAAACAAGATAAACAGCGATACATGATGTTAGGGTTTGTAGTGGGGCACTTTGTAAATGAGAACTACATAAAAAAGAGGGTTTTTTTAGTCAGGTGTAGTGGTGGTTTGCTGGACCAAGAAGCTGATAAGGTTCTGTGTTCAGACAGTCTGACTAGCAAGAAGTCTGGTTTATTTTGTCGGTAGGGCCGTCTCTAAATGTAAGTGGCAGAAAATATTAATCTTACTCAGACTGGAAATCAGTTTCTAGGAAGACAGTAATGTCGGTAGAACATAATGCAGTGCAGACAGTTTTTATTGCTGATGGAATCTGACGCATTTTACTGCGAAAACTGTGGTCTGTGACTTAGTTCAGGAGCAGAAAAACTTTGAAGTCAGTCACACTATTTCGTATTTATCTTCTTCACTCCAAAGATAAGACTATTCTTCTGCTGTTACACTATTGCCGTTAATGCCTACAGAGATCATAAACTTGGTGATGTACTTGCTTGAGTCAGAATCTGTTATCTGTTCTGCTGCAAGTTTGATTTTCCTCTTTGAGCTCATAAAGTTGCATTGATTTGATTTTGTTTCTTTGGTGATATCTAGTTAAAAACAGCTTCTGAAGAAATACCGTTGCGCTGAGGAAAATCATGCTCATTTTTAATGCATCTGGAAAAAACACAAACCTGAGGGAAGCAGGGCTAATTCATTTTTTACCACCACCTCCTCCACCCTGTTTCTGAGTGTCTCTGCAATGTTCTTCTTCTCCCACTCCGTCTTTATCTCCTGCTCATTTCCCTTCCAATTATTTTACCTTCTCCTTCCATCTTCCCCCATCTGGATTTGCTGCTCTGTCTTCGTCTCCCACCTTTCCTCCCTCTGTGCCTTCATCCTCCTGGCTCTCGGCCAGACGAAGTCCTCTCATGACCGACACCTTCCAGCTCTATGACTTTCCCCGTCGCTGCTCAGCCTCTGCTGCTCGACCTCCCTCCTCATTACAACTGAGATTCAATTACCTCATGCCGGTCGTAATGCGGATTTCATACGCAATCTGCATGTTTGACATGCGATCATGAACATGTGTGCAACCTGGCTGACCTACTGTACTGTACCAGTCTGCTTTAACAGGTTAATCCCTGGTTGTCCCTGTTGACACAGACCTGCCATCGCGGCTTTAGTTCAGCGGACGCTGCGCTAACACATTTGCATCGCCATGATAATCATACTGCGCATTTACAGGACAAAAAATTTACTTATCAATTTATTAAAATGTTTTTGCAACACTCAAGTCGATATAGAGCAATTTTTTTAGAAAATTATCAACATGAAGGTAGAATTTGTGTCTTTATTTTGGAGTTATTATTGAAAATGTTTAATATTTAAGTTAATCGATGTAAGACCAGGGTTAATCTCACTCTGTAAAAAATACCTGTCTAAACATCTGTGAAAATCTGGTAGTAACTGTGTCAGAAAAATGACATTATAAAAGGGTTGAATACTATAAAAATGCTTTTGAATATAACGGCAATTGTAACATTTTTGAATATTTTTAGATGATCTAAATGCAGTAAAAATGGGTAATTTTGTGGCCATAAATTGTAAAGAAATACTTACAATATGTAAAATTACAGATTTTTGATGTGGACATAATTTAAAGGTTTTTTTACACTCAACATGTGAATTAAAACCATTTCTGTAATTTTATTAGACGTCATCTGTTACAAAACTAATCAATTTTTCAGTCCTTAATGTACATAATCCTTCTATAAATAACTAAAAAAAGTTAAATAATATTTTTTGCTGATTTAAATACAGTAAAATAGTATGTGTGAAGGTAGAATTTATGCCTTTATTTTTGCAGTTATTATTGAAGTGTTTAATATTTAAGTCAAGTGTGGTCAGACCAGGGTTAATCTCATACTGTAATAAAATATATGTCAAAACAGCTGCGAAAATCTAGCAGTCAATGTGTCAGTAAAATGACATTATAAAAGGGTTAAATACTACAAAAATGCTGTAGGTGATTTAAATGCAGTAAAAATGGGTAATGGTTTAAAAAAAATTAAAATGATAAAATAATAAATAAATACTGTATATTTAATTCATTTATTTAATTACTTGATATAATTTTAGTTTTTACTTGTAATTGATTGAAACGGGAAAAAGAGTTTGAATGATTCACCATTTTTCAATCCTTAATATATATTATTCATAGTTTTGTTTTTTTTTAAACAAGTAACAGAAAATAATCCCTTTTGCTGAAATAAGTTCAGTATAATATTGCCATTTTACAATCAAACAGTTTTACAGTTGAAATGTGAATAAATCCCTTTTTTCTGTGATTTTTTTTTTTTTTACTAGAGATTAGCTGTAATTCAGCTAAACAAGGGGAAATCTGTGAAATGTGTCCAAAGCAGAGTTGAGGAGTAAAAGCAGGTGATGTGTTCTGATTTAATTCAGATCAGTCTCTGCTGGAGAGCATAAAAACAGCCTTGTGAATAAAGCATGGTGTGCTGCAGAGGAGCTGTGTGATGGGTTTTAATTCTGCTGCTCTGAAGCTCACACTTGTTGTGTCTTGCTCCTTGTTGTGAATGTGAATCTGTCCTGGATCATAGGCTTGGTTTGAAAAAAAAAGGGTCTAAAGGGTAAAAGCATGAAAAGCAGAAACTCCAGGTTGGTTCAAGAGCAGGAACATCTTGTCAGGGAATTGCGTTTTTTTTTTTGTTTTGTTTTTTTTAGCTGTGCTCGTTCCAAACATGCTACATTTTGGCACCGCTGCTCGTATCACATTCCTGCTAACGGCTGCACATGTCGTACACTCACTCCTTAGGTGCATATGCTTGGCTGCGCACCAGCGTTCACCACGAATACACAAACACAGCCAGCGTACGCTTTCTTTCCCACGCACAAGAATATATGTGCTTTCACCTACATTCCCGCGCTCCCCCTTCTTTTTTTTTTTTTTGTCTTAGACATTGCAGTTTTGCAGGAGAGAATGTGTGTGTGGGTTGTAAGCTGGCAGTGAGTGCTAAGTGATTTAGAAGGTGAGTTTAGGGAAGGTACTGTGAGATGAGGCAAAAACTACGGGGCTTTAATGGGGAACATTTGCCTGCGAGCCCAAAAAAAAAAAATCTGAACTACTTTCTCAGCTAATATTGTGTTATGGCTTTCTTGCCCCACAGTTTTTGTAATAGACTTCACCGCTGCTTTTTCACTTCAGGTTAGACACTAAGCTGCATTTTGTTGTCTTGGTACTCTGTGCAAAATTTAGTCTAGTCTATTCTTCTGGTATATTTAAAGCATTTAAACCCTTTTTTTTTTGCAGTTAATTTTGGGTCTGTGGCACCAACCCCATAAAATTTAAGACAAAAAAGATAGATACTTGAAGACGCCACCTTCGGCTCTGCAAAGTTCTAACATAAGATGAGACAGTTTTTGTATTTTTCTAATTTGTTAATCAAAGAAATCTCTCTTTTGCAGCCCTAAATACACGTATGGACCTGTTGTTTTGGTGAGTGTGTTGGCAAAAAGCTGTCTTTTACACATCCAGCAGAGACAGACTTCAAAGATTTATATTTTTTGGCATTTACCCCCTAGAAATATACAGTAACTGTTGGGAAATTAAGAAGGGGAATGATATGTAGCTGGGGACTGACAACATTAGCTTCCATTTGTAGTTGTGTTTCTGGTGATTTGGCAAATATTCACTCTCAATTTGCTCCTGTTTGGTCTCCTGAGGAAGGAAGATGTTTGCAGATGTCTTGATGAAACCAAAACAATGAGCTAAAAAGACAGAGTTGTGAATTCCCTGTGGAAGATCGTTACAGTCATCTAAAACAAGATTAAAATGCCGACTAGCGCAGCGTTATCGAGTAAAAGGATCAAATGTTTTCATTTTTCAGCTTCTCTATCACTAAAATATGTTGCATTTCTCTTTTTAATCGAGTAAAATAGCTGTTACTGAGCAGAAAAAGCAATGTGGAGAGGTTTTCTTCAGGGCATTTTTCATCGTTTTGTGACATTGTAGACTTCCAAGCACTGCTATATTATATATTTTTTTGTTTTATTTTGTTATTCTTGATAAAAACCTGTTTAGAATTTACACACACCTAGATGAACTGTCCTTGAAAGTGTACATTTTTTTTAAAAAAAAAACGAAACATTTATAGCTGGCTTTTTTTCCACTAAAGAGTGTGAAGATGCTTTGAGCAAATGTTAAAGTGATCCCCACCTCAGGCCCACTGGGTTGCACATGTTTTCTGCCTGACACATTTGGTCACACAAGATTATAAAAATAAAATTCCTTTGTTGAAATTGATATTTTTGAAGGAGAATATTGCTAAACTTGTATCGTATTTTGTCCTTGAAGTAGTGAAAGACTTTAGGTGGCTGAATTCGTTAGGCATCTTGTTTTATACATATAATAAAAAAATGCATTGATTAGATGTTTTGAAGTTCAAAAATAAATCATGCGTTCTGTAGTAACCACACAAGTCATGGGAAAATGCCAGTTTGTCACGTGCAGTTTTCTAGGCGACCGATGGATGGATTATTTTCCGAAAATGTGTGGTTCGCAAGTTGGGTGAAGAGTTAAAACACATCTCCTTAACATTCAGTATGGAAAACAAGAGGCCTGTTTTATAAAATGCCACCCATCTGACAAATTTTCTTAAAGATATCCTGAAATACCACAAGCCTCGCTGACACATCTCAGAGATCCGTTTCCTCCATCTGTACTGGGTGCCGTCTTGTGTCTGGTGACAATATGAGAGATGCATTCGAAGTGAGAACATTTACGAAACAAAAGGCTTTAATTTGTTGCACCGAAGACGAGGTGCAGACTAATGTGTTCTGGTCCCGCTCCTCCTCTCGGCTCTGCAGGCTGGAAGCATGCAGCCTGTCACTGGCACTGCAGTGAGCCCAAACATGATATGACCTAAATAAACGAGCGCGTTAGGAAGGGAGCGCGCCTGAGGGATGAAGCAATATTCTCTCCCCTCGCTCTGTCGTCTTGTTTCCAAACACTTCAGTCTTCTGCAGGCTACGACTTGTATGCACGCATGCACGATGCAGACGTGCACGCCGGGTGTTGTTTCTTTTATATTGTTTCACCTGCAGAGGCTCTTATTACGAAGCAGGTGATTTCACGCTTCGAAGCACCTGCTTTACACTTTGTTGGTCGTTGTTTCTGCCTCATTATTCTATTATTCTACTGTTCTACCTCCAGCATGACTCAGGGGTCACCACTGCAGATTCCATTACAGAGCACATGAGCTGAAATCACGTTGTTTAATTGTATTTTTTGGGAAATTTAAATATGTTAAAATTGTTTAATTTTATCATGAAATGTTGTAAAAGCATAAATTACCATTTGTAATGGAACGGGTGGACCGTATTTGCAGTTTTGGCCAATTTTCTTACAGTTAACATGTAAATTAATACTTTTTTGTAATATTACTAGATATTATCTGTAACAAAACAAGGAAAATTTGTGAAATAATCATTAAAAACTGTTTTTAGTTCTTCTTTTACATAATTATTCTATAAGATAACTTGAAGTATTTTTTTTCTACATTTAATGATAATAGGATAGCATTATTTCACAGCCAAATGTCGTGAAAGAATTCATTTTTGTTTGTAAAATTTTTTTTATCGTGGATGGTGTTTGAAGTTTTTGCTAGTTTTCTTGCAGTTAACATGTAAATTAATATTTTTTTGTAATTTTACGAGATATTATCCATAACAAAACAAGGAAAATCTTTTTAAAAAATCATTAAACACTGTTTTTAATCCTTATTATAAATAGTTATTCTATAAGATAGCTTAAAATATATTTATATTTTTTCTAGATTTAATGACAAAAGAAAATTAAATGTAAAAGAATGAAGTATCATTTGTAATTTTTTAAAAATGGTCGATATTTGCAATTTATGCCTGTTTTCTTACAGTTAACGTAATGAATACTTTGTTTCTGTAATTTTACTAGAGATTATCTGTAACAAAACAGGGAAAACCTGTAAAATAACAGTTCAATCAGTTTTAATACTTAATAAACCTGATTATTCTTTCAAATAACATAAAATTACAATTTTTTCTCAATTTAATTGCAATAAAATAGCAGAATTTTACAGCGAAGCATTGTAAAAGAATGAAGTATCATTTGTAAAAATAAAAATTTCTAAAATGGCCAATATTTTCATTTTTGGCCTGATTCCTTACAGTTAATGTGTAAATTAATACTTTGTTTAATTATTGTTAATTAATTATTATTAATTATTTATGAAAATATTACTATTTTAAGTAGACAGATGGATGGTATTTGCAGGTTTGGCCAGTTTGTTACAGTTAGCATGTAAATTACTACTTTGTATCTGTAATACTACTAGTAACAAAACAGGTAAAATCTGTAAAATATCATTTAAAACAGTTTTTAATCCTTAATATACATAATTATTCTTTAAGATAATGTAAAGTAGCATTTTTTCTAGATTTAATGACAATAAGATGGTGTAATTTTACAGCCAAACACTGTAAAAGAATAAATCTGGCTGGTGGCTTGCAGACTTGGCCTGTCCACCTCACATTGGTCCAGAAGTTGCTCCTACAAAGCAGCTGTCTTGTAAAACATCCTCAAACGCAGGTTAACTTTGTTGTGTATCCTTTGCAGTCGCTCTCGGGGTTTCTTAAAGTGCAGAAATTTGCTGCTCAGACTCAGCTTCCCGAGACGTTTTCACAGTCCACGCTCCACTCCAGGCCTCCCCTCTGGTGACAGTGGGAAGTTTGATGTGTTTATGTGTGTTCCTGTGGCCTGGTCGGGCCTGAAAGCTTTATTGTGCGCTGCCCACAGAGCTGGAGCCTGGCACGGACAGATAACAGAGCCTCACCTCAAATACACTTTCTACTCGCTGCCATTACCGGCTCACAGGACAGGTTTCATTATGCAAACAGACAGCTCAGGTCCTGCGTGGAAGTAGGTGCATGGGTGGTTGTTTGTGTGTGTGTGTGTGTGTGTGTGTGTGTGTGTGTGTGTGTGTGTGTGTGTGTGTGTGTGTGCATGCTGCTATGTTATGTGTGTGTGGACAGTCAGTTCTCCTGGATTAAAGACCTTTTAATCCCACCAGATCCTCATCAGCTCAGAAGTTAGTGGGTACAACTTGTTAGTGGAGGAGTATGCTCGGCCCACATGTTAAAAGTCAGAGCTGCACGGCTGAATGACTCATGGTCCCCTGTTATGAGCTGCTCCAAGAGATGTGAGCCAGACTCTCGATGATGGATGCACCTCTCAGTTCTAGTTTGGATCAGCAACTTTTAATTGGGTCTCTTTTTTTTTTTTTTTTGGTGCCTCCTAATCCCCCTTCAGAGCCAAGAAGACATACATGTACTGTTTAAAGCAGGGCTCCTGGCTTCATTAACTGTGCTTTTTTCAGGATTTTTATATAATTCTGCTGCACTAAAGCAAAATTAAAACTCATTACATTAGATTTTTTTGAAGGAACTCGACAAATCTGCGTTTTATTTTCAATGCTGGATCCCTCAAGGTAACACTGAACTCTATAACGCAGGGGTGTCAAACTCATTTTAGTTAGGGGCCACAACAAGACAAAATATGACAAAAACGAGACACAAAACAACAAAAAACAATGAATCTAGTATTTGACTTTATGATCAAAACAACTTGTCATGGTCCAGAAATTATTTTAAATGTACAGTTTTACAAATTTACAGTTAATGTCTTCTCTGTAATTTTTACACTTTACAGAGTCGTCAGGCAGGCCGGATTGGACACACTGGCGGGCCGCTTTTGGCCCGCGGGCCACATGTTTGACACCCCTGCTCTAAAGTAACTGCTTGGATCTCAGAAGGCAGCTGGATTTCTTAAAGGCAATCTGAAGTACTAATAAGTATTGACTGATTTTTTTACCACTTTATCTGCAAGCTTGTCTCAACTAATCTCTATTCTCAATCACATTTTGAAGGGAATGTGGCAGGAAAGGTGGTCAGTTTCAAGGATTTTACCCGGAAAACCAGGGTTTGCATCTCATGATGGATGAGAGACCACCAGTCTCACAGCTAGGTTTTGTTTTCTGCGGTTGTTTACTTTAGATTTCCACTTGTTCTCTAGTTAGACTTGCCACAAAAACTACGTAGTTGGGCTTAGAAAAATATCACACTTTTAAAGATACTTTTCCATGAAGCTCGATTAAGTTTACGCACCACAATTACCTCAGAAAAATGTCATTTTGCTACATGTTTAAAGCATCCCCTCCATTTTCTGGGTTACCATGGTGACAAATCCTGGCTGAAATGGGGCGGCAGTGGAGCAGTAAAATAAATAGCAAAATATGTTGATTAGAAATCTATTTATGAAACATTACAAATATATGGTGTCAGAAAATATGTTTCCCCAAAACATACTCCAGATGGCGGTTTAGTTGTAAAGGAATGTAATTTTGTGCAGACAGGGTTGTTATTTAGAAGGCAGAACAAAAGTAAATGTTGCTCTTTATCCGTCGTTGAACAGGAAATCTCACCAGTTTAATGAAGCAGAGCTCATAAAGGGAAAAGCTATGAGCCACAGTGCACTGAGAACAGTCTATATGCTAGCCTTATTAGCCTAAATGAGCTACAAAATAACATAAAAAGCTCGCATTTGCAGCATATTAAATCATTCTCACCTGCTTGTGTAATACTGAAATGATACCAGGCCAGTAGTTGACCGGTGTGCACCTGCCCACATTCAGATGTTTTATGAAAATAGAACTATATCAGCTGGTGATCCAGAATAGCAGCTTTCGAGGAGTTAACCTGCTGCAGCGTTTGTTGTTGAGCTGCGATACACAAACTGCTGTTTACAAAATCTGTTTGTTCAAAACCGACAATTTCTTTGACACGGCGTCAGTTTGTTTGGAACCGACTCTGAGTAAACATTCGGTAAACATAAATAAGTCAGAGCTGCCAGTCTCCATTAGGTCGGGACAGTTCTGTGAAAGTGTGGGGGCGTTCACAGGTAGTGCCAAAAATAACGGATTCATTCGGGAAGACTTTTTATGTAGAGCTTTTCTGTTTATGAAAGTAAAACTGGCAGTTGTCTACCAGTTAGACTTTGGTTGCTGGGGTATCAAAGATGCGGCCCGCGGACCAAAACTGGCCCACCAGAGCTTCCAGTCTGGCCCGCAGGATGACTCTGCAAAGTGTAAAAATTACAGAGAAGACATTCAGTGCAAATTGTAAATTTGTAAAGTTATAAGTTTAAAATAATTTCTAGATCTTGAGAAGTTGTTTTGATCATACAGTAAAATACCAGATTGTTCAGTTCCAGACATCTGTGACTAAAAGTTTTGTGCCTTTGTAGACACACCGTGATCTGTAACTTGTACTGTGTAAATGCTAAACTGAGGCAAAATGTTGTTGAAATTACACTTATTTTTCTTCAGAAATTTCAGGTTGTTCCTAATGTTTTGTAAAAAGTTCATTAAATGCGAACATTTTCAGAATGTACTTTTTTTTGCACTAAAACAAAGGGAAATATTTGGAGTTGTGGTTATTTATAGGTTATTATTCTCTGAATTTACTGGTCCAACCCTCTCAATTTGGCCTGTATGTGGCCACTGAACACCGCTGGTACAGAGCAACCAAAACTCACTAGTTGACCTGGAGGCTACAGCCCTGATACCAGAAAATGGGTTTATTTACTGTATTGTGTGTTTGTAACTGACACTTTGGGTAACCAGCTTACTGGTCACCTTTGTTTTCCCTTTAAGCAGCAACCACAAAAAGATATAATAAAAAGTTCTAAATAGCTGACACAACTGAATGATCATTTAGAAGTATTCAAAATGCTTCAAAATTTGTCCGAAGTAACAAACTTGAGCAAAGAAGTGCAAAAATGACTTACAAACTGTCTAGAATTAATTGAACTCACATAAAATGACTCAAAAATAGTCTAAAATGGCATGAATCTGTGCAGAATTGTTAAAAAGAAGAATTGAAAATGCTTCAAAATTTGTCCAAAATTACATAAACTTGAGTAAAAAAGTGCAAAAATGATCCTGTCATACATTCTTGTTTAAACAAAATAAAGAAAGCATAATCGCTAATCGGAAAAAACATCAGATCAGGTCAACCTCTAATCTAGATGCTTCTCTACCATTTAGAAATGACCTAATTAAATGATAATTTCCCTTCAACGACCCACAAAAATACAAGCTATTTTCTAAAGAACTCTGTCGTTTCCTGTAGAGATCCAGTCATTCACTCTTTGACCTTTGAGTCAGGTTGCTACTGTTATATTCCAGCTATATTCCAGTTTATGTAGAGGAATTTCCCTAGAAGTGTGACTGCAGTGCTGAACACATAAATGAAACATGTCTGTCTAAATTTAAAAGATGGAAATCTGGATTATCAGTAATCCTGCCGTTCTCATGCAGTCAGCAGGTTCAGAGTTCTCTCAGTTAAATCACTACTGCTGCCTCTTATTTGTCCTGCCTGGACTCCGGGCACCGACTCTTTTGTTCCTTCTGGTGAGTCAGAGCCACAACAGCTGACTGTATTGTTCACTGTGTTTGAAGGATTCTTATTTACAGGAACTAAAAGGGACTCCTGAAAGTGCTATTGTGGCACCGTAGTTCTTCATGATCACCAGCTTTTTTAATCTTTTATCAGACAGAGGAAGTTGACTGATTCATTCCGTGTCGACATGTACTATCGGCTGCACGTGAATTGGCACATTTCCTTTGGGTTGCGAACTTTTATCATTACTTAATGTGATTTGTCTTTTTTGTTGCAAACAATCCCCAAAATGACACCATTTATAAGTCCTAAAACTACAAAAATAGAAAGAACTGCAGAAAAATCAACTTTCTGACGGTCTTTGAACTGCTCTTTTGGGTCATTTTAACCAAATCTGAGCTTAAAGTTGTGATTTTTCATCAAATTTGTTTCAGTCTGTGTCTAATTCAAAATTTTCCTCAAAAATAAACCGTTCACCTAAACCAGATGCTGTAAAAAACTAAACATTCTTCACTCCTTGGCACAACAGTGAAGCCAAGACTGACCCAACTGTGACGGTGGCAAAAATTCAGGAAGTTTTCAGGATGAACTGCAGGCAGTGTTTCCACAGAGAGACTGAGAGGACAAATCAAAGCTATTGGATCAATGTAACAAATGCAGCATGGCTCAGAAACAGTAAACAGAGGAGCAAGTTGTTGGAGATACATTCAGCATGGTGAAACATCTTTCTACAGCTGATGACCAGAGTAGAGAGAAGAAGTCTGGAGAGTGAATATTCATCTTCAAAATTACTTAAAATTTGTCCAAAATGACATAAACTTGTGCAAATCAGTGTAAAATGGTCAAAAATTACCCAAAAACTGTCTGAAATTACATTAATTTCCAAAAAATGGCTCAAAAATTGGCTAAAATGTCATAAATCTGTGTAGAATTATTAAAAATAGTAATTCAAAATGCTTCAAAATTTGTCCAAAATGACATAAACTTGAGCAAAAAAGTGCAAAAATGACTTACAAACTGTCTGGTATTACATGAACTCACATAAAATGACTCAAAAACTGTCTGAAATTACAGGAACTCATATAAAAGGACTCAAAATCGTCTGAAATGGCATAAATCTGTGCAGAATTGCTAAAAAGAATTATTCAAAATTCCTCAAAATTCGTCCAAAATGACAAACTTGTGCAAAATCAGTGTAAAATGGTCCAAAATTTCTAAAAAATGATCTGAAGTTACATGAATTCACATAAAATGACTCAAAAATTGTCTAAAATGGAATAAAGCTGTGCAGAATCTTGGAAAAACGTCCAACCACTGCTTCACCTTCTTATTTAGCTGCTGCTGACTGCCCAGTTTTCACCATGCGATTAATAAAGCTTCTCTCGTCACTTCACAGGGAGCTCAGCAATGAATAAGCTACGGCAGAGCTTCCGCCGGAAGAAAGACGTTTACGTGCCGGAGTCGAGTCGGCCACACCAGTGGCAGACAGACGAGGAGGCGGTCCGCAGCGGCAAATGCAGCTTCGCAGTCAAGGTGACTCTCCGCACTCTACACATAAACACACCCGCATGCACAAAAACTCACAGACACACAACCAGAATGCAGCGCTGACCTCACCGTGGCACACTCATAGCACCGAGAAACTTCTGCACGGCGCCTCCCTCCCCAAGGACGCTGCTAGTGATTAATCATAGGCATTCAGCGGGCGTGAGCACAGCTTTTATCTGGGTTGCGAGATTATCCGCCGTAGCCTTCCAAACCTGTGGGATGTGTGTGTGAACAATTGATTTCTAGCCTCCAAGAGTACCAGAACCATTTGACACACCAGTAAAATATGCAAAATCCAAAGAGGGTACAGTACAAGGTTGCTGCAAAGGGGCAGTGCAAGAATTACCTCTCAGGCCTGCAGTGCTGCAGCTCAATGAGTGGAGAGTTCAGCCTGTTTTGGCAACAAAACCTTTCACTTTTGCAAACAGAAGTGCAACGGTACGCTTCCTCTCATCACATGGGTCTGAAAGCTCAGGATGAAGGGTGACTGAACACTTCAGAGTCAGAATGAGAAGGAGAAATCACCATCTGGACAGCTGATTGTGCATAAGCAAGTGTACAGATTATAATTTCATGTTGCAGATGCGTTTTCTTTATCCTGTTTTCTTTTGAGCAAGAACTGGGAACTGGAAATACCTTAAGTGAAAGGAAGTGGTGCATGAGAGTTACCTTCAGATTTGTGTTCTTTGGTGGAGCTGGTTCCAAGCAGATGTTATGTTGAGTGGGAGGTTTTAGGATCTTTCAGACATACTTGCTTCTGTTAATCTGGGGACATTTGAATGTCCCAGTTTCATATCTGAACAAGCACCTTGATCGTTTTTCTGTAAAAACCACAGCAGCTATTCGACCTTGTAATGTTTCCATATCACTTTCAACATGACACAACTCTGAGCGGGAACAGAAAGTCCTGCACAAGTAACATATTTCAACTCGTGTGAAGCGATATGGTGAAGGCTTTTTCCTGAATTGATCAAGAAACATCACAAACAACAACACAAATGTCACCATCCACATGTCAAAATCACAGAACACCTCTCATTTTTTGTCTAATTTTTGTCGTTTGCCCATTTTTTTTGTCACTAACTTTTTTGTCTAATTTTTGTCTCTTTTTTTTTTCGTGTCGTTTGTCTCATTTTTTGTCATTTTGTTTCTCGCTTTTGTCGTTTTGTGTCTCAGTTTTGTAATATTTTGTCTTGTTTTTGTTTTTTGTCATTTTATGTCCGACTTTTGTCATTTGTCTCGTTTTCATCGTTTTTTGTCGTTTTGTGTTTCCTTTTTGTCTTGCTTGTGTTTTTTTCTTTTTTGTCATTTTGCGTATTGCTTATTTTGTGTGTCGTTTTGTGTTTTTTGTCTCACTTGTGTTGTTAGTGTATTTTTTTCATTTTATTTCTCGCTTTTGTCATTTTTTGTCTAATTTTTGTCCTTTGTCCATTTTTCGACGCTTTCTAACTTTTTTGGCAAATTTTTTGTCTTCTTTTGTTTAGTTTCGTGTCGTTTGTCTCATTTTTTGTCATATTGTTTCTCACTTTTGTCGTTAGGGTTAGGGTTTTGTGTCTCATTTTTACATTATTTTGTCTAGTTTTTGTTGCCCTTTTTTGTCTGACTTTTGTTGTCTCATATTTTTGTCGTTATGTTTCTCATTTTTGTTGTTTTGTTTCCTTTTTGTCTCGCTTGTGTTTTTTGTCCTGTTTTTTGTCCTGTTTTTTGTCGTTTTGCGTTTTGCTTTATTCATCATTTTGTGCGTCGTTTTTGTTGTTTTGTGGGTTTTTTGTCTCGCTTGTGTCAGTCTATTTTTTGTTGGTTTGTTTCTTGCTTTTGTCATTTTTTTGTCTAATTTTTGTCATTTGCCCATGTTTTTGTCGCTCTCTAACTATTTTGTCTAATTTTTGTCTCTTTTTTGGTTTTGTTTCATGTCTCTTTTTGTCTCTTTTACTGGTCCAGACCACTTTTGATCAAATTGGTCTTCATGTGGCCCCTGAACTAAAATGAATTTGACACCCCTGCTTTAAACGAAGCTGCGGTGTTAAAGTAACCTACATCTGAGCGACAGGATGCTATCTAACAGATTGATGAAGCAGCAGCGTTACGTATGCCACGCTTGAAAAGAGCTTATGTGTGTTGGTTTGTGGCTTTAAGCGCGAGTGTGTTAATTTTATCCAACCTACATTCAAGATCTCCTCTAAGCTTCCAAATACACCCTTCATCTCCCTCTCACACAAACACACCTTGCCTAATTTGCCTCACTCAAAGCTGGAGTTGTTTGTTAGCGGCTGCTCTGATCTTTCTTCACACGACTATTTACTTTAAAGTGTTCTTTAATCTGTGTCTTTTAAATAGGTTTTTAATAATCATTTAGGTAACGACCCTTCATTAAAAGCAAGTTTTAAACTCAATAACTGCAGCTCAGATAGTGCAGGTAAAAGGAAAATGTCTGATTGTCATGCTTTCCTTCAGCCACACACGCTTCTCCACCAGCGTTTTCTTTTTTTCCTTCCACTCTGGCTTTCATCGTGTCGGTGCAACCTACCATGCTGCTCCTCTGTACAGCTCGGCCCTCCCCCTCCTGCTCCGGGTGCCTCAGAGGAGCCCAGTTCTGTGTGGGTTGGAATAGTTGCAGTGAAATTATCACCGGCTGCCGCACTATTAGAGTAACCGGAGCACATGCAGGGGAGAAGGGGAAAGAAGAAAGGCTGTTTCAGATGACTGTGGTGCTCAGATTGGGTAAAATTAGCCTTTAATGCTGTGGTTTGAGGCTTCCCTCAGCTCTCCCCTCTCACCCAGACTACAAATCTAAGTTTTTTATGCCTCTGATTGTACAACCTGTTATTGGTGTGTCATATTAAGCAGCATCTGTGTTTATTTGTGTGTACATTTATGCATGAGTGTGTTGTTTTTCAAGAGAAAATTGCCCACACAGACAATTATTCACGATTCAAGGTGATTGTCAAAGGCATAAAAATGTAGAGTTGCTTTTTTGTATGGAAATGTCAGTCTTATGAGACCTGCCGAAAGCTGGAGATGAGATTAGATTGAATTGCATTTGTGCGCGTTGTTTACCATCTAGAAAAGATGAGAAGGAAATGTGTTTACGTGTCCTTGGTAAGCCTAAACTGTGAACACTCATCTGTATGAAAATGGATGCATGTGGTTTTGTGTGAGTTTGTTTTTCTGCAGATATAAACACTTATTCACAGCATGCAAACAGAGCTGCAACCATGAAAAGATTAGACAACATTTCAATTCATTTTTGTATATTTGGGTAACCAATTAATTACAGTTTTTAAGAACACAAAGGCAAAGTGTCATTAGTTAAATTATGTCTTCAAGTTGTTTTTGAGCAAATATTTGCGACTTTTAGCTTCTCTTCTTCTTAGAGTTGGACAAGTTAGTTAAATTAATCAGTTAAATGATTAATTGAACTATTAAATTAAGCACTTGTATTTTGATAGATTTTGATGTTACGTTCTTCCTTTATGATATATTTGGGTTTTGGACAAAACAAGACATTAGAGTTAGAACAGTTGGAACAATTAGTTAATTAAATGATTAACTGATAACTATTTCATTAAACATCAACTGTTTTGATAATCTGTCATCGTTTTGGGTCATTTTTTAGGATACAAAAGTCTAAATTTCAAGTTTCCAGCTCCTTAAATGTGAATATTTTCATGTTTCTTTATTTCTGTATGACAGTAAACTGAATATCTTTGGATTTTGGACAAAATAAGACATGAGAGTTGGAACAATTAATTGATTAATTGTTAACTATTTCATCAAACAGCAATTGTTCCGATAATCAGTAATTGTTCTGGGGTATTTTTTTTTAGGATAAAAAAGTCGAAATTTTACATTTCCAGCTTCTGTTTATGTTTATTTTATTTATTATTAATCACCATTTACTTGTAAATACAAGAGATTTATTGCCATACAGCTAATTTCCATCTCTAATCCCATTAGCAGATCAAAAATCAAAAATAATATCAAACCATAACTGAACAAAGACATACAAAAAAGTAAAAACAAGCAACAAGCGATAACACATAGTGCACAAAACAGACACAAGCTGGAGGACCAAGGCAAGCTACTAAGCAGTAATTAATTAATATTTACACATGATTATATTGCAAATATCCCTTTGTTGCTATTGCACATATTCCTCTATCATTACTGCACATTGTTGTACTACACTGACCCCTCTGTCACTATTACACATAATTGTGTTGCACATTTTTCTTCATCACTGTTGCGCATATCCTGTCTACATTACAAATAATTACACTATACATGTCCCTTTAATAGTTTTGCTTCTTAAATATGAATGTTTTCTTATTTATTTCCTCTTTTATGAGAGTAAACTAAATATCTTTACACAACATGACATTAGAGAATGTCATGTTGGGCTTTGGGAAATATATTTGGCACATTATATAGACCATATAACTTATAAATTGATTTAAAAATGAATAGATGGATTAATTGACAGTGAATATAATGGCTAGTTGCAGCCCTACATGCACCTACAGCACAGACCATTTCTTGTGATTTATGACCAGCACATTTCTTTTCTATAACTCTTCAGGGAGATCCATCCATGGGAAGCAACCCCACCACAAATTCAGTGTCTGTCTAACTAGTACTAATATAGTTTCATACTAGCATGTATGTGAATTCCCACCTGCACCGCCTTCATAGCCTCTGAGCTGTAGAGATTTATTGCCTTTGAACAAAGCTTGGTTAGTTGCTTCCTTTTGTTTCTCATCTTTCTGCTGAAAATGCTCAAGCTCAAACAATGCTCAGGACACAGAGGAAGAGTGTGAAGTGGTTGATTGATTGCTCGATCGATCGAAATATTAGCAAAATTGTGCAATAACCGTGCAATATCCAAATCGCAGAAGCTGCAATTTTTTGATGAAGGTAAAATGTGCCACAGCATCCTATTATAAATGAAGTACTGTGGTGCTACAGAGATGACCCGGCCTATAAATCATGTTCTCCAGTCAGCAGAAAAAAACACATCATCATTTTTATGCTTTTTCAATAGAAAGGGTTTTATATTCACTATAATTGTGACTCATATTGCAATATCTGTCAAAATAATTGCACTATTTTCTGCATATTGTTCAGCGCTAGTCTAATCCACTTTGTTTGTTTCCCATTTATCAAGCTATGGATGTATAAACACTGGATTCTTAACAGACAGCCAGCGAACCATGATGAGATACTCACTGAGTTTGACAAAAACTCAATTGGATTAGAATCACATACTCAATCTTACAGATAAGATCCTGAACAGAAATCTTGAACTTCATCTGTCTTGTTCGAACCCCGTGCTTCTTATCCCCTTCAAAGATGTACAAAATCTGAATTTAAATGCATCCCAGCGTCTATGTATTTGTCCTGTTAGCTCTCAGTCTATTTCAGGTACAGAAGAAATTACATAAAATATCTTAAGTGTTGCAGCTGCAGCACATTTCTACAAATATCACGTATAAACTGCATCTAATCATAGCCCACTGTGGGATTAGTGCCAAGTGAGACTAATCCTGGAGTTCGCCCACAAACAAATCAGGGTTTCAGAAGCAAATTACTCGACACATGTACAGCATGCTGTTCAGGTGATATTAGTCACGTTTTTTTTTTTTTTTTTTAAGTCGCTTTGGTTGAGCGCATCTGTTAAATGCGACTGTTTGAGCCCCCAGATTGTTGCTGGCAGCGAGTTGCTAACAGGACGGAGTAAGACACCACGACGAAGCATCTGTTGTGACACTGGGAGCCTCCCCTGCGTTTACTCATCTCGCCTCCGCCACGTCTCCTGGCTGATCCTCTATTAGCTGCGCCGCTGCCTCCATTTTCCTCGCTCCCCGCAGCTGCCTCCTCGCATCAGCATTGTCCTCGGCGCCCACGCACTTTTTAGTTGGGTTTTTTTTTGCGCGTATTTACGTGCATGAGCGTGTACACATGTGTATTCTAATACGGCGACAATGTGACTCACAGCTGTTGCGTCACGCTCTCGAAATAGCAGGGCCGGAGGGTGGGGGGGTGACAGGCGTGGGTCAGCGACACTCGCTGTGTGTACGTCTATAAGGAAAGGGTAAGGACTTCCTCTCTGGCCAGGCATGCACAATGGATCCTAGGGCAGTCGGGGTTGTGACTCCGGAGTGACACATAGCAGGGTGTGATGCTGCTTCAGGCTCAGGAGGAGGAAGGAGGGAGCTTCAGGCTGGAAAAGGCATCAGTTTCTCTTCATTCAGTTGCATGAATACAGTTGTGAAGTAAAGTTTACACACACTTGTAAAGACCATGATCCTGTGGACTGTGCTGATGAAACAAGTCTGTGTTAGAAAGTCAACAAATTTAGTTAAACTGCACCAATTCTGTCAAGATGAATGGTCAAAGATACAACTTGCAGCTTGTATAATGCGACCAAAACCCATGTAATTAAGGTGGAAATTGCCCAAGGACGTTAAACCAAATATTAGAATTACTGTATGTATGTATATTTTTCACCCAGCAGATTTGGTCATATTGTGCAGAACACCTATAATAAGTCTATGAAAGAACCAAAATGCATGATTGTTTGACGCATGTGTTTCAGTCATTTCATCATAGAAAACAGAGTTATAGCTAAATATTATCTTTATCTATAGAGCGCTATGGAGTTACCGCACACACAACATGGTGTATGTGAAGCTTCTTCAGGTCCAGGGGGAGGAAAGAGGGAGGTTCGGGCTGAGGAGGAAATGTTCTCTCTTCATTCAGTTGCAGTTAAACTCACTCATGCTGGATTCCTTTATTAACTACTGGACGACAGGGTTTCTCCCCGGAAATTGGGAATTGGAGCGAGCGCATAATGTGATCGATCATTCGCTGCGGCTTCCTGAGCCGAGTCTGACTGATCCTGACACATCTCGTCTATTGATTAATTAGTCGCCAGATAACCATCATTTCCTCTTTTTGCACATGTGGAAATACAATAGTTCTGCCATTTTTCCTTGAACTTTATTTTAAAAAGGTGTCATGATTTTCTCTGATGTGAGCGGAGGCATTTCATTGTTTACTCACAAAGGAACACGGGGAAGGGAAATTGTCTGAAAAGGTCAAAGCAAAGCAGCATATGAAACTGTAATGGAGATTTTTTACCCTGTTTACATGTCAAAATAAGCAGTAAATGCCACGGCTGAACATTTTTCTCATCATCGCTGAATCAGACTTCTGGGATTTCATACATAGCGAACCTAAGGTTTTCTGTGTCAGTACTCTTTTTCAGAACTGGTTTCTGATTCTAACACATAAGATTGAATTACTCCAATAATATAACTTGCCATTGTGTATCATAGAAATGTTTTACAGTGTTTGAGCAGCGTTATAGGTGAGCTGGTGTGCTGAGCTGCAGCGAATGGAAGGAAGCAACAGTGCAGAGTTGCATCTAAGCCATTTTAAGGCAGAAATGGATTACTTTCATGGAAAAAAAAAACTTCTCTGACACACAGATGAGATTTTAGGGGTTAAATCATCAACCAGAGACTGAACTTCACTGTAAGACCAGAGTGTTTGATGACGATGACCTAAATAAAGGCGACAAGCTGAGATGCACTGGCCTTACAGTAAAGTTCTTTTTTAAAAATGTTATTAGACATGTTGAAGCAGCCCCTGCCATAATATACTGTGGGAAGTCTTTGAGTAGTTGGGATTTAATAATGTTGCACAGTAGTTTACATTTCATGCTGAAGCATCACACAATTATCAGTTCAGTATATTGTGTACAACCGTAATTTTTTGCTCAGAATCTGCTTTTCAGAGGAAGTCCTATCAATAAATATATAAAACAATGCTGTTACGGCTGCACAAAATTGTACAAAAAACACACAACACAAAAACACAGACCTTGCTTTGTTCAGTTTTTCTGTGATATGTACTGCGACATAAAAAAAATCCAGGCAACTCTCACAAGAAGACTGGGATAACTCTGAAAAGAATTATTTTAATCTACAATGATTGGGGTAATTATGTAGGGGAGTGCGAGTGAGCGACTGACAAGAAACAACAAATTGCAGATCAGCACAGGTGTTAGTAATGACATAAATTAAGGTTCCTTTTAAAGTTGTTTTTAGCTTGAAAAAAATGTTTGGAACCTTTCCAATATTTTAAAAAGCTTTTATACAGTGTTAAAGAAATGCAGTTTCTCATTATTTTGGTCAAAATATCATTCAGCAATATTACTTGCGCCCCAATATGCTTACGATCTTTTCCTTATTGTGCGATTATTTTGATATATATAGATATATGTCCTTATTATAGACACTGTACAGTGCTTCACAAAATGAAAACCAAAACAAACACAGTACTAGAAAAGGTTCAAACATTATTGAAATACATAGAAGATAGTTAAAAGGGAATAAAAACATCAGGAAAGACTCTCTCCGGTATGTTTTAAGGAGAGACTTGAGCTGAGTGACTCAGCCGACCTGATTTCCTCCTGCAGATTATTCCAGAGCCTCGGGGCCCCGACTGCAAACACTTTGTCCCTTTTTAGTTTCATTCGGACCCCTGGAAGAGATAAAAAACCTCTGCATGAGAATCTCATCACACTCTCACAGGATCACACACTGAATCTCCCAGTTTTCCATTTATTTCATTTCTCGGAAACGGTTCAGCGTTTTCTCCATGGGCAAAATTAGGAATCCACTCGGGAGCAATTGAACCGCGATTGACCTCCAAATGCTAATTAATTAGGTGTGTAAATCATCAGTGCTCTGGTAGCAGGGGGATATTAGACAATCTGAACTCATTTAAATACCCGGTCTCATTCTGGAGTTTATTATCGTAGTCTTACTTAAACTTCAGTAGGGATAGCCACAGGAAAGCTTCGTCACAGCATCGCTCACGCTCTCTTTTTTCTGTCTTTGTGCCCTGCAGTACCTGGGCCATGTGGAGGTGGAGGAGTCCAGAGGCATGCACATCTGTGAGGATGCGGTGAAGCGGCTGAAGACGGTAGGTTTCGCTGGAAAAACCTGTCTGTACTTCCAGGAATGAGGCCTCTGAACACCAGATTTCCTCTCTGTCTGTTCCTTCTCCTATCTTTTCCTTCGTTGGTTTCCTTCCTTCTATTCTACCGACACCCTACTGACTTCTTCTAACATCTTTTATCACAGCGGCGCTCCTTCATCTGCCTTCTTTTTCCCTAGTGTTTCATCATTGTTTACTCCTGCTGCTCTGTACGTAGAGGCTCGAGTGGGGCTGATTGTTGCCGTTTGACAGCGAGGGTCTCCACCCAAAGTTAGGGTGTCAGGGGTCAGCCACAAATGCCTCTTCCTCTCTAGAAACCCTCCTCATATACCGTCTCAGCTGGGGCAGATAGGCCGGCATGTACTTCCTGCTGCAGCAGATTCCGGCGGAGTTGCGTAAAAAGGAACAAATTCCAGTTTGAGGAGCAGGAGGAGGGGAAGGCGGTTGCTTTTCTGTGTTGTTTGCCAAAGGCCCCACCCAGGTCACCAACTCTAGTGGGTGAAGGAGGCTGATTCTGTACAATCGGAGTCTGTACAGGTGGATTAACACGTCATTTCTCTGGGCTTAAATTCGATTCGTGTGCCAGCAACGGTTATGAAACTCCGGCTTTCAGTTTCAGTTTAAAATGACTCAGACTAATTGAGAATTCACACCCTGTTTCTCTTCTTATCAGCACCTATTCTTCTCGCTTCATAAAAATGCGTGAAGGGCCTTTTTATTCCCGTTGCACGTTCTCCTCGATGAGCTGTTGAAGTCTACTTGAGCCACGAGAGCCATTTGTTATTGTGATTACACCGAAAAAAGAGGCGGGGGAATATTTTCATATTTTATGAGTACAATTTAACACATAGTAAACACTTAAATTTTCATGCTGGTTAACCCTCTGAATCCCAAGCAGTTTCTATTTGCTGTTGTCACATTTTTACTCACTCTGGGCTCATTTTTGACTGTAATATAAAGTCCTGCACCTCTAGGGAAACAAAACAACCATGGCTAGCAGTAGAGAGAACCAAAAAATGTCTTTTGGACACAACAGTTAGAATGTCATTAATCACAAAAAAACCCATTCAATTCTATTTCTTTGATTTATTTGTTTTGAAAATATTGAAAAACCTCGAATCAACATGATACAGCTATAAACATGCTATTGATCTTTTACTACTTACATTTTTAATTTGTTTTCATAAGACACAGTGTACACAGCCTGCAGTTCAGCCAGAAAGTCCCTGGATTTTTTTTCTTGTGTGACTGTTGGTCACAGCTGAGTTACGAGTGACTTTGTGGTTGCGTTAGGGAATGCAAATTTTTTTTTATTTTTTATTTTTTTTAAACAGAATATTGTTATAATGTTTAATATATTTTTGGCAAGATTGTATACAAGACATACAGAATAAATGTATTTTGATGAAAAACCACCATTTTAGTTTCCCGACTGAATGGCACATAACAGATGATTAGTTCAAGGAGTGCTGGAAGGTTGAAAATGTAACGATTCTCTTAGCTTTTACAGTTTCCAGCTCTGATAAAGGGTGTAAATTTGTAAAGACAACATGCTTGTCCAACTCAGTCTGGGGTTCAGAGGGTTAGTTTTTACAATTATTGTGTCAGTTTGCTCCGTTTCTGCATCAGTTTATGGTGAAAATGTCTTAATTTATGTAAAGAAAAACACAAAATTCAAAACATAGTGGAATATAAATGTATTTAATGAAGTTTTTCACAAGATTCAGTGTATGTTTGAGGTCATAATTCCTATTTTGAGAGCATAAAGATCCAGTACAAAAGAAAAAAAGACTCACTCCTTTGTAAGGCATATTTAGCAGATACTGACAACAAAAGGCTTCTGCTATTTTTATGTTCTACTATAAGACACACTTAAAGCACATTTTTATTAGACACCAAGGGGCTGCTCCACACATCACATGCACATCCAGCAGTGCATTTTCAAACAGGGCTCGTATTTGTAGATGGAGCTCAGTGGTGGATAAATTTGTAAACACACAGGAAGAGAAGTGCACCCAGAGGCGCAGCAGACAGACAGACAGACAGACAGACAGACAGACTGTGTAGACACTCAGAAACATACATATTCCCCACAAAGGCCGTGCACAGATACAATAACCCCACACACAGCGAACACTTGATGAGGTCACGTGGTGAACACGGACCCCGAGGCCATGAGGTCTTATTGAGTTACAGTCATTTTAACAAGGCGGACAAAATGGAGCCAACTGAAAAGGAGGCGGGTGCTGCTGCCTCCCGTCCTCCTGCAGGCTGCCGCTATCTGACCCTCCTCGGTCTGATGACATTTTCTCCTCTGCCTCCACTGCTGCTGCTGCTGCTGCTCTCCATCGCTGCCCAAAGGCCTTAATTGTAAACCGGCACAGGCACCGCTTTATTGATCCGCATTCATAAGCAGGGTGGGAAATTAACACCGGCCTCCAAAATGTGAGCTGCACTGGCATCATTTTAAGGCGACAAACTGTTTTCTGGTAAAGAAAAAGGCACCCTGGCAGTTGATTTTATCATTCTTGCAAAGTATTGAGGCCTGGTCTAGTTTACCTGCAGGAAAACAATCAAGGTTCAAGGTAACTTTATTTATACTTGTGGGTAGATTTGTTTTGCAGAAAAATGACTGCGTTTGGCTTTCTGTTACAAAACAGACATTGAACCTGACAGGCAGGTACTTTCTTGAGTGATAAACAAGACAAAGGACAAAAACAATCGCTGTTTGTTGAGAACTGCATGCTGTGTTCTAAGATGGTGCTCGAATGTGCCCACCGCAGAGTTAGTTTCCTCTTCCTGGTTTGTTTCCTTGTTAGGCAGCTCCCTACACATGAGCATTGTTGTTTTCTTCCCTCGGTTTTCCCGTCGACTTTACCAGAGCTGAATAATTAATGGATTTTAAATTGAAATTGCAATTTGAGACGATGCAATTAGAAAATCACAAATGCTGATTCCCACTTCCTATGAAAATGATCCAAACTCTGATGGTGAGTTCACTTACACTGATGAGAAAGTAACAGTACAGCTCATGACTTCCTGTTGGGGTTTAAAGTTCACAAATGACCAGTGATCTAACGTGACTTTGGGTTTTATTTCTTCCTTATTTCTAACAGAACACGTTGAGTTGCAACTTAAGAGAAGAAAAAACAGAAACTGAACAGTACTTACAGAGAAGTTTACTGCTAGGAAACAAAGAAAACACTTTAGAGGCTAAATTAGAACCTGACCCTATTAAGAGCTCCATCTTTTTAAGGAAGTACAACATGAATCCGATCCCTGCTAGTATACACATAGGAGATGTGACTTTTATTCCTCATTTTCAAACATAAAAAAGAAAAATGAAAGTTGAATTTCTTTGATTATTGATTTTACAAAAATGTTTAAAACCTGGAATCAACATGTACAACTTTTTTCCAAGTACCCACGTGTTACCAATACTTGGAAAAAAAAATAGTGACTGTACATACTATAGGAATTTATGACTTACATTTTAAATGTTTTTTTTCTTTACTCGTCTCTGCTCTTTGTAAACACAAGTGAAACTGAGTTTTTGTCTCTTGGTTGCAGCAGAGTCACTAATGACCTCATGTTTACAGTGAATAGTGTAGAATTTTTTGAGTTTTATAGAATCTTTTATGTACCTTTTAAATGAGTCTTGCGCAATAAAGGATTTTTAAAATGACTTATCAGGATTTTAAGCTTCAGTTTTTCAACAAAACATGTTACAGAGGAGTTCGAGGACTGTCGGAAAGCAGAAAATCAAATGATTCTTTATTTTTTTTAAGTTTCTGGCTCTAATAAATGGTGAAACTTCTGCATTTTAAAAAACCTGGTGGCAACTTTTGGGATTCAGATGTTAAATAACGCTGCAATTCAGTCTTCTGTTTTTTTATTTATAAATCAAACTTTCAGGTGTTGTTTGTGTGTGCTCATTGATCAATGTATAATACGTGGTTCAGGTTCATCTTCGCGTAAGCCAAGTCGCATTATTTAACAGCCACACCTCGTACATTTTGCAGCATGTCTGACCCTGAGTTTAAACACTCAAGTGAGTGGTTTTATAAATTAGATTGACAGTCACACTCTCAGTGATGTCTCCTGTGATCAGTGATTCATTACATGTTTTATATTTCTTGCTTTGTGAATACTGATCTTTAAAAAAACAGCCGGATATATTCAAACTTGTTCAGCTCTAGACTTTACATCGAGATCACACAGAAGAAAAATAGCACTCCTTATCATTGTGAAGGTTTTACAGATGCTAAATCTTGACAGTTTAAACATTCATAACACAAGAGTGTTAATATTCTGGTATTAACATTCAGCGCTGGACCTCGGAGCAGCGGAGCAGCAAACAGAGATGAGTTGTGCCGTACTGCGTCACTCTGCCCTTCACTTCCATCAGATCTCTTCCTATTACCGTCTGTTTTCTACTTAAGTCATTTTCAGACAAGAATAGATGTTTGCAGCCTTCCTCACAGTTATCTCATGTTGCTCTATTTGCAGCTTACAAAAAGTGCATGTGATGGACAAAATGAGGTTTGACTGAGGAGTTTGTGACGGATGCTTTGAGTCGTACGTGTTCAGCCTTAATGCAGGTTTACAGACAGCAGCCTCCTGATGCCAGTAATCCAGGTCAAAGCTAGACTGTCACACCAGCCCAGGACCACCCTTTAGGCAAATATACAATTAGCGAGGCCCCGATAGATCTCAGTCCATCCTCACTGACTCCTTAATAAGCTGACAGTTGCCAGGCAACAAATACAGTCCCTACCAGTGGAGAGCAACTTAATATTCCTCAGCAGTTAACTCTGTTTCCAGGAACTAATAACTAAATTGGTCAGAAACCGTGTTCCCCACCTGTAGGCAGTTAGTGTGTGTTGTGTGCTGATGAGGAGGATGCTGTTTCCTGAAATTTAGTCACATCACCAACACAGTCTGGCAGCATCAGCACTAAATATTAGATCAGACAAAAGAGAAGAAGAACAGTGAGCACATTCTGTGTGCTGAATAAAAGCAGAAGGGGAGTGAGTGTTGAGTTTCCCAGTGATCCAGAAGCTGCATGTTGGTGTCCAGCTGTCAGTCAGTGTGTTTGTGAGTGTTACAGCTACAGCTTTGGGGCGACGCCGCTGTTTCCCCAGCAGCCTTTGGGACGGTGATGAGAGTTTTCTCACAGCTCTGCGACCCATGACTCAGACGGGAGGCTGGAGGAGGAGGAGGAGGCTGCACTGCGGTACCATCAACCTCCAGGCTGCCCTTTTGTGTTGTCGTCACGACGTCACTTCCTGCTGCTGTTGGCTGGTGTCCCGGCGGCTGGAGGTGTATTCTGGGTTGAAATCGATCACATCAGCGTATACAGCATTTTACTACTGGTCCACAGTTGTTACCAATACTGTAAAAAACTGGTGATTCTCTATAATGCAGATATTTTACTATTTTGTTTTCCATACTTGTCTTATATGTTTCAGAATTTATTTATTTATTTATTTATTTATTTATTTTTTTTTTTTTTACAGAATCTGGTGCGACTGGTTTATTTGGGGCAAATTTCTAAATGAGACAGGTAGAATACATTAATTTAATGAAATATCAAGATTTTACGGTTAGTTTTTGGGTAATTTGTCCAACAAAACCAAAAGTCACACATGAGAAATTCATAAATTCTTAGTTTCTGGCCCTGAAAAATGGTGTACCTTTGACGTTTTAAATAAACAAAGCAAAACATCCCTGACAGACCTGCTGGTTTTGTGGTTCAGAGGGTTAAAGTCACAGTTTCCCTCAGATGTCTCTCCACCCCCACTGGAGATATTTCCAGAGCACATTATGGAACACACAAAAGTCCTTATCTTGCTTTTAGGGAGAACTCCTGTCATGCCTGGAACTCGTCTCATAAAAGGTCACAGAAATACAAAACACTGGGAATGTCCTGTATTTGCAAACATCCTCTTTTCTACCGTCGAGTACCGTAAAATCTGTTGTCCGGGTTTAAGAACACCCTGTCTCACTGTAGATATTTATTCAATGCACATTGCAAATGTTGTAAGGGGCGAGTAGTTGCACAGTGGAGGACATTACACAAGACGTTGCATGTGTCGGGGGTGTTACTGCTGGCGTTTTGGGGACAGAACAACCGTCACGCATCAGCTGATTGTACCATTTGACTGCGGGTGGTGAGGTTGTCTGTCTGAAAAAGGTAAAGTATGTTCAGATTAACGTTTTTATCAGCGCAGAGGTCAGCGAAGTAACTTTCCTGCTTCATTTGTCTCATTTTTGCCTTGTCGGCTTCATCTATCAAACCTCAGCTATCCTTTCTGCAGAGGAAGCTTTTCCCGCCCATCTCAGTTCACACATTGCATACTTGAATATTGCATTTTTTTTGTTGGTGTTATACTTTTTTTGTCTTTTTAAGCAGGTTTTAATTGCAGAGAAAATGCCTCCAAACCCTTCTCCCTCCACACTCCCGTTCTAGTGTAGAGATTTATTCCCTCTAACCGTAGCTACTAATACTAGCTGTGCAGGCTTTCTCATCATCTGCATGTCTGTTTGGTTCTCACAAACACACACACTCACACACCCACTAACAAGCGCTTAGCTCATTCCAAATGAATCTCCAGTGCTGGTTAACACGTTAAATCATGCATTAACATGGTGCTCGGAGTGCCGTCTCCACCACGGCTGTGTAACAGGAGCAGAGTGGCACTCCTTTTCACAGCTTATGGGGAGGAGACGGACTCTCAGGGAGTAGGGGGAAGAAGGGGGGATTAAGACTAGGCCGGGTCTGTTTTTGGGGCGTTTTTCTCTCTTTTTTTTTTTTGTTTTTTGCGACGGCCTAAACTTGACCCCTGACTCCAGCTGACCAGTGAACAGTCACAAGCTCGACTCAGGGGTCAAACCGCCGTCTGTGGGAATCCGTTTCTGTCTGCTGAACCACCATGGAAAGGAATCAGAGGAGAAATGGGATGAAATGGGATTTGGGATTATCCCCACCGCAGACACACACCTGAAGGTCTGCCACCTTTTATCTGCTCTGTCCAGGCTGCATCGGTGCGCTCGCTCAGCTGTGGGACGCTGTTGTCCTGGAAAGGGTTGTTCTTGCTTTATTCAAATCACAGAGGAACATAGGGGGTGTTGCTTCCTGCTGTCTGCTGGGAAACGGTTACATGTTGTCTACTGGCTTCCACTGAGGTCGTACTAAAAACATCTGCCAGTGTGGAGTGATGTGGAGCTGCTTGATCCATCGTAGGGCTGCATGATGTCGGGAAAAAACTGGCATTGCAATGTTTTGTTTCTCTGCTACATGAAGAAACAGCTTAGTTAATATACACTGGGAAAAAACAGTCATTTTCAGAGAATTTACTGTTATTTTATAGATTTTCTTGGTTTTCTGAAATTACAGTCAACTAGTAAAAAAACAGGAAAAATGCATTCTTTTACATGATAATCCTAAAAAAAACAGGCCAAAATTATCAAGAATGTCCACATCAAAATCAGTATTTTTTTACAAATGGTAATTCATTTGTTTGACACCAAAATTACACAATTACAACACGACACATTACAGATAATTGTCAAAAAAATATGTGTAATAAATATGTGTATTAAGGACTGTTGTTTTTGTTTTCTTTCACATATGTTTTAAATTGCAGAAATTTGTAAATGTAAAAAAGTTGCACAACGTCCTGTGGTGTCGTTTATGAAGATTTTTGTTATGTGCGCTTTATTGTGTATTTTTACAAACCCATCACTGCAACGAAAAAGCGCACTGAGACCTAGTAAATGTGTGAAATGTTAGTGTAACTCCCCATGTTTTATATGCAAAAAGAATCATTAATTTATGTAGTTATCTAGTTTCAAATCTATTGCCAATCAAAAATGAATCTGCAATCGTAGCGCCGGTGCTACGCCGGGCTCTGTAGGGTTAAATAAAATTTAACCCTCCCGTCGTCCTGCGTGCCAAATTGACCTGTTTTTAAAGTTTGAAAATGCAGAAAAAAATATATTTTCACAGTGAAACTTCTGATGTCCACATTTTCAACATTTTTGGGAATTTTTTGAACATTTGGTGGGAAAAAAAATGTTTTAAAAAAAGTTTCTTAAGATCATTCATAAAAAAATCTACCAAAATCCAGTGAAATTCACTGGATTTTTGTTGATTTTGTGTGAATGTTCTTAAAGACAATATTAGATATTATAATTAGATATTATAAGTTTTACTCTAATTACTTTAGATATTTTTAGGATTTTTTGAGAAGATTTTTACTCATTTTTTGAAAATAATTACAAGATAATTTGGGGAATTTTTTTTAAAATAAAACTTTTAACGGAAACTTTTCAGGAATTGGAATTTTCTTCCCGAAGATTTTGCAAATTTTCAGAAATTTGGGGAGGGTTTTTTTTCAGAATTTTTGATTTTTGTCAGACAAGGAGACAATATTTTTGGTGCCCATAAATGAAAACAACAGGAGGGTTAAAAAACAAAACTGAGTGTATCTAAATAGCCCTAAATATGAATCAATTACGCTATATTTACAACATGCTTCTCTTCTGGAGAATTAGAATCATGCAAGCTTTCGTTTTTGTAAACAAGCAGCAAAAAAAGACGTTTTTCCTCGCTTCACTTTGCCCTCCCAGTGATGTGCACATTGCAATGTTCATCCTAACCGATCTGTCGTGCAGCCCTAATCCATCGCCTCACTCACTCACTCACTCACTCACTCACTCACTCACTCACTCACTCACTCACTCACTCACTCACTCACTCATAACCCAGCTTCACCTCCACCAACAAACAAAACACCCAATCAAATCCCCTCCCTGTGGGCTCCAGACAATTTTTAGACTTCCTAGGTAACATTTTCATGCCTTGTTCCTCCCCCGTCTCCTCCACCTCCCCCCTTCTCACCCGCCCTCCCTCTTTCTTACCACATCCACTTCCAGGACAGGAAATTCTTCAAAGGATTCTTTGCAAAAGTAAGTTATTGCTTTGTGTGTCTGAGTGTGTTTCTCTCTTTATTATTAGCATTATTATTATTGTTTTGTCCCCCCCCCCCCCCTCCTCTCACACTCTTCACTCTTTGATCACGCCTGGAAGAAACACACACATATACACACTCTCATAGACACACGGGGGAAATCTGTCTGGAGACAAACACAATAATGCATGAGTCTGTGAGCAGGTGGGTGGTTTTAGTCTGGGGCGGGGCACTTTTCTGGGTTTTTTGTGTGTGTGTGTTTTTTTTGTATTAACAGGCGTCCCTTCTCTCCCTTCAGCCCAACCAAGAAAGGAACAATAAGCAGTTTGTGTGAATGAGTGAACATTTCCCCCCCTTTTTATTATTTTTATTGTTGTTATTCTAACAAACGGGGTCACCACTCACGCACAGTTTCTTTTATCCAAACTTGGGTGCTACTATGTGACACAACAATGTGTCTCCTCTTTTGTCTCTTACCTGCTGCCTTCTCTTCATTCACAGGTGTGCTTTGTGTGTATGTGTGTGGATTTTGTTTTCATGAGTAGGTGCCAAGGATTGGTACAAAGGGAAGTAATCTTGGGGGATATGGGAAGACTGGGAGCGCTTCCTTGTTTCTTAACTCGTCGCTGTCCCTGTTGTGTGTGTCTGCAGGCTGGGAAGAAGCCTGTTCGCGCCGTGCTGTGGGTGTCGGCAGACGGTCTTCGCGTTGTAGACGACAAAACAAAGGTAATAAGTCCCTTCAAGTCCTCTATTGCAGGCTCGGAAATACCTTAATGAGAAAGAAAGAGCAGCCGGAGGAAGCACATGCGGCTTTAGTAGCTTTAAAGTTGGAAGCTGCTGAGCTCCGGCAGTTAATAACGACTGTCAAGCTACTATAGCTCTGTTCTAGTGACCTCCAAAAGGCCCTCGGTGAGAATTTGTACTCAGTGCACCTGCAGGAGGAGATGGGAGCTGAGTAAACAGCAGCACATGAAAGGAAGCACTGACACCTGCTGGAAATCACTGGAACTACATCAATCTGGAGCTTGTTGAGGGTCAGAAATGTGAAAAATGAAAATTATTATACATTTTCTTTTAATGTGTTTTATTATTTTTTAGATTGTTTTCAAATTTTTAGACTAAAAAAATGTATTTTACTGCCAATATAATTAAAATAATAAGCATATAAAAATAACATATACCGCAAGATCCCACAAAATAGCAAAAAATCAGTGATACAGTGAACCGCGACATGGCGATGGACCACTGTACATCATCAGTGAAACTCTCTCAAGGCTCATTTTGATTTCCAAAATACTAGGTAGTAAACCCAAATTATACGCTGTTGAACAAAATTAGGAAGTGTAAGCATCATTTTTTGGACACATCATAAGGAAAGGCACCCTCTAATATATCATCACAGCGAATGGAAATGAAATATGGACTGACATCATGGCTACACCTGGAATGGGCAACAATTCAGAAAGCAAAAGATCGGATTAGATGGAGGGAAATGATTGCCTACGCTGAATGGCATGGCACTTGATTGATTGATTGATTGATTGAGATATTAAATTTAAATTTTACCTTTCAAACCCTAGTATCCATCAACATGTTATCTTTAATAAACTGCTAAAATTACATAATTTCTCACATCCAAAAACTGTAAAATCAGGAATAATGCGAGTGTTTTGAACTTTCTGATGGACTGTGAACTAATTATGTGCAATGTCCAATCACCAGCAGGATAATTAATATTATCTGAGCTTAAATTTGTGATATTTCAGCAAAACAATTTTATTCTACAGACCTCTTTTTTAAAAAAAAAAGTAAATACCAACAGAAAAAAAGACAAACACTGTACAGAACAAACTATTCTCAGCTTTTCTATTTTTTCTTGCTTTTTTTTGTTAGGAATTATGTAAAAAGTAGAATATTTTCTACTGAGAAGTAATCCACTAAGAGCACAGTTCCCTTGATCATGCCAATTATTTACATTATATAAATTTAATGTTGTTAATGGCAAATTTTATTTTATTATCAGAAGACAGATGGGTTTTATTTTTGTTATTTTATTTAATGAATTTTTGAAAAGAAAATTTTGGACAATACTGTTAAGAAGTTCAAGATGTTATATTGCCTCTAATGACTGTCTGTTTTTGTCAAATTATTTTGTCTATTTTTGCTAAGAAGTCAAAACATAATGTTAAACATCTAGGATTCCTCCCTGAGTGAAATATTATTTCTCAGTGTTGTCTTTAATGTTCAGATCAGTGCTTCTGGAGCTGCTAGTAGATTTCAGTCTTATCTGAGCTCTATCTACTCTCAGCGTTTCCACTGAAGTGCTGTTCACTGTGAAATCATTCATGCCACTCATGGAAATTACACGATTGAGAGTCACTCAGCTGTGGCCGTAGTTTTTAACATGTTAATAATGTGGTAAAAATGCTCGTTGCAGGACCTGATTCTGGACCAGACAATAGAGAAAGTGTCGTTCTGCGCTCCGGACAGGAACTTTGAGAGGGCGTTCTCTTACATCTGCAGGGACGGCACCACGCGACGCTGGATCTGCCACTGCTTCATGGCCATTAAAGACTCAGTAAGACCTCATTCTCGGACTAAAGTAGTGATTCATATCATTTTATTACGCTGCCAAGGAGTTATGTGACGATCAGCGTTGGTTTATCTGTCTGTCTGTCTGTCTGTCTGTCTGTCTGTTAGCAACATTGCTCAAAAACAGATTAACAGATTTAGATGACATTTTCAGGGAAGGTCAGAAATGACACAAGGACCAAGTAATTAAATTTTGGCAGTGATGTGGCTTATAGTCTGGATCCACGGATTTGTTAAAGATTTCTGTATCATTGCGAGATAGCAGCACGGCATCACTGTAACTATCACAATCAGCTTTAATGGCCAAGTACAGACACAACATACAAGGAATTTGGTTTCGGCTGTTGGTGTCACCCTAGGAATGTGGAAAGAGAATAATAAAAATAAAGAAACTAGAAAGAAGAACAGGGGAAAAAAATTAGAAGTAATAAACATTGACATTCCTCCTTTACTGTATTCTTTATGATATTCTGATACTCATTAATCTCTTGACCAAAGTCTTTTTGCCATTACAATCTCAGAAATTCACACAATCTTTTTTGTACATTTGACATTTTCTTATAAAAACCTGATGCAGAATGTGAAATATGAGGTAAATTTAGAAATTTTTGGACCTCATTCTCTTCTACCTCTACCCTTTCTGGTTTAAAAATCGATTTCATACTACTCCTGAGCTGCAAATACTTCCAGAAATCCCCTTTATCATTTAAATTAAATTGCTGTTTAAGGTCCTCAAATGACATAAAAGTACAGTCTTTATAAAGATCATTGACAACACGTATCCCTTTTGTCATCCACATATCCCAATAAAAAAGCCTTTTTTCTGATACAGATAGAAGAATTATTCTATATAGAAGATATTGTGATACTCATGGATGGATATGAATGTTTTTATTTTAAGAATTTTGCCGCTGACGCTTCCAGTTTAGATCTTTTTCTAGTCAAATCTCAGTTGTCCTCTCCCCTGTCGCTAATGATGCATTTAACATGACTGTTCAAACAATGGTTTTATTACCAGGAGCCGTGTTATTTACTTTACATCACGCCGAGACCTTCGCATTAACGTCACGCTTCGATTCGTCTCTTCCAGGGAGAGCGTCTCAGCCACGCCGTCGGCTGTGCGTTCGCCGCCTGTTTGGAGAGGAAGCAGAAGCGGGAGAAGGAGTGCGGGGTCACGGCAACCTTTGACGCCAACAGAACCACTTTCACCCGCGAGGGCTCGTTCCGCGTTACTACGGCAACAGAGGCGGCAGAACGGGAGGAAGTAATGAGGCAGCTACAGGATGCTAAAAAAGGTCTGTATTTGTGGCGTCGCTCCCTGAGCTGGAGACGAGTCAGACAGTTCAACCTCCACTCTTTTTATACATCTACTTCCACTTAATGATCTACATGTATTTGTTTAGCCTATTTCTCACAGTAAACACAGACTTTTTGTTCCTTTTTACCTTACAACAGTGTCCTGGATGTAGGACCCCATTAGAAACCTCACATAATCAGTCATGGTGAGATTCTACCACCAGCTTTAACCAAGAGTTTTATGAAAAAGTTAAACCCTTTGTAATGATCACACGTCTTTATTACTTTTCTCATCTCTTAGTAGTTTCTACGTGCAGACTGGCATTTAGGACTGACTGTATTTTCTCTGTAACAGCTTCAAAACTTTGGATTAGTTCATCAACTTTGCTACCAGTTTTCAAATCTCAATTAAAAACATTTATTTTCTCACCGGCTTTTCAGATTTTAATCAAATTTCAATTTCTGTCTGGGTGTACAGTACCAATTACCAGCCTGTAATTAATCACACAACGATGTGACTTACTTGTGTTGTAATGGTTTTATTGTTTTAGAATTTTTAATTAACATAATTTGTTTTTTAAAATGAGTTTTAATGGTTTGATTTGTCTGATGCCATACAGCACTTTGGTTGAGTTTAAATATCTTATATAAAAAATGGCCTTAACTTGGCTATAAGTAAAGATTTATGCACAAAAATCAGTACACAGTTGTTAATTTTTTGCTTTTCCAGGACCAATGTAGACACATTTAAATCCAGGTTAAAAACATTTCTTTTCTCACGCGCCTATGCATGAAATCTGCACCTCACTGTAATGCTGGTAATGTTTTATGGAAAGCACTTTGAATTGTCTTGGGCATGAAGGGTGCTATACAAATAAACTTGCCTTGCCTAAAAAAACCAATACTGATAATTGGAACAGTGCAGAATATCGTCCAGACCAGTAATCGGTCGATCCCTAATTTACATGTTCAAGAAACAAATGGTGAAAAACCCGCTGCTTGACTTCATTTTGAATTTCTTGCTCTGCAGTTACTGTCTGTGGAGGATTACTGAATGACATTTTCCCTCCTCTAACAGCAGAGACAGATGTGAAGGTTTCCGGGAGCTCGGCCACCAGCGTGACAAACGTCTCGGCGCACCAGACGGGAGGATCGCCGTCGCCGTCGTCCTCCCCGCCTCTCCCGGTGGCCACGCTGGGTCCTCAGGCGATTCCCCGCCGACACGCACCCGCCGAGGCGCTGGCCAGGCAGGGCTCCTTCAGAGGCTTCCCGGCCCTCAGTCAGAAGACGTCTCCCTTCAAACGACAGCTGTCACTGCGTATGAACGAGCTGCCCTCCACCATGCAGCGCAAGTCCGACTTCCCCATGAAAAACACAGGTGAGTCTGGGACGGTGGCCAACTATTCCTGTCCTCTTTGTTATTCAGAACACCGAACAGCAGTGGAAACCTTCCAGCACACTGTCTCTCAGGATTATTACCAAATATCCAACGTAACCCTTCAAATCTCAAGCGTTTTCTGGAGGTTTTTTTCCCCTGTCACATATTTACTAACTGTGGGTTTTACTGGAATGTCAACAGCACAACAATACTCAAGTCTTTTGTGCATTATAGCAAAGTTATAATGCCATGAATCACAAAAATGTTGAATTTTTTTTGATTATTTACTTTGGAAAAACGTTTTTTAAAACCTGGAATCAACATATACAACATTTTTCCAAGTACCTACAGAAGCCACCAATACTAGAAAGCAGAATTGTGTCTTAATGTATTATAGATATTTTACTATTTACATTTTTAATATTCTTCTGTACTTGTTTCCTATGTCCTCTGTGTAAACACAGTCTGCAGTTTAGCCAAAAAGTCCCTGAATTTTTATCACATTACTGTTGTTCTCAGCAGAGTTACTGATGGCTTCCCAGTTCTGCCAAAGGCTGCAGAATTTTATTTTATTTTTATTTTGTTACAGAATCTGGAGCAAATAGTTTACTTTATGGTGACTTTTTAAAAAATGAGACGAGTAGAATAATGTAATTTTGATGAAATATCATGATTTTAAGCTCAGATTTGCATTAATTTGAAAGCTTTCCTGAAAAAACATCACACAGGATAAATTCAAGGACTGTTGGAAAGTTTAAATTTGCTGATTGTTTGTGTTTTTACAGTTTCTTGCTCTGTTAAATGGTGTAATTTAGGTGATTTTGTGAGGATAACATGTCTTTGAAACTCTAAATATCATGATTATAAGCTGAGCTTCCCAACCGAACACACGAGGAGTTCAGGGACCATCAGAAAGTTCAAAATCTGACAATTCTCTCTGCTTTCACAGTTTCTGGCTTTAATAAATGGTGTAATTTTGGCATTTTTTATCAAGATAACATGCCTTTTTTGAAACTTGCCTGCAGGTTTTGGGGTTTAAACAGTTAAAGATAAAAATAACTGATGAATTAATAGAAGAAGATGGTCTGAAATACTGCAATACTTTCTCTCTGGTGCTCGTCCTTCAGTCCCTGAGGTAGAAGGAGAAGGCGACAGCATCAGTTCGCTGTGCACTCAGATCGCCACAGCTTTCAGCGGACCCCCGGAGGACCCCTTCTCCTCAGCCCCAATGCACAAACCAGCCTCATCGCCTCAGTCTCCTGTAGCTCCAGGTAAACTTCTTTTTCTGTTTTGTTTAGCACCAGATGCTCTGCCTGTATCTGCAAAAAACTAACCTGTGATGGCTGTTTTGTTGTTAATGTCATAAGGTTACATTAAATTAATTAACAGCTGACACCTCGAAAGCTTTACAGACCTGAGGATAATAAACTTATGGTCTGTTTTGTACTTGCCAGACAAAACTGCAACTACAGTCAGGGGGGAAATGAGGAAGAGCACAATAATAAACTGGTGGTTCGCTGCAGATTACTGCCAGAAGTTATCAGCGGCCAACTTTTCTGGGCAACAGTCATATTCATTGCCCACAGTCTGGCTGAATTTCTACAGGATATGAACCGGCTGCCAGCGACTTCATGATTGTGTTGCCTGCAATTTAAATAAGAGAATGAGCGCCTGCCCGTATTTTCTCACAAATGAGCTTCCAGCGATTACTTTATATGTGCGGTTAACTCTTTTTAGGAGCGCTAATTAGCCGCGCGGTCACATTGAGCATGTCGGACTAAACATCAGGCTGACTGGTACTAGCGTCTGTCTCTTATCTGCTTCAGTGAATGGCACGACTCCCGCCTTCTCTGCTCCTCCTCCTGCTGCTGCTGCTGCTGTTGTTGCCCCTGCTAACCCCCCAGTTCTGCCCCCTGCTCTGCCTGCTCGAGACACTAACCCCTGGGCTAAAAACCCAGCAGGGGCCCCAACCTCAGCACATCCAGGTAAGAAGATCCTCACAGAGACTCTGTCTTCAGTCTATGTCGTGTTTATCTAATGTGATGAACAGGTTTCTAAGCTAAAGAGGGAATAAGATGGAGGGATTTATTCCCTCAGTGTGGATTAGCACAGATTAGCATGTACCACAGGGGTGTCAGACTCATTTAGTTCAGGGTCCACATTCGGCCCAATTTGATCTCAAGTGGGCCGGACCAGTAAAATCAGAGCATAATAACCTATAAATAACCACAACTCCAAATTGTTCCTTTGTTTTAGTGCAAAAACGTTCGCATTTAATAAGTTATCTTTTTTGCAAAACATGTAACAGACAAAAAAAGAATCTCCACTTATTTTAGCATCAGCTGGAAAGCAAAAACAAACAAAATTTTTTTCTAAATTTAATTGTAAATAAATTTAGGTGTCAAGGGTTTAATCAACCCTGTGTTTGTTTCTGTCTCTGTGTCTTTTGTTTTCCAGTTAACCCTCCTGTTGTCTTCATTTACAGGCACCAAAAAATATTGGTTCCTCATCTGAAAAAAATCCAAAAATTCAGCAAAAAAATTCCCCACATTTTTGAAAATTTGTAAAACCTTCAAGAAGAAAATTCCAATAATTCCTTAAAAGTTTCCTTGAAAGTTTTATTTTAAAAATCCCCCAAATTTGGCAAGAAAATTCTTGTAAAAATTTTCAAAAAATCTTCCAAAAAAATCCGAAAAATGTCTAAAGTGATTACATATATATCAGTAGAATTCTAATATTTTCTTTCTGATATTTTCTTTAAGAACATTCACAAAAATTATTTTTTTGTGAATGTTCATAAGAAACATTTTTAACAACAACTTTTTTTCAACCAAAAAATGTTCAAAGATTTCCCAAAAATGTTGAAAATGTGAACATCAGAAGTTTCACTGTGAGAATATATTTTTTTCCACATTTTCAAACTTTAAAAGGGGTCAAGTTTGACCCGCAGGACGACACGAGGGTTAAATGTTTGTTTGAGACTCATTCTTTTATTTTCTGCTAACAGGAAGCGACTGGTCGTCCCCCACCCCGGTGATCGTCGTCCCTCCGTCGTCTTCTCCAGTGCTGCCGTCTCACAGACGTACGCCGTCAGAAGCAGACCGGTGGTTAGACGAAGTCACCAAATCAGTCCGAGCCCCTCAGCCGACCCCCATCCTGGCAGCAGCGCCGCCCCCCTCCCAGCCCTTCACCGCCCCGATGCCTGTAGCCTCTGTTCCCTCTGTTGCCCCGGTGGCCTTCCTGCCCTCTCTGCCTCCCGCCGTGCCCATGCTGCCCCCTCGCCAGCCGGCCTTCCACGCCCCGGCTCCGGCCTCCTACCCGATGTCCAACGGGCTGCCGTTCCCTCAGCCCAGCGTCCCGGTGTTCGGCATCACTCCCTCGCAGATGGTGGCCAACGTGTTCGGCTCGGCCACGCAGCCCCAGCCGTTCCCCGTCTCGCCGGCCTCCACGACGCCGCAGCACGACCCGCAGGCCGTGGGGAACATCAGCCCCTTCATCAAACCCCCTCAGCCCCCCACAGTGAACCCGCCTCCCCTGCAGCCCTCCAACGGCAGCGTGAC
Organism: Amphiprion ocellaris; assembly: GCF_022539595.1. Lineage (NCBI taxonomy): Eukaryota > Metazoa > Chordata > Actinopteri > Pomacentridae > Amphiprion > Amphiprion ocellaris. The sequence continues at coordinate 26,259,158 of NC_072785.1, read as the reverse complement.
CTTCAACGGCGCCGACAGCTGGGCTCCTCCTCAGATGGCTCCTTCCTCCCCGTCCACCCAGCCGCCGCCACAGGGGCAGGAAGACGCCTTCGAGGCCCAGTGGGCGGCTTTAGAGAGCCGCTCGCGCCAACGCACCACCCCCTCGCCCACAAACCCCTTCTCCACCGAGCTGCACAAGACCTTCGAGATCCAGCTCTGAGGATTGAGATCAGAATGCGCTGGACAATGAGGACTTGGTGGAGCAGGTGGGGGAGATGGGAACGTCCTCCCGCCTTCCTCCCTCCCTGGTGGTCTCAGCAGGGAGTCAGCGGGCGACTCAGCAGGTAGCAGAACTCTGCACAGCGGTGAGAGAAGAATTAAAAAAACACACAACAGGTTGCTGTTCAGGAGGGCACAGCTCCCCGGTGTTTCATTAGCATCGTCTGTATTGTTTTGTTTGTGCTGTGGAGCGCCAGGTCGTCATTTCCCTGGAAACACAGAGCCACACCCAGCCCCCCGTCAGCCCGGCCCAGCTCCGGCGCCCCCTGTTGGCCGGACACGACCTCCCTCAACCTGGCAGAGGAACTGCAGCACTGAGAGAATTCAGCTTCCACATGAGAAGTTCTCCTTAATAACTTCCCAATCATAAGAATAGAGTGAGACAATGCCAAAATCTTTATTTTTATGCATTAAGTATATTTTAAATAGCTTTGGAATCTAACAGAAGAGTTGTAAGTAATCTTGCCAAAGGCACAGGCTAGCTACGATGAAACAAGTTTATGTTCATGTATACAAGAAATGATCGTATATATTATACATAATATATATATATACATATATATATATCTATAAAGAATCTATACTGTAAACAGCTCGCAGCAGTGCTAATTTTTAATGTGATGTAAAGAGATTTTGTGAAGGGACAGCTGCTTTACTTCTGTGTTTATTTTTATTATTTTTTGTTTTCTTTTTTCTTTTTGAAGAATCTCTTTATTGCCGTCTGTCGCGTCCTGTGATTGGATGTGATCATCTCACTGTAAATAGGTTATCATTGCAGCAACAATCACCGTGGACCTAGCAGTGGTGGTGGTGCCCGACTGGTTGCCTCTCGTTCCTGTGCTCCGTTTTTAGTAGTTTAGCACACATCAGTACTTAACGTTTTACTCTCCTGTCTTCACTGTCATTCTTTTATTTTATTTTTCTGTGTGTGTGGTATCGATCGATCTTTTTTATTTTAACGCAGTAGAATGTGTCATCTCCTGTTTCTCCACCTCTTATTTTTTTAGTTGATTTTAATTATTATTTTTTAAATTTTGCACAAGCACTAAAAAGTAGATGACTCGACCTCGCCGGTGATCAGCTTTCAGTCGTGGTGCTGCAGTAGCCGAGACGCTCGTTAGCCGGCCGTGGTTCTGACGGGCAGCAGAAAGAAGAAAACAATCTGCAGGGAGATTTAATTAAAAAACAACGGTTTCATCTCTCACTGTCTGATTTCTCTCTGTCATATTTTTATTTTTTTTTAAAAATCAAACCTGTGAATATGATCTATTCTCTGATCTATTTTTCCATTTTGTAATTATTTCATTTCTTTATTTCATTTCTTTATTCCACTTCTTTGGAGAAATACCGAAGCTAAAAGATTGAATAAATTTATGGTGGTAGAGGAATAAAGCGGCGTGTGTTTCTGATTAAATACAGAGTTGAATGGTTTGTCAAGAAAAAACTACAAACATTTATTGATTCAGGGTTCTCAGTTGTAAGAATTAGGGTTAGGACTTAAAGTTTATTTAAATTCAACCTCATTTGGTACATTTAGGATAAAGCTAATCAGATAATTTAACAATAATATTCTGTTGTTTTGTTGGACACAAATATTTAAATTCATCAGTTACATATATATCATAAATAATATTGTTGTGCTTTAATTGTTATATTTAATTTAAAGTTACTTATGGAATATATAATCCTGTATGTTTAAGAAATATATTTGTGTAGAAATAATGCTAATAATATAATATTGTCTTCAGCTTATTATTTAAATAATTTATTCCAAAAATAACATGATGAAATCTTTATATTAGTATTAAATTAATCTGGTAAATGCCTGTAATTTATAATATTGTAGTGTCTTAACCTTAATATTTAAATTAGTCTGATACATTTTTCAAGTATATAATACTAAATTTATTTATATTTGTGTAAGAAATAACATTGCATTTAATTGATATATAATATTTTAGTGCCTTAACCTTGATATTTAAATTAGTCTGATAAATTTATATAATAAATAATGATGTAGGATCTCTAATATTTAAATCAAGAAAATTTATGTGAACAATAATATTGTACGGTCATAGTGCTATTATTTTAATTATTTGGGTAAATTTGTACAGTAAATATTATTGTATTAATATTTAAATATAGTAAAATTGTAAATTTTAAGTCTGAACTATAATATTAAAATATTGTGTTCTTTTTATTGTTATATTTGAGGATCTTAACTTTGATATTTAAATTAGTCTGATAAATTTATATAATCAACAGCATTTTAGGATCTTAACACTAATATTACTCTAAACTTAAATATTTAAATCAAGTGTGAGCAATAATATTGTATGGTCATTATTATTATAATTAGCGGAATAAATTTATATGGTAAATATTATGTGTTAATATTCAAGTATAATAAATTTGCATAATAAATCATATTCTGAGTCCTAACTATAATATTTAAATCAAGTAAATTTATGTAAACAGTAACATTGTAAGATCTTAAGATAAGATAGTCCTTTATTTCTCCCCACGCCAGGGGAAATTCACCTTGTTACAGCAGCTTATGTAGCAATAAATATAATAATAGTAATCAAATAATAATAGAACAGTAGTAATAATATTTACAATATGTACAGGGATGAGAAATGAGAATGAAATAGTACAGTATTGACACACTATAAATAACAAGATAAAGTGGCTTGAAAAAATAAGTTTAAAAAGTGCAAAGATGTAGCAGTGCAAGAATTGCTGTGCAGATTTTACCATGGTTTAAGATGATATGATATAGTCCAGTTTATGTTAACATCAGCCAGTGATGCTGATGTTGTAAAGTCTTATAGCAGATGGGATGAAGGACCTGCGATAGCGCTCTTTCTTGCAGGGTGGATGTCTCAGTCTGCTGCTGAAGGAGCTGCTTAAAGACCCCACAGTGTCATGCAGTGGGTGAGAGGGATTGTCCATGATGGATGTGAGCTTTGCCAACATCCTCCTCTCACCCACCTCCTCTATGGAGTCCAGGGAACAGTCCAGGACAGAACCGGCCCTCCTGACCAGTCTGTTTAGTCTCTTTCTGTCCCTTTCAGTGCTCCCTGCTCCCCAGCAGACCACTGCATAGAAGATAGCAGACGCTACCACAGAGTCGTAGAATGTCCTGAGCAGAGTCCTGCACACTCCAAAGGACCTCAGTCTCCTCAGCAGGTGGAGACGACTTTGGCCCTTCTTATTGTTGAGGTGAACACTCAGGTATTTGTATGTGTCCACCATCTCAATGTCCAAACCCTGGATGTTCACTGGTGCAGTCTGGGGTGTCGTCCTCCTGCAGATACTGTTATTTTAACTAGCCAGGTAAATATATGTAGTAAATATTGTGTTAATATTTAAATGCAGTAAATTTGTATGATAAATCATATTGTAAGTCCTAACTATCATATTTGAATATAGTAAATGTATTTTTATATGTTCTGTTTGAGGATCTTAGCCTTACTATTAAAATTAGTCAGGTAATTGTGGGGTCTTAACCTTAATATTTGAATTAGGTAAATTTTTAAGATATATAATATTGTATTGTCTTGGGCTTATTATTGAAATTATGAAAATTTGTGTAAGAAATAATATTTAATGGTTTAAAAAATATTGTTATTAATGTTATACATTTGGCTAATATATGACATTTTAGTAATTAAAACTTTCAGGTAAATTACAATAATAATTTTTATTGTAGGGTCTTAAATCTAATATTTAGATATATTAAATTTATATAATTAATCACATTGTAAATCCGAACTTTAATATTTAAATATACATATATATGTAATTTTTTCAAAATTGTTGTTATATTTGAGCATCTTGGCCTTACTATTTAATTTAGTCTGGTAATTGTAGGGTCTTAACCTTAATATTTGAATTAGGTACATTTTTAAGATTTATGATATTGTATTGTACTGTCTTAGTTTTATTATTTAAATTATGTAAATGTGTGTATGAAATAATATTTTATGGTTTTAAAATTATTATTATTATTATTATTATTATTATTATTATTATTATTATTATCAATACAAAATTTAATATTTTAGTAATAAGAATTGTCAGGTAAATTTGTTTCATAAATAGTATTTTATTATTTCTCCTATATTGATAACAGTTCCTCGGCCCGCCGCTCCGGTAGAGGGCGCTGGTTGCGGAGCTGCGTCCTGGCGCAGCGGCGTACTTATAAATAGAGCCCGGAAGACATGCATCAGCTCAGCAAACAGGTGTACATGTGTGAGAAAGTGGCGCTGTGTTGGTTAAAAACGTGAAGGTAAGACTCACAACTCACCAGTTAGTGTGAACAGAAGCTGATTTTCTCCTGAGCAGCAGAGTTTTAAAGGAAGCCTCTGAGTTAACGAGCTGACAGCTTAACCGGCTAGCTGCTGCGGCTAACCGGCTAACGCTGCTTTAAGGAGAAACTGTGACAGAAACACTGACAGAAACTAATATTTAGTCCATTTTACATTACAGATAATTTATATTTGAAGAGAAACCCGGTGTTTATTCAGTCATTGTTAATAAGAAGCAGTTGACGCTAGCAGAAGTTAACTGCTAGCTAGCTGTTCAGTAACAGCTGGACGGAACTTCAGCCAGAGGTTTGTTTTCTGTTTGAATGAACTCTTTGCTTCCACAACTCAGTCACGTTATAGTGTCTACCGTTTGTGTTTATGCTCTTCAAATGGCCCGAAATAAAAATTAATCCTTCCTTATTGTCCACAAAGCGAAACGAGCATTAGCATGCTAACGGGAGCTAACTTAACCGGTGTTGCATTAAATTGTGCACCCCGTTAATTAGTTCCCTTAATGAGGCAACACCTGCAGCTGTTTCATTTCACCTGAAAACCTTTAGGCCATACTTTCAGCTTGAACTTCAGTTTATAAGCTATTGTCAAACATAAAATAACTTGTGTTTGTGGCTTATTTAGTGGGGACAGATGTAGAAACTGTACATACAGAGTAAAAACTGAAAATCTACAAGATTATAGTGTTTGTAAAAAATTCATATTCATATTTACAATGGACAAAGCAATTTTAGTGTTAAATATCAAATTAATAAAGCAATCCAAGTTGATAAAACGTCTTGCAGTGCCAATATGTAAGTCCAATTCCTGTTTAAACACTACACAGCTGTTAAAGTGAAAGATTTCTATGATAATATGTAAGTGGAGGTGGTATGATAAGTGGTATTAGTTCAACTGCAGCACTTCTGGATTTAAAATAACTTGCTGTCTCAGTTTCCATTTATCTAACATTAACTCTAGATATAGAAGCAGTGACTTTATGTGTTTAGGAGGGTCTGTTTGTTTGCTTTGTTTTTGATCCAGAGATGATCAGCGTCTGTCCAGATAACAGAAACAGAGCCAGGTTTACATGGGAGCTCAGTGACACTGCAAAGGTAAAACATCCCTCAACTCTGATGAACAAATGAGCTGGTTAGACTCACAGATCTGATCACTGACAGCATCTCCTGACTCCAGGTTTGAACTCTTCAGCCTGTTAAACATCACTACAAGTCAACATGTCCAATCGAGGACCTCTGACCGCTGTCATAACAACGGTTCTGGGGGCGACCTTAGGAGGGCTGCTGATATGGCGGGTGTATCGGACCAAAAAGAAGAAGCTGCCTTCCATCCAGAAGGTGGTCGAACCTGTGAAAGCTTCGAGTCCTGTGGAGAAAGAGTTCACAGCTGTGGAGTTACAGTACATCCAGCCGCTACTTCCTCTCGAGAAAGAAGTCAAGACTGTGGAGTGTCAGACCACTCAGCAGCCTCCACCCCAGATCCCAACTTCTGACCAGCTGCTGGGGGTGAAGCCGGTGATGGTGAGCTCTGAAGAAGAATGGCAGCAGCTGTGGCCGCTGATGGAAAAGGAGCTCTCAGTGTTCCCTGTGCTGGGGCTGGACTGTGAATGGGTAAAGATCAAAGGAGTAAGAAATACCTTTTGCATGCTTTCATATTCAAAAAAGGACAAATCCACCTGAAATCTCATAGTTGTGCTTCTAAAAATGGCCCAGATGTGAGTTCTGATCTTGCGTTTGAATGGTTTTTTTTATTTGTTTGTGTGATTTAAGTTATTAATAGATCAAATTATTTGCCCTTTATTCGATAAATATTCCTAGATAATACACATTTCAAGTAGTGTGGATCAGCTGTAGTACATATATGTGCCACCAGGTGGAGACTTTTTTATGCCGTAATGGTCAAGGGAGGTGGGCAGTTTTGTTTTGCAAGCAGAGCATTTTAGGAGTTTGCCTAGTAAAGGGGCACCATGACAAAGTCCTCTGAGACACTTAATGACCCCCCGAACATCAGATATGTTAAATCCAGTGGAGATCAAAAGCTACACTACCCTTCAAAAGTTTGTGGTCACTTAGAAATGTCCTTATTTTTGAAAGAAAGCATTTTTTACAATGAGAAATAATTTAAGTGAGTTTATTTTATGAGCTTTAGGATTTAGAACTTCCTAACATTTTATAGCAACATAAAAAATATATTGTTAACAAAAAATATTCTAGTAGTAATGCGATACATTTTTAGTGGTAATATTATAAAAATCTCTCATTATAATTAGAAAAATAATTGTTATTACAATACATTTTTCATGTTAAAATGTGAAACGTATCTGTTTTTCTTTTTCTGGCCTGGCACTAATATGCTTCCCTAGATTAGATACTTCAAAAGATGAGTTGAAGAAGTTTCATTATGAGATTTAAGTTAGAGAATTGATCAAATTGTGTACATTAACCACATTTTTTATTAAAGTTATCCCATTGTAATGTAAAACATTTTATTTTATCAAAAGATAAATGGTAAATTGGTAAAAAGAAAAGATTCATGCTAAAATGCGATAGGTCTGTAGTCATAATATGTGAATATCTTGTTATAATGTGAAAAACATCTTGTTGTGACCAATTTTCATGTTGTACAGTGACACTGATCTGATTTTCTTTTGTGCTAATTATACACTACCGTTCAAAAGTTTGAAGTCACTTAGAAATGTCCTTATTTTTGAAAGAAAAGCGTTTTTTTTCGATGAAGATAACATTAAATTAATCAGAAATACAGTTTAGACATTGTTAATGTGGTAAATGACTATTCTAGCTGGAAACAGCAGATTTTTAATGGAATATCTCCATAGGGGTACAGAGGAACATTTCCAGCAACCATCACTCCTGTGTTCTAATGCTACATTGTGTTAGCTAATGGTGTTGAAAGGCTAATTGATGATTAGAAAACCCTTGTGCAGTTATGTTAGCACATGAATACAAGTGGGAGTTTTCATGGAAAACATGAAATTGTCTGGGTGACCCTAAACTTTTGAAGGGTAGTGTAACCTTGTGGTTTGTATCGTGCCCATGGCTTAAAATGGTAATTTCAGGGGACTCAACATTTAATATTTATTGATGAGTTATTGATTAATTATGTTGCATTTATTAGGAATATTTTAAAATGTATGATACCTGCCTCACTGCAGATGGAAACGAAGGATCTGACTTGATGAGTTAAAAAATTAACAGTAAGAATATAATTGCAAGTAAAGACTAGCTACAATATTTTCAGACAAAGCATAAAAATACAATCGAATCATAAAAACTAGATTAAGAACATAAATTGCAAAGACAAAACAAAGGAATAAAATAGATTAAAATTAATCTAGAAAACACAGTAAAATAAGTCAGTTAAACAAAGCAAGTAAGCATTTTTAATCAAACGTCAACTTAATTGTGAAGATTCAACATCAGATTTGTTATTAATGGCAGCATAAGAACATCAGCTGGGTGGAGTTTTCCTTTAACGTCCTCCTTTATGATTAAACCCAACTCTTGTTCTGGTTTGACCCGGCTGTTGCTTGGTTGCAGGTTTCGGTGAAGGGCCGAACCTCGGCGGTCTCCCTGCTCCAGATGGCCTCGTACTCGGGTCTGTGCATCCTGGTGAGGCTGCTGGCGTTTCGCAGCGGACAGCAGCCGTTTCCACTCAGTTTAATGGAAGTCCTCAGAGACCCGCACGTCCTGAAGGTCGGCGTCGGATGTTACGAAGATGGAAAACGTCTGACGCGCGACTACGGCCTGTCGCTGTCGTGTACAGTCGACCTGCGTTACCTCGCCTTAAGACAGAGGTGCAGTTTGTCTTTAGCCGTTTGTTGCTCTCTTTTGAGCCACACTGATGAGTTATTTAACCCTCATGTCGTCCTGCGAGTCAAAATTGACCCGTTTGAAAATGTGGAAAAAAATACATTTTCACTGTGAAACTTCTGATGTCCACATTTTCAACATTTTTGGGAAATATTTGAACATTTTTTGGTGGAAAAAAAGAAATGTTAAAAATGTTTCTTTAAAAATTCGCTGGATTTTGGTTGATTTTTATGTGAATGTTCTTAAAGAAAATATTAGAAGTTTTACTGATACATATGGAATCACTTTAGATATTTTTAGGATTTTTTTTGGAAGATTTTTACTAATTTTTTGAAAAGATTTAGAAGGATTTTCTTGCCAAATTTGGGGGATTTTTTTAAATAAAACTTTTAAGGAAAACTTATAAGGAATTATTGGAATTTTCTTCTTGAAGGTTTTGCAAATTTTCAGAAATTTGGGGAATTTTTTTTGCTGAATTTTTGGGGTTATTTTCAGACAAGGAAACAATATTTTTTGGTGCCTGTAAATGAGGACAACAGGAGGGTTAAACTGCATGCTGATATTTTTCAATCCTGTGTCTTTCAGGCAAGCTTCAGTGAGTAACGGCCTCAGTCTGAAGTCCCTGGCAGCAGATCTGTTGAATGTATCTCTGGATAAATCTCTGGCGCTGCGCTGCAGTGACTGGGAAGCAGATCAACTCACACTGGAGCAGGTAGGAATCATCAAACTACAGAGATGCTTCTCTAATTTTTCTGAGCTTTTCCAGTAAATCAATGGTCAGTTGAGAGTCAAATCAAAAACTCATAACCTGGTGAAGATGGCGAGTAAGATCACGACTCCCCCTGCTCCACTCATGACACAAGACTTGTTTATAGAGGCCACCACCAGGCAGACTAACGGTATTCTGTCAGACTCATCGCATGTCCTGTTTCCAGAGTATGTTCTGTTGAATTCAGGCAGAAGGTAGAGTCCCGCTGTGGAAGGTCAACAATTTTAACCCTCATGTTGTCTTTGGGTCAAAAATGACCCGGCCACGATGCTTAATAGCATAGAAAAACCCCTAAATGGCCTTCTTTCAACTTGAAATTTGAGGACTTTTCCACGCTGTATACTGTACATTTCCATTGTATGGAATGCAATGGAATGTTAGGAATTCCAAATCACCAGAGACGGATGCAAAATCACCACAAAAAATACAAAATCACCTCAAAAAGATAGAAAACCACTTCAAAAGATGCAAAAACCACCACAAGAGATGGAAATTTACCACAAAAAATGCAAAAAGCACCACAAATAATGCAAAATCACCACAAACAGATACAAAAACCACCACAAAAGATGCAAAATCACCACAAAAGATGCAAAAACCACCACAAAAGATAGAAACTCACCATTAAAAGATGCAAAAACGACCAAAAAATATGTAAAATCACCATAAAAATGCAAAACGGCCACAAAAGATGGAAAATCCCCACAAACAGATGCAAAAATCCCCACAAATGGCTTCCATTCCATACAGTTCCACTGTACAGTAGCCTATATAGTCCACTGTTATTTCCCTTCAAAAATGCATTTAAAGCTGCTTTCTGTACGTTTCTGGTAGTTAAGATATAGAAATACTATCTCTTGCTCAACAAATAATGTTTACACCTATGCAATACTTTTAGCAGCAATAATAGTGATAATAAATCTCTACTTTCATAAAGAAAACAGTTATAGCATGTGTGATGTAATAAAAACAAGTGGTGTCCAGTGATTAAATACAGTCTTTTTGCCTTCTGAAGAGGGAAAAACCCAGATTTTCACACGTGTTCTTCATGTAAAATAGGTTATGTATCATTTTTGGTTGAAAATTCAACTAAGCTGCTCTATTTTCGAGGCTCGGTGGAGGCAGGTCATTTCTGAGGACAAGAGGAGTGTTCAGGATGCTGAGACAACGCGAGGGTTAAACACTCTTTTATCCCGCTCTCAATTAAGCTAGATAGCCTAATGTTGTGTACAAAGGGATGTATGTATGTATCTATGCTGGTGTGTGTGTTTTTTCCTTATATTAATTTAACTACGTAATTTATTATATATCACATATTTTATGTGTTTTTAGTAGCATGTGTTCTGTTTTATGTGTGCAGTGCAGCTTGCTTTTACCTAAAACAAATTTCTCTGACAGGAGACAATAAAGTGAACCTTGGCAATTTAAAGATTTATTAACTCTCTGTACTCACAGCAGATTCTACATTTTTTTAATAGGCTCCTTTCACAGTTTTACTCATTGTTTTTATTCAGGACTTTGTTGAGACCAGTCTAAACTCTTAATTTAACCGTTTCTTTGCCACTTTTGAGGCTTGTTTTGAGTCACAGTCTATTGAAACACCCAGCTGCATCCAAAGCCCAACCCTCTGGCTGGTGATTTTAGGTTTTCCTTCTTCATTATTCAGTTTACTTCTTTAGTAATATATTTTAACAACATTGACTAAACCTGGAATCTGCATGCAGGATATTTTTTCCATTTGCTGTTACCAGTGAAAAATGATCCCACCAACTTTAGAAAGGTGTTTCACCGTGCGAGATGCATTGTGAGTAATCAGCTTCTGATCCATGTAGCATTTATGTTTTTGCTCAAGTGTGTTTCATTATCTTCAATTATTTTCTGTGTACATGTGCTCTCTTTTTTGCATCAACATGGTCAAGCTTAAAAATCTGTCACTTGACTGTCGGTTACAGTTAAATCCCTAAAGGCTTCATAGTTACACTGAAGAGGGCATTTTTTTTGTCTTTTACAGAATTTGGTCAACCCTTGTGTCGTCCTGCGGGTCAAAATTGACCCATTTTAAAGTTTGAAAATGTGGGGGAAAAGAAAATATGTTCACAGTGAAACTTCTGATGTCCACATTTTCAACATTTTTGTGGAAATCTTTGAACAGTTTTTGTTGGAAAAAAAGAAATGTTAAAAATGTTTCTTAAGAACATTCACATAAAAATCAACCAAAATCCAACCAAAATTTTGCTGGATTTTGGTTGATTTTTATGTGAATGTTCTTAAAGAAAATATTAGAAGTTTTACTGATATATATGTAATCACTTTAGATATTTTTTGGATTTTTTTGGAAGACTTTTACTATTTTTTTGAAAATATTTTTTAAAAATAAAACTTTTAAGGGAAACTTTTAAGGAATTATTGGAATTTTCTTCCTGAAGGTTTTGCAAATTTTCAGAAATTTGGGGAATTTTTTTGCTGAATTTTTGGATTTTTTTCAGACAAGGAAACAATATTTTTTGGTGCTTGTAAATGAAAACAAAAGGAGGGTTAATGCAAATAGATTGTTTTTGGCAAAATTTTAAATCAGACTTGCAGAATGAAGTCGTTTTCATAGGATATCATGATTTTTTTTTCAGGCTTTTACTGCTGTTTTTCATTCATGTTCTGACTTTAAATGATATCGATATTTTAATACTTTTGTTTTGAATTTGTTAATTTTTCTGCCCACCACTTCAGCTGAAAACTCCCTGAATATTTGTCACATAATTATCAGTTGCAGTTAAATGGGTTGAGGCTTCTTGGATGAGCTGAGAACTGCAGAAATTTCTGTTTTTACAGCGTGAATTGTTTATTTTTGGGGAATTTTAAAAGTCAGACATGTAGAATAAAGGGATTTTAATGAAATATCATGATTTTAATCTTAGATTTGGTTAATTTTACCCATACCCATCCAGCAGTTTTTTTTCTATTTCTACAGTCTCTGGCTCTGATAAATAGTGTAACTTTCTGTATTTAGTTTTTATTTTTAAAAGACAGCGTGCCTTTCAGACCCAGCAGCAGGTTTTAGGGTTCAGAGTGTTAATGGAGGAAATTATTCTTGGAGCCTCTGCTTCTGGAGATTCAATTAATTTCCTCTGCAGACATTTTGAGGTGACTGACAGTTGGAGCACTTTCATGGCAGCACACTAAATAAATGAACAACTGATGTAGATTTTTTTTTCCCTATAAGAGGGCAAAGATAGAAGTCTGTGCACATAAAATCTGAGCTGCATTTGAGGAAGAAACGACCACAGAGCTGTAAATTCTGTGTGTTCACCCACTAACTAGGGTTGAAAACCAATAAACCAACATAGATATGTTCCTGTTGGTCATGTTTATGCCTCAGCTGAAACTACAAACCATATTAGAATCTTTTTATTGGCTGCTTATTCATGGTGACAACAGAGAAAACTGGTGGGTATTGTGGTTTTTACAACCATCTGCCAAACTGTCTCAAAAATACAGTTGAAATAAACCAAAGAAGAACATAAACCAGTTGGATCTTCAGCAGCATCCCAGTGGAGATTAGTTTCTATTTGAAGAAACGCTGAAAGAGACATAAAAGAATCATTTCTGAGTGCAGGAAAATGCTCAGATCTTCCCTGTGTGCTCTCTGTAGATGACTTATGCAGCCCGAGATGCCCAGGTTTCCATCGCTCTCTTCCTCCGTCTCCTCGGCCTCCGGCCTGACGCCGGTCCCGCCTCTTCCAGCGGGAGCTCCTACTCTGAACTGGCGTCCCGCTGCCAGGGTCTGGTGGACGTGCCCTTCAGGGGCCGAGGAGACGTGGACGAGAAGCCCGGCGATGGAGAGAGGAAGCGGAAGACGAGAAAAGCGCCGGTTTTCGAAAGCCCAGAGTCTGGAGATCAGCAAGTCCCAGACCCTCGAAAGAACAGCAAGAGGAAACCGCTGGGCGTCGGATACTCCGCCAGGTAAGGAGAGACTTCAGTTACTGAAGGCAGAGGAGGCTGCTGCTGCTGCTGCTGCTGCTGGAACATCTAAAGATGAACCAGTTTAGGGCATTGTGAACGTAGAATCGATTTCAAGCCCTTAAGTTATCATTTATTTCTACAGTTTTGGACAAAAGTTGACATACACTTGTGAAAATCATGTACATCACAGTCTTGAGTTCCCAGTGACTCCTATAAGTTGGAAGTTTTTATCATGGAATCTGAAACCCATGTGTCCTTTAAACTCTAAACAATCATACGTTTTGGTTCTTTTATGCATTTCCAGAGGTCGTCTTCAAATGTGACAAACTATGCAGGGTCAAACATTTACACTACCGTTCAAAAGTTTGGGGCCACCCAGACAATTTCATGTTTTCCAGGAAAACTCCCACTTTTATCCATGTGCTAACATAACTGCACAAGGGTTTTCTAACAATCAATTAGCCTTTCAACACCATTAGCTAACACAATGTAGCATTAGAACACAGGAGTGATGGTTGCTGGAAATGTTCCTCTGTACCCCTATGGAGATATTCCATTAAAAATCAGCTGTTTCCAGCTAGAATAGTCATTTACCACATTAACAATGTCTAGACTGGATTTATCATTCATTTAATGTTATCTTCACTGAAAGAAAAAAAGCGTTTCTTTCAAAAATAAGAACATTTCTAAGTGACCCCAAACTTTTGAATGGTAGTCTACATACAGCAATTCTAGTATTTTATTAAATGTTTTTCCAATTTTCACCTCAACTTGGTGCTTTTGGTAGCCGTCCACGAGCTTCTGATTAATTTTCTAACTTAATCACAGTCATGAACCAACATCTGAACATAAAACCTGAACTATTCACAGAAGTGCTAAAATGTACTTAAGACTTAGAGGAAAGTAATACAAAGTATATTATTATATGCAAAAAAATACATAGGAGAAAATACGCAGAGTGCAAAATCACTTTCATGTATCCAGTGTGCTTTTAAGACTCAATATAAAGTAGAAAATCTATATATAAACATACACAAGAGTCATGGAAATGTACATAACAAAAGTTTACATACATTTGTGAGGACTTTCAATGACTCCTACAACTCTGGATTTTAGATTAAAACATGAAACCAACCCTGCATTTTGGTTCTTTCCTAGATTTATTAAGGTTCTTCTGGAAATATCACTAAATCTTCTGGGTGAAAAAAAATACATACAGCAACGTTAATAATTGGTCCAACATCCTTTTGGCCATTTTTGCCTCAACTAGGTGCTTTTGGTTTCCGTCTACAAGCTTCTGGTTGTAACTTTGGTCCTTCCCTTGACGGAATTGGTTCAGTTCAACTAAATTTGCCGTTTCTTCATGCCGGTCCACAGAATCTAGATTGGGTTTTTATTGAGGACTTTGGAGAGGCCAGTCTAAAACCTAAATTCTGGCCTGATTTAGACATTTCTTTATCATTTCTGATGCTTGTTTGGAGTGATTGTCTTGTAAAAACACCCAACTGCATCCACAACCCAACTTTCTGGCTGGTGATTGTAGGTTTTCCTGAAGAATATGGAGACAATCCTTCATTATTCAATTAACTTTATGAAAAAAAAAAAAAAAAAAAACCCAGAGCATGATACTGCCTCTACCGTGCTTCATAGTAGGTTTGGTGTTCTTGGGTTTAAAAACATATTTCTAGCCATTGTGGCTAAATAGCGTAATTTTTCTTTCATCTGACCACAGAACTTTCCTCCAGAAGGTCTTTTCTTTGTCCATGTGATCAGTAGCAAACTTCAGTGTATTATAATGACTTCGTCCACACGATATTTGGGAGCAGGTCTAACGTTTCCACGATGGCATACACTTGAAAGCAGAAAAGTTTCTCAAATGTTGCTGCTGTTCTCTCTGCTTGTTCCAGGAAATCTCCTCTCTATGATAACTGCTTCCTCCATGCCCCGGATGGTCAACCTCTGTGCACCTGCGACAAGAAGAAAGCCAAATGGTACCTCGATAAAGGAATAGGAGGTGAGCTGCTTTATTCATGCCTCCTACTTACGACATCCCATCATCCCTCCTGCTTCCTTCCACTGGTCATTATAGAACCGATTTTAAGCTTTTTATTGATCTGTTAAGCTCTTGGTTGAGTGTTTTCCTGTTACTCATTTATTCTCATGTTAAATCATTGGCACTTTTTAGTTTGTTTTCTTACAGGATCCTGGTGCAAATGGATAATTTTGGTGAATTTGTAAAGTATACATATAGAATAAAGAGGTTTTGACAGAATATTGCAATTTTAGGGTTAGATTTTGTTAATTTTCCTCATGGAACCACACACGATTAGTTCAAAGACTTTTGTAAAGCTAAAATCCCAACGATTCTTTCTGATTTTACCGTTTCTGGCTTTGATAAATGGTGTTTTAGGGGTCAGAGGGTTAAGTTTACTTTTTGTGATTGGTTTTTGGAAGGAAATTAGCGTTTTATCTCCAGTCTCGTGAGCTTTTTTTGTCATGATGCACGTCTGTTTGTGTTTCAGTGCTTCAGAGCGAGGATCCTTTCGTTGTGAGGCTTCTGTTCGAGCCTTCGGGACGTCCGGACTCTCAGCAGGATTATTATCTCACTGCTAAGGAGAATCTCTGTGTGGTCTGTGGAAAAGCAGATTCCTACATCAGGTCTGACACATTCCCCTACCTTCTAAATGATTTCAGGGTGTTTTGAAGTTACAAAATGATCTTTTTGTCTAGAAATTGCTTCATTTGTGCCAAACTCCACTACAGAACCAGTGAATTTTTAAAAGTTTAGCTTGTCATATGACTACAGGATTTTAAAAAATCGACAATATAGTCGATTACGTTATCTGTACATTAACAATTTTATCATTTGATGATGTATTTTGAAACTCGGTGTCATACTGTTTGTCAGATCTGTGACTTAAGATGCAAAGTTCAGCAGCCGTAGTTAACTTGTGACTTTCTTTTTGGTCCCACAGAAAAAACATCGTTCCACACGAGTACAGGCGACATTTCCCCACCGAGATGAAGGACCACAACTCCCACGACATCCTGCTGCTCTGCACCAGCTGCCACGCCGCTTCCAACGTGCACGACGGCTTCCTGAAGCAGCAGCTGGCCGAAGAGTTCGCCGCCCCGCAGGGCTGCGAGGAGGGAGTTCGCCTGCTGGAGGACTCGGACCGACGGAGAGTGCGATCGGCGGCCCGGGCTCTGCTCACCGCCGGCGAGGGACTGCCGGAGCAGCGGAGAGACGAGCTGCAGGGTTTGATCAAGAGCTTCCTGGACGTGGACGAGGAGGAGGAGCTGACGGACGAGGCGCTGCAGCAGGCGGCCGGTCTGGAGACGAGGTGAGCTGCAGCTCCCAGTTCACACAATTAAAGTTAAATGTCACCAGAATTAAGCTAAATGTCCCAAAACACATGAGAGATGAAAAAATCAACTCTGAAATACAAGTCTGAGTGTAAATAAAATGCAAAAATGTAGTTTCATAACTCTAATATTTTCATATCAAAGCTTAAATTGCCTTTACAGCATGTTTGTGTTCATAATCCATAACATAAATGGGTGTGAAACTGAAACTTTAGAGCAACTCAGCTTTGAAATTAAACCAAATCTGAGTTAAAAATCAAGATATTTAATGAAAATGACTTCATAATACATGTCTCATTTCAAGTTTTGTGAAAAATAAACCACATGACTAAACTTCAGGGACTTTTCGGCTGAACTGCAGGCTGTGTTTATACAAAAACAGAAGTAAAATGAACAAAGAAATTCAACTTTTATTCCTTTTTTTCATGATTTATGACAATATAACTGTGTCAGACTGAACAAAAGACATTTGTGAGTTCTCTCTACGAGTAGTCATGGTTGTTTTACTTCCGTAGAGGTGCAGGATTTTATATTTCAGGAAAAAGAAAAGAAGAAAAATGTGACCGGAGCTAACACATTTACTGAGTGAGACATTTAACACAGTTTCTTCATCACCTTTTTAATATTTCTTTTCCATTTCTGAGCTGCAGTTTCGTGGTAATTATTGCATGCCCAGACCAGTAAATCTGCACTACTGGATGCTCACTGTCGCAGCCAGTGAAGCTTTAATCGCCGCATTACGTTGGTCTGCTGGTTTGCTTCCAGCCTGCAGAGCTGCATGAATACTGAGGGCTTTGGCTGCTCTGACTGCTCCTCTCTCCCCTGAAGGATATTAAATGAGGCGTACATTCCTCACGGTCTGAAGGTGGTCCGGGCTCACGCTGAGCTCGGCCTCCGGGGCCTCATGGACCTGGAGCGTCGCTGGAGGCAGCACTTCCTCACCTCCATGCAGCCGCAGCACCTGCCTCCCCTCTGGTCTGTCGACCACAACCACGGCAAGTTCCTCCGCAAATACGGGGATGGCCTGCCCATCAAGCTCAACTGACGGACGGCAAAGGAGGACAGAACACTCTATTTTTCTCGTGTGAATCCAGCAGCGGGGACTGAAATGTAAAGTTCCTGCTCGGCGACAGATATTTCACCGGTGAGACGAATGAACTGTGGAGATCCAGCACTGAATCTAAAGAACGCCAACCTCGCAGCGTCACCACGGACGTTACCTGATTGCATATGGACACTTTTTTATAATGAGATCCGTAATTATTTATGAAAACAGTTCAGATATTGAAATTCAAGAACTGATTTTTAGAAGAAAAAAGAAGCTGCGGCCTGCTCTTAATTTCCCCCTTAATTACCAAACTCCACTTCCCCTCTGCAGGTTCGCAGCTTGTTGCTCTCGTCAGTCTGAGGATAAATGATTTGCTTTGCAGGGAGAAGGTCATTTTAATATGACCTTAAATTATCTGCAGCTCCACTCGGCTTTTGTCGTTTTCAGGTCGATCACTGAAGAAGCATCTTGAGATCAGACTTCATCTTTGCCCTTCTTTTAATAAGATGAGTTTGTTGTCGAGGTGCCTTCGGGCCTGAAAACGTTCCATCTCGGTGGTTTTGTTTATTTCTTCGCGGAGGGAGTCGAAAGCAAGCAGAGTGAAGTTGGCGCCTTATTTAAACCCCTGATGTTTGCGTCCTGCCGCCGATCCTCCAGACGGTTCGGGAATCTCCATGGCTCATGTTTTAATGTGCCTCTTAACCCCCGAACCCGACCGGAGGTTTGATCAAACGAGACGCGCTTCAGTTTACAGCCGTTTAACTACGACGTCTTTTACAGAATCCAAACCCGCACAGTGAATGAAAGGTGCCAACTTTGATGTGATGATTAAAATTACAATTAAACCCCTTTGCAAGGCAGATTTTCATCATGAGTGTGATTGAGTTTATTTACAATATTAAATTATGAAGGCGGCTGCCTTGTATTTATTCGTGTTTTTCAGCTCTGAAAGCTGTTTTCCTAAATTGTGAATGATTGAAAGAAAAAAAGAAATAAAGATCATGTTTGTATTAATGTTCTGCGACTTGATTTGTGGGTGAACATGTTTGAATATTTAAAAAAAAAAAAAAGGACACAATAACATTCAGTTTTTTTAATTTCTTACAAAATCACAGTTTAATAAATAGTCTGTAAAAATGAGTACAAAAGTGGTTTTCTTAACATTTCATATATGAATCACTCATGACTTTCAGGTCAAAGGAGTCTTTAGTTGGATTTTTTTTTGTCAGGAATGACATTTTTTTTTTACAATCTAGTTTTGCTGAATTAAGGCCTCTTGATTTTGGCATCAGAACAATCTGTCAGTCAAATGTTTGTATCTGAAGTTGAATTAGTGTAGAGTTATGAGCTCCCCTGGTTTCACAGTTCAATCAGGAAAATTAAATAAAGCACATGTACAAATAAATAAAATGGCTCAACATGCAGAATCCCTTCGTCCTTAAGAAGACGCTGACAAAACTAAGCATATTTCTAATGATCAGTGTTTGACACTGCGACAATAACAATGGCACATGAGGCTGCTTCATCGAAGGGGATTCCATCAAAGTTGACTTTATTTCTCTCTCATCTTGTGTCTTTGACTTATTACCAAGGAAAAATGTGGGCAAACTTTGGGAAACACTTAAACAAAAAACAGACATAAAAAACACATAAGTAAATTTTGGTGGAATTCCCCTTGTAAGAAGTTTAGCGGTGACAAAGAGTGCAATCCTGTGTTGTGAAAGACACTCTGACATCTTTACTGCATTACAGCGAAACCCCTGAGGATGGAAACACACTGGAAGGCTTGGCCACTTCTTAGATATGCTCACTTTAATATTTTGGGACAAGTTCTGTTAAAGGCGGTTGGAAAATAAACTTGCTTGCTCATTTACCAACAGCAAATCTGAAGCTACAGTCAGCAGCTAGTTAGCTTAGCATAGAGACATGGCTTTAGCAGTGCTGGTAGGTGGAGTTTGTTACCTTTGGACAGAGCCAGGCTACTGGATTTCCCCTATTTATAGCCCTTAAATTGCCCATACTATGCTCATTTACAGGCATCTATTATAATTAAACTGTATTTTCACCTCTTCTCACTATTCTGCTTTGTTTTAGCACCTTTCTTTGTCAGACCCACCTCCTGAAAAACCCAGGCTGCTCTGATTGGTTGGCTGAACCAATGAATGTTAGTTGGTAACCCCAGATATAAAACTATGTCCCAATTCAGGAGCTGCATCCTTCCAAAGGCTTTGATTTTGCTCCGCTGTTGACCTCCACGGAAGCTTGGGTGTTGTTTTATGACTTTTCTAATCCACTGGAGTCTAGTTGAAGGACCCTTAGGTCATATCTAGGAATTCTCTAGATATCCCATGTATTGTAAATTCTCTTAGATAGCTTGTGCATCCTAAACTCCAGACATCCAATGTATCCTAAATTCTCCAGATATCCTGTGGATTCTAAAGTCTCCAGATATCCTACATATCCTAACTTCTCCAGATATCTTGTGTACCCCAAAATCTCCAGATATCTTGTGTATCCCAAATTCTCCAGATATCCTGTGCATCCTAAATTCTCCAGACATCCCGTGTATCCTAAATTCTCCAGATATCCTGTGGATCCTTAATTCTCCAGATATGTTACCACTGCACACAGCCCACTTTAGGAATAATCGCAATGATGCAGTGCTGCAGCCGAAACTGTGAGTAACTTCTGTATCTGTAAAAATTGAAATGTCAAAGGGTTCCATAAACATCCATGAGAGCCCCTTGTATTTTTTATGCGTTTAATATGAGGGGTAATGTGACCGTCTTCCTAACTATTGCTGCATGTGTGACACCTGTCCACTTTTCCAGTTTCAATCAGTAATGCAGAAACCGTGAACTGGCCTTAACAACGCTTGGTTCAACCTTTGCATCTTTCAGAGGCATGTGCTTTGTAGGTTATATCTTTCAAAGGTTGTAGTCCCTGAATTGGGAAGTGATAGCTAGAGAGGAAGTTGTTTATTCTGTGTGAAGGCCAAACTAGCTGCTACGCAAATGTGTTACATGTTTAGGTTTGTAAGTAACGGGGAGAAAAAAAGCTTGGACTTGAAACAAGGCTTTTCAGGAAGGTGCATGGACTTTAGGATTTATAAGTTTGCAGACTATAAAAAGCTACAACATGCTAATGGAAGGTGGGAAACCCCAAAAAGCAGAATATTTGCTCTCTAAGCTAAGTGGCTGCTAGCTGTAGCTTCATAGTTAGCATACTGACACAAATGTATCAGTCTTTTAGCAAGAAAATCTATTTCCCCAAAGCTCAAACTCCTCCTTCATGAACCCTCCTGTGAGTTTCCACCCGAACTACTGCAGAGAGTTTCAACACTACATTACTGCATATTATAACTCCTTTTGTTCATTCCAACAAAAGACATTTTTACACATTAAAAAAAAAAAAAAAGACAATACAATTCAAGAAATGAGTGCCTGTTTGATTTAGCCCCAAATTTCCGGATGTTTTTTTTCCTTTTTTTTTGAAGGGACAGGTTGCTTTCTCATTTCAGAACACCAGATGTTTACATCTTTTCTTTGCAGATTCCATTTCCTTAAAGGTACACTGACTGAATTAACAATAAGGCATTTTCTAAACCTTTCCAATTCACGACTTGTCGAACCTTAACCCCCAATTCCAAAAGCTAAATTTCGAAGTGCGCTTTCAATTTACACTACAAAAATTAATTTTGCAGCTTTTACATTTCGACCTTGAAGGTAAAAATCCATCTGCAAGGAATAATTTTGCACGTTTTTCATGAGGAAGAGTCGAACAAACAGAACAGAATTCACATTTTCACACAGACCAATAAGATTGTCACGTTAACATAAGAATGTTGCAAAAACTTATATATTGCTCCACGATGGCGGCGTGAAAGTAAACGTTCGGCTCGGTGCGGCGGGCTACAAACCAATAATTTAATAATAAATAAAGAGAAGCGGATGATTCTTCTAGTTTTTGGTCAAAGGCTGTTTGACGATGCAGAGAGGCTCATGTTCTGTACAGTTTCTGTCAGTTTTGGTGTTTTTCTCTTTTTTTGTTGTTTTCATGGTCATCGATGCCGTTAAAAGTCACCGTCAAGCCCTTGAAACATGTTAGAAACTTCTAAACTACACGGGCTGCGATGACGAAAAAAATAAGCATCTCTCATTCCTGAAAAACAATCTCGGTTTTCATCGAATGAATAAGCAAAACAGGCAAAGATCTCCTTCATCTTCCTCTTCCTCACTGCACCACCACTGCTCCCAACAACCCTAACTTATTATTATTGCTTGCATGTTAATACATACAGTTATGGGAAACCATTCTTGTCTCTGGAAACAGACAGAAATATTTCACAGTAAGACTCCAAACTTAAGAAAGAAAAAAAAAAAGAAAGGAAAAGCACGACTGCCTCATGTGTTTTTTGTGTCCCACTGGGGTTCTTTCTGCTTCAACATGGACGGACTCCAGTTTGTGGGAAGAGACACAACATGGACGTTTGCTGGTGTATTCAGGATGTATAGCAAGTCACAAATTTCTTTGGAGTTTCATTCGTTAAGCCGAGATGATGGAGCCTGCGGGAGGTTTCGGTCCCGTCGCAGGATGCAATGTTTTCTCACTCACTCTTAATGAAAACACACTCACACACTCACTCGTCGCACATTCTCAATGCAAAAACACAATTGGCACAGATTATCAAAATAAATACCCTGGAAGCTTGGCACTATGCAAAAGAAACTCCACGTTTTTGTTTTTTTTTTTGAAAGAAATCTTATAAAAAACTATTGAATAATCTCAGTCTACTCCACGTTTTCGTTATCCTCACTATTACTTATATACTATATGCTGATGAAGGTTACACCAGTGTCGTAAACCTCTGAATGACTTAACTACCACTGAAACAATATAGCTCCTATTCAAATAGATTTTTTTTCCACAAACGTACATCAAAATGAAGTATCTAACATCTATCGGACTATAGATAGTGCTGTTGTCTGGTATGCATCTCTTTATAGTGCCTCTTAATTTTTTTTCCCTTCTTCCTTTTTCCTTCAAACAATCCTTAAAAAGTAAAATCTGAAACCCTTAATGGGAACAGAGAAGAAGTCTGGTTGTTCCACCTCGGATGGATGTTTTTCGTGGACGTTTGTGGGGTGGATTTACCTCACAGGTGTCCCTCCAGGATGCTGGTAACAGCCTGGTCCAGCGAGGGGCCCGACGTGGTTCTGGTCGGGGCTGCCGATGGGCCCTGCAGGCGCTGGAGCTCCAGTATGCTGTCGATGGCGCTCTGCAGGTGTTCGCTGAGCATGTTGTCCTCTTGGAGGGTCGGAGGCGGCGGGCTGAACCGCCGCTCCGGCCGAGGAGACGCTTCCAACCGGTAGCATTTCAGTTTTGGAGCGCTGACATCTCTGGGAGGCAACTCAGAGCAAACGTCCGGCACAGGAAGAGGGTTTGGGGGTTTTGTTTTGGAACTGGGCGGCGTTTGAGGAACTTCCTCTGCTGCGGTGTTGCCATTGGACATCTCCTGGTCGTGTAAAGGATGCTGGGTGGCTCCGTTGGGTGCCGGCGAGTGGCGTTCGTTGACCCCGCCGCCGTTGGTTAGCTGCCCCGTGTGGTCCCTCTTCAGCCCCGGGTCACAGGCCGAGTTGTGGATCACCTTACGAGAGCCGGACTCCTGCTTGATGGTGAGTCTGAGCGCCCCGCGGGAGCTAGAGCGGTACGTCTTGAGGCCCGGCGGCCTGTCGGACAGCCGGGTCCAGGCTGGTGGAGATGAAGGGCTGCCAGAGGAGGAGTAGAGGTTGGAGGAACTGGAGGAGTGGGCACCATGAGGGGAAGACGAGGACGAAGACAAGACCGACATGAAGGACTCTGGAGGGAAGAAGAGGAAGTGCTTAGTATGGATGTTTTGACATTTACTAGCTGGAGTGGATACCTACCACAGATATCCTATAATTCAGTTTCTTCTGCGTTAGCAAGAACATTTTGGTTTAATTCTTCCTGGATGAATGTATCACTTTAAGCATTCATGTGTACAGAGTTTCTCATTACGGATCTCAACAATTCTTACTTGTAAGTCCAATATAATTCTAGTTCAAGACATTCAGTTCCCTTCAATTCAACATATCTGCATTGCCATTTTTAGATATCTTACATTAAGTTTTAACTGGTCAGAATGGTATTCATATTTCAAACTGTATTTATGACTCATCAAAATTTTATTGCAAATATCTTAAATAATTATGTCTATACAGATATATACAAATTAACTGCAGATAACTAAAGCCAAATTCTAGTTGTAATTCCAGTTTCAGATATCTGCAGTTTAATTCTGACTAGTCATAACTGTAATCCAAGATATCTTTAATACCCCTTCATTCAAGATACCTACATTGTCCGTTTTAGATATCTTGAATTAAGTTGGAACTAATCAGAATGTCGTTGTAGACATCCCAAAATGGAATTATGACCAGTCAAAATTTAATTTTTAATTTACTTCAGTTAGAGTTTTGATTCAGCAAAATGATGTTGGTGATGTCTGCAGTTATGTCAGAAGCTACTTCAAGTCGAAGGAAGGGGCACTTTCTTTTCGAACATACTGTAGCGCTGTCTTTCAAAGATTGAAGCCCCTGATTTGGGACTCACTTGACTATCGGCAGAGAGATGCAGGCCTGGTAGAAGAAGCTTTAGTAAGGAAATAACAGTTGGTAGTGAGGAACCTGCTTGTTCTTTGTTTGAGGGCCACACTGGCTGCTCGGTAGATGAGGCTGGACTTCAAGCTGGGCATTTCAGGTGGATGTTTTCTGTGGGATCTAATGACTCTTTTTGTTGTGGACTTCGGGCTTTTGGGCCAAAAAGCAGCAATGTAGGCTCTTTTAGCTACAGTATACAACAAGCTGTTTTACCGCCATGTCAGAGCAGCCTGAGGCCAAAGTTTTTGTAAGTTTTGAAGACAAGTCTGGTGGGACGTGTCAAAGGAACATCCAAGATTCCCAGCAAAACAGCTCAGAGCGTCATGCTGTCTTTTGGTTGGTTCTAACCACAAGAGCAGCCATTCTGGAGATGTTCTGACTCGGTTATCTAACCCTGAAATTTGTCAAAGTCTCTTAGATCCTTAAACTGCCCATTTTTACGACTTTCGACACCTCAACACCAAGAACTGACTTGAAGAACCACTCGCTGCCCAAAGATCCAACCTGGTAATTGGCAAGTGCCTTTGATAATCTTTGTTCTTCACTTTGGCTGTCATTGGTCTGAATGTTGGAGCTGATCGGAGAATAGAATAGTTTTATCTAGTCAAACATGACAGAGAAATGTTTTATTTATTGGTGAAGCTACTAAACTGGTCAGATAAAGGTCATGTTCGAGTTGAATGTTTTTCAGACCCAATTTTTTTGTCAAAATCCACTACTTTTTCACTTGATATACTGTTTCAATTAGTTGTAATGTACTATTTCAGTGTGATGCTGTCCAAACACCACAGGAAATAAGTATTTTTACTAAATGTGACAGATAAAGAGTAATGTTTATTAATGTGTGCTTTCACTGCGAGTGAAATAGTTAATAAATTCAAAGTTCTTGCTTAATAAGAGATTCTTGTTCCATTTTTGGATGATTATTTTATCAGAAGTCCGACAGCAGCCACGTATGACATCTAACAGTCTTCAAGAGGCTCCTTCCCAACTTTTTAATTAACATAACAACCCTTCTTTAATTTGCTCTTAACCTCTCACATGTAATTTTTGGAGTCTTTCTCAGCACGACCCTGCTCCACATTTCCACAGCTTAATTACACATTCACACCTGGGAGCTGCTCCGGAGCAAATATGGAGGTTAAGTGCCGCGCTTTGAGGCACCACTAAATTAGTTTGTATTTTTTCTAAAGTGTCACTAATTCGCTTTTCCCCAGTTGGTCCGGATTTTCTCTCTGCTCTGGGATTTAAAGCGGCATCTTTCTCAGCCTCGGCGTTGTGATAATAATAGTATTTTCGTCCTGCTGGGACTCTGACCTGGGTCTCTGCGGGCTCGTCGTCTGTCCTCTGCTAAAGCGTAACGTTCGGCCTGAAGGAAGAGACGCTCCAGCATCACCATCTCCGCTGACGGACTCTCCTGCTGTGGAAACCAGTTCACAGCCAGTCAAACGTACAGTTTGAAAACAGGGTGAATTTTTGTTCTCAATTCTCGTTCGTCATTTGAACATGAAAGATGATTTACTTACTACAGTTATCTGGTAAAAATGAACTGTAATTGCGCAGTTAACTTAGAGATTTAATGACTTTTGTTAGATGAATGGATGGATGGGTAGATGGATAGACGGATGGATGGATGATAGACACGGATGGATGGATGATAGACACGGATGGATGGATAGGCCGATGGATAGACGGAAGCATGGATGGATGATAGACGGATGGATGGATGATAGACACGGATAGATGGACAGATGGATGAATAGATAGATGGATGAATGGATAGATGATAGATGGATAGGGTTAAGTAAGATAGTTGTGGAAAATAGTTAACTACATTTACTCAAGTACAGCTTTGAGGTACTTGAGTATTTCTATGTTGTACTACTTTATACTCCCACTCTGCCACGATTCAAAGGGAAATATTGTACTTTCTACTCAAAGTAAAAAATTTCAGGCAAGTCAGAGAAGATCAAGCAGACATTGTTCTATAAATCAGATGATTTGAGATGGAGTGCACTTTTATTTAAGCAGAATGTTGTCATACAGGATTTTAGCTTGTACTGGAGTGTTTTTACGTCTCCATAGTGGTACTTAAAGATCTGAATACCGCATATAAGTAAATGCAGAAAGAAAGCAGCATCTCACCTGGGCTTCTCTAACCAATAGCTGCCTGTATTTGTTGACCATGTCCTTGGTGCGTTTCAGCAGGAAACCGGACACGGTGTCGAACTCCTGGTCCACTGTGGAGAAGGATGTAAACACACTCAGATTAACAAAATAATTAACCCAAATGATGATAGAGTACAGATATACTACTAACAACTCTGTTCATGTTATGATAGTATGACTAGGGGGCTTTATTGTTTGCGAAAGAGAAGAAAAACTTTTGAAACATGAGTTGGGTTGCAAGAAACTGAACCAAAACCTAAAAAACACAGTTACGTCTTATCTGTAAGTGTATACATGCTGCTCATTATGTGTTACATGCTGGTGCAGAGGGCACAGTTTTTGTTGAAATACTTGTTTTTTGTAGATATGTTGGGATCTTTTTGTTTTTAGAGGCATATCTTTAGCTGAGGGCTTCACGAATCATCAGTCCAACCTAAATTGAAGTCCTCCTGAGTGGGCAGGTGACCGGCGCAGGTGTGGTACGGCAGCAGGCGTCCCACGGCGTCCTTCAGCGTGGAGAAGGCCGAACCGGTAAACGGGTTCTGTACGGCTCCATGGTCCAAACAGAGCTGCTGCTGGAACCTGAAGGAAGAAAACTCTGCGTTAACCTGAACTGACAGAGAATGCAATAAGAGTCAGTTTTGAAGCACTTTCCTTCTTTCCCAGTGAAGAAATCAAAAAAAAAAAAAAAAAAAAAAAGGCAAACAGGAGCCACATGCAGATTTTAAGGTGGAAGGTTTTCTTGCATGTAGCTCAAAGCATGAGTTGGCATCCCAAATCAATAAACATACTTTTGAATTCAGTCAATTCTTGTAATGCCTCTCGTGCTTTACATACGCTTTACGGATTACTGGATATTCTACTTCCTCATATGGAGAATGGAGTATCTGAGCAGCTTTTCAGTGCACTTCAGAACCAATTTACTTTTTCTCCAACCCTCCTGACTTTGACTAAGCTTTCTGCAGGTGATTCGCTGTTCGGGGATCTTACCTGTGCCTTCGCATTGCTGGTGTGAGCCTCTCCTCTCTCTGCAGCTCCACAGGACCTGCCACCTGGAGAAAACACAACAGTTTAGGCTACAAGGACGGACACATGGCCGTTTTCAAGGCATTCATTATCCGTTTCCTGCGTTTAACAATCATTTCAATGCTGTCAAAGTTGTCATTTCACAGTTTAAGTCAGGACTTTAAGGGGACCAGTTTAAACTCTTAATTCCAGTCACATTTAACTGTTTCTTTACCACGTTTGATGTGTGTTTGGGGTCATTGTCTTGTTGGAACACCCAACTGTGTCCAAAATCCAACCTTCTGGCTGATGGTTTTAGGTTTTCATGAAGAATGTGGAGGTGATCCTCCTTCTTCATTGTTCAGTTTACTTTATGTAAAGCTCCACTTCCACTGGCAGCAAAACAGCCCCAGAGAATGATACTGCCACCACCATGCTTGATGGTTGGTTTGGCTTTCTTAGGCTTCTCTTTTCCAAACATATTTGTGGTCATCGTGGCCAAATCGCTTAATTTTAGTTTCATCTGACCGCAGAACTTTCCTCCAGAAGGTTTTTTATTGTCTGTGATCAGCAGCAAACTTCAGATGAGCCTTAGATGTCCAAAGTCTTTTTGTGGAAGAGCGTCTTTCTTGCAGTCTCTCAGCTCATATTGATGTAAAACATACTTGTACTGTTGACACTGACAGCAGCTTCTAATTCATTGCAGACCTGCTTTTTGGTGACTCTTGACCATCCTGACCAATTGTCTCTCAGCAGCAGTTTATAGTTTGTTTTCTTCCAGATTGTGGCAGTGACATAACTCGATCATTCACTTTATACTTATAATTGTTTGCATGGGTGTTTCTGTGATCTGTAGCTGCTTTGAAATGTTTCCAAGCTACTTTTTGACTTTTTTGAGTCAATGATTTGCTTTTTCAGATCTTTGCTGAGCTCCTCAGACTTTCCCACTGTGGTATTTGTGGCTGAATGTCAGCAGCTGTAGTCAATCATTATCACTTATTAGAAGTTAAAAGGTCATGCCAAAACTGATCATTCAAGTTGCCATATGGATATTTTTGTAACAGCGGGTTTTGTCGTATTTCCAGAAGACCTTTGATAAATCTATGAAAGACGTGTTTCAGCGATTTCTAAATAGAAAATTCAGAGTTTTAGCAGTCATTGGAAGACTGTCATGACAGACATTGTTTACAAGTGCATGTAAAGTGAGTGGACATTATCTGACCTTGGTCTGTGGACTTGTCTGGACCGGTGGACACTCTGTGGAAGCTGGAGGTCCGTGGGCTTTCTGGACCCCTTTGGCTGCAGGAGAGGGTGGATGGACATCGAGAGTAAATGCTTTACTCTCCACAACCAAGGCAGCTGTCGGCTCTGATGAGGGACATAATGAGGCCATAACGACGATGATGATGATGGGATTGGAAATGAAGATAATGATAACAGAGGTGATGTAGAGGGAGGACATAATAGTTAGAAACACAGAAAAGAGCTTCATCAGGAGTTGCATATTTTTGAACCAGTAGGTCCACTTACTGT
Source organism: Amphiprion ocellaris (assembly GCF_022539595.1). Classification (NCBI taxonomy): domain Eukaryota; kingdom Metazoa; phylum Chordata; class Actinopteri; family Pomacentridae; genus Amphiprion; species Amphiprion ocellaris. Next base: position 26,230,218 of record NC_072785.1, on the reverse strand, counting down.
TTTGTGTGTGCTGTTGGACAGCGGAGTCGTCTCCTGCTTTGGAGACAACAGCAGCTGAAGGATCTGGCTGCTGCTGAGGCACCGAGACGCTGGATCGCAGAGGAGACGGGCTGCTGTGGACCGGAGGGGGGACCGAGGGGGAAACCGAGGCCTGGATCTGCACCTGGTTCTGGCCGAACAAGGCCTGTGGCACCTGGAGCTGATGGGGGGCCGGGTACTGGACCTGAGGCTCGATTCTGGGCTGTGGAGCTGCCGTTTGTTGGGCTGAACTCTCAGGTCCGGACAGAACCATCTGAGGCCCAGCTGGGGGGGAGAAAGGAGCCGGAGCTGTTCTGCCGGCGTCCTGGATCTGAGGCGGGGAGCAGATCAGCGACGGGTCCTCGGGGTCCGAGTGAAGAGGAGAAACCTCGACACACTGATCAGACAGCAGGGAGTCCTGACCGGAACCGGCATGAGTCCGAGGATGGGTGTCTCGGTCACCGGAGACCGGAGAGGAGAGCGACTCCATCGGAACCACCGGCAGAGATCCGACCAACAAGTCGGACGAGATGGGAGAACTAAGCGCTTGCTGTGGAGAAACGATGACAAAAAAAAGAGACATTTGTTTTATTTTGTTGAATTTGAGGCAATTGAAGATTATTTCACTGTAACCGACATCTGCAGTACTTAGTTATCTTATTGTATCATATCTTGTTGTAAATATAAAGTACGATAAGATAGGATAACTTAGAATAGGATAAAACTTTGTTAACCCCGAAGGAAATTTTAAATTATTTATCTCCCATTTCTCCCATTCTGCCATGTCATGAATGTATACAGGAGCTTGTTCCGTAAGTTTACCAAATAAAGCCCTATTCGCACGGGATTGGTATTACCTCGGGACCAGTGGTGATTTGGGATGATTGCAGAGGATGTCTGTGATCTTTATGCCATGCAAATGCACCATGTCTGTAATTTAGAAAGTAAAAATTCCACCACAAATTACCTACCATATTTTGCCAAACTCCGACATCGTGGGATAATACTAGTCCTGTGCGAATCTGCATCTCAGTGATGCCGATACACAACAGGCCTGTGGACCATTGGCAGAAACAGCCAAATCAGATCAACAAGACGAGGGAAATTTGGGAGGATGTTGAGATGGAGGACATGCATAGTAGCCTGCAGTTAGAAACCTTGATGGCCCGTTATCCCAACAACGCTGCCCACTGTTCTCAAGTGACGTCGCTGCTTTGACATATTTACTGTTGCCATGACGACTACATACCACGTTATATCTGGGCTGTAATGTCAGTAAATCAGAGTAAAATACAGACTTTGCTTATCCCATGCAAATGCACTGCAAGAAAAACAGAGATGTGGGGAGGTAATTCACAGTTTACCAGAGATCCCCTGGTAATACTAATCCCGTGTGAATTGTACATAAGTCAGGCTTATTTCAATTAGAGTGACTTATTAAACTTAACATAGTTGAACTTAACCAGAGCTCCTATATCGCTGACCATAGCTGATTTTATTAACCAGAAACAGCCCAAAAAACAAGGTTTAAACCAATAATACCTCAAATACACACGATAGATAGATAGTAGGATGTACACTGTAAAACATTAAACAGAAATTTACTGAAAATAACTTATCTTGTTAACTTAAAGCGAATCTCTACATTTAGTTAATTTCAAGTTAATTCACTATAAAATATTTAGTTATTTTCAGATAATTTTAGAATTTATAGTCATGAGTTTTGCGATTTGAGGTCTTCTGACTCTAGATGAGTTTTGTTATTTTATACAATTTTATTCTCTTTTAAAAATTGTTTTGTTTTAGCACTTGTGTTCCCACACACACAAAAACGCTATATAAAAACACTTAATTTGCTTTAGAGCTGCATCGAATAATTGATCAATTGTCACAGAGCAATATTACCTAGAGAATAACTGAAATTAACAGAACTTACTACATGTATTACTAAGATTAACTTGATTTTATTATTTCAGTTCCATTGCTGCTACTTCATGAGTAATCTAACAATATTGTAACTCCAGTTTTGTTGCTGTAGCACTATTTTCCTTTGGCCTAACTCCTGTCTATTTGTCAGTATTTGGGGTTTTTGTGATTTTTATAGTTTTTTTTTTTTTTTGTTTGTTTTTTTTTACCAAAGTGGTCTCACAGTTTCCTTAGTAAAGGCTTCTGACCTCAACTTATGTTATTTAAATGACTAAAAGTTTGTTTGCCGAAGCTCTGACCTGTTGCAGATGTTGCATAAAGGCCTGGTTCTGGCTCATCGAGTGGGTCGCCTCCTCCACCGCTTGCGTCATGTCTGCTGGGGGCATCAGGAGTTTGGGCATCTCCACAGCTGGATCCTGGGCCAGAGGTGGTTCAGGGGGGCGCTGCAGGACGGTGACCACCGGAGGAGGCGAAGACTGAAGCCCTGCGGAGGACGGCTGCACTGAGACGTGCTGGAGAACGTGACTGTAGGGCTGCAGAGGGAGACGAACAGACAAAACTGCATTAAAAAGCCGTTTTATCGCTTCGAGAACTAAACAACCAGTTACTTTTCCTGGCAGCCGCTGGTTCCCAAAAAGGAAGAAAATCAGTTCAGAGTCGTGTAATCCATCACACTTTGAACAATCTGCAGAACTTTACTTCATAATAACATAACTGACAAGAAATTATTGATGTTTATGTTTACTGGGAAAATTTATGTAGCCCAAAATTTAATAGCCACCAATGAATGCCTGGAAACGGTAGCATTTTCTGACAATTTATATACCAAACAATGAATCCATTCATCAAGAAAATAATCAACAAATTAACTGATGATGTAAACATTTGTTAGTTGTAGCCGTACTCTGGTTGTACAATGTTTATGCATCATTTTTTAAGTATCTAACACACTAAAATAGCAAAAAAGACATTTTTATCTACAGACAAGACACTCGATTTAGCTTCCAGAAAACCTACAGTAAAACAAACCGAGGGTCTGATAAGCTCACCTGCTGTAGTTGGTGGAAACTCTCCTCTGAGCTGGTTCTCTCCTCCTGGACTGTCCTGTCTGGCAGCAGCACCACAGACGTCTGCTGGAGGCTCAGCTGAGCTTCAGTCTGAGGCGCCTGAGCAGCGAAGGGAAGCCCCTGAACCACCGGCGGCCCGTTCACGATCGAGATAGAAGTGAGATCTGGAGGAAGAACCCCCGAGCTGTTGATCAAGGTAATGTGGTTTCCCAGAGCCGGACTGTGGACCAGGGTGGCCCTCTGGCCCTGCCCTCCTGCGGTGTAGGTTCCAGCCAGCTGTGCCGGCATCTGGAAGACGGTGGCGGGCGCCGACTGTAGCTGCAGAGGTCCTGAAAGCACGGTGGCCTGGCGGAGCGCAAGCTGCCCTGTGGGGGTGGTGAAGACGGGGCTGAAGTTCAGCTGTCTCTGGGGCACAGTTAAGATCTGAGGTCCGTCCACGAGCTGCCCGGTGGAGGGGGCCACGCTGTGCACCGAAGGGCCCTGGTGGCTGGAGGTCAGCAGCGGTCGAGCTGCACTGGCCGGCTGGGAGATGGTAACCGGGGACTGGCCTGGAAGAAGGAACTGGTTTTGGCCCTGGAAGAGTCGCTGAGGCTGGAGCACGAAGGAGCCGCCCTGGTTGACCAGCTGCAGGCTGACGGGTTTGGGGAGCTGCTGGGGGGGCTGCGGCGGCGGAGCTACAGTCTTCTGGCCCGGAGCCTGGGACAGCAGGATGTTTGGCGAGGCAGTCCCAGGGACGAAGGTGAGGCCAGGAGTGGGTTTCTGTCCGGAGGGTTTGGGGCTGATCTGGACCAGCCGGGGCTGGATGCTGATGGGCAGCTTGGGCTGGATGGGGAGGGGGGCTCGCTGCAGGACGATGCCTGGTGCTGCCGCCGCCGCCGCCCTCAGCGTCGGGGTGATCAGGGGCCGACCGGTGACACCCGGCACCGTCTTGTGGATGATCATGCTGGAGGCCTGGGCGGGACTCAGAGAGAAGGACGTCTCCGGAGAAGCGGCAGGAAACACGTTTCCTGGCAGCAGCCCCATCAGCTGAGGAGGGGCAGCGGGTTTCAGAGAGGGGCAGCCTGGACCCACAGCCAGCAGGGAGGGCTGGGGAGGCTCCACCGCCGCCTGGGTGTCTCTGGGCAAAGCAGGGGCGACGGGGAGGGTCACGGATTTGGGCATGAAGGGCACCGTGGGCGGAGAGAGGAGCGGGGAGGGGGAGTACAGGGACAGACTGTCTCCTGGTGGAGCCAGACCTGCCTCCAGAGCCATCGTCTGCTCCGTGATCTCGGCCTCCTGCAGGCTCTGCTGGAGGATGTCGCAGGCCGCCTCCGCCGCTTCCTCCGCTTTCTTGGCCTCGCATCCAGCCTCCACAGGTGGTCCGCTCTGCACGTCCGGAGGGTCTTCTCCGCCCTCCGGGGACGACAGGAGGGCCTCCTCCAGGAACGACAGATCCACACAGCCGGGCGGAGGCGTGTCGGGGGAATCCCTGCCGTCTCCCAGCAGAGAGACGGGACTCTGGAGGAGGAAACAGCGGGAGATAGACGGGGAAGCAGCAGACAGAGCAGTGGAAAGAGGGGAGAATTGTGTGATTAGTAGCGGTTGACACGATGCCGTTTCAGGCACAGACGGAGAGAAAAACATGGTTCTCCTGAGGGGGGAGATGCTGGTTGTTGTGACGCTGCTGGCTGTGGATCCAGACACTCACCGGGGCATCAGCGAAGAGGGAGGGTTCCCCAGAGGAGGAGTTAATGAGCAGGTCTTCCGTCTGCAGCTGGTGGGGTGAAACCAGTCGATTTTAGGTTGGGAGAGAAATGAATGCAGCATTACAGAACGCGTGCCAGGAAATATTTCCATCTGCGATTTATCATTTGCATTATTGATTTTTGTATTCGAGTCTCTCTATTTAAGACTCTTTTGTTACCTCATTGGTCCCATGAAGGAAGTCGTTCAGGGCTTGGGGGTCACTGCAGAGACAGAAGGAGCAAAATCAGTCAAATCTTGCCGGATATTTGGTGCAGACTTAAGTTAGAAGTCATGTTTGTTGCGAGTAAGAATCAGAAACTCACCACAAAACATCAAGTAGACAAGTCCCATCTTCATCCTCCATGTCAACTGAGAGGAAACGGATTAATCAGGGTTAATTTTGACACTTTGTTGTTAATGTTTTGGCTTAAAATGTTTATTAGCGGCATCTTACTCTTAGTTTTGCACTAAAATACCATTTAGCTTGAGATGCTAATTCATTGGACAGCATTAAAGGATGATGTAGATGTAATGCAGTTTCCTTATTCCTTGTGATAATAATTCTAAAGATGTGACTGAAAGTGAGTTTAAATCACCTGATAATTTCATTCTAGGTTACTTTTTATAAATATCAGGCAGCTGTCTACAGTTTTAAAGTTGCTCAGCTGTTTTATTGCTGCTTCTTGCGTAACTCAATCTATAATTTGTTGATTAGTTTACACAAGAAATCAATTTCTTTAAGACACAAAGCTTCACTAAATGTAAAGCTCTTCTTATTATTTGTAGAACAACAACTCAAGCAGATAAATAGATATTTAAATGAACTTTTATTGATCTGGAGCTGCAGTTATTTCCATTAACATTATTGCTTAATGAACATTTTGGTCTTAAAATATGATTTTATTCTGTTTTTTATGTGAAAAATAGATTATCAATCCCTCTTCGGCCGTTGTTTATTCTGGAAAAAAGAGGGAAAACTGTAAAATACTAGTAAATCACTGCTAAAAATGCTTTTAAAAATACTTTACAGTATCACAAACCTTTGCATTGTAAAATTAAGATGCACAAAACTCCTGCTGGCCTCAGCTTTTATTTTCTTCATTCTTAAACTCAGACTACTGTTGATTTAAAACAGCTTCAAGACCTTTTTATTCGATTAGCATACTAATACAACTTACTTGGGTTTTTGGTTTAGCTGATATGTGCCAAATTTGTGATGACATGTTCACTTTTTCATGAAACTTGGTGCACTTTTGGTCCCTGATCATTTTCACAGATGGAGCCTCGTACTTCAACCAAAACTAAATTATGTACTTTGCATCATATCTGTTTAACCAAACATGATAATGCAGAAAAAGTGATGCCTGAACAAATGTTGTGATGTTCAAGGATTGAAATGACACCATATGCAATATCAGGTCAACTAAAACTGTGAATTTCAAAGACAATGTGAGGAGAAAATCACCGTATCTGAATACAGAATTTTAAAGATTTTCTGTTCATTAGCCCTGACTGTAAGGAGTAGAAAAATATCCAGCATGACCTTTTTGGCTCATTAAAACAAACACAAAGATTAACTCAAAAAATCTATTTCAGACCCAGGTTTGTTTCGTTGTTGAACTGTCTCCTCCACACTGACAGAGTTGTGCACTAAAAGCAGTTTTTTTTTAGCTTTCTAAAGCCCCCAGCTGTGTTTCTAGTGTTTCTGGAGCCACAACCTGTTAGTTCAGAGGTGAAAGATTTGACCACCGTGATCTCCAGAGTCGAAACGGTGAGTTTGGTCGTCAACGTTTCCACAAGAGCTCTGGTTTGTTTTCATCCACCTCCAGGAAGCTTTTTGTTGGTCAAAGTTGTCTCTTTGTTGTCGTCGACCAAACAATGCTGAGAGTTTTTGCGAGGGCTCCATTTCTGAAAATATTCTCAAACTGTACAAGCGCACCAAGTTTTATGCTTTTTAGAAAAACTGATCATCATTTTGACACATCAGCTGATATTATTGCATATATTAGGTGTATGTAGATCAACATCAACCATTCTTCTGTTTTATTATCCTGTAAAACACCTTAAACTGTTTCTGAAATGGTGCTGTTGCTATGACATGAAAAACGGCATACAGTAAATATTAAAAGTATTTACCCTCCTTGAAACTTTTCCACTCTTATTGCTTTTCAAGATTGAATCATAATTGATTGTTTTAAGCTTTATGGGCGACAATTCACCAAAAAAAGACTTGTTCGTGTCAAAGTAGAAACAGATTTCAGTAAAGTGAATAATACAGTCACTTATTTTCCATTTTTAATTAATTGACATTACTTTGTAGAAGTTTTCACCTTTTTATGAAAGTCTTTTTTTGTAAATTGTTGTCAGAAAGCCAGATTATATTGATGACGATTCAATGTTGAAAAGCAATAAAAAGGGAAAACTTCCAAGGTGGTGAAAACTTTTTATGAGCACTGCAGATTAAACAACTGAGCCTGAAAACGAGGCACAAGGAGAAGTCTGTACATTTTTTGTTCTTGAATTTGAATTTATAGTGATATAAAACTGTAAAATCTAACTTTTAAAGGTTTTAGATGTTTGATAAATTGATTTACTGGCGACTGAAGGTTCATTTAGTCTCTAGTTGGAGACATTTTTGGCTGAGAATGATGTGAGTTTCGTGGAGCTGAACCAAAAATGTCCACAATTTTAGATAAATGTGTGAAAATGTGAGAAAAATCTGAAGAAAACGGTGTTGATTCCTGAAACATCTTGATTCTGCAGCTTTTTTCATAGTTAAAATGACATAGCAGTGGCTCAGACTTCAGTTTTTCCATGAAGTGATGCTATAGATCTAAATTTTAAACAAGTAAAATGTCATAGATCAAACATCGGAGCCAGAAAACAAGGCCCAAGGAAAAGTCTGTACATTTTATGTTCTTGAATTTTAAGTGACAGTCATATAAAACTGTAAAATCTAACTTTTAAAGGTTTTAAATGTTTGATAAATTGATTTACTGGTGATTGAAGGTTGATTTAGTCTCTAGTTAGACATTTTTGGCTGAGATTAATGTGACTCTTGTGCAGTTGGACCAAAAAGTGTCTGTAGCTTTAGAAGAAAATACAAAAATGTACAAAACCTTAACAAGAAAATAGTCAGTTTCTGAATCTACTTGATTCTGCAGCTTTACAATGATATAAAACTGTAAAATCTAACTTTTAAAGGTTTTAGATGTTTGATAAATTGAATTACTGGTGACTGAAGGTTGATTTAGTCTCTAGTTAGAGGCATTTTTGGCTGGGAATGATGTGAGTTTTGTGCAGTTGAACCAAAAATATCCACAATTCTGGAGAAAAAACTTGTTTTCCTGAAACGTCTTGATGCTGCAGCTTCATCTCACATGATGAAACAGCTGCTCAGACACCAACACTTCAGGCGTGTCACCTTTGGGTGCAAACAGACGTGAACATGAACCTACTTCATATGTGAGAGGCCCCATACAGAGCGGTCGTGCTGAGTGCTGCTGGTGGCCTCATGGGAAGTCGTGGCCGGGCTTCAGTGTCTGGAGGCGGGCGGCTGGCAGGCCGAAGCGGCGGGACGCAGACCAGACGTCCCTCTGCTGGGGCATCGCTGCGTCTGTGGAGAGGCTGGAGGGTGGAGGCTGAGGGGGAGGTGGAGGGGCACAAACACAGCAGCACATGCCGTCAGGTCACTTGAGGCTACCGGCAGCCAAAACACATTCTCATCTCAGCGGAGAGACACAAGATCAATATGTGATTCATCAGTTTCTCTCCGGAGCTGCGGGCAGAGCTGCAGACGTCTGTGCCAAACCTGTGCCAATAATAGCATCATATTTCTCTCGGACTATCGATTACGCCCGAGGCTGATGAGGAAAATGGAAGCTATTGTTGTGGCTCTCGCAGACAAACCAGATCAGCTGTAAACAGCCGCCTCGGATGCGCCTCGTCTTCCTCCTCATGGCTGCGAGGAGAAGCGAAGCCAATTAGAACATTACGCACCGCCGCGTTGCGCCCAGATTCCCGGAGAGGTCCGACCGGGAAAAAAAACACACAGCCCCAGCGGCGAGGCACTCCGGGTTTCTGCGCTGACATATTGGTGTTTACAAGCAGACAAACCCGCATTAGGAGCCTCCAGGTACCGCAGCGCCTCGTCGTAACCTGCTGCGGCTCAATGCGCGCCGTTCTCCGGCGGTAACGGGCGCCGTGGAGCGTTTCTAGGTTACGTAAGGTGAATGTGTGTTCATGTGAAATTAATGTCCCAAACGATGCTGGATGCGGAGCCTGGTCCTGATGCTGATTTTCTCCTAATATTTCTGTGTATAAACAGAGTGAGAGGAAGCCGCTGCTGCCGCTGCTGTAAATCATATCGCGGTAACAAAAGATGCCTGGTGTTAAATATCATCTCCACGCAGCCGCGAGCGATCCACGCATCTTTAGAGTAATTCTGCATTTCAGACAAGACGGGGGAAAAACAAGCAAAGCAAGAGAGAGAAGGAGGAGAGAAAAAAAACTCACCCCTTCTTTGTGGTTTATTGTCCTGTCAAGCGGGCCTCTGCGCCATCGATTCTCACTCAGTGGTCTTTTCAGATGCTAAAAGGAGGAGAGGGGGTGGAGGAGGAGGAGGAGGATGGGGTAGGGTGGGATGGAGGAGGAGGTGGGGGTACCGGGCTGGGTGTGAGAATCAGACTGGGAGAGCCGATCGCAACACAAAGGTAAAAGGAAGAGAGAGAGAAAAAAAAAGATCCAGGAACAGCAGCGGGACTGCAGGAGGAGAGCAACCGCCTCCTGCGCTCCGTCCGCCGGCTGCACTGCCGCCAGTGTCCCCCTCCCCTCCTCCTTCTCCTCTCCTTCCACTCTGGTGCTCTGGAGGGTTTTTCTTACATTTTATTGATTTTTCTTTTTTTTTATGTTACGAAAATTGTAAATACGTTCTCAGGCGCAATAGTGGCAAAAATAAAAATCAATATTTCGACACGTATTTGGGCTATTTTTGCTTTTGAGCCGAAAGAAATTAACAAGCAAATTATCATCATATTGTACTTTTATACACTGTAAAAATACACGATTTTTATTTTTGATTTTACAGATTTTTCCTGGTTTAAGTTACAGAAGAAAGTATAAATGTACATGTCAAGCATATAAAAAATACTGTAAAAATGCTGTAAATATTTTTTTTACGTTTGCCCATTAAATTACTTTTTCCTGTATTTAAATCAGCAGAAAATATTTTAAATGTAATATATTAAATTATATTTAACTACATAAATTTAATATATTTAGTTAATATAATTTATATAAATTATATAAACACATTTTTATCTGTATAAACAAGTTTTTCCTGGTTTGTTAAGTTATAGAAAACTAATAAAATCACATAAGAAAGTGTAAATGTACGTTAACCATAAACATAACTGAAAAAATTGCTGTAAATATTTTTTTAAAAATTAAGTTACTTTTTTAAACTGTATGTAAATCAGCAGAAAATAATTTTAATTTAATATATTAAATTATATTTAATTACATAATTTGATATATTTAATTCATGTAATTTATATAAATTATATTTACAGATTATTATTTTGTTAAATTACAGATAATAACCAGTAAAATCACCAAAAATATGAATTTACATATTAAGCTTAAAAAACAGGCCGAAAGTGTAAATAATTTTTTTAAATCTGCAAAATATATAATTATTTTACAGATATTTGTCATTTGAAAGAAAAAAATGTGTATTAAATAACAGATAATAGCTATTTAATCACAGAAAGTTTTTATTTAAAAGATATCTGTCAAAACACAAACACACCAAAACTGTGCATACTGTCCACAAAAATGTTTTTATAAATGTTAATTTGTTCTTTTACAATGTCTTTTATTTAAATCCACTATAAAATATTGTTCTACAGACATTTGCCAATATTTGAAAGAAAAACTACATATATTAAGAGTGGGAAAATGGTAAATAAGTATTTTTATTTTATTGTTTTACAGATTTCCCCTATTTTGCTAAATTACAGGTAATATATAGTATAATCACAAAAAGAGAATATTCATGTACATGTAAACTGTAAAAAATAAATAAAATAATACAGGCCAAAATTCTAAATAACATTCATTAAAAAAAATTAAAAGTTAGAAATGGGAATTATACATATATATATAAAATAAAATTTTACTTTAATTAAATCCACAATAAAATATTATTCTAAAGACATTTGTCAATATTTGAAAGACAAATTCATTATATTAAGGGTGGGAAAATGGTAAATAATTATTTTTATTTCATTCTGTTTTACAGATTGCCCCTATTTTGTTAAATTACAGGTAATATAATCACAAAAAAAATATTCATGTGCATGTAAACTGTAAAAAAAAAATGACACAGGCCAAAATTCTAAATTATTAATTAATCATTAAAAATTAATAAAAAGTTAGAAGTGATAATTTGTTCATTTTCAATGTTGTTCCTTTAAAATTGCAGTTTTACTGTAATTAAATCCACTATAAAATAACATTTAAATATTTGCTGTCATTTGAAAGAAAAATAGAAAAAATATTGAGGGTTAAAAAAAACATCATTTTAAAAATTATTTCACAAAATTTTCCCTTTGTTAAATTGCAGCTAATAACTAGTAAAATCAAAGGAAGTATTCATCTAGAAAAACAGACCAAACTTAACTTTACTGAAACTGACTTACTTTTTTGCAGTAGCCTGCTGTTAATGGTCATTTTGCATCAGAACCTACAGTTTTTAACCCATGTTTTGCAGTTTTTATGACTGTGGGCTGTAGTTGGACTTTTGCAATGAACGATGAAGGAAAGTCAACCAACAGAAGATTTTTACTAGACCTGTTAAAACATGATTATTTGAGATGGAAAAATTTAGCTGGAAAACTACAGAGAAAAAAAAGAATATTACTAAAAGTGAAAGGAGGAAAAAGAAAGAACAAAAAACAAAGAGACTTAGACCAAATTCTTTGTTACTTAAAAGGAACTTTATTAATAAGTCAAGCATTAAAATACAAAATACACTTCATCCTGCATGAGAAAAGGAAAAAAATCTTTGTCAAAAACTTCTTAAAACAAGTTACTCAAATCTTTGAAACACAAGTTACAGATGGTAGAAATAATATTGATCCCCGACTCCCTCCTCCTCTGAAGCTTCACTTCGCTGCCTGCTGAGCCTGACGGCGAAGCAGAACGTAGATCTTCTCTTTGATCCAGTCCTTGTTGTACGGCTGGTACGTCTGCGTGTCGGCACGATACCTGAGGCAGCAGATTAGATTCAGTTTTTATGTTTAGGTCTGGGGGGGCTTTGCTTCTCTAATGAGGCTCTTTGTTGTAAAATAGTCCCAAATCGTGACCAAATGACAGACTTTTGCTCTCCTCTAATTGGCGTCAGAAGTCAAGTTTCGCTACTGTGGGATAAAGGAGCAAAACGGCAGCTGGTAGAGACTCTGTTTTGCTCGAGGGCACTAAAGTAAAGCTGTTGAGCCTCCCACTTAAACCCAATAAAAATGGCAAAAATCAAGTGGGCTTCAGTGCATTTCATGTGCTCTTACAGCCGACTGGTTCTCGGCGTGGCAACAAAACTGGGACAATCACCGCAAAGAGTTTATCCTCATGAATTTTAATGACATGAGAAAGAAGTAAAAACAAAGCAAAGGTAGGAAAATCAGAGGCTCTGATTTCTGCGGGAAAATGTGGAAGTAAACAATCTTTAGAAGGCAAACTAATTCCTACAAACTTCTAATCAGACTGTGTTCCAAAGCTGCTGAGGATTTCTTCATGAATAATATAAATGTTTTGGTGGCTTTGTGATGAAAATATGAAGGAAAAAAAACAACAAAGAGCAACACAATCCAGTAGACAACAGAAGAAAACCGAAATAAATACCCTCATTTTATTGAAGGTTTTTGATGACAACCAGTTGATCTGTTTTACCACCAGAGGATAAAATCACACCAGCATGAGCACTGAAGTTTTTCTGAATTGTTTGTGTACAGAGTAGGTCAATACTCTGACAACTTTCGTTAAATTAATCAAATGTTTTAGTGCACTGTGCTTCATTTTGGTCAATTTCCACATCAAGTTTTATTCAATATGATGTATAAAAAGCATAAAGAGGAAAACCGTGGGTCTGTTTTGTGTGGAATAAACTACTAGAAATGTAAATATTTCCTAAATAATGGTAAAATACTAAAACAATGTGGCATTTTTGTTAAACTACAGATGGCTATCAATGGATTTTCTTTGCAATATTTACTGTATTCTCCTTCATCGACAGGGATAGTTATTATTTATCATATTTATCATTATTGTAACAATTAAAGCCTTTTTTACTATACTGTAGCATTTATAAACATGCCATGATTTTATCTAAAGCAGCAGTAGCTGTATTTCCGTAAAACTGTTAAGCCAATTTGAAACAAACTTATGAAAATTTACATAAAATAATTGCAAAAATGTGAATTATCTGCTTTGAGGTGGATAAACTAGATTATGTAGAGTTGTTAGAGGAGTGGAAGCTGCTTCTTCACACTCACATTATTCAATTATTTGACAGTACATGCTACTATTTTTTTTTGGTCAAACTTACACCAAGCAGCTGAGGTCGGCCAAGTCATCGATGAAGTCGAACAGCTGGCTGATGTCGTACGTTATCGACGGACTGTTGGGGTTCATTCTCTTTAAATGCTCTTCATACATCTTACACACACCTGTGACAGAGACGGAAAATTAAAAAAATTACACTCTTCACTCTAAAACATGTTAATCCAACATTAATTACAGAAGAAATACAAATGGAAAGGAAAATATTTTCATATTTATCTGACAGTTTTTTTGATTCATGTTGCTGATTTGGTTCTTGTTGAAATGTAGCACTTTATACAGTCAGCTAAATATCTGATAAATTCATGATAGGGCGTGTTTCTGCCGAGACAATAACATGGCAACAAGTTTGGTGGATTTTAATTACATATTCCAGGTGGCTCATATGGAGTTTTACAAATTTAAGGTAAGACACTGACTTTTTGTTTTTTCTTTTATGTCAAAAGTACTTCACACCAACATCTTTTAATTACTGGCAATAATTGTGAAAAATAACTGTAAGAAGAAATTAGAATTAAGTCCATGTGATGTGTCTATTTATTAATTACTTACAGCAGTTGGTGGGTGGTTCTTTTTATATTTATCTGACCCACAATACCCAGAATTTCCTCACGAGTGAACAAAAGCTGCATACATGTCATCTGTACATATAGACAGGATACAACTCAACTATTTACTGTTATAGACTGAAGTTAGACTAAGTTTTGTGAAAATTATAGAAGTTTCAGCGTAGTACTATTGCAAGCACGATCAAAGGGAGTCTTGTTTGTCTTGTATCAATGGAAAAAGATTTTTAAAAAAACTCTTACACATAAATCAGAAGAGTGGAAATGTATTTAAGCACCATCAGCTCACCTTCCATACACTCGTTGACTGATTCATAATCAGCGTACGTCCTCCCCTCTGGCCTCTTGGTGGGCTGCACCAGCAGGATGGTGTGAGACTGAAAAACAAGACACATATTCTGATTAAACCATTCCATGTTTAGCTCAAACAGTGATCTAGTTTATCCAAATAAAACTATTCCAGCTGTCAAAATCAGTTTATCATGCAGAGAAAGTATGAAAAGCCTTTATCTGTATAACACATTGGCTTGTTTTGATTCGTTTTTCACTTCTGCGATAATAATAACAGAATAATAAAAAGGCAAATGTAGTACAATGTTAATAAAAGCATTTATTAGAGCATCTGAGCTTTAAAAAAACATATGGATGAAAGCAAGAAGAGCAGCTGTAAGTGAAACAGAATTGCCCCAATGATAAGATGAGTCAAGCTGTAGACTGAATATGTGTTATTAATAAATATTCGTTCATTACTGAACACACAAAACAGCATTTTTCATATATCACCCTCTGAAGAAAGCTTTAGAAACTAAGACTAAACAAACAGACGCACAGTTAGCAGGTCGTGTTAGTAGACACCCACGTAAAACGATAACAAACGGACAATGAATGACTAATAAATGTAGAATAAGCTTTATAGTTCCAGAAGCTCTGCGCTGTAAGCAGTAAACATGTGGTTTATTAGTCAGTGTAGTTTGCTGAAGCTGAACCACTGCCAAACGAACCTCGCATTCATGCTAGCTAACGTTAGCATCAAGTTCGTATCTTCACCAACGGTCAATTTCTGCTAAAACAACCAACATATAACTCTGACTTTATAAAAGTGTAAAAAATCTTGTTTTGTAAATATCGTGTCAAAATGTACTAACCATGCTTTCGGTCGCTTTTTTTACTCGGTTTTGGTGGATTTTCTTGCACCTCTGCTTCTTCCAGACGAGATGACCTTTAGCACCGGAAGTACAAGCAGCTCGCGAACGTTATTTTTAAGTTGAGCTAAAAGTTGTTCTTTCTAGTTTTCTTTAATTTTTCTTTTACTAATTTTTATTCTTTGTTAATTTAAGTACTAATAATTAGCCGACTGTACGACGACTATATGTTGACGGTTTATTTAATTCAATATTGTGATTAAAATTTAAATTATGAACCCTCCGAGCAGCGGTGAGCTCTTGAACGCAGCCCGAGCAGGAAGCAGTTCACAGCAGCGGCCGGATGATCTGTGAGGAGGCAGGAACAACAAAGAGGAGAAAGTACCCGGGTTTTAACCACCTCCGCCACACAAATACAACAAATTGTCGACTCTTCCTGGCAGGTGAGTGACAGTATATCAACACCACACTTTGGGAGCCACGTTTAACCGGAGCTTCGCCGGTTAGCTACCGTTAGCCGCCCTGCGCGGCCGCCGCTGCTCTGCCGTTATGACATTACTGGCTAACGTTAACTAGCCGTTTTCTCGAATGATAAAACACCTCCGTTAGCACTGATCGGTAATTAACGTTATCGATCACTGCTTTTAAATCTAATGACAACGTGAGAAGTCAAATTGAACCATTAGCACTTCAGCAGTTATTAACGTATTGCCATTTCCCATGTGTTTAATCAGTAACGTGAACGTTACACACCCACAAATACTTTGGATTGGCATTAATGGTAACGTATCCTGACATATAATTTAACTCTAGTTTTATATTTAATGCGAGTTTATATATCGAATACAAGCCCATATGTACGTAGAAAGAGCTAGTGGTTTCTGAAATCATTTATCTTGCCCAAACTGACCGTGGGAAAGAAGATGTACTATATTTAATACATACATGTTAGATATTCATATATCTTGCAGACTTTACATGCACTGTTTATGTGGTTCACACTGTATATTTTATTTATACTGCCCTGAAAGCTACTCCACTGAGAAATGTCACATTGCACAAGACTTTTGCTTCTTCTTTTACACTGCTGGTTAGATGCTAAACTGCATTTTCATTGTCTTAGTATGTGTACTCTGCAAAAACAGTAAAGTTCTACCAATGCTTTTGTTCAATACAGTTGTGAAAGTTAGACTACTTTATTTTCACTTCTGTGACCAAGTTTTTCAAGTTACACAGTACTGTGTGCATCTTGTTTGCTATTATTGTGACATATATCTACATATAGTTCAGATAATATCACTAGCTGACTACTGCATTTTAAATTTTCTGTTAATATGAGCTCAAAATGAGATGTTTCATGGCATCTTCATTTTTTTTTTGTTGCAAGTTTTAACTCACCCATAATCAGCAATTATTTGAATCTACTTGTCCAATATTGCAGATTCTGAATCAATGACATAAGAGCAAGAATTTCAGACTTTTATCTTTTTAACTTCCTGATGTATTGTTGATCAAACATAGCCTCAAATTTTTATGTGCGAAAAATACGTACTGGAAGTGAATCACAGGGCTGTTTTTTATTATCTTGGATAATGTGTCCTATATCAAGCTGAAATTTCACAATTTTATTAATATCTGTATTTTGTGCTATAAAAATTTCAAGCAAATTAGAGATTATCAAGCAGAAATTGTTCTTAAAAAAATCAAACATTTTGAGATTAAATGATCCTGCTATGTACTTTTGCTGAGATGGGATTTTTCATGCAGGACTTTTACTCAGGGCTGCATAGTGGCGTAGTGGTTAGCACTTTCGCCTTGCAGCGAGAAGATCCCTGGTTCGCGTCCCGGCTTTCCCGGGATCTTTCTGCATGGAGTTTGCATGTTCTCCCTGTGCATGCGTGGGTTCTCTCCGGGTACTCCGGCTTCCTCCCACAGTCCAAAAATATGCTGAGGTTAATTGATTATTCTAAATTGCCCGTAGGTGTGAATGTGAGAGTGCTTGTTTGTCTTTGTATGTGGCCCTGCGACAGACTGGCGACCTGTCTAGGGTGTCCCCTGCCTTCGCCTGAGTCAGCTGGGATAGACTCCAGCCCCCCCCACGACCCTAGTGAGGATTAAGCGGTGTATAGATAATGGATGGATGGATGGACTTTTACTCATACTGGAGTGTTTTAACATAGCTGTATTGTCAGATTAAATTTCTATGTGCAAAAAAGTACTGAAAGTGGATTAACAGGCTCTTTAAAATTAATATTCTGGAAAATATTTGACATATCAAGGTGAAATTTCACAAACATCTTGCTATATATCCACTTCTTATGTTATAAATTGTAAAAATGTGATGATTTGAGATGGAATTACTCTTCTAATCTTTCTCTCACACACAATAATACATTTTAAAATAAAAATAAAACGGCACAAGGAATCCAGGCAGTCTGTGGGTTTGTTAGGTGTATATTTCTGCAGGGTCATAACTTTAGCTCCAAATTATCCAGGTTAATCACTATAATTAATAATACTGTAGGGTCTTAGCCTTGTGTTCTGACTTCTCCCCACAGTTTAAAGACATGCTGAGGTTAATGAGTGATTCTCAATTGGCTGCAGGTGTGAGTGATCTTGGTAGTCTGTCTCTTCGTGTTAGTAACCCTGTGATTGGCTGACAGCCTGTCCAGGTGTAACCTACCTTTCACCCTACATCACCTGGATTAATCCATCTCCACTCTGTTCAGGACAAAGCAGCATATTAATGGTCATAGGTTGGATGGGATTAGCCTTAATGTTCATTATAGTCATATAAACTGTATTTTTAGTAATCTTTTGTGCGGTTACAATCATTAATATTTAAATTGCACAACTAAATTCACACCATGAATAACACCAAAGGCTCTTAACCTGAATATTTAAACTTTTCTTCTGGTGCTGCTGCTTTAAATGTTCTATATAAACGACGGTGACTTAACTTCTTCTGACCTTTTAAAGTTCAGCCAAGGCTAATAGCAGTCTTAATTAGATAAATCGGCTGGGTATCTCCCAACCCTGGAGTCTTTCTAAAATCTATTTTCCTCTTTGTGTTACAATCCCTCTGTTCTGCCGCTCAGTGAGGAGACTTTATCCAGTGAAGCACAAAGAGGGAATTTTATTTAAGAGCTTTTGAAGATTGCAGCTGGATTCGACTCATTGAAACACGATAATGTCAGCCAGAGCTGCAACAATATCGGCGTGGAAAATTGCTGTAACTGTTGAGCTTTAAAAACACTTTTCTGAGTTTTTGGTGCATTTACTATTGTGTAAAATACAGAGAATAACAGAAATCGTTCAGATTCTGAAAGGAAAAGTCCAAATGTAACCCTTTTTTTGGTGAATAGAAACTCAGGAATTCCTTTTTTTGGACAGCATACCTAATTTTGTAAGTTTAACCTCGTGATCAGTTCTCGCTTTTATCAACTTTCCAAAGACAAAAAGATGAAAACATTTCTGTCTAGGTGGACCTCAGGCCTTTTCTTTTGACCTCTTTCCTTGAAACCTTATGCAACCTGAACAAAACATGCTAAGCTGGTTCAAAGTCTAAAAACAACAATGCCGAGATAGAGAAATAGATCATTTAACATATCAATAAATTACATCCTTTGAGCTCACTCTATAGTTTTTTTTACACGCTATTACATTTAAAGCAGAATATGTTAATCAACTAATCAATTTTCTGATTTTTTATTAAGAAGAAAGTCAAATTCTCTGATTTTAGCTACTTAGATTTGATTATTTTCTGGTTTCTTTTCTCCTCTTCACATCAGTTACAGTGAATTTCATTGGAAACGAAGATAAATAGCAAACATAATACGATTTTCCAGTTACTCCAGCAGCAAAAAAGCACTTCCTCTTGTCTGACAGTGAGCTTAGAATAGATTCATTGTTGTCCGAAATGTGGCTAAATAAGGTTTATAATATTTTTGCATTCATTTCTTGTGTGGTCAGCTACTTGTATTTCAGTTTTCTTGTGCAGCATAAGAAAACAGACAATAGCTCTGTGTAAAAACTAGAACTGCAACAGTTATTTGATCAACTATTAAATCGATCAACGATAATTTTATATAATAAGTTAATCATTTTGTATAACTTTATAAGGAAAACAAACTAAATATTCTTTGATTCAAGGTAGTTTATTTGGAATATTTTCAGTTTTTTCTTCTTATTTATGACGGTAAGCTGAATATGTTTGGGTTGTGGACAAAATAATCAAAATTTTTCACCATTTTCTTACCTTTTATAGACCAAAAAACTAGTTGAGTAATCTAGAAAAATGATAGACAATGATAATATCGTTAGTCACAGCATTAATGCCACCTGTGGCTGGACTTTAAAATACATTTTTGCACAGAAAGACGACTATGAATTATGTAGTGACAATAAAAAATGTTCACTTCATACCATTATATACAAAACGAATGATTACTTCTGAGGCTGTGCAATATTGGAAAGAACTGACATTGCGAAACGTTATTTTTCTGCAATATGAAAAAAAAGGAAATCTTTTTCACCAGATGACATGAGTCACTCAATTCGTAAAGAGTTATTAATTGCAGAAGGATTG
Source organism: Amphiprion ocellaris (assembly GCF_022539595.1). NCBI lineage: Eukaryota > Metazoa > Chordata > Actinopteri > Pomacentridae > Amphiprion > Amphiprion ocellaris. The sequence goes on along the minus strand of NC_072785.1, from coordinate 26,210,570 downwards.
GAGTGATTTTGTAGAGATCTGCCTCAAAAATCAAAATATAATTTCACACAGAGCTTAAAAAAAACAATTTAAAACATTTCTTATGTGAAATAATACTGACAAAGACTTCCATAGCAGTTTGTTGCTTTGGATTCCAGTCGAATCTGGCTTTGCACTCGTCATGCACACCTTTTGTGTTGCTGATTTAAACGGTCAAACAAAGCGGTTGTGTTGCTTCGTGTGGTGGCAACAGTTGTGAGACACTGTGGACAGAGCGGCTGTTTTTGCTAAACATCATCCTTTCTCACTCTGTGTTTATTTTGCAACAGAATCTTCCTTTTCAGGGTTTCTCTCTCCTGGTCTTCACTCGTTTTGCTGTGCACATACAAAGCCTGCATGTCAATAAAGTCTGTCTTATGAATAAAGTTTAAAAATCAACCCTCTACTAATATGGCTTAAACCTTTAAATCAAAGTAAATTATTAGACAAACTTCCCTTGTAGATTTGTCACAGAAAATGAGAATCACGTGAATTTTCTTTTTGCGTCAAACTGCAAAACTATACACCAGTAAGTGTTTTAATATACACTACCATTCAAAAGTTTGGCAGTTTCATGTTTTCCATGAAATCTCAGACTTTAATTCATGTGCTAACATAACTGTACAAGGGTTTTCTAATCATCAATGAGCCTTTCAACACCATTAGCTAACACAATGTAACATTAGAACACAGGAGTGATGGTTGCTGGAAATGTTCCTCTGTACCTCTATGGAGATATTCCATTAAAAATCAGCTGTTTCCAGCTAGAATAGTCATTTACCACATTAACAATGTCTAGATTGGATTTCTGATTAATTTAATGTTATCTTCACTGAAAAAAAACTGCTTTTCTTTCAAAAATAAGGACATTTCTAGGTGACCCCAAACTTTTGAACGGTAGTGTATTTGCAAATATTGATTTAAGACACATTTTTTTGAGTAATTTTATGTTTTAAATACTACTGGACCTTAAAAAATGTGAAACTATCCTCTTATGTGATTAATGACGGTGTGGCAGATATAAATTCCAACCAGTAAATGTGTTTTTTTTAAAATCTAAAGTCAGTCTTGTAACAGCAGCTCATGTTTACAGTGGAAAAGCTCCAGAATAAGCTTTGCTCTGTTCTGTTTCAACAACTTATCACACCCTCTATCTTTACACCCTCAGTTTTATCCAACGTTGTCGCCAACGAGCTTTTGTAGAACCTATTTCTGGAGTATAATTTAGTTTCCTGCTCTCTTTCCACAGGGTGATACAGGTTGGTTTGCATGTGAGGACAAACGTCGGCCGAGCCAACCATGGCGAACAATGCAGAGGATATTGAAAACAACATGGTCAGTATGAAAGCATGTCGCTCCAACGCCGTGTTGGCGTTAATGTATCGGCTAATGATTACCTAACAGCTGTGTTTCCGTAAAGGAATAGTCATCTGCTCCTGTTGGTGACGTCATCTGATAAGTTGGGGTTGATTTGGCCTTTGCTGCAATAAATTTCCCATAACAGGATGATTACGTTGTGATAAGGAATGATGCGTTTTTACAACGCTGATACGCCCCTACAGCAACATTAAGTTTTTTTTATATGGCAAACAAAGATCATTTAAAACATAATATAAACACCAAGGACAACAGAAGGAAAGTACATCCCTAAGAACATGAGTGGTGTCTTTGAAATTGCTGTTCCTATCAATAAAGGCGTTTCCCTCTCAACTGTGAGAAAAAACCAAAGTCCAGCTTTATAGTTAGTCAATTCGACAACCCTGAGGCTCGTCCAGAGTTTTGTTTACCGCACAACAATTAGATCTGTACAACACTGTCATTTCATTTCTGTCCTGAATTGTCACATTATAGGCAAACTGGTGGGAAAAAGGAGATTTAACACACATTTTTGAATCAAATTTAGAACTAATACAGTGAAGTTTTCAGTATCTTTTTTTTTTTATTATTAAAAAACTGTTGTGTCCTTGAGAGCAACAGCAGCTCATTTTAAATCTTTTTTAAAATGAGAGCATTTCAGATATTTTTGAGCACTTTCAAGTAAGTTTGGACCATTTTTGAGTTATTTTCAACAACTCTTGACTCATTTTGGACATTTTTGAACCAATTTGGAGTCAATGTGGAGCAATTTTATGTTACTTTGGACAAGTTTCAAATACTTTTGCACATTTTTAGACTGAAAATCTAAGCTACTGGATGAATAAATAAATGCAGCATGGCTCAGAAACAGTGAACAGAGGAGCAAGTTGTTGGAGATCCATTTAGCGTGGTGAAACATCTTTCTACAGATGATGAGCAGAGACTGAAATGTGGCTTAAAACAAAATGACTTAAATTGACCATAGTGACTCGAATCTTGTTTGAAATGAGAAAATTTAAGATATTTTTGGGCACCTTCAAGTAAGTTTGAACCATTTTTGAATTATTTTCAATAACTCTTGACTCATTTTGGACATTTTTGGACGGCTTTATTCCCAGTCCTGAGAAACAATGCGGCGCTCCACACTCGCTGAGGTCATTTCGCACAGCGGCCTGTTTAAGAGCTCTGGCAGCTTCTCGCTATTCAGATGGCTCTCCGGAGATATACACCTCCTGTCTTCATTTTCTGCGTACCTGGTGAGATTGCTTCACGTCTGGGCTGCCGCGTGTCTCGACTCGCCTGGCGGCCTGACAGTTTGAGTTCACGCAGTCTCCTTGATTTTCGCGTCCTTATTTTGTCCTGACGGAGACGGATCCTCGGGGTGAGCGGAACAAGCTCGGCGTTGTTATCCTTGGAGGAACTGAGCTACTGAGCCAGTTCAACTCACTTTTGCAGAAAGATCGAGGATTGATGGATTGGTTTGAACTATTTACGTGCCAAATTCTCAGATTAGAATATTCACAATGCCTCTGTTCTCAGCACACACAGCCTGTAAAGATATAATTATGTTTTATGAGTGAAAGGATTGTAGTAGTACAGGGCTGGTTAAACTGGAAATTACTGCCTTAGTTGGCATAAGTTCTGCTATTCAGGGTAATTGTAAAGGTAGCATGATTAAAGGTGCCATATATATATGTTTTTCGTTTTGAATTTTCAGTCGCTTCCAACCAGGTAGCACTAGACCAGGGGTTTCAAACATGCGGCCCGCAGACCAAAACCGGCCCACAAGAGGGTCCAATCCAGCCCATAGGAGGACTTTGTAAAGTGTAAAAATTACAATGAAGACATTAACTGCAATTTGTCTCATTGTCTTATTTTTGTAATATTTTGTCTTGTTTTTTGCCTTTTTATGTCTGGCATTTATCGTTTGTCTCTAGCTTTTGTCGTTTTGTGTTTGCTTTTTGTCTCACTTGTGTTTTTTGTCTCATTTTTGTCATTTTGTTTCTTGTCATGTTCTGCTTTATTTATTGTTTTGTGTATCGTTTTTATCGTTTTGCTTCACACTTTTGTCATTTTTTGTGTCATTTGTCCATTTTTTTGTTGCTTTATACATTTTTTTGTCTCATTTTTTGTCTCTTTTTTTGTTTTGTGTCATTTCTCAAATTTTTTTGTCATTTTGTTTCTTGCTTTTGTCGTTATGTCTCATTTTTGTAATATTTTGTCTTGTTTTTGTCTGTTTATGTGTGGCATTTATCGTGTCTCACATTTTTGTTGTTTTGTGTTTCCTTTTTGTCTCGCTTGTGTTTTTGTCTCATTTTTGTCATTTTTTGTTTTGCTTCATTGTTTTGTGTATCATTTTATTGTTTTGTTTCACGCTTTTGTCATTTTTTGTCATTTCTCCATTTTTTTTGTTGCTTTTTAAATTTTTTGTCTAATTTTTTGTCTCTTTTTGTGTCATTTGTCTCATTTTTTGTCATTTTGTTTCTTGCTTTTGTCGTTGTGTCTCATTTTTGTAATATTTTGTCTTGTTTTTGTTGTTTTTTGTCTTTTTTAAAGTAAAATACTATATCGTTCAGTTCCAGATACCTGTGACTAAATGTTTTGTTCCTTTATAGATACTCTATGATCTATAAGTTGTAATGTATAAATGATAAACTGAGGCATAATGTTGTTGAAATTGAATTTATTTTTCTTCAACAAATTTCAGTTTGTTCATAATGTTTTGTAAAAAGATGGTTCCTTAAATGTGAACATTTTCAGAATGTACTTTTTGCACTAAAACAGAGGAAAAGTTTTTCTAGTTGTGGTTATTTCTAGGTTATTTTGTGATGATTTTACTGGTCTGGCTCACTTGAGATCAAACTGGGCTGTATGTGGGCCCTGAACTAAAATGAGTTTGACACCACTGACCTATACCAACCTGCCTCATGTTTCCTGACCTACATTCTGGGCAGGTGTCTATTATTGTGGCCCACAGTGTCGTTCAGTTGCCTCTCCAGTGAGTCTTTTATCTCCACCATCTTGGACTGCATCCAGCGATGGTCAGTGTCCTGCTTCTGAGCTTGACATCCTTTCCAACCAGAACCTGGTGCATTTGCACTTCCTTTAAGCTCACCCAGGCTGCATAGCAAAACAAGGACACCATCAAGTCCAGCTGCGATGAGGTAGCCGATTACCGTTTCCAGCTGCAGTTCAAGAAGGTGGAGCTGGAGTCTGGCTGCACATTGAGAAGCAGCCAAGTGACACTGAGAATCACAACAATCCTGTCGGCCAACAAGCAGGGAAACATGAGACAGAATGGACCTGAGCTGCCTGATCAGAAGCAACTGGACTTAGTAAAAAAAAAAGTGTGAAAGCACTGGGTACACGAATTGCCAACTCTGATCAGAACTTTTAGAGTAAGATTAGGGCAAACAGAATCCAGATGTTTGTGAATTGAGCCTTTAGCCTGGAATTGGAGGGACAGACTTTGTGTCCATGTTAAAATATATTAACCAGCAAGGGAAATTATGAAGGATGAACATGTGAGAAAATATGTTGTAGATTATCTGTAGTACCTTGTTGCACCACCAGGTGGAGCCTTATACTGTTTATCACTGTAGCAACCAAGGAGGCATCACTCACAAGGAATGTTGTGCTGGCAAGAACAGTGCATTGACACAATTTAGCTAGTAATGGGGCACCATGAGAAAGTCTAATGTGATGCTTAATGCCAACCAGGACTTTGTTCTTTTACACCACCCTTCAAAAGTTTGGACACGCCTTCTCATTCAGTGCTTTTTATTTATTTGTATTATTTTCTATATTGCAGATTAATGCTGAAGATTAACACTTTTTTTTTTACAATATAATTCCGTATTTCTTTTATAGTTTTGTTGTCTTCAGTATTAATCTACAATGTAGAAAATAATGAAATAAAAACCATTGAATGAGAAGGTGTGTCCAAACTGTTGACTGGTAGTGTAGGTGAGCCGAAGTGCACTATGACAGTGTCACATGACTGCATTCAAAAGAGTTTCATAAATACCCAAAATGATGTCCAGTGAGTTCATTTTGTGTAACGGATAAATGATTACTGACTGATATGACTTATAGATTATTGTTACTGTAGTTGTTGGGGGGAAAAGTTGCAATCCTGTATTTGCCAAACGCCTTCTTCATATGATCTTCTGTCCAGATTGTCAACCTTTACTGTATTATACTCTGTGTTTTAGACCACTGGCCCATCAAGATGCCTCTAATTTGTTTATATTTTATCATTTAATGTGGCTGTATTTGACCCTATCTACACAGACTGATTGTTCTGGCTATGCTCAGTGTGTTATCCGTTTTTAGATCTTCTAAACTATTGTAAATGCTTATTGTCCTGTAATTAAAGAGATGTCTTTTAGCGATTATGTGTCCTCCTAAATATTGAGTCTGCTCAGAAAATAATGTGATTTTTCTCCCTTTATCAACAGGACCAACAGCAGACTAATACAGTCCCAGAACCCCCTCAGGAGGCCAGTGTGACCAGAGCGAGGTCAAGGGGAGGTTCAGGAGCTGGAGGAGGAGGAGGTGATCGAGGAGGAGGAGGAGGAGGTGGTGACGCTGGAGGCAACAGTAGCAGCCCGGAGCAGAACGGGCAGCCTCCCGCCGCTCGTCCTCCGCTGGTGGTGGAGACCGAGGAGGACGAGGATGAAGAGCTGACCTTGAAATACGGCGCCAAGCACGTCATCATGCTGTTCGTCCCCGTGACGCTCTGCATGGTGGTCGTCGTGGCGACCATAAAGTCTGTCAGCTTCTACACGCAGAATGACGGCCAGAGACTGTGAGTGTTGACTGATATCAGCATTAGTCAGTTAGGACAGTTTAAATAAGATGTAATGCTGCTGCTCTGCCACTAGGTGACGTCAATGTAACGCATTATATCTGCATAGTTTGAATACCAAGACTGCACTGTAATTGCATAAGATCATTATGGCCCATTCTGAATCTGGCCCAGAACGCGTAATCATAGTATTTTTTATCTTTAGCTGCCACCCAGAGCAGTTTATCTCTCCTGAAATAGCTCTAAGCCTAAACACTAAGCTCCCAAAGTTAACTATAATAACACGACATAGAGTGAAAGCCATCGTATACAAGCAAATATACAGTGAGATTTCTTCACTGTGTTTGTTATACTTTCTATTCTTTGCTGTTGTGTTTACGTCTCTTGATGATGATGATGAGTGTTTGTCATGTGCATTTCCAGGATCTACACACCGTTTCCTGAAGACACAGACACAGTAGCACAAAGAGCATTAAACTCCATCCTGAACGCCACCATCATGATCACTGTGATCATCGTCATGACTCTGGTGCTGGTGCTGTTATACAAGTACCGCTGCTACAAGGTACAGGCTTCTCACGACACACAGAACCACAAATAACACATTACACATTCAGTTATTGTAGTAATAACAGCCCACATGTTACTCACAACCATAATCACATCTCTGTACCAATCGAATGTCCATCCTCTTCAGATTTTATGAGTTATACATGTACACAGAACTGCATGATATTGGATATTAGGTTTTTGTGGTCTTATCCAGTACCAGCTCCATGTATAAAATATAGCAGCTGTGGATGAGAGAAGAGCTGACAGCTGGAAATCAAAGACATCACATTAAACTCTACGTTCTGCTTGTTTGACCTCCTGTCTTCTCCTGTCCTTACTTAAAGGGACACTTCGTCATCACAGAGACGTCACTGATGTTATTAATTCTACCTGCGCTTTACCTGTTATATAAAAATGTCAGCAGAAAAGTGTAGAAAATGACCATAAATCACGTTCTGCAAAGTTGCACAGGTGAAGCTTGATGATTTTAAAACCCAAACTCCTGTTAAACCGGAGCACCAGACAGATGGATAGACAGCCTCTACCATCTAACAGTCTTGTTAGTTTAAAACAAACACCAGAAGGTTCTTTTTAGATTTAATATTAACTCTGATTTTTATTTTCACAGGTGATCCAAGGCTGGCTCTTCCTCTCCTCCCTCCTCCTGCTCTTCTTCTTTTCCTACATCTACCTCAAGTAAGCAGCACACCTCATCATTTTATTCCCAAACTTGCATTAAAAATTCATAAATGTCAACTTATTTAACTCTTTATGATGGTACATGGTGGATTTTTTCCAGGTGTTTTCATCATACCTCTCCTCTTTTCCAACAGAGAGGTTTTCAAGACCTACAACGTGGCCATGGACTACTTCACCCTGGCCATAATAATTTGGAACTTTGGCGTCGTGGGCATGATGTGCATCCACTGGAAAGGACCTCTGCGGCTCCAGCAGGCCTACCTCATCATGATCAGCGCCCTCATGGCCCTGGTTTTCATCAAGTACCTGCCAGAGTGGACCGCCTGGCTCATATTGGCCGTCATCTCCGTCTACGGTAAATCCTCGCGTCTACTTTCTGGCCTCTAAGCAAGAAAGCTCGAGTATTTAAGCAACCTTTTGAAGATGAGCATCAGTCGTCTGGTTTCTTTTATCAGCTGCATTAGACAAGCGGATGACACAGCCTGAAGGAAAAGGGGAAATTTAAAATGTATCATCGAACCAAGTTTAGAGTTAACATGTGCTATTTTTATTTTAGAACATTTTGGCAGTTTAGCTTTTTTCTAGATTTATATACAATGAATTTAACCTTATGGCGTATCCCTTCTAACAGAACTGTGGTATGTATTCTTATTTATTGTAAGGATTATTTCCTCTCCAGTGGTACATATGAAACAAATGCTGACATCACATAGCGTGCTGTAAGGAAGGATGTTTCTCAAGACTAAACATTTGCACAGATTTTTGACAAAACCGGGCTAAAAAGTTTGTGAGGAATAGAAATGTGGGGGAGTCAAAGTATAAAAGCTGAACAAAATTTCCAGGGAGCACAGTTTCAAATGATCAAAGTACTGAATCAGCAGTCACAGAGATGTTTTGGATCAGTGTCCAAAAGTAAACTATGTTTTCTCTCCTGTCTTGGTGTAGTAAATGTCAACTTTTTTGTGAGAAAGTAGCATCAATGGCTTAAATCAGTGGTCCCCAACCACCGGGCCGCACAGAGAGAATAAAAACGGTTTATTTTATATTTTATTTCTGGCGCAGTCTGCAGGGTGTTTTATTTTGGAAAAATGACTAGATCATCTTCCCGTCGCTTCCGTTTGTGCTTGTTTCCTGCACTTGATGTTAAATGAAGCCGTTAATCTGCCAAAATTAATAAAAACAAATGTCTCTGGAGAGCTTCTTTTAAAAGAGGGAGAAACTTGATGCTGACACTGAAGAAAAAAGTACATATTTAGCAATAACAAGTCATTTTATTTGTTCAGGACTCTTTAAAAAAACAGATTTGGATGAAATTTTCAGTGAAGGTCAGAAATGATACACGGATCAAGTGATTAGATTTTGGCAGTGATGCGGCTTATAGTCTGGATGCACGGATTTGTTAAAGATTTCTGTATCATTGCGAGATAGCAGCACGGCGTCACTGTAACTATGACAACAAGTGAACACTACATCAGCTGCTGGCTGATGATCAAATCTACCACTGTGGACTTATCGGGACTTATCCGTCCGAAATGACACAAGGAACAGTTGATTAAGTTGTGGGGGTGTTTCTGAGTCCAATCAATTCCGCCTGCTACATATTTAAGTCACGCGATTCAGTATCCATACATAAAGTACGCATTCATAACACACGTCTGTGCTCAGCACAATGTCATTTTTTATTAAAGATTTCATCTGTCAGAAATAATACGACAACTGAGCAGCCTCAGCAGAGTACTGGGCTCTCTGAGTGCTTTTCTTGTTTGTTATGTATGTGATGACCAGTCATAGAAAATTGTTAGATAGATTTTTTTTAAAAAAAGTAGAATTGAAAATTGCTTGAATCTGGTCTGTGGTGCAAAAAACGTTGTACACCGCTGTCTTCAATAATGCATATAATTTTTGCAGAAGTTCAGATGGTGCCGTGTTGTTTTGCTCTTTCTTCCAACACCGTGCACTGAGACAAAGTTCAGGTTATATTTGGCATAATAAATTAGATTTCTAGTGATTGTTCAGTTTCCAGTTCAAAGAAAAAAGTTTATCAGGAACAGAACTGAAGTGATTCTGAGAATCTTAGTTTACTCATTTCATTATGTGGAGAAATGAGCTCTTAAAAGATGAAGGAGAGCATTTTGGGCTGCCAGAGCCAGAATCTGACCACTTCCCTGCCTGTTGTTATCACAGATGTCCTGTGAAGCTTTTCAGCCTCTCAAAGAGCTCTTTGTTCGGTGCCTAACATCTCTTGTCTGGTCTCTGTCTTGTTTCCTCTCAGATCTGCTGGCGGTTCTTTGTCCCAAAGGGCCTCTGAGGATCCTGGTGGAGACGGCTCAGGAGAGGAACGAACCCATCTTCCCAGCTCTCATCTATTCTTGTAAGATCCAACACCGTCTACAGGCCGACTTTATTACGTTTATTAACTCTTTACTGGAGCTAAACACACAGAAACTAAAGATTTCACTTCAGCAGTTAGAAATCAACTGATACTTCAGATTCTTATAGGATTTTAACCATAATATTAAAATATATCCGGTAAATTAACCTTACTATTTAAACTTCTCAGGTAAGTTCCAGTCTTATTTCTATATATAAAATCACTTTGGCTCAAGGGTTGTTGATTTAAATGTGCTATTAAAACAGTTAGGAGATGTGACTTCACAGTAGCTTTCAGTGCTTTCATTTCCACATCTTTAAACATTTCCACTTGAAGTCAATCTTAAAGCCCTGTCAGCACTTTTACACACTTTATCTTCTTTTACTGCAGCTCTAATTCATTGTTTCAGCTTTTGGCTTCTATTTCAAATCCTACTTTCGCTGTTTTTAAATGGTCAGACATCAACTAAATCTTTAACTCTTAATCTAATGACTGCGTTCCAAATCACATTCTTTTTCTTTTTATTTAAACTACAGCTGTCCCCAACAACATACTGTTTCATGCAGTTTGTATACAACTGGGACTACTGCTACTACTTTATAATATTAAGTCTTTAACTTTTACTGTCACAGTATGTCGTGTATAAAATAAGCTGTCATCTGTCTGCAGGTCAGAATGGGCAGAAAAGCATGTTAATGTACACATCCATGTGTTTTTAGTATGCTTCATCTGACATACCATGTATTGAGACACACTAAATAGTATGGAAGTTTGGATATAGGAACACACCCAGTGTCTGCTTCTTTGGATTCTATAGCCAGTTTTATTCACTCACGCTAATACCATGTTGTTTTAAAGCTGTGTTTTAAAATGAAACAATCTCCATCTAGATGAGCGCTTTAACTTTTTAATTCTCCATCGGTACTAAGCCGGTTGGAAATGTTTGCACAAAGCTGTTGATGTGGGTGTGGTTGCTGAATTTCTGTCATTGTACAGCGAGAGAACAGCAATACCAGAAACTAAGACCAGAGATGTCTTTGCTTGAACTGACATTAAGATGAAGCTGTTACTAAAAATACGCGACACAAACTGATGTCTCTGTTGTCTTCTGAGAAAGGATAACATAATATGGGCATGATGAATCAGATATGAGCACGTAGCCACTGATTAGACCAATCAGAAAGTTTGCAAAAGTGTCGGTTTCTGCCTGTCCAGACTAAAACACAACCCAAGTTTTCAAACCAAAACAGGTTCAGTAGTGTTTTCAGGAGGCTCCTTTTTACGGATCCTAAAACCAATGGAATAGTGTGGATGTTAGGCGTAAATATAGCAGAAATTATGTCGTAGAAGCAGCTTAATTGTCATTATATTGAAGTCAGACAACAATATAACAACTATTGGATGGTATTCCTGAGGTATAAAAACAGTTAAGACAATTAGTAATTAAACTGTTTAAGACAAACAAAACATTAGAATTAAATACAATACAATGTAAATGCATCAGATAGGCAGCAGCAATATAAAATTATATAGACATGACCCCCATAATGCTTTTTAAAACAAAACTTTATCACTGCTGATGTGGCCGAACATTTAATTATCTTTTAAACCTTTCATTTCAAGTGACTCTTCAGTTACTCACATCAAATCCTGCTTCTACTCCATCCTGATCTGATGTTTTAACAGCTTCAGGTGGTTACACTAAAATATCCCATAAGCTGCTTTAAATGGTGAGACATCAGTCCACTCTTCAACTCCTTTCAGATGCTTCCAGTGCTTTAACTTCAACTGACACTTCAACTCTAAAGTATTTCCACTCAGCGACTCTCAAACAGCTTTTAGCACTTTCACTTCACTTGAATCCTTTCAGTAGTTAAAGCTGTGTTACCTTAAGCTTCCTGTGCTTCTGTTAAAATACCACTTCAACTTCATGCAGTGCTTGCCTTTTAATTGCCAATTTAACTGACTTTAGTGCTTCAATAGAGGGTGCAGTTTTATGTCTGAAGAGCTCCAACGTCAGCTGTTACTGCCGTGCAAAAATGTTTAAAAAATCTAAAGTTATTGCAGTTGGAGCAAAGACACTTCCTACAACAACCTTGAAACCTTCTGGTATTTTAATCGACTCACTTCTTCCACAGCTACGATGGTTTGGCTCGTCAACATGGCCGACACCGACAGGCCGAAGAGGAACTCCACAGAAGCAGCTTCGCCCCAACAAGAGACTCAACAAGGTGAGCGTTGAGTCTGGATGATTGATTAGGTTTCAGGTCGGTGCCAGATGGTTACTGCTCAAACTGTGCGGCCGTTGTTGAGTCCGTCTGATCTCACCTGACAGCGCCGATAGCGTCTCCGACCCCCTCGAGTCCGTCTCAGGACGACGGAGGATTCACCTCCAACTGGATCAGCAACCAGGAGCACCAGCTGGGACCGATGCAGTCCACCGAGGAGACCCGACGGGAGATCCAGCAGATGCCCTCCGCCCGACCTCCGCCTGAAGACGACGACGAGGAGCGTGAGTCATGAAAGCAGAATAATAAACCTCCTTTAGCTGACATTTGAAGCCAGTAAATCTAGTAAATATTGTGTATTTAAACGTGTCATCATCCGGCTGTGAGGGAGTTTTACTGTAGTTTGAAGTAGTAGTGAAGTAACGAGCCAGTATTTAAATATTGCTGTTTGTTTTAATGTTATTCCTCGAGTTTGAGTCCGACCCAGGGCCATTTGCTACAGGTCCTTCCCCTACTCTCCTCCCTATGTTTCCTGTCTCTCACTCTCCGTCCTACATAATTTTAAAAAAGCCTAAAAATGCCAAAAAAAGCTCAAATTACACCATTTGACAGAATAAGAAAATGAAAAAAAAAAAACAGAATCGTATTAGATTTTTAGCTTTCCAACTGTCCTTGAATGTCCAGTGTGTGTGTGACATACGGTTCAATACATAAGCTTAAATTTGTGATATTTAATTAAAAATCACTTCATTCTACATCAAAAAATTGCCAAAAATACACTGTGTGCACTAAGACAATCACGTGATAAAAGTTAAGTATAAATTAAGTACAGGGGGTCATCGGTTTACGACATCCTCGACCTATGGCGTTACGTCAAAACTGGTTATGTGGCAAGTGGAGCAGATGAATACGTCGTTGCACTGCGCTATAAGACGGCTTTGTTTACATTCTCCGGTTGTACATCATCTTGGATTGTGCTACATCCGCTAACTTTTTGCCTTTCATTATGACTCCCAAGCATCAGTCAGACTCTTCTGATGGCAGTGCTTCGAAGAAAAGGAAAACCATCTCCATGTGTGCAGTCTACACTGCAACATCCAGCTGGTTAAACTCATGCTTGAAAAATGAGTCATGAGTTGTAGCAAACTTGACTTCTTTCATGTGGCTCTTGATACACATTACAGAGTGAAAAGTGCAACAAAAACTGAATACAACAGCATAAATACAAGTAAATAAATCATTTTAACTGAACCAGTAGGTCCAAAAAAGAAACTGATCAGAAAATATAAAATACTCGAGTATTAAAATATATTCAGCATGGCTTCTGAAGAATGAACAGAGGAGCAGGTTGTTGGAAGATACATTCAGCATGGTGAAGAGTCGTGTGAAAACAGCTGATTTGTAGAGGTTGCATTAAAATAGTTAAATATCTAATGTGTGTGAAGCCACATTTTTTTCCAGTAAAAGCGTGTTCCCACTCAGATCAGTATTCATTGGAACATTGGATCATAAAAACTACTTTTCTATACGACATGCACAAGATGTGACGTTTAAATGAGCACAGAACCAGTATTTTGCTTTTTGTGGCTTAAAAATGGACATTTGGTTGATTAGAGTTGCAAAAAGTTTAATTTATTCAGTTTAATTTCTTATATTGGATTTTTTTGGCCACTTTGAAGGAGCTGAAATAGCTGAAAATACAATACTAGCAATACATTATCATCTACACCAACATTGAACAGGTGCAGAGTAACATCAGCATCCATGCAAGTGCAGTATTCTATTTCCTTTCAGCTCTTTTTTTTTGGTCTCCAGCACATCTTGAAGGAACTATTTTTCTCTGCATGGCTTCACTCTCTTCTCAACAGGTCATTATTCTTGTCTGTTTGAAGAACAGGAAGCCTGCTGTGGATAGTTAGATATTTTCTTCTAAAAAAAAAATCAAAACACAGAGACAGTGATTCAACACAGTAGATGTCAAGACATGCTGTAATACTCTGAAGGACTGAGGAAGAACATTAATCTTTAATTTGTCTGTTTCCTGTTGCTTTACTAGACAAACTACTAGCTGTTTAAATCCTTATGTCATCACATGCAAAAATAAAAAAAAGACATCAAATGTGCATCAGAAGTAGTAGTGATAGTGCATTACTGTCCCTTCAGATTTAACTCTCTACTGGACTCTGTAATTCAGACTCAGATTGTCTCCTCCTGCCTCCTCGCTGTGTAATCATCATCTTTCACTTCCCTGTTTTCCGAACACATTAAACGTTTATAGGAATGTTTTTATGCGTTCCCCTTTCTGCGAAATTAGTGCGTTCGTGAATGTTTTTAGTCCGAGAAAATTAGGAAGCGATTATTCACTGCAATTGCTAGGTTTCATGTCTATTTGAGGGGCCTGCGCTCTTTTCTGACTCGGAGCGTGGGTAAATACGGGGTCGGAGCTGTTGTTTGCATGGTAATTACAGCTGAGGGGGCCGGAGGGTGTGGGGCCGGAGCGAACCTCGTGTTTGAATTGACTCCACCCTGAATGCGGTGTCCTCCTGGTGTTCTCAGGGGGCGTCAAGCTGGGCCTCGGAGACTTCATCTTCTACAGCATGCTGGTGGGAAAGGCGTCAGCCACGGCCAGCGGCGACTGGAACACCACGCTCGCCTGCTTCGTAGCCATCCTCATTGTGAGTTGCCTATTTTGGTGTCACGTTCGAGTCACCGCAAAACCTCATCTCAGCACAATATGTAACCCCACTTTATGTGAACCGCTTGATTGTATAACAAGCTGTGTGTGTTTTGGTTTTTTTTCCCCCCGCTGTGCTGATTTAGTTTGGTACACAATGTGCCGTTTCCTCAGGGTTTAATTTCCTCTGTGTGCCCCCGCAGGGCCTGTGTCTGACCCTGCTGCTGCTCGCCATCTTCAAGAAAGCCCTGCCCGCTCTGCCCATCTCCATCTTTTTCGGCCTGGTCTTCTACTTCGCCACAGACAATCTGGTACAGCCCTTCATGGACAAGCTGGCACTACACCAGTTCTACATTTAGCAGGACGCTGCCCCGATAACCCTCACCCACATAGCTCTCTGGCCAACAACACGAGAGCGGTCCCATGGCAGCCGGAGGAACAAAAGGTCGATGCCGGGGCCCCTCCCGTCCCCACATCCCCTCCTAAGACCTCCTGATGCCGGGACACACCATGTTCTTTTTCTTGGTTTTTTTTTTTTTTTTTGTAGTTGTTGCTCTGCCTTTCTTTCTGGCACCAAGGGAGGGTTTTTTCCCCCGACGACGGTTAAATAAACGTTTTAATTCAGTTTTAAAACCAAGAAGCGACGTTTCTCGCTCGACTCGGGGCCCCGTCTTCGATCTAAGCGGGAACATTTTTACCGTTTAATTATCCAGGGAAGCTTCAGCGCCCCTGCTTCACATCCACAAACACCGTCCTGGGGCTTTACAGCAGGTGCCTTGCTCAGGGACACCTTGGCGGTAGCTGTTGAGCAAAGGGAGGTAATTTTTCATGAACTCCCCCTTTCGAAGACTTAATTAAACATCTTTCATCACATGCGAGCTACAACCGCCCCCCCCTAAGATGACAAAAGCCTTCATACACGAGACTAACGGACACTGGACGGTGATGATAATAGATAGAAATGTGTAGTTTGATTGTGTTTGAGATGTCAGTCACCGGAGTGTGCTTTCCTCACTGCTGGTAGGAGTGTTTTTTCTTCACTTTAGACACTAAATTCAAAGCTCTGATGGACGAGTTACACCCACGAAGACGGACGCTTTCATCACGCAGGAGGATTTTACTCTCCAGGACTGAATTGTGAGTGTTGTTGTGACACCGAATCATCACCCTTGAAGTTTTAAATCACGTTGGAATTCACGGCTCTGAGAGGGAGGGAGGAGCTCAAACGCTCACCTGTCAGCCGCCAGCAGTTCTGCTGGGGCAGTTGGAGGTTCAGTGCCTTGCTCAAGGGCATTTCAGTAGTTGTTGTTGTCGTTACTGTGGGACAGAAACGTGCTTTTCATTCTATTCCCCCCCCCGACCGTAATTTTTTGATTTCTTTCTCTCTCGACCTGTCCAGTGATTGTAACCTGTGATCATTCGGTCACAAAGTCTGAACCTTTAGGCTACAGCTGCCCTCATGACGCTCGCCTGGTGCTGTTTGGATCTATGCTACATCAAACACGAATACTGTTGTGTTTTTGGGTTTTTTTTCCCCACGATTATGCAGAAGAGGAACTTTGTATTTTTTGAGATACGACGGTTAAGTGTTAACTGCGTTCCTGCTAAAAATCAGAAAACTGAAACGGTTCATTCGGTTATTATCAATGAGGGAATAGATGTAGTTGAATTTGATACT
Source organism: Amphiprion ocellaris (assembly GCF_022539595.1). Classification (NCBI taxonomy): domain Eukaryota; kingdom Metazoa; phylum Chordata; class Actinopteri; family Pomacentridae; genus Amphiprion; species Amphiprion ocellaris. Next base: position 26,194,184 of record NC_072785.1, on the reverse strand, counting down.
TGAATTTGCGAACATTTTTTGGGGAAATCTCCATTTACGAAGCGCAAAAAGCTGAACCGACATTTAAATCTCGTTCAAAAGAAACCAAAACATTTTAAATCAAGGTTTGTGAGAGAGACTGTAGAGGACCAGCTGCACTCTTCTGTTGTTGCACTCGAGCTTCATGCTTGCAGATAAAAGAATCCAAGAGGGAACAAAATAATGATATTTGTTCTGAGACTCTGGTTTTTTTTTTTTTCTTGTTCCCTTTTTGTTTTTAGGGAATATGTTGGGTGACTGGCTTTTTTCTGTCCTTTACATGCATATGTGTGTTATGCAAGGTTATTCTGATTCAGATTTTGTTCTTTTTTTAATAAACAATGAAACTGAAAACGGGCTATATTTTTATTCTTTCTCACCCTGTGTTGACCGCAGCGTCGCTCTGAAGGTGGTAATCTGTCAAAACAGTTGGGTTTCGGTGGCAGCTATACTAGTGTTTTTTGCAGTTTACCAGCCGGCGTTGGACTACCTATCTGAATTTGATTGTGTTCTAGACTACGAGAAGTGTAGTTAACGATCTTGTGTGCTCACAAAACTCAGTCTGCATGGAAGTGAGTTGCTGGGAACTGCAGCGTTTTGATCTGCAGCAGGTCAAGATGTTAAAAAAATGGTTTCAGGGCCTATATATTTAACACTGAGACGAATTTTCTCAGCTTGGACTTGAAGTTTACAACAGAAACCTTCCTTTAAAACTGCTGGTGTTGAGTCTGAAGGATTCAGGCATTTTTTTTTTTGTTTGTTTTGATTTAATAGCGTCAATTCAAAACAGAGCACATCAGATTGTCAAGTCAAGACTTTCCAATGTTCCAATAAAGAGAGAAATCCAACCATTCCCTGTCTGCAGCAGTTAGTGCCAGTAGGAACAAGAAACTCATTATTTTTAGGAAGAAACATCAGTCATCTAGTTTTTTTTTGTCGAGAGAATAACCCAGTTTGTGCTCCTTTGGTTCTGTATCAGTCAGATTTTACTTTTCGGTACTTTAAGTGAGAGAAAAAATCCACAGGGTAGTAGAAATGCACTGGGAGACTAAAGCTCAGCAAGATACTAGTGAAATACTAGAAATAAAACTAGAACTGCAGGCAAATATAACAGGATTTAGCACCACTTTCCAATTCAGAATCGATGCCACTCCCACTCTCCATTTAAAATCCTTCTGCTCACATACAAGACTAAATATAGGGAGGATGTGCAATGTAAAAAAAAATAGATAAAAGACAAATAAAATTGACAAAAAGTTATTCTGTGCTTTTCAAGGCTCCCTCACTGTATGAAAGTGCAATATTAAATGTCCAGAGTACTTCCAGTTTCCAGTATTCCAGTTTGAACTAAATAGGAAGGATTTAAACTAAGTGGTGAGGATGGTGAGGATACACAAGATCTCAGAAAAACAGATGGTGTGCTTTACAAATTACCTCATTTTAAGGTTGTAATTGGTTGATGTGGACAAAAATTTTTTGGTTGTGTTTGTGGTGTTGTTTGTTTTTTGGTATTTTTGTCTTCATTAAATCAATATACTTGAGAAAGGAAGGACATTTAGGAAGTAGAGCAGTGGAAATACATGCAGTAAAAGTCCAGACTGGTTGGGAATCGAAGTGGAGATACGCTGCTTGAGAACATCGGTTCACCCAAGATGGAGGTCAGTGCAATTAACCATTATTTACATTGTTCATTAATGTGTTGCTTATGTCCTTGATTAATCACTTAGTTGTTTGGTCTATAAAATGCCAGAAAATGGTGAAAAATGTTAATCAGTGGTTCCTAAAGTCCAACGTGACATCCTCAGATGTCTTGTTTTTCAACACAACCCAAAGATACTCAGTTTACTGTCACAGAGGAGGAAAGAAACCAGAAAATATTCACATTTACAAGGCTGGGGGCAGAAAATTGAGACTGTTTATTATTTAAAAAATTGCTCTAACTGATTCATTGCTAATCAGAATAGTTGGTGATTGATTTACGAGATGACAACTAATTGATTTTTTTAGTCATTGTAGCTGTAGTTACTGGTTTTACACACTGGTGGGTAGTTTAATCAATAATAATGTAACATTCATAGAACTTTTCATGGACCTTAAATCTTAATCTGCAATGTAACTCAAGCCTTCAGAAAAGAGTAGCAAAAAAAGTTCCTCTAAAATATGATTGTGAAATTGTACCTTAGTGTATCATTTCAACACTGCATACCTTACTCACTGCACAATACAGCAGATAAAACTTATATTTTTTATAAAACTACATTGTTTTTTGTTGTTGTTTCCCCTCCACTCAGAGGTCAGGACTGTCTACAGATCAACTCTCTAGTTTTTGGTTTTATATTTTCACACAGTAACAAAACTCTCTGGTCTCTCCTGCTTCATCTGATTTCCAAACCCTCCCTGGATCTGACGCAAAGCATCTCTGCAGACGGTGGGAACATTGTGGAAATTCCTCGGCGTGCTGGTGCGTTGGCATCCTGCGCTCGCCGTCCCTCGATGCCAACTGGCTGCCGGGCTCAGTTGGATCGCCGCCTGGAGCGCCGGTGGCACTAGCTGTCACCATGGGGACTGTTTGGCCTTGCCGGCCGGGACAGTGGCACAGTATGGCAGTTTACCCAGAATGTTTAGCGTCACACTGGGACTTACCTAACAAGCCCTCAGCAAGGCCTCATTCTGGCATGAGAGTCCTGCTGCTGCGCTGCCCAACAGCTACACAGTTAATTCCATAATGCTTCCCCTGCATCGATTCCAGACACCTGCTCTGTTCAGATTAGGTTACAACATGCACTTGAAACTGTTTGGGCTTCATTCCCAGAAAAGATTAACCCTCACTCAAGACGTAATTTCCCCCCCGTGGCGATAAACTTCCATTGAATTCAGCTAGAATCTTATGTTTCTGTTTTGTTTCCTGCTTGCAGATGTTTAAAATACCCTCCAGGCATGTTTGGAGATGAAAAATACATTTCTTCCCTTATGTAAAAAATCAGAATTTACAGTGTCTATAAATGTATGTTTTGCTCTAAGTTTTCCATTTTTATTGTTTTTCAGCATTGACTCATGGCCAATTTAATATGGCTTTTTAGACAAGAATTTGCAAAAAAACAAGACTCTTTGGTGTCAAAGTAAAAACAGATTACTACAAAGTAATGTCAACTAATTAAAAATGTAAAATAAGTGATTGTACAGGTACTTACCCCCTTTAAAGTGATGCCAATTGGTGCTAGAGGTCACACAGTTAGTTAAATTGAGATCATGAGAATGCAGTGAATGTGTCTGAAGTATTTGTAGAAAAGATCTCTGTATCTGGAAGGTCCCATCACTGGTGAATCAGTACTCCTGGATATAACTGCACCATGAAGACTAAAGAACGCTTCAAGCACCTCTGTTAAAATGTTATTGAAAAGCATAAATCAGGAGGTGGATACAAGAAAATTCCAAATTCACTGACTGTCCCTTAAAGTTTATATCCACTTAAATACACTATAAGAAAAAGGAAGAAATATGACTTATGTGTAAATCTGCCTAGAGCAGGTCGTCCTTAAAAACTGAGTAATGAAGTATGCTTCATGATGTGAAGCATGGTGGTGGCAGCATCATGACCTGAAGCATGGTGGTGGCAGTATCATGACGTGAAGCATGGTGGCGGCAGTATCATGATATGAAGCATGGTGGTGACAGCATCATGACGTGAAGCATGGTGGTGGCAGCATCATGACGTGAAGCATGGTGGTGGCAGCATCATGACGTGAAGCATGGTGGTGGCAGTATCATGACGTGAAGCACGGTGGTGGCAGCATCATGACGTGAAGCACGGTGGTGGCAGCATCATGACGTGAAGCATGGTGGTGGCAGCATCATGACGTGAAGCATGGTGGTGGCAGCATCATGATGTGAAGCACGGTGGTGGCAGCATCATGACGTGAAGCATGGTGGTGGCAGTATCATGATGTGAAGCATGGAGGTGGCAGCATCATGATGTAAAGCATGGTGGTGGCAGCATCATGACATGAAGCATGGTGGTGGCAGCATCATGACGTAAAGCATGGTGGTGACAGCATCATGACGTGAAGCATGGTGGTGGCAGCATCATGATGTAAAGCATGGTGGTGGCAGCATCATGACATGAAGCATGGTGGTGGCAGCATCATGATGTAAAGCATGGTGGTGGCAGTATCATGGTGGTGGCAGCATCATGACATGAAGCATGGTGGTGGCAGCATCATGATGTGAAGCACGGCGGTGGCAGCATCATGATGTGAAGCACGGTGGTGGCAGCATCATGATGTAAAGCATGGTGGTGGCAGTATCATGGTGGTGGCAGCATCATGACATGAAGCATGGTGGTGGCAGCATCATGATGTAAAGCATGGTGGTGGCAGCATCATGATGTGAAGCATGGAGGTGGCAGCATCATGACATGAAGCATGGTGGTGGCAGCATCATGATGTGAAGCACGGTGGTGGCAGCATCATGACATGAAGCATGGTGGTGGCAGCATCATGATGTGAAGCATGGTGGTGGCAGCATCATGATGTGAAGCATGGAGGTGGCAGCATCATGACATGAAGCATGGTGGTGGCAGCATCATGATGTGAAGCACGGTGGTGGCAGCATCATGACATGAAGCATGGTGGTGGCAGCATCATGATGTGAAGCATGGTGGTGGCAGCATCATGATGTGAAGCATGGTGGTGGCAGTATCATGGTGGTGGCAGCATCATGACATGAAGCATGGTGGTGGCAGCATCATGATGTAAAGCATGGTGGTGGCAGCATCATGATGTGAAGCATGGAGGTGGCAGCATCATGACATGAAGCATGGTGGTGGCAGCATCATGATGTGAAGCACGGTGGTGGCAGCATCATGACATGAAGCATGGTGGTGGCAGCATCATGATGTAAAGCATGGTGGTGGCAGCATCATGATGTGAAGCATGGAGGTGGCAGCATCATGACATGAAGCATGGTGGTGGCAGCATCATGATGTGAAGCACGGTGGTGGCAGCATCATGACATGAAGCATGGTGGTGGCAGCATCATGATGTGAAGCATGGTGGTGGCAGCATCATGATGTGAAGCATGGTGGTGGCAGCATCATGATGTGAAGCACGGTGGTGGCAGCATCATGATGTGAAGCATGGAGGTGGCAGCAATAGGATGTGAAGCTAGAATAGTCATTTACCACATTAACAATGTCTAGACTGTATTTCTGATCAATTGAATGTAATCTTCACTGAAAAAACTGCTTTTCTTTCAAATATAAGGACCTTTCCAAAATGACCCCAAACTTTTGAACAGTAGTGTACGTATTTATAAATACTTAAAATTCATCTTTAATTTCTGCTGATTTATTTTTTATTTTTTGCTGAAAATTGCTGCTTTGAGGCTGTACTTTCTGTATTACATGTGTGTAATGTTATTGTTTTAGCTTCTAACACTATATTATGTGCTCTTGTCCACAGGAACAGGTCATGAGTTTCTGCTCTGAAGAGATGGCAGCTGTGAGGTTGGCAGCCCTGAGCATCATTTTTTGCACCCTTGTAAAGGGAAAACTGCCAAACTCCAGACATGGCGTCACCACAGCAGCATAGCATGTGAGAAATACGGCAATTATGGTAAGTGGAATCACATATTATGCATATGAAGGCTTTAAGTTTCCACATTACACTTAAGTAAGGCGCCTGTTGGACTAGTTGGGATATCCCAACCAGTACTGCCTTAAACTCACATTACAGGGGAGTTAAGAGGAACTTTCCAATCGCAGTAGAAAGATCTGAAAACACCATCAAACCACTGGCAGGTGAAGCACATAACACTGATTATCTCGTTATTAAGGCACCTGTCCAGAGGTGGGATATATCAGGCAGCAAGTTCTTGAAAAATGAGCAGTTTAAGGACCAGCCTGTGATGGATAGATGACCTGATCAGAGCATCTCAAACAACAGATCTTGTGGGGGTTTTCCGGTATACAGTAGTCAACAAAAGTGCTCCATCGAAGGACAACTGGCTTCCCAAGAATCACTGATGTGTGTAGGGAACGATCCTAGCCTGGTAGGTAAATTTGCACAGTATATTATACTGTATCATAATAATACTATAGAGACAGGGTCACTGGGGCCAAAGGATCATTTCTGCTTGTGCCACAGATAAGCTACTGTAGCACAAACTGCTGAAAACCATAATGCTGCTCTGATAGAAAGATATCAAAACACACAGTAGCTTGAGAGTGTCCATGTTGACCCCTGTCCACAACTTAAAGGTCCTACAATTGGCTCAGGAGCATCGAAACTGGACCTTAGGACACAGAAGTAGGTGACCTGGTGTAATGTTTTTTTTCCCCATTATATAGATGGAACGGGGGACGTATGTCATTTACCTGGGAAGAAGATGGCAGCAAGATGCATAATGGGAAGAAGGTAAGTTTTTTTGAAGGCAGTGTGATGCTCTGAGCAAAGTTCTGCTGGTAAAACCTTGAGTTCTACATTCATGTGGATATTATTCTGACATGTACCAACTCCCTAAAGCTCGTTGCATAGAAGCAGTTTTCCCTTATTGCCTCTTTTAGCAGGATAAACCTCCCTGCCACATTACAAACATTGTTCAGGAAAGGTTTGAGGAACATGACCAAGAGTTCAAGGTGTTGACTCGGCTTCCAAATTCACAAGATCTCATGAGGGGGATTTACCCAATATTAGCCAGGTGGTTTTAATGGCTTATTGGTGTATATTATTCTAACAGAAAAACATTTAAAAGGGTGACACTGATCAAAAGGTCTTTCTCAGAAGATGGAAACAGCACTTTTCTTTTTAGACCTTTGAACTTGTGCATGAAGCCACAGAGGGACCAGAAGTAATATGTCCATTATCCTCTATATAGTGTGTACTTGGGCATTAAGAAAAGGAAGGAATATGGTACATGTTTACATTTGCCAAGAGCAGGTTGTTCTCAAAAACTGAGGGACTGACCAAGAAAGAGACTAGTGGAGGATCTCACCAAGACACCTGTGATTCCTCTCAAGGAGTTAAAAGCTTCAGCAACTGAAATTTGAGACACTGTTCATCCAACAACTGTGTCTTCACCAGTCAAATCTTTATGGGAGAGGGGAAAAGAGAAAGCTAAGCTGCAAAAAAATCTCGTATTAAATCTGGACTAGAGTTCACCAGAAGACGTGGGAGACTGAAGTCAACTGAAAGAAAGTTCTTTGGTCTGATGAGCTTTTTGACCACCAGACTACAGGCCATGTTTGCCAAAAACTGTACATCATCACAAACAGAAGAGATGGCAAGAAGCATGGTGGTGGCAGCATCTGATGGAAAGCATGGTGGTGGTGACATCATGATCTGAAGCATGGTGACGGTAGCATCATGATGTGAAGCATGGTGGTGGCAGCATCATGATGTGAAGCATGGTGACGGTAGCATCATGATGTGAAGCATGGTGGTGGCAGCATCATGGTGTGAAGCATGGTGGTGGCAGCATCATGACGTGAAGCATGGTGGTGGCAGCATCATGATGTGAAGCATGGTGGTGGCAGCATCATGGTGTGAAGCATGGTGGTGGCAGCATCATGACGTGAAGCATGGTGGTGGCAGCATCATGATGTGAAGCATGGTGGTGGCAGCATCATGATGTGAAGCATGGTGACGGTAGCATCATGATGTGAAGCATGGCGGTGGCAGCATCATGATGTGGAGCATGGTGGTGGCAGCATCATGATGTGAAGCATGGTGGTGGCAGCATCATGGTGTGAAGCATGGTGGTGGCAGCATCATGACGTGAAGCATGGTGGTGGCAGCATCATGATGTGAAGCATGGTGGTGGCAGCATCATGGTGTGAAGCATGGTGGTGGCAGCATCATGATGTGAAGGATGGTGGTGGCAGCATCATGATGTGAAGCATGGTGGTGGCAGCATCATGGTGTGAAGCATGGTGGTGGCAGCATCATGATGTTAAGATGTTTCTGAGCAGCAGGTCCTGGAAGGTTTGTGTAGGTAGAGGGTAAAATTAATACAGAAAAGTTTAGTAACATTGACCAAAGCACATTTCTCAGCAGAGGGAGACTTTAATTTAGACGTCATGTTTCTTTACAGGCCTCTAAATGTGCCTGAAGCTACACAGAGCTAATGTGTTGAGCATCCCGTGTATGTTGTGGAATTAGGCAGCAGACTTTGTGGCTGAGTGTCACACCTGAGTACCTTCCAGGTTTCCCAGGATAGCTCTGCTAAGGGGATTATCGTGCAGGGAGGGACGTCTGCTGCACCTAAGAAACTGAGGATTAGACTTCATTAATCACTGACAGGCAGCGAGTGTAGACGCCGAAGGACAGAGGCCACGAAGAGAGACGAACACACTCTGCAAAAGATGTCTAAAGACAAGCTGGAGAGCCTGGTGAAGCGCATGGAGGAGACGCTGTCGGAGATGGAGCAGCTGAAGCTCCACTGTGGGAAGCAGAGCGAGGAGCTGAGCCAGCTGGTGGTGGAGCTCCGGAGAGAGAACCAGGAGCTGGTGGAGAAGTACAACCAGCTCGCCGTGGAGATGAAGGAGGCCAAGGAGATTATAGAGCAGCTCCAGGACACGAAGTACGCCTTCAACGCCAAGGAGAGGCAGGCGCAGAAGCTCAGCCGGCAGCTCTGAGGGGACGGATGGATGGACGGAAAAAAACTGCTTGTTGCAGGAGATTTTCTAAAGACTGGGTGGGCATGCAGGCTAAACTGGGCACAGCTGTTTTCTTTAACATATAGAGGTTTTGTTTTTTCCCTTCTGACTGAGCATGTGTGTACATTTTATGTCTGTGGGAGGATGGATGTAAAGCTTAGTAATTTGAATGTAACTTAAATCCTGTGGCTTAGAGCGCCTTTTAAAGCCACGACTAGACTTAATGACCAGGAGTCGAAACTGGAGGTCTCTGGAAAAATGTGGACTCTGGTTAAAAAAGGGGGCTTTTTTTCTCCAGATTATGCATAAGACATTGTGCTCATTAGGTTTCTATAATTAAAACAACAACGTCCCTTGAAGCTGGGATGCACTGCCCCGTAAAGACTTTATTGGATAAACGGCACTGGATATTATTTTTAAGTGGGTGGTCATCTATATTTGGTATTTGGAGAGTTAAGTCCTAAAAATACCTGATTATCCCTCCTTGCCCTCAACCTTGATGTGAGACTTCGAGGTGCCTCCCTCCTCTCCGGGTCGAAGACTTCAAGGAAAACAGATGTGGTTTAATGGGAATCAGTAAATAAAATAGCTGCTGCTGCAAATCCTCAGCAGGTTTGTGAAGCCGAGTGTTACTTGTGTCGGAGGCTTTTTTGCATTGTGTACAAATCTGACAAAATCGAAGCATTAAATCACCGATTTAATATCACAACTGGTGCAAAAAAATAGAGGTTTTGTCGTTTTTATGGCACTGTTTCTTGTACTTCTATTTCCCACGATACAAGTCAACCCCTGACATATCGATGTTATCCAGCGTTCCTTTTTTGCGGTATTTTTTGCATGTTTTATGTCGTTTTTACTAGCAAAACATCACATTTACGTTCTGTTACTTAGAGCGTTTTTATTTCTCCAACACTTGCAGCGATTTAAAGTCCAAAGCTGCACTTTTGAATTAATCTACATAAATGCAGAAGTTCACTAGTCAGCTTTACCGAGGCAGAAAAAGTTGGAAAATCTCCTCTGAGTTGTTTTTTATTTAGAATTTTAACAAAACCAGCTTTAAAATGTGCAACTTTAATTAATTTGTGATGTCAAACAACAAAAATGAGTTTGTTTTGGGGTAATTATCGCTACTAGATGGCTGTCATCAATCATTTCTGCCAGTTATAGTTTTGATGTTTGTCATGTTCTTCAAACTGCTCCTGAACAATGTTTGCAGTGCATCATTGAGCTTTAATCAGTTGAATCATATATATATATATATACATATATATATATACATATATATATATATATATATATATATATATATATATATATATATATATATATATGTATATATATATACGTATATATATGTATATATGTATATATGTATATATGTATATATGTATATATATGTATATATGTATGTATATATATATATATATATGTGTATGTATATATATGTATATATGTGTATGTATATATATATATATATATATATATGTATATATATGTATGTATATATGTATATAAAATAAATAAATGTATGTATATATGTATGTATATATGTATATATATGTGTATATATATATATATGTGTATATATATATATATATATATATATATATATATATATATATATATATATATATATATATATATATATATATATATATATATATATATATATATATATATCTGCCACAAATTTTTTCAAGATTTCATCCATTGGAAATGATTGATGACTGAGCAGCCTTGGTGGAATACTGCACTCTCTGAGTGCCTTTCTTGTTTTGTTTGTCTTGTTAAATATTAGTTTTATGGTTAACATGTAAATTCATGTGTTTTGCTGTGATTTTGTGAGATTTTTTTTTAACAAAATGAGGAAAACCTGAATTTCTCTTTTAAATAGCAGCAAAATAAAAATACTAATAGTTTTTGCTGATTTAAAGACTGTTAAAAAATGTGTAATTTTATGCCCTTGGCATTGTAATTTAACAAATCACAATTATTGTTTTAGCCTTTTTTATTGTTAACATGTAATCTAATACTTTTTTTTGCGATTTCACTCAAAAATTTTACACAAAACAGGAAAATATCTGCAAAAACCAATGTCAAGTATAGTAAATATATGTAAAATAACCATATTGTGTTATATTTGCTGATATAAATACAGTAAAAATGGTGTAATGTTTTGGTCAAACATACAAAAACTAACTACATTTACAGTTTTGGCCTGTTTATTGTTATTACAGTTTTTTACTGTAAACATGTAAATTACTATGTTTTATTCTGTGAGCTGTTGTTGATCAAACAAGGAAAGCCTGTAAAATAACAGTTTTAAAAATAGTTATTATATTTTTCCATCCTTCATTTACAGATTTTTTTTTCTTTTAAATAACAAAATAAAACTACTTTTTTTGCGGATTTAAATGCAATTTTGAAAAAAATTCTGACCTTGACATCGTAAAAATAACAAACTGCAATTACTGTTTTGGTTCTTTTCTTATTTTTAACATGTAAATGAATACATTTTGCTGTGATTTAGCAAAAAAATATTTAAAAACGGATAAAAATCTGTAAAATAACAGTTATAGAAGATATTTATCAATTTTCTATCCTTATTACAAATAATATTTAGTTCAAATAGGGTAAAATATCTGTAAAACCACACATCAGTGCAGAGATAATAAAAAAATTCACTTTACCTGTCAGCTGTTTTAATTTCGTGACTGATCGTGAACTTATGTAGAGATTTAAGCTGCAGTTCCAAACATTCTAGAGAGAAAAATAAAAAGATCTGTCAGCACCAATCAGATCTACAGCGTCTAAAACTATTTTGTTTGTGTTGCAGCTTCAATTAAACTGTTGCTTATGTTTATGAGCATTTCTCCTTAAATTAGGACGTGTCATCAAGCTGATATGTCACTTTTACTCGCAGCCAAACACACAATTAAGCACAAAAAGATAGTGTTTCTCTTTATCTTATAATTCAAAAGTGCCGTCTCAAACCAGAACTGTAAAACAAAAGTTTGCAGGAAAATATGACAATTTAATTGCTCAAACATGTTAAAACTGCATGAAAACATCCTAGAAAAGTGATTATTTCTGGTTTTAAAGAGGAAACCACTACAGACACAAGCAGAGCTATGTTTAAACATCTGCCAGGATGGTTACATAAAAGGATTTCTTCTTCCTCTGCTCTTTTTGGGGTGAAGCTTCTGAAAACAAACACCCCAAACATCTCAGAGCATGTAGTTATGGCCTTATGTTAAAATACACGCTGGGTGTGATGCGTGTTTGTCATCATTTCTTTCATTCCTGGGATTCATTCAGAAACACTGAATAAACTGCCGCCTCCAAACCAGAAGAAAAACCGTTTTAACACCAAATATGTCACCAAAAGCCACATGTTTGTCCATGAGCCCACGCTCACAGATTGTTCTTCATATCTGAGCCAGACGCTGTGACTCACAGGTCTGAATATTTCAAACCAGGTGACCAGAGGCTTTATGAAGGGAGGAAACTCAGCCTCATGTCAGCAGAGACGCCACCAAACCACAGACATTCAATGGACCATCAACCAGACACAGAATTATCCTGAAAAAACTCAAATTTGCCATCTTTAGCTCCCAAATGCCAAACATCTGCCCGTGCAGCTTGTACAGTATCGACCGCAGTACAGTGAACAAAGCTGCTGCTATTATGTTACACTGTGAGTAAATAGCAAAAATAGCAGCGAAATATGCTCTTTAAGCATCGAAAATATCACTTATGTAAAGTTACATAATGCACTGAAAGCATCAAAAGTCAAAGGATATACAGTATATTATTATATTTGAGCTGCAGATGTTTTTATTTCAGTCTTTTTAGCTGCACTGTAAAAAATTCAATCACATGATCGTCAACAGCAAGACGAATAGTTCAAGTTGTCATGTGATTGGCAATATTTCCATTTGGGTTTTCTTGTCAATAGTAGTTTAAAAAAAAAAAAGCTAAACCGCCACCAAGCCACACTGCATTTAAACTGCACTGTAGAAAATGATGTTTTTAAAGTGATTTAATTCTCTTTTGTTTCACAGATTTTTCCTGTTTTGTTAAATTACAGAGAATAATCTTTAAAACAAAAACAAAAAAAGGATTAATAAAAAAAGGAAGAAAAAACAACTTCCAACAGCTCCCAGGTTGCTAGTGACCCATTTAAGCTGCACTTTAAAAAAAAATGTATGTTTTTCAAAACAAGTTTTAAGGGCAATTTTTAAAAAACACTGTTATTTTACAGATTTTCTCAATTTTGTTTAATCACAGATAATACTTATTAAAAACATACAAAAAAAGATTAATTTGCACGTTAACCTTTTTTTTTTTTAAAAAAAAGGCCAAAACAGTAATGAAATTAGCATGAAATTAAACAATATTTACTGTACAGAAAAATATTAATTTACATGTTAACCATAAAATAAAAATAAAAAACAGACCAAAACTGTAAATGTCCACATCAAAAATTTGTATTTTTATAGATAAAGCAACAGTAGTTTGACAGTGTTGGACTGTAAAGTCACACTGTTTTACTGTATTTACATCACCTAAAGAGAAAAGAAATTTGTGCTTTTGCTTTTTTAAATCCTTTTTTTATAAAGAAGGTGTAAATTTTACACAATAAAAGAACAAATTACCATTTTCAAAGAATTTGATGTGGACATTATTTAAGATAAATTAGGATAAATAATAAGATTTATGGCCAACAATCAAAACAAATACTTTTTCCTGTGACTTTACTCGATCTTAAACACCAGTTGCCCTGTCTTTAGTATTGTTTTTGCTGTTTTTAGTGTGTATTGTTTATATATGAAAATGTTTGTTTGGTGTGCTTCAGTGCTGAGAAAGTTGCCCTCAAATAAAATTAATTTTTATTATTACTAAAATAGGAAAATTTGTAAAATAAAATAAAATCTGCTTAATGTACTTTTTTTTTACCATAGTGTGTTAGTTTTTGGGGTTAACGTAATTTTCTAGTCATTTAAAAAAAACAAAATACAGTTTATTTATTACTCCGCCAAGGAGGCGGAGCCTCGGTGGAGTTATGTGACAATTGGCACTGGTTTGTCTGTCTGTCTGTCTGTTGTCAACGTTACTCAAAAACAAACTTATGGTTGTTTTAACCATTAATAAATTAATGGTTATGAGATTTGGATGAAATTTTCAGGGAAGGTCAGAAATGACACAAGGACCAACTGATTAGATTTTGGCAGTGATGCAGTTTATAGTCTGGATCCACGGATTTGTTAAAGATTTCTGTATCTGTGGGGGTGTTTCCGAGTCCCATCAATTCCCGCTGCCTGCTACATATTTAGGTCACGTGATTGCCATGATTTCCGCCACAATTTTTTTTTCAAGATTTCAGCTGTTGGAAAAGATACAACTGAGCAACCTTGGCAGAGAACTGCTCTCTGAGTGCCTTTCTTTTCTTTGTTCTTATTTTCCAGTGCATATAACATGCATTATTACTCTTATTTTAATAACAAGGCTTCATTTCAGTGTCTTGTCAGCTGTACAAGCTCAGTTTGTGCCAAATGAGCCCTTTTACCCAGAACACTTTGCTGCATTTTAATTAGGTCAGAAGCAGAGAAAATTATATTTAAATCCAAAACACAAAAGTCAAACCAACACACTGCACAACCCAATTAACTCCCTCTTGACAGATAACATTTGGGACCCATTTCCATCCAGAAATTGTAGCCCAGCCTTCCCATTAGACCCAGAACTCCCAGCGGAGAAGCATGTGGATAGTTACCCTGACATTGCACCGGTGGGAGAGTACCATAATAACACGTTGCTTCCAGAGAAGTGGGACTTTTTTACGCTCATGGGGAGCTTACAACAAACGAACACGCTGATTAACTGATATTTTTACAGTGAGAAATTACAGACTGCGCGTAAAAACAGCGTCCCCATCCCTGTCAGGAGGGGCTGTAATTGGGCTGGACGGTTGAAAAGCGCGGTGATGACGCCGCGGAGGAGGTTTAACCAACAGGGACTTTCTCTGCTCGGTTTCCTGTCAGAGAGAGAGAGAGAGAGAGTGAGGGAGAGAGACAAAGGTTCCCAGTCAGATAAACCTCCTCATATATCCAGGACGCTGCATGCGCTTCGCTCCAGACGCATCTTCTAGTCGGAGCTCCTGAGAGAAACCAGCTGCGTCCTGCACCGTCCGCCGGTCCGGGACTCCAAGAAACCGCGTTTAGAACCACTGAACAGGGTGAGTAGCCAGATATGACTCCTCTAAACCACAACCAAGGCTTCTTTTTGGGTCAGATTTGCTTTGAATGGCCGATATGTAAAGGAAAAAGCGTCTTTTTTTGGAAGTTTGGAAGTTTGTGATTGCGCAGCGACACCAAAAACTACATCAGAGGAGATAAAAATTAATTTATGAGCTGATTTAATTGGATAAAAGTTTGTTTTATAGACTGACTTAATCATTTCTTTTTAGAGAAATACATAAGAGTATAAAAACGTGGAAATGACACCACAGGATGCGTAAAGCGAACTTTGTGCGCTCATGTAAAGCTGGTCTCAAACTTTTCTAACTTCACACAAACCACAACAAATATCCAGCAGAGGCACTTAGGAGACGACTAAACCAAATAATGCACTTAAATTTATAACAAATCATTGCAGAATTATCATAAATGACTCTTTTCCATTGGATTTCTGGATGATTCTCCAGACTGACCAGACACACGCAAGACCCTGCTTGCCCTCCATGACTGACTAATAATTGTTAATTTGGTTGCATAAAAACATGTAATCGCCCGAAGCTGGAGGCTTTATGAGCTGGAACAGAGATGCACAAGACTCACAGGGAGTTTCTAAACACATTAGTGGCTGATTGTGGTCAGGATCCACCTCTGGTTTGTCAAATGTCAACTTAGAAATTAGCTCTGATAAAGATTTGAGCCTTTCAAACCAATAATTAGAGATGTTCTCTACTCTGAAATATGAGGGAGTGGTTGCTTTGTTTGGGTTTTATGGATTACTATTGTTATGAAATGTAAAGTAGTGATATAAATAATAAGTTTATTAGTAACTGTGTTGCTGAGGAGCTTTTTTTTTTTAACCAAAATCATCCCTCTTTCTTTTTTTTTTAAACTGATTTCATTCCATAACACTGATTTCTATCTGAACATTTATGGCAACTGAAATTATCTAATATGAAGGAAATTGATGAGTTTTGAATGAATTTTAGCATTTAGTTAATCAGTCAAAGCCACTTACGGAGCAAAAAATGTCAAATATTTCCCAATTTTATGTCTTTAAATGTGACTATTTACTAATTTTCTGTTTTATGTGACTACATTGAATATTTAGGGGTTTGAATCAAACAAAACACAGATAAAAGAGAATTTTTGGACCAACTTGACTGAATTGATTCAACTGATAACATTTAACTGAATTAAGTTTATCCAAATTAAATTAATATTAATGTCACTGGTTTAAGTTAGATGTAGTTAAATGTCAAATGAGCTTTTCTGTGGCTTAATTTGAATGAAAGTTGACTTGAAGTTGACACGTTTTCCAACTTTAATTAACATTTTACCCAAAAGTGCATGATTTTCTCATTAGACTTACTGTTTTTTGAGAAAACTATGGTTGAGCTCCAGCAGAGAAAACTGAAAAAACTTGAAATACTAACGTTTCTTTTTGCACTTTTACAGAAACTAGAATACCAGTTTAAAGGGAAAAACTATAATTTGAAGTTAATAGAATCCACAGAAGTAAACTGCCTTCAACAAAGCAGAAAGAGAAGCGAGATAAACAGTATTTTACTTCCACTGCAGCCTTTTTACAGTGCAGGTAATTTAATGACGTCACCTCAGGCTCTTTAAACGTCTTTCACCATTTTTACATTTAGTGAAAACCAGTCAACACATCAGTTTGTAATGAATTAAAAGTGTTGGTTGCAGCCTGAGTTTGTGTGTTTGTCATCATTTTCTGGGAGGTGAGAAATGGTTCCAGCGGGTCCAGACACAGCAGCTCAGATTACACCATTAAGTTGCTCAATTTCAGTCTTTTGGCTCAGCGACTGTTTGTTTGGGACGACTCCCTGATTCTGGATCAGCCGTCTCCCGGTCGCTGTGGGGTAACTTTGCTCTCGGTCGGGGCAGCTGGCGGTCCTGGTTGCAGGTCAGAGGTGGTTTGGCAGCTCCGGTCGACCCCCTTCTGCTTCTCAGGAAACCTGCCATTAGCCGTGGAAAAAACAAACAAACAGGCAACAAAGGGAACAGTTTTAGCTCAGTTAAGCAATTAAGTGACAGATAGTCAAAGGAAATGATAAGGCTGCTGTTTAAAGAGCTGCAAAGAAGTGTTCACTTCACTTCACTAAGGCGTATAAATCCACTTAAGTCTAATTTAAGAGATTTAAAATTGCCTTAGAGCTGCAACTAATGATTACTTCACTGTTCGTAAATCTGGCAATTATGTTTTTAATGTTCTATTACTCAATAAAATATCAGATAACAGAGCGCTTGCTTTGCGTGACCACAAACCAGCACTATTCACTTTACTGTATCGCACAAAACTAGATGTCAAACCATTATTTTAACTCAACTGCAGCACCAGAAACTGCAGTAAGATTACAAGCTGATGTGGAATTTCAGGAAGTAGCTGGTACAAGTAAATGAACTATGGACATATTGGATCCTGAAAGTTGGACTGTGCCTCGTAATTTGAATTTTCATGGGTAAACATGGAGGTTTATGACATTTATCAAAATCTGAGGCACTGAAACCAGTCAGTGTTGTTGAATTTATTGCTTAAATTGCAGAGAAAAGGAAAATATTGATCCAAATTGTTGATCTCCTTGACTGAGATTCATGGTGTCCTTATTTGTCATCCACACAAATCCGTGAAGGTTTGTGTTTAAAATGAATGTTTGATATGATGAGAGACTGTACAAGTAGATTCTCAGTCATCTATATGTTTATTATTCATAATTAACAGAATTGTAATTCAAATATTGCCTGCCAGAGGTACTTTGGAGGTGCTTTGTTTAGTACATGCTTTCCCAGTCGTTCTAAAATCTCCAGATATCTTGTGCTACATTCGCCCACTGCGTTCAACACATCTTAAGACTATTTACTGACTAATACTACAACACAGCCCAGAATTAGCTGCTAAGTCCTGTAAAAAATTGCCCTGAGTGCTTTTTCATGTTAGATATGATGGCCAGTACAACCTATTACAACGAATAATCAGTATTGGTGTTGACTTTGACAAAACCATGTTGGTCGACAAGTTTTCAGTCAATGAAATCCTTTTTTTGCCCACTATGGTCGTTGAATGACATTAGATACGGTCTTCAGTAACAGCCCAGTGAATATACAGTCACTCTGTTGATTTATTTTAAAATAATAATTAATGAAATGTTCACACAGTTGTTGGCTTTGCATCAAGAGAGCTTCGTTTTCTGCATATGAGGACCATATAGCACCTTATCTCTAAGCCACAGCACACTGCACAATGTAAATATACATATAACAGATTTATATATTTACACTCTTATGCATCAAAATAACATACACCCATATGACCCCCACAATTCTTGCACAATGTACGCTAAACTTTAGTTTCACAATCTTTTTAGTCACTATTTAAGTCTTTTTTATTTGTTTAAGGAATGTTTTTTTTAATCACGTCTTTTTGTATTTTTTATTG
This sequence comes from Amphiprion ocellaris, assembly GCF_022539595.1. Classification (NCBI taxonomy): domain Eukaryota; kingdom Metazoa; phylum Chordata; class Actinopteri; family Pomacentridae; genus Amphiprion; species Amphiprion ocellaris. Next base: position 26,175,820 of record NC_072785.1, on the reverse strand, counting down.
TTTTAAAAACTTCAGTTACATCTGGTTGGTTTTCTGTTTGCTTTGTTGTCCAGATATTTACTCTGAGGACTTATCGTAGTTATACCTGCCTGTTATGAGTATAAACTGTGTATTTACAATGAACAAACCCTCCATGATGTTTCCAGAAAAGCAATTTTGAAGCTCAGTTTGGTGCCTGATTCCATCTAACTTCCCACTAATCCAAAAAATTTGCAAAAAATGAAGGTTGAGTGGACTGTCCTGTGACAGTACTGACTTGTGATTCAAAGTGGCTATAATTTTAAATCTTAATAAAATTTTAAAAAGATAAGTTATATAAAAATTCACCCCAGTACATTTCTCATATATGTGTAAATAAGCTATAGAGACCAAAGTTATTCCTTCTACCAGGCTGCATACATGTTCATTTCTGCTGTAAATTTGCTCATTTTAACATGGAAGTCTGTGGGCATTGACTCACTATTGGAGTCAGCCTCAAGTGGCCATTTGAGGAACTGCAGCTCATTTTTTAGCCACTAGGCTACAAGCGCCTCTTTTTTTCAAGCTTGTGCTCATGAAATAGTTAAAAAGATAAATGTAAAAGTGTTTTGGCAACATCTTAATAGATAATTAGTGCCTGCCCAAATGTTTTTTTCTTCATAAGCCACTGAGCTACACACTAACACTGATTTATGGTTGATTTATATGCTTGGAAATGTTTTAGGAAGCGCTGCAAGGCAACAGAGCAGAGGTTTACTGACTGTCAGCCAGAACAGATCAGCTCAGAGACCTTTTGCTTTAAGTTTCATTTTGTATGTGTTGGCCTGAGTTTCACAAATCCCATCAATTACCGCTTCGCTCGTTGCCCTGGCTTGTTTCCGAAAAAGTTGCTCCATGTGTAATAGCCTTTATTAGTCACAGTGACTAACTCTGTGTGCCTTGTCTCGCTCTCTTTTTTCTCCCCCCAAAGGGAACAATGAAGATGCTGCTTCCTCTGGTAATCCTTCAGCTGCTCCTGGCTCCTGCATTAACGGTAAACTCCCACTGAAAATGATTACATACTCATAGGAAACAGTACAGGCTGCATGCAAGACACCAAACTCCTACAAAACAACTTTTTCTAATTAAGATTTATTTTTCATTCATCCAGTAGCTCAGATATAATGTAGACCTGAAGCTCAATTTAAATAGTTAGTTCGTTGATTAGATGACAAAAAATATTCATATAATTCATTTTTCAAGCACATTTTTGATACTTACTGGTTCTAAAATGTGAGGATTTGCTGCTTTTCATTTAAAACCTGCACGCTTAATATCTTGAGGTAAGAATTCAACTCTTTGTTGATGAAACAAGACACTGACTGTTGCCATCTTTGGCTTTAGGAATTAGAATTAATTGTAGTTTTAGTTGCAAAAAGTGAATACTGCAGTTTAATGCATGTGTTATGTCGATTAAATGCAACCTTACATAGTGTTTATGCAAAAATCTGTCGCAAAAAATGTGTCATTTTGCCAAAATATGTAAATGTGCTTCAGTTTGAAATTAAATTTAAAATAACACAGCATTACAATATTTCAGTCAGTCAAAAATATAACTACATTACAGACATTTGCCATTATTTTCACTAATTTTGCGTTGTTTTGGAACTTTGCAGTACTACACAGTTTTTGTTTTTTTGTACCCTACTGCCAGATTTTCCATTTTTTTGATGGACTTGTTATATGAAATATTTTTTACAGTGTATTTCAAAAAGACATAAATGCTCAACCCTTTGTCAGTTTACATGCTACACATAATTAGTTGAGCTAGAGTTTCCACAAGTCAACCACTGAATTAGTTCTACGGCGACCATACGCATCAAAGAATAATTCTTCTAGAAGATACACAACAAAATATATGAAAAAACAGAGGCGACTTCCTTCTTTGAAGTAATCATAAAGTGTGATTATATGTTCATTCCTTACTAATTTATATGCCTTTTGTCTGTAAGGGTCATCCAAAGGAGTTTTTTTGTAAAATGATCCTGAAACTAGAAGCTATTACCTTTCAAATGACATCACATGTGCATTTTGTTCTTATATTTCTTCTATGAGCCTTCCCGTACAGATAAACCAAAATAGCCACAAAATTCCTTTAAAAATGTGGACGTTAATGGGCTAAAATGTAAGTTTAAAGCTTTATTCTCAGCCTTGGAAACAGTAGATAGACTTGGTTAGTCAGCAAAGTGTATAAACGGAAGCTTTTTTTGCATTTAGGTGCCTGGTGGAGATTACTGGGAGTCATGGGGTCCTTATGGTGAATGCAGTCGCAGCTGTGGCAGCGGAGTGACCATGAGAACCAGACGCTGCATCACTCAGAGGTAAATCTGTCCGCTGGTGCACCTCCACACACATAAATGCATGTAGAAACTCAGTCAAACAGCGGCGGACTCGTGTGCAAACAGTCCCTGAACACACACAGGTTTGTTTTGCTTTTTTTTCCCTGTGTGAATAAAAACTAATTGCGAGGTTCACGGGCACAGACTGTATCTTGATTGTAAAAGAATGCCTTGAAGTCAGGAGGACGTGAGCTTGTCTCCCATCCAAAACACACTGCAGGGAGGAGCCCTTCACAATAAAAGGACGGCTCAGCGTTGGGTGTTGGCTGCTGGAGAGGATCGGATGGGGAGTTTTCTGTCTGTCCCCTCAGAAGATTTATTGATTTCCAAGTTTTGACCTCTTAAACTGTTAATCTGTACATGTTCTGGTTGGTTTCTGGGCTGCTGCTCTTCTGTGCGACTTCAACACGTTGCCAGCTTTCCTTGTAAACGTTGTGTTCACAGCGGTTGTTGCAGGAATCCAGCTGGCGTGTTGCCTCATGTAAAGTGATCTGTATTCATGAGCTGGGAAGTGATGTGTGTCTTATCTGCCTCTTTGTGCTGGAAGAATTACTCAGATTCTTTTCTTTAGTAAAGGTTAAATCCTCCATTACCAGCACTCAAGGCTGGATTGCGGGCATAAATCGAGTTCACACAATGCAGATTAAGTGTATCAGTGGCAGGTAAATCTCTGTGTACCCAACATTCCCGTAAAAACAAACACAAGATAGGATACAGCAGGTAGGAGCACGATGGAAAAACCTAGAAGGCATCTAAGAAAAGAGTTTGATGCTTCAGATAATAAAAGAAAGTTCACAGGAAGGACGATCTCTGTGTAATTACTCTCATTGCCAGAAGGGGGAGACAAAAGTTCCACACTGCAGGATTCGGTATCAGCACCAAAATCTTCTTATTAAAGTAAAAGTACTCACATAGATGAGCTTCAAAACATTTTAGTTACACCCAAGATAATTCCAAGTTTGTGCTACACAAAGCTGCATTTAGTCGCTGGATTTTTATTGAATCTTTGCTTTTTTTTCTTAAAATATTGCATAATTTGAATGCTTATAGTTTTAACCCTCCAATCTCCAAAAAGTTTATGGACATCCTGTCACATTTTCACTCACTGTGGGCTCATTTTTTACTGTAATATAAAGTCCTGCACCTCTACGGAAACAGAACAACCATGACTAGAAGTAGAGAAAACTCAAAAATAATAAGACATAGTTAAGTCAGACATTTAAAATGTCATAAATCAGAAATAAAGCAAAGCAAAAATTGAATTTCTTTGATTATTCACTTCACCAAATTTGAAAAAAAAAACATACCATCAAGATACACGTCTTTCAAAGTGTCCACAGGTGTTAGCAGCACTGATAAATAAAATGTTAGCTCCATTCATTCTAGATATTTCACTACTTACATCTTTTATTTGTTTCCAAACTTGTAAATACACAGCCTGCAGTTCAACCTAATAGTCCCTGAATTTTTGTCATGTGACTGTTGGTTAATTTTACACAACTTCAATTCAAGGAGTGTTGGAAAGTTAAAAATATTTCTTTTTACATGTTGTGGTTCTGATAAATGGTGTCATTTTGGTGATTTTATTTTGAAATTACATGCCTTTCAAACCTACTAGCAGTTTTTTGAGATGTTCCACTCTTTTTGTCTCCGAACTTCAATTCTAGCTTAAAATAGAAATCTGTAAATTCAGTTTTGTACCCAAAGTGATCTTTCTGTCATCAGCTTCATCTTTTATTGGCATTAAATTCAGCAGTACGTAGGTGTGTCAGTAGCTGAGCAATAACTGAGGGAATCTTAGTTTGTTTTTTGAAGACAGATGCCCACCAGGCAGAACATAATGATCTGTTGCTTTAACGAGCCCAAACACTTTTCACTCATGTTTTTCTGCTGTTTTGGTGCATTTATGTGACAGCAAACTGTTGGAAAATACATTTTTTGATATTATATATAAATATAAGGGTAACAGACCTTAATAGATGTGTGTAAGAAGTTTTTTAGCAAAGTGTCGACTCTAAATGCTGGATCTGAACATGTCCATGCAGTCAGAAAGTGAGTCAGTGTCTGTGTTTCCCCTCTTCAGCTGAATTGTGAATAATAGTGAAGTTCTGCCCTCTGCTACCTACTTGGATGAACTCTGTCATATCTTGTCTGCCAGGTTTCGCCTGAATCACACCTTTTAAACACAGTGATTCCACGTGTTGAATCATCGTGTGCTTTACAGGAACTCCTATTTCGACATTTTTAAATCACTTCACCTCCATCCAGGAGACTTAAAAGCTGTGGCGAGGTTATCATTTTGTCTTTTTCAATTCAGCGTTTAACTGCCACTTTCCCCCACATCTCCATCAGGTGTCATTTTAAATTAAAAGTTGTCGCGAACGACCGTTTTGGTTTCATATCTGGCGCGCTGACAGCTAGCGAGGCTTGTTTTCGGCCTTCGGGGCAGACACTTTAGTGGATGACTAAATAATGAGTTATGGAGCGATCTGCTGCCTCACAGTTTACCGACGGTGTTGATGTCGAGGCCTCTGCTGTGCCGAGAGCTCGTTTTCTTTACAGGTGCAGATTAAAGAGGAATGTTGCTTAATGTCAGAGCTGCAGCTTGTTATTTCTGCAGACTGTCTGAGCTGTATTTGCATACGTTCGCTGTACCTACTTGTTAACCGTTTCTGTCCCACAGCTGTGAGCTTTTTCATGTTTGTGTTCATGTAGCGTGTAAGAAATGATTCATTCAACATCAAAATTGATTAACTTTATTAGTTGTTTTTTATTTTGCTTACCTGCAGTTTTATATTTGAACAGTAATTTGTCAAGACCTTTTAAATAAGTAGGAGATTGGACTTGGAGTCTTGATCACTGGATGAAGAAAAATTAAGTCATCAAGCCAATTTCATGAAGTTACCTCAACTTGAATTTAGTTTGAAATCAATGAAGGTACAAATCTGAGTTGAAATTACACCCAATAAAAGGTAAATCTTCGAAGTTGCATGTTCGGGAGGCATTCCATTGGACATTTTAGAGCAAAGAGGCAACCAGATTAAAGATGCTCTCATGTTATGTCATAGGGAATTTAAATCCAATGTTTATGGAACTCAAGCAACACTAAAAATCAGGGTAAAAGTCAGGATTTTTCAACCTCTACTGCTTTGATTGTCATCGTTCACCTTTTTAATATGTCTCTGATAAGTCTCCCAACTTTGCTCCAAATGCAGGACAAAATCTCTTCAGCGCTCTTTTGAAATTGAGTCAATTTATATATAATATAATGCATATGTATAGTTTATGATGAAGTAAATCAGAGATGGTCGAGCAGAGGTCACGTGATGATGTTGAATGGAATAACCCAGAAGATAATGTGATAAACTCTATCTTTGCATCAGAGTTAAATTATTAAAACATCAGCTAATAGTGTCTCTTGTTTATTCACACAGGACGGATGGAGGACACAACTGTGTTGGACCAGACAAGTCCTACCGCTCCTGCAACATTCAGGTAATAAAACACATCTGAAACTAATTCTTATTCCCCTTGACATGTTTATTTTTAATTCCCCATCTCATTTTACATCACTGTGGCCTATTAACATGAGTATACATATGATAAATCCATAACGTCACCACCAAAATAAATGAAGGTATCATCTGCAAACATGTGTGTCTTGCATAATTAAATGAACCAGAAACTATATTTTTCGACACTCTCTGTTTATTGGATGTTTCAGTTATAATTAAACTTCTAAGTATTTCTGCTTTGCTGACTTTTGAACTCTGATATACCCTGTTGTTTCCTCTCAGGACTGTCCAGAGGGGTCAAAGGATTTCCGTGAAGAGCAGTGCTCCCAGTTTGACGGAACCGACTTCCAGGGGCAACGCTACAAGTGGCTGCCCTATTATGGAGGTCAGAAGCAAAACACTCATATATGTAATAGTTTTTTGATGTGAAATGGGCAACACACTCTGTACAAATTACTGTGGATAACAGTACTAAGTTGTACTTTTGATTGACTTTTCCCTGATAATAAAAACAACCCAGACAGCTGTTATTTCTCAGTATTTCTAAACACTTTAAATTCCCTCTGACAGCTGAGAACCCCTGTGAGCTAAACTGCATGCCAAGAGGAGAAAACTTTTACTACCGCCACCGCAGCGCCGTGGTCGACGGGACGCCCTGTCACCCAGGAAGGAGGGATATTTGTGTGGACGGAGTCTGCAAGGTAAGCTGCTACCGGATAGGAACATAAACAGAGTTTTCTTCCTGCATAGAGGAATTTTTTGTGTCCCCCAATGAGGTTATAGCCATGAGAAAAAAAAAAAACTGAGAATGAAGACATTTTTTCACAGTTTTGTTAATTGGGTTATCATTTACTTGAGCAAAATAGATATTTTTGCTCATCAAACGGTCAGAAATAACAGTAAAATGCATAGACTTCTGTCAAGTCTCTTTGCTTTTCCTGTACAAAGACCAGTAATTCTTACTGTTATGTGTTGTGACCTTTCCAAAGACTCATTCTAAGATAGAAAAACCCTGAGTGAACACCTGAGAGTTTATGAAAACAGGGTAGCAAAGGGGGAAATTAGTTAGATCTTAATGTACATCATTGCTTTCCACAGTTAAATCTACTCATAAATAGGTGATAATCTGGAGAGAGAAAAGTTTATAATCTGGAAACACAACTTTATTCCTTCCCGATTCTTTAAAGAGCCCATATTATGCACATTTGTATGTTCAATATTTTATTCTCAATGTCTCCTAGAAGATATTTACATTCTTAAATGTTAAAAAAGCAGTGCTGCAGCATCTCTGTGAAAAACGTTTTATTTTGCTTCAGTTTTTTTAGGCCGTCCTCCAAAAAAGTGATTTTGCTCTGACTTTCCACCTGTAACAACAAAAGCAACGTAAATTGTGGATATCTGCAGTCAAATTACTACTACTATGCTAGTATTATTTCCACTTTCCGATATCTACATTATAATTTTGAGTGGTCCTAATTCTAATTCAAAATATCTTTAATACCTCTCAACTCAAGATATCTATATTCTCCTATTTAGATATCTTCAATTAAGTTGAACTGAAATTCTGCCACAACAAAATGTAATTAGAGATATCTTGAATTAGAGTTTTGATCTAATGACATGATGTTGAAAAAATAATCTATAAGTTGGAGGCAGTGGAAGATTGCTTTTCAAAATACTCACTACAAACATAACCATCTATAATAAGCTGTTTAACCTCCATGTCAGAGCAGCTTGAGGCCAAATTTGTGGTAAATCTCTAATAAGTTTCTAAGTCTCTAATAAATAGGACTCTCGTTCCCCCACAAACTCTTTGCTGATGATGTTTTTCTGTTTCATGACATTTTCTAACCACAGCAACCGCTATTGCTTCTGTTAACACTGTTCAACTGCTTTTTGCTTGATCAATATCCAATGGGAAGCCCCACATGTGCAGCATCCTGTACAAGTCAGAGTAGTTATAATGATATTTTAGATATATACAACTTTTTTCTGACTTGTCGAAACTGAATTAAAGAGATTTTGAATTGTTGTTTCGACTAGTTAAATTGAAAAACAAATTCTCAGCCAGTAAATGTTAAAATGACTTGTCATAGAAGTTGTTTTAGCAAGAAAATCATGTTGAACTGCAAGGAAGCCGCTTATTTTTTAGTTTAAAGGCCAAACTGGCCACTTTATGCAAATGTATTACATTGTGATGTCACAAAGTAACTGAAGAAAAGCCTGGACTCCAAACCAGGTGTTTCAGGCAAGAAAGAAGAAGCGTTTTCAGTGGAAGAAAATCACTTCATAAGAATATCTGCAGATCTTTAGTCTTAAAATTTGAAGTCTGCTAACCTTTTACATGCACAAAAACCTAGAACTTACTAAAGGCAAAGGAAAAAAAATCTTACTCGGGGCTCTTTAAGGAAAATGAAAAAGCAGCACAGACGTCAGGTTTATGTCTCATTTTTTCCCTTCTGATTATGTAATGTAGCCTGAGGGACCTCTTTTTTAGCTTCTTAAGTGCTGAACTCTGCAAACATACTTTAAGTCTGGTGTAAGATTAAAAGTTTAAACAGAGATTTAGATTTCTTTTGTCCCAACATGCTCCTCCTAATGTCAACTCCCCTCAGGGAGAACATGTTTGTATACCTGACATTAACATGTGTACATCTGTATCTAGATTTCCCATCTGGACAAGAAAATACATGTTAAAGAAAGAATAACTGCATGTAGGATGTATTGTGATCATGTAGAAGGTTGATGTATGTTTGGAATAACATGAATCTTAATGAAAACCAAATGGAAATACAAAAAAAAGTTGTTATAACGCATCTTATTCAGCATGTATTGCCCATAATTAGTCATTTAAATATGGATGAACCAAATAGCAAGCTTTTTCTAGATGGTGACTCAAATAATATTATATGTAATGTGAAATCTACCAAATTCTGAAGGGCTGCCGAAGCTCTAAATGTCTGATCAAAACAAAAATACAACCAAAAGTGTAATCTGAGTTGTTGATAAGGTCTAATGACAGGATTTGTTTAATAAATGAAAGTAGGAAAAGTCTCTCAGAGGTTGAGTTCACATCTCCAGCTCACAGAATCACTTCATTAATCAAATGTGACACATTCAGAGGAGCCGAGCAGCAGGATCAAAGATTACTTTCACTCTGTGCTAATGTCAAACACTTCTGTTCTCGCTCTTTTCTCATCTAATTACTGCCACAACCTTTCAACCCCTTCGTCAGGAAACACCTCGACTGTTTAACCTCCGACTTCACATCTCCGTCGCCTCCTCGGATGGCAGCAGCTCAAAATCCACTCGTTTTAACATTATTGTTGATTTGTTTGATTAAATCTCAAACTGTGTTTTTCCTTCCTGGTTTTGGGATTAGATTGAAGATTATGTTCACAGAAAAAAATCATTCTTATCACATTTATTCTCTCAAACAGTTGTTAAATCAGGTATTTGTAGTAGTTTTGGTCCTCAAACCTGCTAATTTGTGATGAGAGTGTTGCCTTTTGCAGGTTTAAGTAGAAAGATGACTTATTGAGTGTTTTTTCCTTCAGATTAATTGAGTAAAATTAGAGATATTTGATTTTTATTTTTACAATGTAGATAAGTATTAGCAGCGACATGTAGGTAAAGTATTACACAGTGGTCCAAAATCCCAATGCAGAAAAAACTCTTGCTAGGAGCATGGTAGAAACTAATGGCACCACTTGAAATGGGATAGAAACTGCATTTTCTCTAAAATTTCAAAACCTGTGAATATTTTGGATGTGATGTGTTTCATAAAGATGTTGAAAATCTGACTGAAGTAGTTAAAATTCATCATTAATATTGTGTCACTTGCTATTTCCAGCCAGAAGAAACATACTGGTCAAGTAAAGAAAACATTCTAAACCAAAATTTGTGTTTAGTATGAACAATTCTAGGCATAACTCTAGCTGAATATTACCTGGAACCTCTGTTTTATCTGCAGAAGACAACATAAATGCTAAAAAATGAAAGTTTACCTACAGTTAGCATTATGCTCATAAAATATTCCTTTATTTTCCCTCCATCAGCGCCTCGGCTGCGACAACATGCTGGACTCTCCTCAGCAGGAGGACCCCTGCCTGCAGTGTGGGGGCAATGGACAGTCCTGCTACCAGGTCAAGAACAGCTTCAACGTACGAGACCTGACCACTGGTACGATGAACTTTCTAAATTTCAAAATGATCTTTTAACTTTATTTCTCACAGCAGCACAGAAATGTACATTTTTCTATACATCAGCTTTAATTTAAGATGAACTTTATTGATCCCTCATTGGGGAAACTTACATGTGGGAAACAGCTGAGACATGAAGGAACCAGGACAAGAAATACAAAAGCACAATAAACCTAAAATAAAGATATAATAAGCACTATGTACAACTGTCACATGTGCAGGTGAGGCATAATAGATAAATGTTCAGCTATACAATGCTGCATTAGGGGCATTGATTAAAAAACAGACCGACCAACTGACTGAAAACATACAACTGACCAACAAACGAAAAACATCCAAGCAACTTACCGACCAACCAAAAACAAACAACCAATCAAACAATCAGCAAACCAAAACTAACAAAGTGACCAACCAAAAAGAACCAACTGAAAACACCCAACCGACAACAACCAACCAACTGAAAACAACCAGCCGACAACAACCAACCAACCAACCAACTGAAAACAACCAACCGACCAACTGAAAACTACCAACCGACAACAACCAACCAACCAACTGAAAACAACCAACCGACAACAACCAACCAACCAACTGAAAACAACCAACCGACAACAACCAACCAACCAACTGAAAACAACCAACCGACAACAACCAACTGACCAACTGAAAACTACCAACCGACAACAACCAACCAACCAACTGAAAACAACCAACCGACAACAACCAACAAACCAACTGAAAACAACCAACCGACAACAACCAACCGACCAACTGAAAACTACCAACCGACAACAACCAAAAACAACCAACTGAAAACACCCAACCGACAACAACCAACCAACTGAAAACAACCAACCGACAACAACCAACCAACCAACCAACTGAAAACAACCAACCGACCAACTGAAAACTACCAACCGACAACAACCAACCAACCAACTGAAAACAACCAACCGACAACAACCAACCAACTGACAACACTTTTACACTTGAAAAGCATTGTGTTGATCTCTTATTCCATTCTTATGTCATTTTTTTCCATTTCAGGCTACAACCAGATGTTCATCATCCCTGTCGGAGCCACAACCATCAGCATCAGGGAGACTGTGGCCACTCGGAACTACCTGGGTCAGTTTAGATACAAGATAGTCAGCGTTCTAGGTATTTCTATAGTATGATGAATTATACCTAACTAAAGTTCAACTGTACGTGCAGCCATCAAGAACCTGCGTGGGGAGTACTACCTGAACGGACACTGGGTGATTGAGTTTTCCAGGTCGACGCCCATCGCTGGCACCGTTCTTTACTACCAGAGAGGAGCTGAGGGTGATAACGTACCTGAAACCATCATCGGCCGCGGACCGACCACCGAACCACTGGTTGTTGAGGTAAAATCACACACTTTTGACTGTCACACTTTGATTTCTGTTTCCAAATCTGCTCAGATCTTTAATGTCCTTTTCATGATACCCCACAACATAAAGCAATGGAAGAAAGAAGCATCTCAATTATAAATTTATTTATTTTTGTAGCCAGACCTATCTCTACAGCACTGTCAGGACTGGAAAATGCTCTGACTGCACCTTAATATCTTTCTGTCAAATGGCAGTAAAAAACTGGGTTGTTTGTATTTCTTTAAACCAATCACTTGGGCAGAGCTAAGCCCAGGATGCAGTGATGGTGCCCCTGTGAAATAATGAGGAGAGTCAAACAATGACTTTAATAAACTTTACTTAAATGACACCTTCCAAAAAACAAAATTACAAGTGGCTATACAATGAAAACATACAGTAAGAGTATTAAGAATAAGAACTTCAGCTATAAACAAGATAAGATCATTTGAGTGATTAAAACAACTGCCATCTGAGTTTTAAGAGGAGATTTTAAAGATGACACTGAAGTTTCACAGCAAAGGAGTGCCAACAATGGCTGATTGGTCAATCGATTGCTCGAAAACGTTCATCATGTCTTCTTCTTGATGCAGTAGTTTTGAGTTCTTTTGTTCAGACATAAGGTGAATAGATAGATGTTGATTACCTTGACAGTTTCAGCGAGAGCTCTCGCCTTCTTCAGAAGCGTCTCACTGACCAGTGTCCACTAACTCAATGACATCAATAAGACGCTTCTGAAGAAGGTGAGAGGTCTCACTGAAACTGTCAAGGTAATCAACATCTATCTATTCACTTTATGTCTGAACAAAAGAACTCAAAACTACTGGTCAATCGATTGAATATTGATATTTATTTAAAACTCTGTCTTCTCAGCTCATCAGCCAGGAGCCCAACCAGGGAGTGGAGTATGAATACTACCTTCCTAACGGACGCTCCAGAAATGGATACTACTGGAGCTTTGGGTCTTGGTCTGCTTGCAGCAGAGAGTGTGGATCAGGTCAGACTGAAAACCAGAATGTTCAACCTTTCTGTGCTGATTTAGTGCTTTTGTTTGCAGATTTTCTTTTATTGTCCATTTCTGTGGATAGTAAAACTCCTCATGTCTTCTTTCTTTAGGCTACCAGTCTCGGTTGGTCTTCTGCACCATTGACAACGAGGCCTATCCTGATTATCTCTGTGCATCTCTGCCAAGACCACAGACCAACCGTACATGCAACCCTCATCCTTGCCCACAAGTCCGCAGGTAAACACTCAAACTTCTGATCAAATGTGGGAGATTATCTAGTATTACCCACAGGGTCAGCAGGAGTTTTAGATCAATTCTATGCTGATGAATTGAGAAAGTTCCAGAAACACGTTCTGGAGCAGCTTGCTGACTGTTGTTGGTGTTATGATGTCTGAAAGGATGGCGTACCTGTATCCACCACAGTTGTGGAGATCCTCAGAGAGACCCAGAGCCTTTGTGTTCAGGTAACAAGGTTCTGTGGTCGTAGTGAAGCCAACACGGGGAGAAAAATCACTAAACCAATGTTTTTAGTAGGTCTCTTGATTAATATCCTTCATCTTCATACATGTCAAACTCTACGGATGCCCACTTGTATCACCATCTGGTACAGTCCTTAACCCTCCTGTTGTCCTCATTTACGGCCACCAAAAAATATTGTTTCCTTGTCTGAAAAAAATCCAAAAATTCAGCAAAAAAATTCTCCAAATTTCTAAATATTTGCAAATCCTTCAGGAAGAAAATTCCAATAATTCTTTAAAAGTTTCCCTTAAAAATTTTATTACAAAAAAATCCCCCAAATTTGGCAAGACAATTCTTGTAAATATTTTCAAAAAATGAGTGAAAATCTTCCAAAAAAATCCTAGAAATAGCTAAAGTGATTACATATATATCAGTAAAACTTCTAATATTTTCTTTAAGAACATTCACAAAAAAATCAACCAAAATCCAGTGAAATTCTCAGGATTTTGGTTGATTTTTTTGTGATTGTTCTTAAGAAACATTTTTAACATTTCTTTTTTCCCACCAAAAAATGTTCAGAGATTTCCCCAAAATATTGAAAATGTGGACATCAGAAGTTTCACTGTGAAAATACATTTTTTTCCACATTTTCAAACTTTAAAACAGATCAATTTGACCCATAGGACGACGCGAGGTATTAAAATCCTTATAGATATTAAGACTTGATACCCAGGAACATTTTAACCCTCTGAACTACAATCAGTTTATGAGGCTTTTTAACTCACATTTTTGGTCACTGTGGCCTCATTTTTCACTGAAACATAAAGTCCTGCACCTCTATGGAAACAGCACAACCATGACTAGAAGGAGAGAGAACTTAGAAATGTTTTCTATGCAGTTTGACTCAGTTATAATGGCATAAATCATAAAAAATAAAAAATTAAAATAGAATTTCTTTAAATATTTATTTTACAAAAATTAAAATACACTGGAATCAGCAGGTTTAATATCTTTTAAAGTGCCCACATGTGTTCCTAATGCTGAAAAACTAAAAAAATGGTGGCTCTAAATACTACAGATATCTTACTAATTCCATTTTTGATTAGTTTTAATTCCTGTTTCCTCTCTGCTCTGTGTAAACACTGCCTGCAGTTCAGCTGAAATGTCCCTGAACTTTTGTCATGTGACTGTTGGTCACAGCTGAGTGACTAATAGCTTTATGGTTGCATTAAGGAGTGTAGAATTTTTATATTTTTTACAGAATCAGTTTCATGCAAATCATAAATTTTTGGGCATTTTTAAAATAAGTTGTACACGCACTATAAAATGAAACAAATTATGATTTTAGCTTAAACTTGGTTATTTTTCCCAATCAACTGCGCATTAAAGACAATTAGTTCAAAGGCTGTTAGAAATGTAAAAATCCTGTGTTTTTTTTCTATTGTTACAGTTTTTGAAGCCGATAAATGGTGTCATTTTTGGTGATTTTTAAAAATAAGACAACATGACAGAGTTTTTCGGGTTCAGAGGGTTAAATCCAGAGGGAGAACCATCCACACAGGAAGAAATCTGATGGACAAGTTTATGTTTTTAAACCTTACAGCACAACAGAAGCTGCTGATGCTGTTTCTTTTGTAATATGAATGATTTTATTTACATCCGTAAGAAATTTAAATGGAGGATAATCCATGTAATTTTAGGGCATTCCTAGAAGTTGACATGTCTGCATCTCTTTCTCATGGACACCTGGACTCTAGAAAATGCTAAAATAGCCATAAATGATCCAGAAATTCACTAAATGTTGGTTGAAATCACTCTGTTCCCCTTTTTAGTGGTGTTTGATTCCAGTGTCTGTGTTTAGAGCGAAGCCTGTTCCTCCATGTTCGGTGAGAACGAAGGCGAAGGGCAACTGTCCACCTCAGAGATCTCATTTCAACCTACTAATGATCTTATTTTGTTTGAGAAACACAGATTTAAACATGATTTAATGCCATATTTCCATCTAAACCCTCATTAACCCCCCAGCCTGTGTCCTCCTGCACTGATCTCTGAGCTGAGCTGCTGCCTGGTGGCTTCAGTGATCTGTAAAAGTGTAGCTGATGTGTCGGTGGGTCGGAGGTTGTCACGCTGAGGTTGCTGTGGATCGTGGAGCTCTGGATGGGAGACAGCAGCAGTAAACAGCAGCAGCTTCACTCAGTGACTCTCTGGAATTTCCTGCTTCTCGTCTTTGATGCTGCTGCTGCTCAGAAACCTGAGAAGTTTCAGAAGCCTGAGTGGCTGCAGCCTCAGTTTCCCTCAGCTTTGACAAGCGCTGCATGGAAGAGAAAGAAGCAGATACTTAAATAAAAGTACCAGTATTTCAATGTAAAAGTATTCCATTATAGCTACACTGTAAAATATACTGTATATTTAAAACAATTAAGCAACTGTAAATAAAAAAGCAATTTTACAGCATCTGGGAGACCCAAAAAGAAATTGTGAAATAAACATTAAAATGTTGTGAGTGTAGAATAGACAGATCTGCACATTTTATAGGATAAAGGGGTCTAATCTGAGTAATTTAAAAGCATGGAAGGATTATTTTCATGAGAAAAATTTTCAAATATGCAATTTTGATACATAAAAATGTGTTTTTAAGGATTTAAGCAGTGACATGAGAGAGACTTTGAGTTTAATATTCAATTATTGCTGAAATAGCTCAGCGTAAATTCAATTTATGTGTATGATGATGGATATAGTATAAATTTACACAAACTGTTTATCAATTTATTATTTAACCTACTAAGAGCTGACGTCCATATATGTGGACATTGTTGGACTTTTTATTTTTTCAAAAAGAGCATATTGTTCATAATAACAGTTAAACTATTTTAAAATTTATAAACAACAATAAAAAAATTAATAATGTAATTTTTAAAAAAAAATATGTATATGTATATATATATAAATCAAATATTATCCGGATATTAAATTTATAATACGGTCAACAGTCAATTATCTTGTAAAAATTTTAAAAAAAAATGTTCTGAGACTAAACTAAAAATCTTTCCATCTTGTACTTTTATTTGAGCTTTTTGATTTAGATTTTTCTTTAAAAATATCATAATTTTCCATACAATGCATTTAATTCAACATGAGATTGTGTTTTTTTGTTTTTTTTTAAAAGCTTTTTAATGTTTATTGAAACATATTTATGTCTGTAAAAGCAATGAAACTACAGATACTGCACTCTTACATTTTAGGATTTTCTTTTTTTTCTGTTATATTTTATTATAAACTAAAAGCAAAAGCATTTTGTAGATTTAATAAGGTAAAACAATCAATTTGAAAATATATTGTAAGGGCTCTGGGAAACTGTAATTCACATTTTTCTCTAATATTTGCCCTTCTTCTATAATAACTGATCCATACATTAATCAATAATGAAGTACTTAATACTTGAAACTTTATATTTAATGAATAAAAGCTTTACTTTAGTGCCTCACTAGCCCAGAATTTTAATTACCAAAAACATTCTGTCCAATATCAGGTGTTGATGATGCTCAGAAACTTTCGTTTCTCAGTTAAAGTTGGAAGTTTCAAACCAATCAATCTTGATTTGTTGATTTATTGAATGTAAATATTTTTTTAGAATGAATCTCCTTCCATCAGTAGTAGTATTTAGTACTGTAGTATTCACAGTATGTAGTATAAACACAGTAGATGTATCTGTTTATGCTGCTGATGGAGTAAAGATACTAACCTCTGTCTGGTTTCTCAGCTGGAAAACCGGCGAGTGGAATGCCTGCTCCGTCACCTGTGGTGGAGGCTCTCAGGTGCGCAGCGTGCAGTGTATTTCCCATGATGCATCTGGTCCCCGCGTGGTGGAAGACGCCGTTTGTGCCGCTTACGCCGAGGCTCCTCCCACTCTGCAGACCTGCAACATGCACAAATGTGCCGAGTACCAAGTGACTGCATGGAGCGCCGTGAGTGAAACTAAATGAATAATAATAATAAACTTTTCTTAACAAAGTTTGAAACAAAGTGCTGAACAGGAAGACACTAATAACATCATAAGAACAAATCAAGACCAGCTGCCTTTACAAGTTCATATTTACAAAAGACAACCTTATACGTTCCTTTGTCACATACGTCACCTTTTTGTTTCACTAGATGGTATCCATAATTTAACAAAAGAGGGAAAAATCAGTAAATTAACACAAACACAACACACAAAATACTTTTCTGAGTTTTTTCCCCATAATTATATGCCATTTTTAATAAATAATATACTTATTTTTTCTTTTAAATAACTGCAAATATCTGTAAAATAATTGTCTATATGTTTCTTTTACAAATAGAGAAAAGTATGAAGCATAGTATATAGTAAATAACTTTTTTCAGCGATTTACCAAAACTGGGACAATCTGTAAAATAACACTGTTTAAAAGAAAAATGTTATTATTTTTTATCATAATTATTCATCATTTTTATGTGATAATATACTTATTTATTTTTTCTTTTAAATAACTACAAATATATGTAAAATTATTATCTATATGTTTTTAAACAAATAAATAAAATATAAAATATAGTATATGGTACATATTGTTTTTTAGTGATTTACAAAATTGGGACAATCTGTAAAATAACTGTTTAAAAAAATATTTTGAATTTCCTCCACATAGATTTTCCTTTTAAACAATGTAAAATATTTGCAAAACAACAATGTTTTTATTGGTTTAAATACAGTAAAAATTGTATAATTTTGCACTCAAACTATATGTAAAAAAAATAAAATAAAATTTCTTTAAAAAATGATTTTTTTCATTATGTACAGTTTTGACCTTTTTTTTCTGTTACGGTCAACATGTAAATAAATTTTTTTTCTATTATGTTGATGGTTATTATATGTTATCTAAAAAACAGAGAACATAAAATATTAAATAATCAAAACTTGAAAAATATCAATATTATAATAAATTGTTTTAAAAAGTACCGTTAAAACTGGCAAACGGTAGGAAATCTTCTCTGTGGTCAGGTGTTAAGTGTTGAAGGTTGGTTTGTGTTTATCAAAAGTCCACCATCAATGCAGGAGTCTTCAATCTAAAACTGATACTTACATAAAAAATAATGAAAACAGAAGCTAAAAAAACTGTTTCAGCACATTAGATGTAAGGTTGAAACTGATTTAAATGGGCAGTTCACAGATTTTAGTTGACTCTCATGTTGTCATCCACCTGTTTTTTAACATGAACTACTGTAGTAACTCACCTATTCCTCATTTTATCTCATTTTGCACCGTTAAAAGCAGCTGTGATCCTTGTTATTTATACATGACCTGTGTGTCCTCAGTGCTCGGTCACCTGTGGTCCAGGTGAGCAGACCAGAGAGGTGACCTGTGTGGGTTCAGGTGGGATGAGGTTGGAGGAAACTTCCTGCAGCACTCTGCTCCGTCCGTCCTCCGTCCAGCCCTGTCAGATGGCCGCCTGCTCCAGACAGATCAGCTGGCATGTGGGACAGTGGGGTCTGGTGAGTGGGAACACGAATATTTACAGTCCTGGCGTCCACACACTGCAAAAACTCAAAATCCTACCAAGTCTGTTTGTCTTATTTTTAGTCAAAATGTCTCATCCCACTTCATTTAAGATAAATTTACTTCACAAGTGACATTTCAGCAAGATGGAGGGACTTGTTTGAAGACAATGCATCTTAAATATCTTAAGTCAGAAAATCTTGAAATTATCTTGTTTTGAGTTGTATTTTATAAGAAAGATCAAAATAAGTTTGATACATCTCAAATTAGGAGGTTACATGGAAGCAAAAATCTATTTTTGAATGAAAAACTTCAAATTTATTTTTTTAGCATGTCTGGCTTATTTAAGACACCTAAGGTTGACAATCCTGGTAAAATACAGCTTAAAATAAATTTTCCCAGCTAACTGTAAGAGCTCAGTATTTGAAGTATCATATCTTATTTCAAGAAATCTCACCAAGCCATTTTTCACTTGTTCTATTGGCAGATTTTTTTCCCACTTATTTCAAGGTAAATTTCCTTGAAATAAGTTTTTTTTTTCTTGTTTTGGGAGGGGCATTTTTTCCAGTGTATGGCTGATTTCATCTCTGTTTTCCTTTTCATCGATGCTAATCTTTCCTTGTTCCCCCTCAGTGTTCTCGTAGCTGTGGTTCCGGCTCTCGGGAGCGTCAGGTGATCTGCTCGGACCAGGAGAGGAACCTTTATCCCGTGGATCAGTGCAACGGCCAACCAAAACCCACCACAGTGGAGCGCTGCAACTCCCAGCCCTGCTACAGCCCACAGGGTGAGAACATGCAAGGACACATACTGTCTCCCTGCTGTGCTGGTTTTGCTCTGTTTCTATTGTACCAATACTGGAAAGTTATATAGATATTTTAATATTTACAATTATGATTTGTACCCGTACTTCCTGAATTTTCACTGTCACTTTACTGTTTTGTTGAGTCAGCTACAGTTGTACCATTTTTTCTTTTTTTTTCCTTTTTTTTTAACTGAAGCTTAATTTTTATTTTTGTATTGAAATAATAATATACTTAGTTTATCTTTCAAATAACGTCAAATATCTGTGAAATAATTATATTTTCTGCTAATTTAAATTTAGTAAATAAAGAAAAAATTTAATTTTACAGTCAATTGTTGTTTAAAAAAATTAGTTTCTAATTGTAAAAATGCAGATTGTTGATATGGACATTATTCATAGTTTGGGATGGTTTTTTTATGTTTAACATATATATTAATATATTTTTTTCTGTTATCCTACTGGATATTATCTGTAATTTAACAGAACTGGAAAAATCTGTGAAATAACGGTTAAAAAAAAAAAAAAATCACCCACCATTTTACAATCTTAAGTATACAGAATGTTCTTTTAAATAACAGAAAATATCTGTAAAATAATTCTATTTTTTCCTAATCTAAACATAGTACAAAAAATAGTGTAATTTACAGTCAAATATTGTTTTAAAAAAAATGAATTAATTACTAATTGTAAAAATACAGATTCTTGATATTGACATTATTCGTAGTTTTGGACTTTTTTAAAAAAAAATTCTTAACATGTAAATTTGTATTTTTTTCTAAATAATTTAACCAGATATTACAATTTTTAAAAAATATATCATTTTTCAATCTTAAATATACAGAATTTTTCTTTTATATAACAGCAAACATCTCTAAAATTATTGTATTTTTTTGCTGATTTAAATGCAGTAAAAATAGTGTAATTTTATGATCAAGTTTCAAAAAAGAACATAACATTTTTGATATGGATGTATGTTTTCACCAATTTCTTTAATGTAAATTTAGACTTTTTCTGTCATTTTTGCTGGATATTCTCTGTAATATAACAAAACAGGAAAAATCTGTAAAATTCATAGTAAATTGTTAAAAAAAATACAGTTATAAATGATTAAATGTTAGTTTTTTTTGCAAAAATGCTGACCTTTCCATCTAAATTTCTGGAGTCACGTTGCATTAAACATAGAAAATGATGCAATATCTTTTTAAACAAATGCATATTTAGTAAAAAAAATCACAATGCAGGTTGCTCTTTAAATAATTTATGAAGAGATAGATAGAAAATATGACAAGAAACGGTCAGATAATACACTGCCAGGCTCTGACACAGTGACGCAGCGACATTACAAACTGTCGTCTCATTGTTGTGTGTTTTTTTGTGTGTTCAGTCGTTCCCAGCGTTCAGGACCCTCGAGGACACGACAACAGTCAGACTGGCTTCCAGCCATATGTGCCGGATCACGCAACAGGTTAGACTCCTTCTCTCTCTGAAGCCAAACAGCAGCAGATATACTCTTATAGCTGCTATCAGACGGTCAGGAATAGTGAGATGAGTGGCTGCTGTGACACATGTTGACAAGTTGTGAGTTTTTCCTGCAGTCTGATGGTTCTTCTGCAGGTTTTCCGTCATGTTGGATCCTGCTGAAGGTGTTCTGATGTAACTCCTGCCACTTTGTCCCCATCAGTCCCCCTCCATCCCAGCACTAATTATCCAGCCATGATTGACATGTTTTCAGGCTTCCACCGGCATTGTTGGCCTGATTAAAATATTTCCGGAGCACTGAAGTGTGCTAGCGCTGGTGGTGGCGTTTCTGGCATGTTGGCCACCATGTGCTGTCCCAGCGCTCAGGAATTTCAGATTTTGGAGGTCTTGTGTTTATTCTGATTGTGAGATTATTTATTGTGGTCGCTGGGACTTTATTTGTCTATAAACAAATGGTTTGGAAATGTAATAATAAGTGTTTTTGCATTCTTTTGTGCTGCCTGTGAACACTCGCTGTGTGACCTCCAGCACAATAATGTACAGTAGACGCTGTTGTAAATATGCACAGTGAAGTGTGAACTTCTCATCTATTTACAACACTGTGACCTGCAGGGGGTGCAGTATGCATGTAAAATGACACTGTACCATTATTTATACCTTTGTTTTTACATTTTTCAAAACTTTATTATAATTATTTACCATTTCTAATTAACAATATGCATGTTTTTTCATTCAAATAGTGAGAAAAATCAGCAAAATAATATAAAATATATTTTTCTTTGCTCATTTAAATACAGTTAAAAAAGTGTCATTTTCATTCAGCAAATATCTGTAAAACCATGATATTTAATAATGATACTTTTTTGCTGATTTAAATAGTGTAATTTTCTGTTCAAATGTCGTACAAGAGCAAATTACTGTTGGTAAAAATACAGGTTTTTGTTGTGGATGTGGTTTTTTTTTATAGTTTACATGTAAATTATTAAGTTCTGTAATTTTACTGGATATTATCTGTAATTTAACAAAACTGAACATTTTGTAAAATAATACTTTACTATAATTTTTGCTTTTCCCTTTTCAAAAAACATTTTTTAATTATTTCAAAATGTTATTTATTTTACCATGATTATTTACAGTTTAATATACATACTTTTTATGTCAAATAACTGAAAATATTAAATTCTGTAAAAAAAAGTGTAGTTTTATGGTTAAATATTGTAAAAGAACAAAATACTATTTGTAAACATTTTTGATATGGATATAATCACAGTTTTGTTCTGTTCTTCAAGGTTAAAATGTAAATACTTACCTGTTTTTGGTGATTGTATTGGATTATATGTACAGGGGAAAATTGTAAACTAACACTTTATTGTTATTTGTACCTTTTTAAGAAACAAATTCTTTTTTACATTATTATATTAGTTTTATTTACCATTTTTGAATACATAATATGCATATTTTTCTTTCAAATAATGGCAAACATCTGTAAAATTATAATATTGCTAATAATTGCATTTTAATACAGTAAAAATATACATTTAGAACACTATTTACAGTTTTCACTCATTTTCTATTTTATGGTTAACATGTAAATTTTGACTTTTTCTTGTTATTTTACCTGATATTATCTGTAGTTAACACCAAATGAAAATGTGTGTTTTTTAATGCATAAATTGTGAAAAGAAATTACAGTTCAAAATTTTAAATGTATAATTTTTCAGTGCACATTACTGTTACTACCACACAGAGCACTGAGCACTCAAAATGCTGACTTTTTTGTATCCAAATTCCTGCTTTTATGTCTCATTAAACATAGAAAATGACGATTTAACTTTAAAAACAACAACATAACAAAAACCATAATCATTTAGCATTATTGAATTATAAATATGCACCTTTTAGTTTTCAAATAATGGCACATATCTCTAAAAAAATTTTTTTTTGGTTAAGTTTTTTGCTAATTTAAAAAAAAAAAAACTTATGTAATTTTATGGTCAGACGTTGTAAAGGAACAAATTACTGTCTATAAAAGTAGAGCAGATTTTGATGTGGATGTTAGTTTGTTTTTTAAAGGACATGTATAAATTAATACCAGCCAGTTAGTACCAAACACTGTGTGAATTCTCTTCCTCTGGTTGTTTGTATTTCAGTCCGTAGACCCGACACGAGGGATCCGACCCAGACCAACAGTGTCCAGGACCCCCACAGCTCGGCTCCGGCTCTCCACTGCAGTCAGTCTTATTACGGCTGCTGCCCAGATGGACGGACCTCCGCCGGGGGCCCTCAGGGTCTGGGCTGCCCTCACGCTCCGGCTCCGACTCCGGCTCCGACTCCAGCTCTTCCTCCAGCTCAGCCGTCCTGCATCCAGACCAGGTATCCTGTCATTACTCTGTGGTTCGTGTGGACTCTGTCTGGGTTCTGGTTTTATGGCTGCATTATGTGACCACACTGACCAGCGACGCTTCGACACGACGCACCGCCACAAGAATTCCCTCTAGCAGACCACGCTGAGGTTTTCCTAGAAATGTCACATCTGCACATTTTGTCCAGACTTTGAGTACAGACTGTTTGATTGCTGGTACGTGTTTTCCAGTTATGGCTGCTGCCAAGACGGTGTGACGGCGGC
Organism: Amphiprion ocellaris; assembly: GCF_022539595.1. Classification (NCBI taxonomy): domain Eukaryota; kingdom Metazoa; phylum Chordata; class Actinopteri; family Pomacentridae; genus Amphiprion; species Amphiprion ocellaris. The sequence goes on along the minus strand of NC_072785.1, from coordinate 26,152,468 downwards.
TCAGGGCCTCAACAGGGAGGGATGTGTGGAGTACGTGGCCCCGGCACCCACTGTAAGCAAATACAGCACGTTATTACAGTTGTTTTTACATTTTAGCTGACTAGGGCAGAGTATATGTTCATTTTTGCCATTTAAGATGTGTTTTATGCCTTTATCTTAACTTTAAAAATCAATGAGACAAGGTAAAATACACAAAAATGGAGTTATGTAAGTCAAAAATCAATAGTAAAACTAATTTAACCCTCATGCAACATTTTAGTTATCTTTACTTTTGATAATCTGATAATCTTGGCTATGATGTGGTATAAACTGTGTGGATGCAAAACAGTTACACTCAGGATCTTAAAGACAAAAATGCCCCCATTAAGTGACTTTATAAAAAATAAAAAATAAAAAAAACACACACATAATAAAATATCAGACACTGGATAAAAAATATAATGTTATATAAAACTGAAAGATCAGAGTTAGTATTGGTTGAAAGATTTACTTAGTGAAAGTTTAAAATCATTTTACTATATAATATTTTTATGGCAGGAAATTTTTAACATCCTGAGATTTTTATTTTTAAAAATCTATTTCCTTACAAAAACCTATTCATCAGGAGCAAAAAAAAATTTCTTGCATCTCTTATAAGGAAAATATTACATTTTTTGTGTGCTTGTGTTACAACCGTAGTGTCAATTAAGCAAACTAGCAATTAAGTGATTAAAATCCTGAAAAAAATGATTGAATGAAGATAAAAAAACTCCATGAAAGTGGAAAAATAATAATATTGTATATTTTTATGGCATCTGTTTGTCCTTAAAGTCCACATTGAGAGTTTAAAAACTGGATAAAAAATAATAAAACTTATGATTAGTAAGGATTAACATTGTTGTTGCTAATCAGCGACACATCCCAGACTATGAAACACACACAAAAGATTGTCTGAGCATCTATTATATGGAAAACATTTATTTCTTTGTGTGTTTTTTCATAAATAAAATCAACAGTGCCATTAAAAGATTTAAAAGTTATGGGATTTTTTTTTATTAAATTGACACCTAAGGGTTCAAATTATTCTGTTTTTGTTAATGATTGTGTTTTTAAACTGTGTCTCTTCTACTCCTTTGCATCATTTCTCTCCAGGCTGCTCCTTCTCTGCCCACTGAAAACGCTGTTCAGTGCAGAACCACCACTTATGGCTGCTGCTACGACCGAACTACACCTGCAGAGGGACCCAGCGGAGAAGGCTGCCCCGACCCCCCCACCCACAGTAAGAGCTGCTGCAAATAAAACAGGACACATTAGTCCTTTTAAAGTAGTAATCATGAAGAGAAAATTTTGTCTTGGTCGTCCTATATTTTTCTTATATTTATTTTGGTGCAAACATAATAATCTTTCACATTTCCTGCTCCAATTTCTCTACATGATCCGGAGATTCTACCCTTCTAATTAGAGGGTGTAGTGACACAATGGTTAAGTTGCAGCTCGTTTTATCACCAAAGTCATCTTGTTGCATCTCATTTATTTACAAAAAGCTTTAAAACTTAATACTCCCAGCTAAAGGATTAAAGGATTATGTCTGTATTGTCTCAGTAATTTGTCATCATTTGAATCAGCAAAACCTTCAGCCATTTTTGTAAATAAATGAGTTGCAATATGACTTTAGACCCCAGCACAATAGTGATTAATGAGGTACGCAGGCATCAAATAAGCTTTAAGTAGTTTATATGTATATTATTGTTGTTACCTTTATAGTTGTTAGACAAAAATGATTTTCAGCTTCATCGGTTAACATATAAACAAGAAAAAAAAATTTAAAAACTCACTCTTGTGGCGTCCAGATAGCTCAACAGGTTGAGTTGGCGACCCATGAACAGATAGATAGATAGATAGATAGATAGATAGATAGATAGATAGATAGATAGATAGATAGATAGATAGATAGATAGATAGATAGATAGATAGATAGATAGATAGATAGATAGATAGATAGATAGATAGATAGATAGATAGATAGATAGATAGATAGATAGATAGATGAAACCTTTATTGATCCCACAGCGGGGAAATTTACAGTGTAACAGCAGCAAATAGGGCTATAGTTCCCGACACAGCGGCCTGGGTTCAAGTCCTGCTCACGGCCCTTTACTGCAGGTCTTTCCCCACATTCTTCTGCCTTCTTTCCTGTCTGCCTCTTCACTTAACTGTCTAATAAAGCCAAAAAAATTCACTGTTGCGATCAAATGCTAAGGGCTATTTTTAAGGTGGAATGTTTTCTTGTTACTCAACACACAAGTGGACATTAAGAATCAATCAACACACCTTAAATATCAATATGACCCTTTGTTTTTGTTGTTTTTCCTGCTTGACATACAATTTAGTCATGTTTGGATCTTCTAGTGCTCAAAAGATGGAGATAAATTTCAACAGAATTATGCAACTTGGAGAAAACTTGGAAGAAAAAGTGGCATCAGTTTAGTTTTCTTATGTGGCCATTTGTAGAAAATTGAGAGTAAATAGATGAGAAGAAATAAAAGGATGAAAGGGTGTTGTAGTGCTCAGAGTACTGACTAAAAGAAAGATGAAACTGGGTTTTTCTGCAACAACAAACACTCACATTCTAATTCCATGGGATGAAAATAGACGTGCTGCCTTTTCTTGCCTTGTGCTGCTTAACAGCTGTGATAAAAACAGTTAATTTGCTTGTTTCTTTGCTGCAGTTGAGCGATCCATCTGCTCCCTGCCTCGTGCCGCCGGCTCCTGCAGCAGCTGGGTGTCCCGTTACCACTTCGACGTCATCACCTCCAAGTGTGTGCAGTTCTGGTATGGCAGTTGCCACGGCAACAGCAACAACTTCATGACCCGGGCGGAGTGCCAGAGGGCGTGTCCGCTACCTTCACCCAGCCAGCAGGGACCACGACCGGGAACTCCCGCTAGAGAATCCACCCCTGGAAGACCCACATCTGGAGGACGTGGCACCGCCGGAGCAGGAACTTCATCCGGAGGTCGCACCACGTCCGGAGCAGGTGCAACGTCTGGAGGTCGCACCCCATCTGGAGCAGGCACCCCATCCACCGGAGGATCCACCGCCGGAGGGTCGACACGCAACATGGGGAGGGTCTTCACCGTCCAGGGCGGCTCCACCAGCGGCACCAGCAGACAGGCCACCAGCGCCGCCACACATGCCCACAGAGCCAGAGTCTTCATGAGGACCCGCCGGCCTTCACCCGCCACAGCTGCACAGCACACCGGTCCAGCTGCGAGGTAAGACCCCGAAGACCCAGGGAGCCTTCTCCAACCCCAAACCCCACCATCACCACCACCACCACCAGCAGCAGCAGCAGCAACCCTGGCTTCATATTCCTGCTGAAGGAGCCCCACACCACTATGTCCACTGGGGGCCAAAAGAGTGAGCTGAAGGAGATTGAAGCACAATCTAAAGACTAATCTAAAGCACATGTCTTTTTAACTATCTTCATTAAAATTACTAGTGTAATATCTGTACATGTAAAACACAAGAGTGAAGTCTTCATCGTGCCTTTTCTTCCAAGCCTTTGAGACGAGTTAGCTGAAAAATAACTCAAAAACCTTGATCTTGCTGAACCCAAATGCTTTAATGTTGAATCTGACTGTGGTTTAGACTGGATGGACGTAGCCTCTGGGTCTCAAAAATGAAGCAAAAATGCATTCTTTCTAAGAGCCAGCAGGGGGCGACTTGTCTGGTTGCAGATTGGATTGAAGTCTATGAGAAAATGACCCAACTTCTCACTTGATTTGTTACCTCAGTCAACATTTTTCTCATGAGTTTATGGTCTCAATTGCTAATATCAAGTCTCCCTCAATACAGCGTGATGTTCATTTAGTAAATTTTGGTCTAATTTCAGGGAAAATGGATAATAAAGTCGAGCAAATTCCAAACTCTAGGCTTCCTAATGCTAATCTACAAACCATTATGTGACGTCTTGGAGGCTACGTCTATTTTTTATATACAGTCTGTGCTCAGAAATAGGTGCTAAGATTCCCGTTTTTTGATCAGCAGCATACTTCATGCTTTATTTCGCGCAGCCTGCTCTTAATATAGACTCAATGTCGCCACGCTAATGTAGCCTTGCTTTCTAAAACACCACCGCAGACTCTCACTTCACGCCTGCTTTACGTAGCAACACCTTCCTTCTTCCTTTCGACCTCGACGAAATGTCAGGAGAAAAGTCGACAACCTCACAGCGACACCTCAATGGACACTTCTGCTGTTACATGTTTCTGGGACTGTTCACTGTCTGTCTGGAGTTAATGTCGGTGCTTATTAGTGCGTGCTACCTCACTTTGTCAGTCGCCACCACCTTCTGTTTTGTGTGTTTGTGTTTTCACCTTAAATCAAACTAATAAAGGTTCTGCTGTGATGCTTCATGAATGTGTGTCGTCACTAAAACACTTTGTTTCGTCTAACTTGTGTGTAGATTATATTTGGGACGTTTGGGAGGTGAAAAGTCGACATCGTCCTTGTTTTTAACATTCGTTGGTTTCTAATGTCTGATTTTGTCGGTGAGTTTTGCACTGCTTTTATGTTGCATGATCGTCTTTCTGTCTTTTCCCCTCTTGAAGCCAGGTTGTGGGCGCTCTTTATGCTTGCTTTGGTGACCAACAGTGGAGCATAAAGTGACTTTCATCCTCTTCCTCCTTCCAAATGTCTCCTTCTTTATCTCTTCCTTCCATGCTTCCTTTCCTCCTTGGTTTCCTCCTTTGCTTGCTGTCGTGTTTCCTCAGTTTGACCTTAGGAGGGGTGTCCATCGATAAGTCCGATCCCTCCACCGTGGAGGCGTTGGTCGGCCAGACGGTCGTGTTGCCCTGCAGAGTCAGTCCTCCGCCGTCGTCCACCGTCGTCGTGGAGTGGAGAAGAGACGGCGTCCCTCTGTCCAACCACAGGTCAGCAGAACCCAACACACCCCATTAAATGTTCAACTTTAATTTATGTCATTAATTATTTCTATGTTCTTCAGGCATCACCAGCAGCCCAATGGTTCCCTGTTGGTCGGTCCTCTCATCGTCTCAGACTCTGGCTGGTTCCTTTGTGTGGCCACTCGAGTTCGAGAAAGAGATCATCGCTACATTTACCTGTCGGTTTCAGGTACTGTTTGGAAAGTTACCTCGTTAAAATGTTCATATGGTGTTTTTTATAAGCTGGATGATGCATCATGAGTGAAATCAGCAGTCATGACTGAGTATTTCCACCTTAACCCTCCTGTTGTCTTCATTTATCGGCACCAAAAAATATTGTTTCCTTGTCTGAAAAAAATCCAGAAATTCAGCAAAAAAAATTCCCCAAATTTCTGAAAATTTGCAAAACCTTCAGGAAGAAAATTCCAATAATTCCTGAAAAGTTTCCCTAAGTTTTTTTTTTTTTTTTCAAAATCCCCAAATTTGGCAAGAAAATTCTTATAAATATTTTCAAAAAATGAGTAAAAATCTTCCCCAAAAAAATCCTAAAAATATCTAAAGCGAATTTCGCTGGATTTTGGTTGATTTTTATGTGAATGTTCTTAAAGAAAATATTAGAAGTTTTACTGATATATATGTAATCACTTTAGATATTTTTAGGATTTTTTGGAAGATTTTTACTCATTTTTTGAAAATATTTACAAGAATTTTCTTGCCAAATTTGGAGAATTTTTTTTTTAAATAAAACTTTTAAGGGAAACTTTTAGGGCTGAGTCAGAACACGGCGACCTTGAAGAGTCAGCCGTTCTGTACGCCTGACCTGCTGATGTGACGTTATGTAAGTGAGCTGTGGCAGGAGCGCTGACGCTGAGAGTCGGATTGTGAGTGTTTAATCGTGTGTTTGTGTTCGTAGAAGGATCATCTCAGGTGCTTCCTACGTCGCTGCCCAGAGACGGTCCACTCCCCAGGTCAGGAGGAGCTCAGAATACAATAAACCAACAGTTTGATCAATGTTGAGGCTGTGAAAGGAGAAGATAAACTCATTGGCATTCACTGTGCTTTCTCTCAGGTTCAGTATCGAGCGTTCGAGCTCCTCCATGGTGGAAATGCGAGCAGGACAAACTGCCAGACTGAGCTGCAACATCGTCCCTCCTTCAGCTCTGCAGTCTGTCAACATTCAGTGGACTAAAGACGGACAAACCCTCAGTGACCCCAGGTAACCTTCAGACTGGGCTACTGATCTGTACGCCTCATATCGAGTCCACTGTCACTGCAAGATCCTCCACTGTGTCCATTTTATATGTTATTTTACACAATAAAAAAAAAGCGGAAACAACAAAAGCAAATTGTGCAGGTGAAATTTAAAACACCCCTAGAGGCTTAGAGAAGAAATATCACCTCGTATGCTTTAGAAGCTTATACAGAAGTCAGGGATCCACAAAAATAGGCAAAAAAGTAACCAAAGGATTAAAAAAAACATAAAAAAGACATAAATAAAATAGTGTAATTAGGTGCTTTAGTGTATATTTGTGTATACAAATGTGTGTATGTGTGTACATCTGAGTGTGCAAATGAGTACAAATTTGTGTTTATTCATCCCCTTATGAAAGAAAAAGAAAAGTATAAAGAGAGAAAAATAAATTATAGTCAAATATGATCAGTTGGGACAATTAACTTTGGTTCATTGGACAGGAGCAGTCGAGCACAGTACAGTTTGAATAGAACTAACCCAGAACTCCCTTTAATGGAGACTCCATATACCGTTGGAAAGCATGAAATAAAATGACAACTTTCATTAACTTACAGAAAATAAGAATCATAAATGCACCCTAAAATTATTTACACACATGGATAGCATCCATTATACATATATGTAAGTCTGTTGGGGTTGAAAAGAACAGTATAAAAAGGAAAAATGGGAAAACAGTACAGTTTTTTGGCTTTTTAATATTAAATGAAGGACATTTACAAGTTTAAAAACTATGAAATTACCTATAATATCTTATCTAATGGCAAGGTAAAGTGGTCTAAATGGGGGTTAGGGTGTTCTCATGTAGCCCTATTTTAACTTGCTTATTTTATTTCAGTAATGTATTGTACTTAAATTGTTTTCTTTCTACTTTTTAGGCACTGCATTTCTTGTGTTATTTCATTTGTTTTTTGTGACGAACATATGGAGAAAGATTTTCCATCAAGATTAATAAAGTTGTATCTCTTCATTAAGCCATTATAGTTGTATTTTTTATGACCACCCCATCTACTGTAGATAATGCACTGACTACATATAAGCACTTTATAAAATCCTAGTTCAGAGAAATCAAAGTGTAGCTTTAATGGTTAAACATGAATGAACATCATCTACAACTAAGATACCTACAAGTAATAATTTGCTCATCACCTGTATGGTTTTATAATCCAACTAATTGTAATTTGTACTGTTTAGATGTTGTCTGTGGTTGTTATTGTAAAGTAAACGTTGTTTCCTGCAGGTTCACTCAGCACTCAGACGGGACTCTGATCATCGGCCCTCTGAAGTCTGAAGATTCTGCTGTTTATACGTGTACGGTTTCTAACCAGCAGCAGCTGGAGCAGAGACAGCTGCAGCTCAGAGTCCAGGGTGAGATTCATCACTTTATTAAACACAAAACATCCAGTTAGTAACAGACTCCTTCCTTCTCTATGTTTAATGTGACTTTTAGACTTGATGTTGTAGTTTCACGTAGTCACCAGCAGAGGGCAGTATAAGTCACCTGATGCTCACTATCTGTATTTTTAAATATTATTAAAGGTGAAAATATTGTAATTACTCACCAGGGCCTCATCCAGAACAATAATGTATGAGCTGATTTTATGAAAAAGTCACATCATCTGATGTTTTTTCTGTTTTTTCTGGTTCAGCCGACCTGCGCATCACTACAGCTCCCAACAACATCCAGGTGTCTGAAGGCAGCACTGCTCTGCTGCCCTGCGTCGTATCCGGAGACAACGTCAACATCGGATGGTCCAGGTAAAAATTCACACATCACAGTGCTGGAAATCAACACTAGTAGAGCTCAGGTTGAAGTGATGACCCAAGAATAACCAGGACTGCAGGAAAGTACACTTACAGAGTTTGTAGGGGAGTTATTTAATGAATTAAAGGAGAAGTAAATAAGATAATTGTGTTTTTTAAAGGACTGCGGTTAACTTTAAGGATGTTTTATCTAATTCACAGTGAAAATAAATTGCTTCACTCCATGAATTTATTTTGTTGACATATTAAACGTTCAATAATGTCTCTCAGCTGTGACTCCGTTAAGTTGAAATCAAGTAGTTTCAAAGAAACTAATATTGTTTTTTTATTAACCAGGCAAAACAAGTTAAAAGTGGAACAATCAGTTTTATTGAACATAATTCAGGTGATATTCTTCTCCAAAATTACCAATAAAGTAGATAAAACAAATTAAGTTTTCTTCAAACACTTGAAAAAACTTATGTTTCTATAAATACTGACTTAGTTCACACTTAAAACGGTTATAAACAATAGAAATGTGTAATTGTAACTTGCAGAAAGTGAAACTGAGAACATTAGTGACGGGAAAACAAACCTTGTAGTTGAGTTTTACAGATTAAAAATATGATATTTTATAATGTAGAAGTCGTTTTCCTCAGTTGAATTAAAAATGTCCATGTTCTTACATCCAAGTAGTGTCTGAAATTTAAAAATTAACTGCAAATATCTGTAAAATAAGGATATTTTAGCTGATTTGAATGCAGCAATAACAGCGAAACTTTGTAATTTCACAGTCACATGTAAAAAAAATATAATGAAATTATTATTCGTGAAAATCTTGATTTTTATGTGGACATTATTTAAGGTTTTGGCCTGGCTTTTAACAATAAACATGTAAATTAATACTCTTTATGTGATTTTAATAGTATTTAAAACTGCTGCAGTTCATAAAGTGACTTTAATTTACACAGTTTTTCTTTCACATAAGGATAAATATTAGTACAATACTGTTTTGTTTTTTTTTTTGCTCATATAAATACAGTAAAACTAGTGTAATCCTAGAACCAGATGCTGTTTAGAAAAAAAAAATCTGATTTGTGAAAATACAGATTTTTGATGTGGACATTATTTTAATACTTTTTAAAAAATGCTTTAATCCTTTTTTTCCCCCATGATTTTACCAGTTATCATCTGTAATTCAACAAAACAGGCAACATTATTTGTAAAATAACTTTAAATTGTTCAAAAAAATACTGCTAAAAACACTTTTTTTTTTTACATTGTACAGTCATTTTCTTATTTAAATCTTCAGTGTTTTATTCATTAAGTGAAAAGCATAAAGAAGAGAAGACACATCAGTTAAATTTATTTATTTATTATCCCTTATTAATCCCACGAGGGGAAATTCTGATTTTCGCATCTTTCCCTAACTGGGGGAGTCAGAGCGACGGGTCAGCCACAGTACAGCGCCCCTGGAGCAGGAAGGGTTAAGGTTAATAGATCCTAACAGAGTTGTTTTGTATCCTGTCTAACTGTAGAAACGGTGTCCCGGTTCGTCCAGACGGTAGAAACATCCTCACATCGTCTGACGGCAGCTTGATCCTGAACAGCGTGAAGCCTTCAGATGAGGGAACCTACACCTGTAACGCCTACACCGGGATCTACTCCGTCAGCGCCACGGCTGAAGTTAGAGTCATCAAACACACACAGCAAGGTGAGAACGACAATCACACTCACTCAGAAATACTGGACCAAGCGTTTAACAAGTGTTTAGTCTGGATCTGATCTCATGTTTAGCTGTCTGGGATCAAGTAATCCAGTTTACTTCTCTACTGTGGTGGTTTTTCAGACATATTGGACTGTTTTACCCTGATCAAGACACAAACTTTTCATTTTTTGAATCACAGGCATCCAAATTCGACAACGGAGTTTAAAATAACACATACTGGAGGTTTTATCCACATGAAAACAAGACTGAATTATATGATCTAATGTGATTTATATCGACCTTTTCAATATTTTGACCCAATCCAATAAGGAAACTCAGGTTCTTCTAACCCGCGGAGTCCTGGTGTTTAAATGTGCTGGATATCTACCGTGTAGAATGAATTCAGAATACATTAACACAGCTTGAAACATTTATTTTTCCTCCCAAATATCATCATGTGATCACAAATATTTTATTCAGTCAGATAAAGATTGATTTGATCTTTCATATGTGGACAGAAATAAGGTAGCAGAATTTAATTTATCATCGCAAGCAGACGGTTTTCACAATAATATTAGAATAAAAGGACATTTTTTGGTATGATGCATATATAAAACCTGATATTTGTGTCCAGTGGATGAGCAAACAAGCACATAAAAAATGCAAAGACCTTTAATATTAAAATTTTAAAAGAAACAGTAATGTTTTAACAACCAGATTGCAAAAAAAACCCCAAACAAAAAATCCTATAAAATCATGTAAAACGACAATTTAATAAAAGTACTATATTTATCCATCATGAAAATGTTTTCTAGCCTTGTGCTTACATGAAATCTTGGATTTTTGGGGCTTTTTAATGTTTAGTGAAGGATATTTACAAGCATAAAAACCATGAAATTACATACAGTATATAATCAATTGATATAATGATAAATGGCATAAAAAAGTGTATTTTGTTGACTAACAGTGCTGATGAAAACACATTTATTCAACATTTTTATATTGAAAAATTCTGTAATTATACAAAATATATCTAATTTACTAAACAAATATAAATAAAACAAAAAAACCAACATTTTTTCTGTTAATTGTATTTAACTGCATGTAATTTTAGAAACATATTTATGGTATTAAACACAATGTATCAGTTTCATCTATTAAATTAAAAGGAAATATTTGTGAAATTCAGATAATTTAGTCAATTAATTCTAAGTCTTTGTAAATTAGGTGTTTTTGTAATTTAATGGATATTTTTGTGTATTTCAAAGATAGGAAATGAAATAAATAGGAAAAAAAAATCAATTTAAAAAAGTCGTTATTTTTTACTCACGGAAACCGGGCAGTGTTTTGTCTATTTTTATTTAGTTTTTATGAGCTAAATGAAGTCTCTCTGCCGTTCCAGGAGTTGATATTCCTCCTGAATGCGTCGACCAGCCTGAATTGGCCAACTGTGAGCTCATCGTTTACGCCCGGCTTTGCTCCAACACGTATTATTCCAGTTTCTGCTGCGCCAGCTGCACCAGACACAGCTCACAGAACAATGGCAGGTTCAGTCGATCCGGATAATAAAACAATAAAAACAAACTGCACAAACAGCAGCTGCAGGAGGAAGAGGAAGTGTTTTTCATTGTTTTAACTCTGAACTGCTGCATTTGCCAAAAGGACTCACAAACCACTGACCAGGCTGTGCAGAAGCATGAATGAATCACAAAAAGGGACTGATTACCGTAGATGTAGATGAACTAGGAGTCTGTTCAGGGATGGAAACGAGAGAAACCCTGTAAACCTGTAAAGTCTGCTGAATGTGATGAGGAGAGGAAATATTCTCACTCTGCCACATCTTTAAAATAAGTTATTCACTCTCTGGAAACCTGCATGTTCTCTGTTTTTTAGAGAATGGTGAGGATTTCCCTTTGAGATTATGGAATGATTTCTGTTCTGTTGTGACCACTTCTGTGTTTTTAATGTTCGCCGAGACAAGAATCAGTTCTTATGAAGCCCTATTTCCACTTCATATTGTCTATTTTTTTGTAATTATTTGATATTAAAAGTCATATTTTGATAAAAACCTGCGTTGACTTGAATGACTGTAGCTGATGTTCCAGTCAGCACCACATGGGGGCGCTCAACATGGGAAAGTAAACGTCTCAGTCTGCTGCTGGAACCTTTTTCTTTATATCTTTTAAATGGCTCAATATTTAGGCGTTTAAAACTATAAATTATGCTGAATAACTGCATTAAAATGTTTAAAAATGACTAAGCAAACGTCATACATATTGTGGACTGGTGGACTTACTCTCTTAGAATTAGGAAAACCTGCATCTGAATTCATTTCTTTTATTTTTATTAATACTTGGTTTTGTCGTAATTGCAACATTTCAACATGTATTTAATATAATGAATTAGTTTAATTTTAGGATAAAGGGATAACATGGCTGGTTTTAATCCAATATACAGCTATTTTATTCACATATGATAATAATCAGCGTTTTCTCATATCACTTATAGAACAAAGTCACTATTTGAAGCTTATCAAAGATCTGAATCATTATTTTCATCGCTTACAATTAAAAAACATGCTGAAGAAGTATATCAGGTAGATATTAGCCAACTAATACAGGCTTTAGATGTTGGTTTTGTATATTTGGATGCATCTTTTGCAGACAGAATTACAGGCAAATGATTTTTTGCTAATATTTTGATTGAGAAGCAACTAGAGACAGAAATTACAGACTAATATCAGCCTGTTGTTACTGTTTTGTAACACACAGATTATAGAAACATCATTTCTTTTACAGATTTTAGGTTATTAAGAAGGTTTCTATCAGTAAATGGAGAAAATGACTGTGAAGCTTTAGTTAACTCTGAGATAAAACTCTCATGTTACAGAAATAGAAGAAACTCTGGGTGTCGATAGATTTCGTTTGACTTTTCGGGGGAAACACATGATGTCTGAAGATCCTCCTCCAGGAAAATATGAGCATCAAACATTTACATTCCTGCATTCTGGTGATTTTTTATGCACCAATTAGTGAATTTTCTGCATCTATTAATGGCGGTGGGGTTTAAATAAAGAAGACAAATAATGAAAACAATAACATGAGACACCCAGAGGCTACATCATTGCATATTTTTAATATAATTCTGTGAATATAATTGAGGTGTGGCAGGTTTAGAGTTACATTTTGAAAACTTCACTTGGCTTTTGGTCATTTCTAATCAAAAATCAACCAATTTTTCCTCAACATTTGACAACACTCATGTAATTTGCCCGTTGCTTCTCTTTTCAGGGAGGATATTTTGACACTCAGCAGGTAAAACAGGTGAAAACGATCAAATGAATGACGATCAGGTTTGGTTTCAGGATTTCATTAATGTCATCAGTCACACCTGCGTTTCCTTCACTGTGACCAGGTAAAATATCTGCAGAGAAAAAGACCTTCTGAAGCAGGTTGTTTCAACAGAAAGGCAAGTTTTATACTTCAGATTTATTAATGCAAAAAGCCTCTTTAAGAAGAATAACATGATGATTTGATTTAAGATAAAACTAGAGGCTTTAAATGCCAAATAAGCTTTTATTTGTAGTGTTTGATTCCACAATATTGGCAAATATTACCTCCAAGTTCTCATGTTTTGAAGGAATGTTTTAATCTAATGTTTAAAAAAAAGCACCTTAAAGTTGTTGCCCACTTCAAATAATGTTCCTCTCAGGTTATAAGTAAACTAACTGGAACATTCCGGGGATTTTTTTGGAGGATGTTGAGAGATTCATGATAACACAAGAAGAACAGTCCTTCAGTAAAAAGGCAAAATGTTCCACCTTTTAGAACATGACGTTACTAGAACGTTATAACGGTTGCATTTTTGTGTGTCGTTAGAAGAGTAGTTATTCACATTAAAATGTCTTATGGGTTAGACTGCAATGAAGCCCCTCAGTTATTTATTTAATATGCTTTTTGTTCATAGTTGCCTTTAAACTCTCTCTGATCTGCTGCAGCATAAAAACACTCCAATGTAAATTTCTGCACCAGATGTCAGTAAACAGCTGCTGTTTGTCACCTCAAATCACAAAAAACCATAAATAAACAAATTACACAGTGACTGTATTAACACAGGCCAAAACTGTAAATAACATCTGAATCACAAATATTTATTTTTTTTTGAATGGTCAGTCATTTTTCTACATCTTTTATTTGTAAAATTATGCTATTTTTGCTGTATTTAAATAGTCAAAACTGACAGATAACAGCTGTTGGGGTAAAAGCTTGGTTTGAAACTCTTACATAAATAAAAATATGACATGCAAGTACATTATTTTGCACAGTGAATGTTAAGAAGCATTTGAAAAACATTATATTTCATGTCTGCACCTGCTAGTAAAGCATTATGATAAGCATAGTAATATGCTATGCATGCACGGTGGTGGCATCATCATCAGGCTTTCAATGACCTTAAGTGAACACTGACTGGCAGATCACGCCTGTCAGGGTAAAAGTTTTAGATTTTCATCTATTTTGCATAATATTTGTGTGTTGTTAGTTAGATGTGTAGTTATTTACATGAAGATGACAATGAAACTTAGTGTTTTATTGTAGATAGCTGCCTTTATACTCTATAATTCTCTGCAACATAAAAAAATTCAACTGCAAATTTGTGCACCAGACCTCAGTAAACAGCTGCTGTTTGTGACATAACACACACATGTTTATTTGGTGGCTTCTGTTGAGACACTAGTTGTAATTTTTTCCAGCTGTTTGCAGAGTTGGTGCAGAGCTGCAGGTGCAGCCGGTGAGCCGGAGGTTGTGGTGAAGTGGAAGGTTTCACCTCCGTCGTTTCTCAGCACAGACAGCGAGCTGCAGGCTGCTCTGAAACCACATCCTCTGTTCTGCTGTTTTCACCAGCAACAGCTTTGACCTCCTTCTGCCCACAGATGAGAACTGACTTCCTGTCAGATGAGGCAAGCTCACACTCTGACATTTAGTTTCCTACTGACGGCGTTTAAACTAAAGGAAGAGTTTATTTGTTCTAAAAGAGAATCTAAACATGTTTGCACACATCACTGCACTGCTATAGGACACTAAATTTCTGCAAATATTGAGCAAATGTACAGTATTCAGAAGCGCAGCATCAACTACATGACTGTTTTCTAGTGATCCTAACAATAACAAGGAAACGGTTTTCATTGGTTACACTTGTATGAACGATTCTCATTATTTTTCTACATTTTTCTGTTGGAATATTTATTCTACTTATTTTAGTTTTCTGATTCTGTGAATATACTGACAGGAATTAAGCCTCATTTTATTGTAAACTGTGTAATTACAATGTAGGAATTTTAAACCCTCTTTGTTAACAAAATTTGTGTTGTGAGTGCAACTTTTTAAAATAATAAGTTCATTAAAATTAGTGTCATTTATTCAATTATATATATTGTGTTAAACTACATGTTGACAGATATATGTGCAAAAAAGCAAGACAGAAAATGGGATAAAACCTACTGAATCAATTTGTAAATTTCTGCTTCTTTTTTTTTTTTTTTTTTTTTTTACAAAAGCTTGCCAGAAAGTCGGATAAAAACTAAATAATTTTGTAAAATAAAATGAATATAAATACTATAGAAAAGCAAGACAGACAATGAGGGAAAAATAGATTCAATTTGTAAAATAAATTGAATTTATTTTTTTGATTATATTATAATTGGATTATAAAATAAAATAATCAAATATGAATACTAAAAAGCAAGACAAAAATGCAACTAAAAATCTATTAAATTAAATTTGCAAAAACAAATAAAATATAAATATTTTTAAAAAACAAGACAGAAAATGGGATAAGAATCTATAAAAATCAATTCCTAAAATAAAATGCATATAAACATAAAAAGGCTGAACAGAAAATCAACTTGTTAAACAAAATGTCCATTTAAAAAAAAAAAAAAAAAAAGCAGGTTGGAAAATAGTATAAAAAATTGGCAAAATCTAAATGAATTACTAAAAGCAAGACAAAAAAAGACAACTAATAAGATCAATCTTTAAAATAAGATAAATACAAAATACTGAACTATAAGGACCACTAAAAGGATTAATTATTAAATAGTTGTCACTAGTAAATCTTTCATCACCAGTTTTCTCGTTGGAAAATCTTCTTATGACTTAAAATAAACCGGCCTCTGAAGTTTCCTGAGCTGAGATGTTTCAAGATTATGTGGGAGAAAAAATAACCCACTTCTTAGAAAACAGGCAGATAACAAGCAGCTAAAAATACCCCAAAACTGTCTGTGGAAAATGTGATGTTCAGTGGAAATGTAAGCAGATGTAAGTGCATGTCGACAACGTGAAGTATCTGACAGATACCATCATTTATCTGCTGATAATATCTTGTTTTATCCCCATTTTTATCGTGTTTGAAGATAAATGAAAGAATATGACTTTCAAAATCCTCTCAGAAACTTTTATTGGTAGGAAAATTCAGCAAACAAGCATTTGGCAAACACTTAACAAATCTATCAAAACTCTAAAATATCTGCATGCTGTTTATTAATTTTACAACAGGAACAAACAAAACAATACACTGTGTGCAGAATTTGAATTGCTCATTGATTATATAAGACTGAATGCAGCTTTATAGAAACACAACAGCTCTTATAGAATATTATTTACAGCTACAGAAGTTAAACTCGTCTCCCAGGACTCAGCTCTCATTTGTGTTTCCGACTGGAACCCTGCAACAAACAGAAACACGTTTTTGTTTTAATTTTCATTTACATAATTTTATCATCATCATCAGACTTTCAATGACCCAAAGTGAAGGTAATTCCTGTTGGGGTAAAAGCTTAAAAAGTTTGGTTTGAAAATCTTACATGAAAATAAATATGGCATGGAAGTACATTAGTTTCCACAGTGACTGTTGAAAAGAATTTGAAAAATATTATATTTCGTGTCTGCACCTGCTAGTAAACATCACAGTAGTATGTTGGTATGTCACACATGCATGGTGTTGGCATCATCATCAGGCTTTCAATGACCCAAAATAAACACTAACTGGCAGATAACGCTTGTCAGGGTAAAAGTTTGCTGTGAAACTCTTACATAAAAATAAATATAGCATGGACAGACAATAAAAAACAACATGTGTGTAAGCTGGATAAACTGTGCAGAAACAAGCTGGAGATCATGTTCAACAAACCTGAAGCTTCCACACCAAAAACCCAACGAAGACTCCATAGATGCAGCTCTTGACGATCACAACAACGTAGGAGAGTTTGGCACTTTGTGTGACCTTCAAATATTCCCCTGCAGAAAAAACAAAGGAATAATTAAACTCAAATGTGCTTTGTGGAGACAGAAAGCAGCTGCTATAAACTGTAGAATAATATATTCACCTCTTGTTATGCCTCCTCCTTTGCCTGATAGAAAAACAGGAAGTGATTAGATGAGAACAGATGATTGTTTACATGTATTTACACCAGAATTAGGATCACTTTCCTGAAGAACTAACCTTGAACACCATGAAGTGTGGCAGTATGATTGGTGGTTGTCTCTCCATCAAAGAAGCTGACGATGCACATGAAGGAATTCTCTTGGTTTTCCCAAAGTGCAGCATTGACCTTGAACCTGCTGGTGATTCTGTAGGAACCCTCAATCTCCTGGGCAGCGCTGTCCGTCGCCACGCCACTAGAATAGTCCTCATCATTGATTTTCCAGGAGACTGTAACATGGTCGGGGTAGAAACCAGAAGCCACACAGACCAGGGTCTTCTTTCGTTGCTTCTCTTTTTGGTTTCTGCACTCCTGCTGCGAAGGTTGAAGGATTTTTACTTTGGGTGGGGTGACTGGGCGATCTGGATCTGCAAAGACAAAAAAATGCAACTTCACATGAGGGACCTTATTACCAAGATTTAGACACTGACAAAAAGACACACTAGAACTTTTTTTAACAATGAATACAACATGATTACTGCAGGTTACAGAACTTTTTAATGCAGTTATTGATCTTACCAAGAACTGTGAGCTTGGTTTCTTCTCCAACACAAGCAGGATTAGAGTCAAAACACACTGATACCTCACAGGCACAAAAACTATCAAACTATGCGCCTTTTACAGTCACTATGGTGCTAGACACATTTTAAACAGGGGTTTACCTTCATTATTTCATGCAAAGAAAGCAAATGCAACATTTTAGCATCTGTTGAGCTGCTGTTGGCTGTCACCAATGTTGTTAAAGACAGATTAGCATTTTTTTCTTACAGCTTTTAGATAAGGATATCTGAACTTTATATAGATTTTTTGCAACAGAACAGAGAATTTAGTCACATTCTGTAATCAAATCTTGCAGTTTTGAGTGAGAAATGGCTAAATTAAGACTTTAAAATAGCAGATTTTTAAAATTTAATGTTAATTTTCTGATTTCAATTAATAAAAAATTAGCACTCATGATTATATTTTTTCATTTTCTTACCTAAAACTGTCAGTTTGTTGGCTTTGCCAAAGTAAGCAGGATAGTTGTTGGTGCTAATTTTTAGATAAACTTTTGCACACAACTACAGCCAAAACACACATTTAGAGCCTGAGATTAAAAAAAAAAAAAAAAAAAATACACATATTGTAGTTTCCTTTTACTTTTACCAGTGTGTATATATGCGGTTCAATTTACTTGTCATTTTTAACTTTTACTTCATTGTCCCAGCTACTTCATTACAGAACTTTTTAATGAAATTATTGATCTTACCAAGAACTGTGAGCTTGGTTCCTTCTCCAAAATAAGCAGGATAAGCTCCAGAGCACACTGATACCTCACAGGCACAAAAACTGACAGAACTTTGTGCCTTTTACAGTCACTAGATCACATTTTAGATCCAGTTTTACCTTCATTTTTTCATGCAAATAAAGAAAATTCAACATTTTAGCATCTATGGAGCAGCTGTTTCTTCAGTGCTTTAAAATAAAATGTCTCAACAGACTTTTTTTTTATCCGCCACAGAACTGAGAATTTAGGGTTTGGTTTGTCATGAGTTTAGCAGTTTTTAGTGTCAGATTTACAGCAACAGATGGTGACACTGGGAATAAACCAAAGTAAGACATTGAAACAGGAGAGTTTTACAACTTATCAGTCATTTTTTAAAAATTTAAATTAAAAAAAATCAACATAGATTAGCATAAATGTTTTTATTTTTTATATATATATATATATATATATATATATATATATATATATATATATATATATATATATATATATATATATATATATATATATATATATATTATTTTCTTACTCAAAACTGTCAGTTTGGTGCCTTTGCCAAAGTAAGCAGGTGTTGTACTCGTTCACATTGATACACAGCTGCAGAAAAACTGCTCTAGTTTTCTAGTCTGACACCTGTAAACTGACTTTGTGCCACTTTAGATGAACTGAACAACTTTTGCACACAAAACTATATGCAAAACACACATTTAGAGCCTAAGATTTAAAAAAAACAAAACAACATACATACGTTTACCAGCACATATGCAGTTCAATTTACTTGTAAACTTTTGTTTATTTACTTAATTAACCATGAAAGTAGGTTCTAAAGTATAACAAAGTCTTGTTTCTGTACCAGATGTTGCAGAACTTATGTGAAATTAGGACAACATGCTGGAGAGTGAACAAGACATTAAACCATATTAGTTACTGAACAATCGTTTTTCAGATTTAGGGTAAATAATGTTCATAAAAACTGAATTTTTCTCATTTTCTTACCCAAAATTGTCAGTTTGGTGCCTTTGCCAAAGTAAGCAGGATTGTACTGGTCTACACTGATACAAGGCTGCAAAAAATGCTCAAGCTTCTGTGTTTACTGTCAAACTACACTCAGAAAATCCTTACTTTGACAAATTAAATCAGGTTTTTATGACATTAAACTGCTGATTTAAGGTCAATTTTAGAGCCTAAGGTTTAAGAAAATGCAATTATTGACAGTTTTGTTACTGCTACTAGTACAGATACAGTTCAGTGTACTTAGTTTTTATTTTCCTCTATCACTTCAATTTTAGTGCAAATTACACATTAACAGAATGAATTATCCATCACATTGATTTATTAAGTATAACAAAGTCTAGTGCTTGAATCAAACTTGCTTTTCTCTTGAATTAACAGATTTGTCTTATTTTCAGCAATAGATTTGAAATTTTTCTCTGCAGTTTTGACCTCAACTATCACTGATTAAAGCATCTTTACTCAACAGTTTTGTAGATTTACAGTAAATAAAAGCATCATATTTTTAGAATTCTCTTACCCAAAACTGTCAGCTTGGTTCCTTTGCCAAAGTAAGCAGGACTGTAGCTGATCACACTGATACATAGCTGCAGTAAAACTGCTCAAGCTTCCAGTTGTGACACCTGTACGCTGTTTTTGTGCCGTTCTTATCAGATCAACTGAAGGTTTTTCTTCACACATTGAAATAAGACACTCACACTGTACAGAATTATTAGCAATAAACTTCTGATTTAAGGTTAATTTACGCCGTTAGGATGAAAACCAATAAGTTTGTAAATACTGCCTGATGGATATGATTTTTTTAGGTGGTATTTTCTTACCTAAAATGGTGAGTTTAGTTCCAGCTCCAAAGTGAGCTTCTGACTGTTAGTTCAGTGTTTCATAGCGCTGATAAGAACCAACTGTGACAGTATTAATCTGGGCTTAGAGCCAAAAGTTCTACAGAATAACATCCACAACACTTGGTTTTGCAGACAAAAAATACAACTAAAAGCCTGTTTTTCCTCCTATTTAAAGAGAGAATGCTTTGTTGTCTTAATTCCACAGCAAACAAGCAATAAGTTAGACTTTATGAGATAATTTTTGCAGGTTTTCTTACCTAAAACTGTGAGTTTAGTTCCAGCTCCAAAGTAAGCTTCGCTGGTGGAGCACAGAGACTTTAACTGGAACAAAAACTCTTCCTGCTGCCTCCTTTATTCTAACTTTCTCACTTTTTAAAGCCTTTAACATGCAGTTTACAAAATCCCTCCAGGTTTATTTTCAATTTAAACATCTATTCCTACTTTTGACAACTTCTATAGCTGAAGATTATTTAATGTAGTCGTGATTATAAGCATTAGAAGTTGTCTGTGCTTTGTAGATATCTAAACAACACATTTCTGGACCGTATGTAATGAACTTGAAAATGTTTTTCTTACCTAAAACGATTAATTTAGTTCCTCCACCAAAGAAAGCTTCACTACCACCAGAGTCACAGTGCAGCTGATCAGAGTAAAAACAGCCTGAGATGCTACTTTTACTCTGCTGCTTTGCTTTTTAGTTTTGTGATTTATGTAAATTTCCTTAAAAACCAACAACTGTAGCCTGTTTTTATAACATATTTGCAATACAAACCTCTCAATTAATAACCTTAATAAGCTTTATTTTAACTTAAAATGAGGTTAGGTTAACTAAAATAAGCTTCATTCTTAGATTTCAAGAGCAAAAATCAATGAAGTGAACTTCAACTGGACTAACCAGCTATAAACACTTAAAATATTGTTTATTATACATTTTAGTTTCTTACCTAAGACGGTTAATTTAGTTCCTCCACCGAAGTGAGCTTCAGCATTAGTGTCACAGTGCAGCTGATCAATGCAAAAACATCTCAAGATTCTACCTTTACTTTGCTGCTTTCAATTTTAGTTTTCTAATAAATGTAATTTATCTCCAAAATTAATAACTGCAGCCTGTTTCTAAAAAATATCTGCAATATAAATTTCAATTATTGAGCCTATTAAGCTTTATTTTAACTTGTAAAAGAAGTCAATTCACTCCTCTAACCAAAATAAGCTTCATTCTTACATTTAAGAGCAAAAACTGGATTTAAGATCCACACGTTTTTCATTTATTTTAGTTTCTTACCTAAAACGGTTAATTTAGTTCCTCCACCGAAGTGAGCTTCAGCAGCACTGGAGTCACAGTGCAGCTGATCAGAGTAAAAACAACCTGAGATTCTACCTTTACTTTGTTTTTTTTTTTTTTTTTTTTTGCTTCTCCAATAAAACCACCAATTTTGATAAAATATCTGCAACACAAACCTCTCAATTAATGAGTTATTATTCATTTTACCTTAAATAACAACAGTCAGTTTGGTCTTTTTTGACTGACATAAGCGCCATTCTTACACTTTAAAGTAGCAAAAAGCAATGAACTGAACCTAAACTGGACTTAAAAGCTGGAGACACTGCATTTCCAATGATGTTTGTCTTATGTTATATTTTCTTACCTAAAACAGTTAATTTAGTTCCTCCACCAAAGTGAGCTTCAGCAGCACCACCAGAGTCACAGTGCAGCTGATCAATGCTCAAAACAGTCTCAGATTCTGCTTTTACTTTGCTTCCTTGCTCTAGTTCAGTGATAAATGTACTTTTTCTTTAAATCTAACATCTTCAGCCTGTTTTTACAAAATATCTGCAATACAAACCTCAATTTGCAGCTCATTAAACTTCATTTTAACAGTTTTTTTATGCATTTAAAAAGCATTGAGCTGAATTTAAACTACATGATTGCTGCATGTTTCGTAAAGAAACTCAACAACTTCAACTCTGTTTTTCATTTATTTTTGTTTCTTACCTAAAACGGTTAATTTAGTTCCTCCACCGAAGTAAGCTTCACCACCACCAGCGGCACAGCGAAGCCATCAATGTAAAAACTGCTCAAGATTCTGCTTTTACTTCCTGGTTTCTTTAAGATTTAATCTCTTGTATTAATTATCCAACATCCAAATCCATCATTTGCTTCATTGGTGACTGATTTTGACACGTTTAACATAAAACAAAACATTTTTTTCTATTCAACATATTTGCTTTTACTAGTTTTACTTTTACAGAATCAAGCAGAAGAAGTTTTGATGTTTTACTCACCGAGAACAGTCAGTTTAGTTCCCTGGCCGAAATAAGCTTCGTACTGACACAGTGTTTGAGCTTCACGACAAAAAGCTCTGAGCTGAAACTATAAAGAGCTTTAAGTTTGTCAAAGAGCTGCTCTAGTTTAAAGGTTTACACGTTTGTTTTCTCACCAAAGAGCCTTTTACAGACTGTAAAATAATACATTTCTTACCTAAAACTGTTAATCTTGTTCCTCCACCAAAGTGAGCTTCATAACCAGAGTCACAGTGCAGCTGATCAAAGTAAAAACATCCTGACATGCTGCTTTAGCTCCAGTTTATTAGATTTAGTTTTTTTTTTTAACTATTTACTGTAATAAATATCACTTTTTCCGACATCTTAAACAGCAATTGCTGCACAAAATTTTGGATTTTATTCAGAAAACACTATTTTTCTCCTTAAAGGACAGATTTAGTTTAACTAATTTTACTTATTCAAGAGCTGAAATAATCAGGAGAAAGTTGTACTCACCGAGAACAGTCAGTTTAGTTCCCTGGCCGAAATAAGCTTCATAGTTGGCACAGCACTGACGCTTAATATCAAAAAGTACTGAGCTGAATGTTTCATTATAAAGACCTAAATACTTAGAGCGTCTTTCTGCACTGCTTCAGCTACAGATTTTCTTACGTTAATTAGATTTTAATGGTCCTTTCCTTACCTAAAACGGTGAGTTTGGTTCCTTTTCCAAAATATGCTTCGTTGGCATTATCAAAGTACAAAAACACTGAACATGAAACTGGTTCTCTGGCAGAATTTAGATTTTTAACTTTTTACTCATTCTTTTGTCAACACTAAGCCTCTAAACTAAAGTAGAATCCATCAGAACATAGAATTAATGTGAAATATTTACCTAAAACCGTCAATTTGGTTCCTTTTCCAAAGTAAGCAGGATTAGCCTGGTTCACAGTACAAAAACACTGAACATGAAACTGTTTCTCTCCCAGAACTTAAATGTTTAAGTTTTCATTATTTCTTCTGTCAACACTGAGTCTCTAAACTAAAGTAGAATCCATCAGAACACAGAATTTAAATGTAATGTTTACCTAAAACTGTCAGTTTGGTTCCTTCTCCAAAGTAAGCAGGATTAGCCTGGTTCACGGTGCAAAAACTCTGAACATGAAACTGGTTTTCTGGCAGAATTTTCATTTTTCAGTTTTTACTCATTTGTTTGTCAACACTAAGCCTCTAAACTAAAGTAGAATCCATAAAAACACAGAATTCAAGTGTAATATTTACCTAAAACTGTCAGTTTGGTTCCTTCTCCAAAGTAAGCAGGCCGACCGTCGGTCACAGTGCAAAAACACTGAACATGAACTGAACATGTTCTGTCACAGTTTTCATTTTTAAGTTTTTACCAATTCTTCCATCAGTACTGAGACCCTAAACTAAAGTAGAATCCATCAGAACAGAGAATTAAAGTAAGATACGTACCTAAAACTGTTAGTTTGGTTCCTTTTCCAAAGTAAGCAGGATCAGTCTGGCTCACAGTGCAAAAATACTGAACATGAAACTGGTTCTCTGGCAGAATTATCATTTTTAAGTTTATCCTTATTCTTCTATCAACACTGAGTCTCTAAACTAAAGTAGAATCCATCAGAACACAGAATTTAAATGTAATATTTACCTAAAACTGTCAGTTTGGTTCCTTTTCCAAAGTAAGCAGGATCAGCCTGGTTCACAGTGCAAAAACACTGAACATGAAACTGGTTTTCTGGCAGAATTTGCATTTTTTAAGTTCTTCCATCAGTATTGAGGCTCTAAACTAAAGTAGAATCCATCAAAACACAGAATTTAAATGTAATATTTACCTAAAACTGTCAGTTTGGTTCCTTCTCCAAAGTAAGCAGGTTGAGTGTTGGTCACAGTGCAAAAACATGAAGCATTAAACTCTTTCTCCATGAATTTACTTTTTCAAGTTTTCACTAATTCTTTTGTCAACACTAAGCCTCTAACAGAAGTAGAACATCATCAGGACACAGAATTAGAATGAAATATTTACCTAAAACTGTCAGTTTGGTTCCCTCTCCAAAGTAAGCAGGTTGACTCTGGGTCACGGTGCAAAAACTCTGAACATGAAACTCGTTTTCTGGCAGAATTTTCATTTTCCAGTTTTTACCAATTCTTCCATCAGTACTGAGTCTCTAAACTAAAGTAGAATCCATCAGAACAGAGAATTAAAATTTAATATTTACCTAAAACCGTCAATTTGGTTCCTTTTCCAAAGTAAGCAGGTTCGTTGTAGCTCACAGTGCAAAAACACTGAACATGAAACAGTTTCTCACAGAATTTACATTTTTGAGTTTTCATTATTTCTTCTATCAACACTGAGGCTCTAAACTAAAGTAGAATCCATCAGAACACAGAATTGAAATGGAATATTTACCTAAAACCGTCAATTTGGTTCCTTTTCCAAAGTAAGCAGGATCAGTGTAGGTCACAGTGCTCCGAATCAGTTAAATATTTCAGCTTTTTGATTAAAAACTGATTTTTCTTCAACTTTCACACCAACATTTCCTCTATTTTCAGTCGGATGCAGTGAAATGAAACTGTGAAGCTCCAACTTACCCAAAACTGTGAGTTTGTTCCTTTTCCAAAGTAAGCTTCAGTTCCAGTGTCACACTGAGGGCCTCCTTCAGCAAAAAGTCACCAAACTTTCCATAATCCTGCTGTTCAGACACAGTTAAATAATCCAGAGGATGAAGACGGTTTAAACCTGCAGGCTGAGCTTCATTATGTCCACATTAGTTTTAGGTTTTTTAAGAAAAGTGAAGCAAACTTTTGAAGGTTCCAACTCTGAACTGAAAGGTTTTAAAAAACTTTTTTCATCATAATTTCTGCTTCTAAAGATGCTTTTCAGTGCCAAAGTGTCCCAGCATCCTGCCTGCCTTCAGATTCTGGATTTTTCTGCTCTCCAGAGTGTTTTTAGCTGCATGCAGCCGTCGACACAATGGAAGTGAATGGAGGAGGTTTTTGTACGACGGCTCTATGGAGTTGTATCACCGTGGCCCCCTGTCCCCACGGTGAAAAAGCATCATACAAAAACCTGGTGCACTTTTGGCTGTGTGTCGTCTCCTTCCCCCACCCAGAACCTCCATATCTCAGCCTCCATCTCTGCGGCAGCAGCTGTGCAGCTCTGACGCCTCAAACCGACGGCTGCTATTTCTGTTAGAGCTAAGAAAAGACGCAAGAAGGAAGAGAAAGCTGGTTTTAGTTTGTAGCTGCTCAGAGGAGGAGACATCTGTGCTGGTCACAGATCTTTATCCAATCAGATAACAGCAAAGAGACTCACTTCTACTCACAGATGGGACTGATGCTGCAGGTGATGTTGTTCCTTCAAATTTGAGCCAACAAGTGTCTTTAAAATGATTTTAAAGCCACAAAGCAAATAATTCTATGGTCATCAAATCTAAATTGTGGCAGTAACACACATCTGATGCTAATTAAATGTCTGATAAGAGGAAGACAACGTATCATAGTAGGAGGTATTGTATAATGCTATTTCTGTGATTACATGTTCTCCAATAATAAAACTACTACCTACGTAGACTCTACTGAAATGTGGTGGAGTAGGAACCAGAGTAGAAGTCATAAATTTTCTGGACAGAGTTTCAAAACCAAACTTTGAATATGCCACAAGAAAAGAGAAACATTTGAAAACAAATTAAGACATCAGAAAAGGCAATAAAAACCTCATAAATTATATCTTAAATGTCCGAGACAACAATAAACCATTAAAAAACATATTAAATAGACAGAATCAGGCAATAAATCATCAGAAAAGACATTAAAAATATCAAGCAAATCTATTAAAAGCATTAAAAAGACTAGAAATAATTTTAAAAAATCAAAAACAGCCAATAACGCATCAGACAAGGCATCTAAAACATTACAAAAGACAAAAAGAAATTAGAAAACCCACTGAAAGCATGAGATATGGCGATAAAAACATCAGAGAATACATTCTAAACATCAGAAAAGCCAATAAACCATGAGAAAAAAAAGCATTGAAAAACAATAGTTACGGCAAAAAACATCAGAAAAGACATAAAAAACATCATAAAATGCAACAAGCATTAGAAAGACATTACAAACATCATAGAATATATTATAAACACCAGAAAAGCCAGTAAAACAGTAGAAAACAAATGCTAAAAACATACCAAAGACAATAAACCATTAGAAGAGATCATTGAAAGCATTAGATAAGGCAGAAGACATATTAGAAAATTCAATAAAAACATCAGAAAAGACATTAAATGCATCAGAAAAGACAACAAAACCATTAGAAAAGACAATTAGCATGCTTACTTTTAAAATTCCATTTAATATCTACTAAATTTATACAAACTAGAAGCTTTTCTATGAAAGAAAAACACAGTTGTTCTGCAGATTATGTGGAAATTACACCTTATTTGGATTAATTATGTATAATTAATTTCAGTCTGACTTCCGACAAGCACAAGATGATGTTTGTTTTTTTTTTTTTAATTTGAATGTAATCTCACATAAACCCAGCAGAGGTCAGTGTGTGATGACTCTTAAATTTGATCTTCTTCTTATCAAGCTGGATGCAGAATTATAGCAAAAATCAAGAGTGAAGCAGAAAGTGAAGATGAGAAACTGTTCATGAGAGTAAAACTGAAAGAAACAGAAAACCTTCGCTGTGCTGCTGACACCTGCTCACTTATCTGAACAGATCAGCTTTGTGGTGCTGCAGGAACATGACTGAACTTCTACCTTTAAATGAATCAAAAAATGTTTAATATTATTATTTTACAACAAACTTTCTTTTGTGTTTTAATGTCAGCCTTAAAGAGTTTGCACACTTTAAGCTTTTCCTTTAATTTCTTGTCTTCGTCTTTCCTTCCTGGTTTTCTCCTCAGGTTGTTGTCCAGCTGCTGAGCTTTTCTGAACCACTGTGGTCCTGTAGAGGCACAATAATAAACAGCCGAGTCTTCAGCCTCTACTGGGTGAATCTGCAGACTGGTATCAGTTAAAGAAGGCCGGGACATGGTGTACTTGTGTCTGTGGAAAGGATCTTCACGGGTCCAGACACCTACACCAACAGAATGTGTCATTAGCTCCAATTTCCCGATGCTTTTTTGTATGTACCAGAGCATGCGGAAAGTTCTAATGTCGTCCTGTTTACATTGCAAAGTTACATTCAGGGCTCCTTTGTGGCTGAATGCAAATGGAGGCTGGTGAATGTTTGTGCCAGCGCAGAAATCTGGAAAACGATACAAAAAGGTGGGTTAATCAACAAATTCAATGAGGAAAAACAATGGTGTAGTTGTTTTCTGACTGAATATAGATGTTCTTACCAGTGAAGATGAGAACTGCAACCAAGAGAGGCTTCATCTCCTGAATTTATAATCACAACTTGAGCTGAACAGCTACTCTGCAGTGAAAAATGTAGATACTATCGAACCAGCCACAACTTTTTAAGCAGAAAGTCTGAAGGAGTTTCTCTACAGTCTCCTAGTGGTTACCAAGTTGCTACTGCAGCTAAAGTCCGAAAAAGACCTTAAGTCCTGCTCAAAGGCACTGTGAAAGTTGTGGACATAAAATGTAGTTTGTTGTGGTGTTGACTTGGTTTCATAGCAGATTAACTGATGTTACATTTTTCATTTTATAGTGAAAAATGTAAAGAAACTCTTCACACTTCTATTTCATGAGACTGACGCGTAGAAGAGGAAGTTAAAACTGATTCATGGCCACAAAAATTCTTTTATTTGCAGTGATGATGTGTGATTGATCCCAAAACAACATTCTACTGGAAGACAATTTTCACTGACATACAGAAAGTTAGCATCAGCTGGGAACAGCTGGCGGAGGCTCCTGTCCATGAGGTCTTCAATTCCCACCCTTGGAAGGATTTCATATACCTCTTGGAGGAAGCTGGGGACTTGGAACCTGAGTGGGCCATTTCCAAGGCCTTCATTGCCAAGGACAATTTTTATTTTAGGTGCTATTCGTTTTCCTGGTGCATGTGCAGTTCACCTTCTTGCGGTGTGGACGCTCTGCTTGTTCATAAATTATGGGCTGTACATAAACATTTCCAAAGGGTCTTTCAGGGCCTTTGCAGATTTGGGTGGATGACAAACTTTACATTATTAGTACTCTTGGGGGACCCAGAAAGCATGAATTGGCCTTTAGCCCTATGCTAATGTGCTAAAGCTGTCCTGAGTGAAGAAAAAGGTAGGGATCTTGTTGACCTACTTCTTCTAGAACTGCGCCACTCAACCCTCGGCCTGCGGGCCGCATGTGGCCCGCACGCTGTAATGGTGCGGCCCACGGCTTACTGTAAGCAGTAAATATATATTTTTCTACTTTTAATGAGGACAAAAACTTTCTGATATGCTGACACCAGAGGGCAATATGTTTGACCTACTGACAACAGGGTGTTGCAATTGCGGGACTGTACCAGTTGGTGGCGGTAATGCAGCAAAAGGTGGTTTGCTAACCGCCAAAAAAAAGACTCAAAAGAAGACTAATCGAGGTGGAGTTCATGGCTGCCGCCGGTAAAGTTAAACGCAAGTTATGTGATGAACACAGGACATTTCAACAGTCATGGGAGGAAGAATTTGCTTTTGTGGAGGTAAATAACAAGCCAGTGTGCCTTCTTTACCAGAAACAGTCCATTCCAAAACGAACGAATGTCCAGCGACACCACGACAGCTGTCACAACGACTTCAAAGTTGACTTTCCACCAGGCAGTAATATAAGAAAAGACAGAATATGCAGTCTCATTGGAAATCTTTGTGGTCAACAAGCTGTTTTGAGATTCAGCTGTAAAGCAAGTGACAGAATCACGGAGGCATCATTCAAAGTAGCGTAGAACGTAGCAAGGAGTCTGCGGTCTTTCACTGAGGGACAGCTGATGATAAAAAAGTGTTTTCTGGACTGCAGTGAATCCCTTTTTGCCGAGTTTAAAAACAAAGCTGAGATCACCAGACAGATATCCAAACTACAGCTTTCAGATTCAACCCTCAGCAGACGTGTGGAAAACATTTCGGATGATTTGTTCATAAAACTGGGGTTCTGTATCATGTCAACGATGAGAAGTTTGCACTGGAAGCAGCTTTTCTGGTTGACACAACCAAGCACCTGAACTCCCTAAATTTGAAGCTCCAGGGAAACAACAAATTGCTGCCTGCCTTGGTGATTGATATTTCTGCTTTCATGGAGAAGCTCTCTCTTTATGAAGACCAGCTTGGTGACAGTGACTTCACACACTTCCCAAACCTACGTTCACAGGTCAGTCAGTTGCACAGTGTCTTATTTGAACCTGCTATCGGTGTTCAGTATTTGGGTGAACTTGCCAGTGAATTTTCCAGTCGTTTTAATGACCTACGGTCGATCATGCCAGTGATTAAAATGGTGCAAAATCCATGTTTCACAGCACTGTGAGAGTTTTGGTGTTTCAAAGGAAAATTTTGAGGAAGAACTGATTGAAAAATATTTTAAAAACTTTGAAACAGTACTTTTGTTTGTTACAAAAAAATGCTAATATGCAGTAAGTATGTATTTTGGTCATATTTTGTGAATAAAGCTCCATTTTGTAATTTGATATATGACATTTTTTTTAATGTCATGACATTTGGCCTTTTTGCTTTTACTGGAAATGCAGAAAACAGCCACAAATAGATCTATAAGGCCAAGTATAATATATTTTCAACAAAATCTTATTTTACTTTTACAAAAGCCTGATGAAATTGTCTTTCTATTGTAGTGCATTTAAAATATTTTGTTAGTGAATATTACCTTGATTATTTAAATGTCTTTTACATAATTTAGTCATATTAAATTAGTAATTTTAGGTTGCGGCCCACACAAACAGAGATATTTTTCTATGAGCAATGGTAAGTTGAGTAGCCCTGTTCTAGAGGAAGAAACAGCAGAGAGATACTGCTCAACCATTTCAGTGCACAAAGGAATATCCTTGGAAAAAAACTGTAACTTTGACACACAAACAAGTTTTTAGGGTTCAAATCAATGACGGGGAGGCCCACAAGTGTGTTACTCTGTTCCAATTGCACTTTAATATTTTAACTTCAAACAAGCCACAGCTCCTTCCTGCCGTCTGTCTTGTTATTTGTATGACTGTGTGCTCTGAGTGCATCACTGTGACTGGCAGCACAGTAATAGATGCTGCTGTCATTCACGACCAGCTCACTAATTTGAAGAGGGAATTTATTTTCAGCTGTGTTGATCGATGACTGGAAGCGACCCAAAGGCTTGTCGTACTCCTTGGTGAGAAACTCTATTTGGGCTCCATGGTGGTTTTGTCGGTACCACAGCATGGTGTAGCTGCTCATGCTAAATCCTTGACCCAGACCACACTCCAGAGTGATAGAATCTCCATTGTGTGGGTGATGTATTTGTTCTCCAGATTGAAGAACTACAACAGCGAGACCTGCAGCACATGAAGAATAAAGTTTACTTGCATCTCATCTTAATATACAGAAAAGTGAATTCAGTCAGATATGTAAATTTGAGGGGATCTCGACCTTTTCAGTGCTTATATTATGAATTAATACACAGATCTCACCTGAGTGTATAAAAAGTAAGAAATAAATGATGCTGACAAACGTGTTCCTGATTAGCCGTCTGCAGCTGAATGATGCTGCTGATGCAAACATTCTCAGTTCATACAAAGTAAACATGAGGTCACATGATCACGACAGGAAGTGCCAATTCATAAACAGCAAACACTTTAAAAATGGTTTTATGGCAAACATGGAATCAATGTTTTTACACTGATCCAGTGTTTTAAAACCAATAGTGAATGGTGCACTCAGGCAGCAACAAGAGTTGTGGTTAAAGTGAAGAAAGAAGAAAAAAAAAAGTACAAAATCTGGTGCTCCTCAAGGTTGGATCCAGTAGTAAAGATGAAAAAAATAATAATTGTCCCACTTCTTATATAATTTATTCATTTATTTTTAAATTTCCAAACAAACAGGCAATACCATAAAAAGTACAAGATAAAGTAAAGCATGCAAGTTTAACAAATTGATTAAATGTAAAAAACAAATTAAAATAAATAATCAGATTATATTATACTTCTACATAGCTTACAGTGACATCATCTGTTTATCTGTACAAAATGTTGCATTTTTAGCTAATGCAGTCAGACCTAAAACGTGCTTATTGCTTGCTAATGTATTTAATATTATATTTCCTTAATATTTATTGATTTAACCATAGTACATGATTATGCTTAACATCACTATCGCTTTATATATTTGCGTATACACAGACATAAAACTATGTCCAATAAATAATCCAAAATTAATTTGTTAAATCAATTTAAAATCAAAATTGCAATTCGGGATAATGCAATCTGAAAATCACAAAAGCTGCAGTTTAACATGTCCATTGTGCAGCATGTCTGACCAAGATGTTATTTATAAAATTTTGTTAGTATTCATTTAACTTCAATGAAAAATGTGCTGTACTTAGATGCTGCTGCTCCTGAGCCATGAATGACCTGTTTCAGAATCAGATCATTTACACAAAGCTACTGTTATTTTTTGTCATGTTTTTTAAAAAAAATATCATTACTTTCTGAATTGGCACAGATTTGTGATATTTTTTCTGTCTCTTCTGCCATTTAATAATAAACAAATTCATATCGTCCCTGCATTAGAATATAGAGCAATTATAGAATTTGGTGTGTTTTAAATCTGTTATGCCATTAATATATAGCTGAGACTTCAAGTATTATTTTTCAAATTGCACTATTTGTTAGAACTACTGCAATAAGATGTTTTCTATTAAAATGTTCAACACCATGATTAATCAATTAATCAGTTCATGCATGAAAAAGGTCAGATTTCTGTGAGTCCAGCTTCTTAAAACTGAATATTTTTTTGCTTCTTTGCTCCTCTGTGACAGTAAACTGGATTAAACTGAATATATTTGTGTTATGGATGAAACAAGACCTCTGGGGAACACTGATTAATATTTTTCACCATTCAAGAAAAATAATAATAATGCTTAGTCACACTTATTAAACTGCAGAACATCTTCAACTCTCTCGTGCTTGAAGCTTCCAGCAGCTGCCATTAGTTTGCTGTCGCAGGTTTTTGTTGAAGCGTTGGTATTAAACCACATCACAGTGTGCTTGCAGCGCAGAAATACACTGCTGAGTCTGACAGATTCACCGTGCTGATGATCAGGGATCCGTTGTTTGTGTTGACTCTTTTCAGCTGGAATCTGTCTTTAAACTGGTTCTCATTGACTGGTTGACCCTGGAGCACTACGTACCCGATGAGGCTCATAGAACGGCTGCTCTGCTGGTGTTGGTACCAAAGCATTACTTGTAAGCTAGTGTCATCGTGACTGCAGTCAATCTTCAGCTCCTTAGTCCCTTCTTTTACAAATAGAGGAGAAGACTGATGAAATGTAACACTCTCCACATTTCCTGTCAGAGAAAGTCAATGCATTAGAGGTAAAGTCTGAATTCAAGGACTATAATACAGCAAAAAGTCTTAACAGAAGCTTACTTCTAAGCAAAAGCAACAAAAATCCAAATGTGTATGAAGCCGGAGACATTCTGGGAACTCAAATGAAGATGTGCACAAAGAAAATGTAACTTATAATTGTTTCCATATCAAATTTACACTATTAAAATCTGAACTACAGTATCAGAGATGAAACATCAACAAGCAGCTCCAGTCTGACAAATTACGTGTATTAAATTAAATATATCTTCCCTTTTCTCTACATCGCACCTCCCCATCCTGCCTTCTCCCTCTGCTGGCAGCTGATCATGACAAAAGTGTTTTATCTTCCTGCTTCTGCTTCCTTGCAGCATTTTTTTTTCTGAAAAGAAACAGTAATTGAAAATGGTGTACTAAAAACATGTCAACAGTAATAATATGGGAAGATAAAAAGCTGCCTAGAAGTGCAGTTATGAAAACTGAAACTTTATGTATTTTTAAAATGATTTCACTATATATTCTTAATTTAAATATTTATATTATTTATATTTATTTTCCTTTTCTTTCTACTTCAACATGCTTTTTGGTCAAAGTCTGGTTACATTTTCATAACGTACATGTGGTTATGCATAAGAGTGACAAAGTAAAGGAAAAAACAATAATTTGTATACATTTGTGAGGTCAGCATGCACTTCTGGAGCAGCTTTAGTGTCTCTGGAACTCTGCTGTTCTTCAAAAAAATATTCCCTGATTTATTTATTTTTTTTTTTAAACAAATTTTAGTAATTCTAGTGAAATGTTGTAGAAAAACTCCCCTAGGTCTCTTGGACTTACTTTCATCACTCACAAATCTTAATTCCATTACAAATAACTTCCCTCAGTATAATGGTAATGTTTATTTTGGACATAGTGTATCACTGGAACAGTAATTCTCTTTGTTGGTAAATTAATTTCCAGTCATTGAATAAGTGAATAGTCAAAAAGCCAGATTAAACTGACCACAATTTAATGTCGAAAAGCAATAAAAAGAGAAAGTTTTAAACGTGAACTATTAAAGTCCAAATTATCATGACTCAATTAAATTGATTAATTTTTCAAATTGTAAAAAGGTGTTATTTGTGCACTTGAAAATGTTACTTCCTCACAAAAGTTGATTAACATTAATATTTCAAAGTAAAACTAAATGTGTGAAAGGTTTACCGCATTATATTGTTCTAGATTTTGTATTGTCACCTAGGACATGAATTTTGTGATTTCTTTTCTACTGTTAAAACAATTTCCTTCAGTAATAAATACAGAAAATTAAAGCTGCAAGCAGCGTTGGACGGGTCCTCGCATCCATGCTCGTCGTCGAATCCACGCACGTCCACCAGGTGGCGCTGCGACCGAGAGTGTATATTGGCCTATGGATGTGATCACGTCCGCACTCTTATGACACATATAACATTTCAGGCAGATCGGACCATGTCCAGGCTAGTTATAGAGCTTTTCCTTCTATCCACCAGGTGGCGTTATGACTGTGGCTGTATTTCAGCATGTGAATGTCATCAGGGCGGGACTCTGATCATACATGTAAAGTTTGAGGCAGATTAGAGTATGTTTAGGGCAGTTACACAGCAGTTGATGTGTCATGTCGAAGCATCAAAGTTTGGGAGCCTGCCATGGCCACGCCCTCAGACTTTTGTGGAGCATTTTGATAACATTTGATCACCCATGCCTGGAGTACATCCTGGCTGAATTTCATATCTGTCGGTGTTACCCTGTTTGAGTTTATAGCTTTTCAAAATGTCTAAAAATGACCCAAAATTGAAGGTTGGTGTTAAATTCTAGAAAGAAGAAGAAGATTAAAGAAAGAAAATACATAAAAAAGAAGCAATTAAATAAATGGGAAAAAGTTAAGACAATTAAACTTTTATAAAGTATGGGGGGAAAAAAGATGTAAGAAATTAAAGAATTGTATTTAATAAATAAACAGGAAATTTGTAAATAAGTGTTGTAGTCTTTTGCAGTTAATTGATGGATAGGCGTAGTGAGAGACAGCCAGACAATGGGGTAGAAATAAGAATGAGAACAACTAATATAGCACAGGGTTGCGAGCGGGAATCGAACCAGGGCCTCAGCATTGAGGACCAACTACATGCGTCAGTGGTTTAACCCACAGCGCTATATGATCACACATGTTGGCTGTCAGCAAAGGTGTATCAATCCAATAGAAAGTCTAGGGGTAGGGTTCGGGTTGGAGAGGAAGGTCCTGACAGTAGCAATGTACCAAAAACATGGATATAAAATTATACATTTTTTCATAATTTAATATTAAGTCACACTAGCCAAAAAATTCTTAGAATAAAGTTGGGGTTTTTCCTTCAGCCGTTGTGGTTGCACTGTACCTTTAGGTTATCTAGATCTACAACGGCTGAAGGAAAAACCACGGATTAATTTCTCAGAATATTCGGCTGCTTAGTATTAACATTAAAAATATTTATGTGTAATATTAATTACCCTATTTTTTTCATTACAACTGTAAGGACCTTCCTCTCCAACCCTAACCCTACCCCTAGACTTTCTATTGGATTAATACACGTTTTCAAGACCAGAACATGTGTGGTCATGTAGCTCTACGGGTTACGCCTGTGATGTTCAGGACTCATTCTTGTATTTTACACTCTCTGATGTTTTCTTTTCTTCATGTCTAGTGTGTGAATCATTTCTGGTTTGTCTCTTCAGTGTCTCATGTGGCCCTGCAGCTTCTCCTCCTCCACCTCCTCCTGAAGCCTTCATCTTCTTCATCATCAGCTGCTCAGTGACTCTGTTGGACGTCTCACCGTGTGGCAGCAGCTCAGGTCAGTGGTGAAGATCCTCTTTATCAGCTCCACACCCACAGACGTAGTGAACGCAGCGTCTGTTGTTGTGCTAATAAGAAGCTGCATCTGAGCAGCAGCAGCTGCTGTTCACTCCAGCCTCAGTCACACATGGAGTCAGAGCAACACTCTGTCAGAGCTGATTCCTCAATGTTAGATCTGATTAATCTCTCTCTAGTAACAGGCTATGTACCACAGGCTTTTAAGGTTGCTGTAATCAAACCTTTACTTAAAAAGCCCACTCTAGATCCAGATGTTTTAGCCAACTATAGACCAGTTTCCAACCTCCCATTTCTCTCCAAAATTCTGGAAAGAACAGTTGCAAATCAATTATGTGAACATTTACAAAGGAATAGCTTGTTTGAAGAGTTTCAGTCAGGCTTCAGAGTGCATCATAGCACAGAAACAGCTCTGGTGAAAGTTACTAATGACCTTCTCATAGCGTCAGATAATGGACTGGTCTCTATACTTATTTTATTGGACCTTAGTGCAGCATTCGATACAATCGACCACAAACTTTTATTACAGCGACTAGAACATTCTATTGGCATTAAAGGGACAGCACTGGACTGGTTTAAATCCTACTTATCAGACAGGTTCCAGTTTGTGCATGTCAACAATGACTCTTCTGAGCATACTAGGGTTAATCATGGAGTTCCTCAGGGTTCTGTCTTAGGACCAATACTGTTCACATTATACATGCTTCCCTTAGGCAACATTATTAGGAAGCACTGTATTAATTTCCATTGTTATGCTGACGACACTCAATTGTATTTATCTATGAAGCCAAATGAAACTAATCAGCTAGCTAGACTGCAAGATTGTCTTAAGGACATAAAGACCTGGATGACCTATAATTTCTTACTACTAAATTCAGACAAGACTGAAGTCATTGTATTTGGCCCCAAACATCTTAGAGAATTGCTTTCAAAGCATATAGCTACTCTGGATGGCATTACATTGGCCTCCAGTACTACTGTGAGGAACCTCGGTGTTATCTTTGACCAGGACATGTCCTTTAACTCGCACATAAAACAAATCTGTAGGACTTCCTTTTTCCACCTGAGAAATACTGTGAAAATCAGGAACATCCTGTCTCAGAGTGATGCAGAAAAACTAGTCCATGCATTTGTTACTTCTAGGCTTGACTACTGTAATTCCTTATTATCAGGTTGTCCCAATAGCTCTCTGAAACATCTACAGCTGATCCAAAATGCTGCAGCCAGAGTACTGACGGGAGTTAGCAAGAGAGATCATATTTCTCCTATATTGGATTCTCTTCATTGGCTTCCTGTTAAATCTAGAATAGAATTCAAAATCCTTCTTCTGACATATAAAGCTCTTAACAACCAATCTCCATCATATCTTAAAGACCTGATAGTACCATATTATCCTAGCAGAACTCTTCGCTCTCAGACTGCAGGCTTACTTGTTGTTCCTAGAATCTCTAAAAGTAGAATGGGAGGCAGAGCCTTCAGTTATCAGGCGCCTCTCCTGTGGAACCAGCTCCCAGTTTGGGTTCGGGAGGCGGACACCCTCTCTATTTTTAAGACCAGGCTTAAAACCTTCCTTTTCGACAAAGCTTATAGTTAGGGCTGACTGGGGGACCCTGACGGGGTGAGCTGGTGTTTTCATTTGCACAACTGACTTCCCCTCTTGACGTCCCTTAGTTCTGCCCCTAGTTATGCTGCTATAGGCCTAGACTGCTGGGGAACCTCTCTTGATGCACTGAGCCCTTCTCTAACTACCTATGTATTTACTACATATACCATTATTGCATTACATTCACTCTGTTTCTTTCTGTGTCCTTTCTCCGAGTGTCCCTGGTCCCAGAGCTGGATGCTGGATGCTTCAGATGTGTGGCTGTGTTTTATGGTCCTTGTGTCCCACCCCCCACCTCTCTATCTCTACCCCTCTATCTGTATCCCTCTACCCCTCTATCTCTACCTTTCTACCTCTTCTGTCCCTCTCAACCCGCCCGGCCAGCAGGCAGATGGTTCCCCCCACATTAGAGCCGGGTTCTGCTCGAGGTTTTTTTCCCTGTTAAAAGGGTGTTTTCCTTGCCACTGTCGCCTTTTGGCTTGCTCTGGGGGTCAGGCATATGGGTTCTGTAAAGCGTCTCGAGACAATTTGACTGTAATTGGCGCTATATAAATAAAATTGAATTGAAAATTGAATTGAACTGAGAGCTCTCAGCAGTTTTCTACCCATTTAAGAACAGGACAAACCGAACAAGCTGTTGTATCGATTTGTCCACGATTTCCTCTCATGTGTCCATTTTAAGGAGTTTGCAGTCAACCAAGGCCGACTCAGAATCACTCCCACCGGGAAGATCTGTGAAGGAAGGTCCACCCTGGCTGGTCCAGAAGCTCCGGTCCAGCAGAGCAGCGTCAGGATGGAGACGTAACCGGGTGAGTTAACTAGAGAGGCGACACATTCACATAGAAAATCCAACAATTCCTTCTGTTTTTACAGTTTGTGACTCTGGTAAATGGTGTCATTTTTCAAAGCTGGTGGGTTTTGGGCTTCACAGATTGAACCTAAATGCTTTTCTTAAACAAACTGCTGAGCTGCTGCACAGTGAAATGTTTGAGTGGAGCTCAGGATGAAAGCATCAGAGCTGTTTTACATGTTTTTATGTTCAGCTAATATCATTTCCTCTGGACAATGTTTGTGGTGTTAGAAGTGGACGTTTGTAGGGAGTTTTCAGTTGTAATACTTAAATGCATAAATATTTGCAGTGGTGGTTTCACTGCAAGCATCTACTGATGTCACCAGTGAAGTAAATAAAAACAGCATTTGTTGAACTTTACGCCTCTCAGTGTCTGCAGTTAGTTTAGCTGAATCAATGCAAAGATATTTCTATTTTTCTACATGACAGGAATGTCAGTGAAATCCAAATGCTAAGAATAAACAAGTGATCTGCCTGGTCACAGATCCCACTTTAATCCAAAATAAAGACTTTGCAAGGAAATGAACTTGAAATATGAGCCACCAGTAAAAGTTGTGATCAGACAGAAGGGCCTGTATTTTATCTTTGGAGAAGATTAACATGTAAGTTTGTGCAGCTGATCAGTGGTGAGGCCTGTGGATGACTGGAGATGTGTGTGGACACTTAGACGAAGCAGCAAATGTGTTGAAAATGAGTTGTCTTCTCAGAGTCTTGAAGATGTTTTGTCAGAGCTAAGAAAGAAGTAAGAGATCCTGCAGGTGATTGTTGAGTGGTGTTGAGGAATTTGAATGTAGAGGAATAGCAAAGAGATTTTGAAGATATTTAAGCCATAAGTTGTATTTTATTTGTTTGCTGTTCTCTCCCATTTGTAGTGAAGAGAAGTGATTTGACATGAAGAATGTGATTTGTGTGGCTTTGAAATTGTGTTAAAATGTAAAAATGAGTGATGAGGAGAAGAGTGTGACTTTTTAGTATTGTGTTTTTTAGCGTGTTCTTTAAAAGTTGTAGGTAGATTATCTTCTTTTTTTGATTTTGTGGATTGTTTTTTTTTCTTTCAGTGTTGATGTCACCGCCTTGACGAATACAAGAAAAGCCTGTATTTGGGTATGTAGGACTGGTAGTCCAGAGGTAGTGGTTTGGAACCTGGAGAGTGCAGGTTCGATCCCCCACCCTGCTCAAGCTTTTTTTTTACATTTGGCCAAAATTTGCCAAAAATCTTCTTGAAAGACAGGTGGAGGAAAGGTGCCTTCGTGCCTTCGTGCCTTCGTGCCTTCGTGCCTTCGTGCCTTCGTGCCTTCGTGCCTTCGTGCCTTCGTGCCTTCGTGCCTTCGTGCCTTCGTGCCTTCGTGCCTTCGTGCCTTCGTGCCTTCGTGCCTTCGTGCCTTCGTGCCTTCGTGCCTTCGTGCCTTCGTGCCTTCGTGCCTTCGTGCCTTCGTGCCTTCGTGCCTTCGTGCCTTCGTGCCTTCGTGCCTTCGTGCCTTCGTGCCTTCGTGCCTTCGTGCCTTCGTGCCTTCGTGCCTTCGTGCCTTCGTGCCTTCGTGCCTTCGTGCCTTCGTGCCTTCGTGCCTTCGTGCCTTCGTGCCTTCGTGCCTTCGTGCCTTCGTGCCTTCGTGCCTTCGTGCCTTCGTGCCTTCGTGCCTTCGTGCCTTCGTGCCTTCGTGCCTTCGTGCCTTCGTGCCTTCGTGCCTTCGTGCCTTCGTGCCTTCGTGCCTTCGTGCCTTCGTGCCTTCGTGCCTTCGTGCCTTCGTGCCTTCGTGCCTTCGTGCCTTGCTTATGGGTAAATCTCCTTGTTTTCCTTTTTCCCAGGATCCAGTCCAGTCCAGTGACACTCCACTCCACTCCACTATCACCCTCCACAAGGTTCCCAGCGGGGATTCGAACCATGCCCATCCACATGACAGACACACACCCTCTGTGTGAGCTATCTGTCACACAAGGTCCCTGGTGGAGTTTGTTGTAATGATGGTTGCAAGAGGTTGTCATGCAGCCAAAGTGTAAAAAGAGCCTTGAGCTGGATTCCAACCAAGGACCTCCTGGATGAGAGGCAGATAACTTACCACTGCACTATCCTTCCTACTGGGTGTAGCTGTTAGTTTTCGTAAATGATGGTACACAAAAGTATTAAGGAAGTGAAGATAATAAAGGTACTAAGGTACCGGGGAGGCAAAAAACTTACCTCTACACCACCTGTCCTACAATATGTTGCTCTAACTTTGCTTAAATGATGCTATCAATTAGTACTGGCGCAACCAAACGACAAATAAAAGGTGTGAGTGGAGATCTGAATCATGTGAGGTTTGTTTCTGAGACTGAATACACCCAATCTCATCTGATCTGCAAAGCTAAGCAGGGTTGGGCCTGGTTAGTATTTGGATGGGAGACTACCTGGGAATACCAGGTGCTGTAAGCTTTTTACTTCTCCTCACAACCTGAAGAACACACTGCTAGCGACAGCTATCAACTAAAACCTCTTGGTTTCTTTATTATACACTCTATGAGGTGGATAAGCTGCAGCTCATGCTGATTTATTGCTGCTTCTGGTTGGAGCCAAAGAACAAAGGCTTCACCTGTTGGAGCAGCTGATGTCCTGCAGCCTCTTCACCACAGAAAGCCTCTGACAGCTTCAATTCTTTACACTCTGACTGCAAGACACCAATCACATAGGAACATTTACATGTATGGAACAAAGAGCTGAGCTGACACTCAACATATGTTTGAGCATTTATTGATAAAGACATTCAAACATGTCTAGAGATAGAACACCAACGCACGGTGTAAGAAAGGTCAGAACAGACTTCACCTGCTCAGGAAACTGAGGTCCTTCGGGGTGCAGGGAGCAATTCTGAGGACCTTTTATGGTTGTGTGGTGGTATCAGCCATCCTGTATGGACTGGTCTGCTGGAGCAGCAGCATCACGGCTGCAGACAGGAAGAGACTAAAGAAACTGGTTAAGAAAGCAAGCTCTGTCCTGGGCTGGTGGTAGACAGGAGGATGATGACAAAGCTGTTGTCTATCATGGAGGACATCTCCCACCCCCTGCAGGAAACAGGACCATCACCGGCAGCTCCTTCAGGGACAGACTGCTTCACCCACGATGTTTGAAGGAGGTCCTTCCTTCCTGCAGCAGTCAGACTGTGTTCAATCAAGCCTGCTCCCAGTAGTTCAGATCACCCATGAAGTAACTGCAATAAAATGTAAATAAGTCAATATGTGCAATTTCACAGGGTTTTTTTTTTTTTTACAAGCATTTCTATTTCTTCTCTAAGGAGAAAGCATCTATTTATATCTGTGCACTGAGTGCTGCTTTTCTTTTTTTTTTTTTACTTTTTTTCCTATCTGCTACTGCCACACTGAAAATTTCCCCACTGCAGGATCTACCTATCCATCCATCTATCTATGGTCCATCTACCTCCCTACCTATCTATCCATCCATCCATCCATCCATCCATCCATCCATCCATCCATCCATCCATCTATCTATCCATCCATCCATCCATCCATCCATCCATCTCTCTCACAGGTGTGGGGGTTGATTCACCTGTTCTCAATCACCTTAATCCACGAAGGCCCGGTTCTTCATTCTTCCGCTCTCTGCCAGACCACAGACTTTGAAACCAGAACCTTTCTCCTACAATTAGTCTGGTTTCCCCTTTTTGTTTTCACCTTGGTTTAGTTATCCTTTCTGTGTTGGTTTTAGTTTCATTCGTTAAATAAACTCCTTGTAATCTTTGACCTGTGTCTGCAGATGTCCTGTGACACCAATGATCCCATCTGATATTTAGCATGTTTTCAATTATTGGTCCCATTTCTTAAAAAAAAAAAAAAAAAAAGCCCCCTGAAATCTGATCAGATAAATGAATGTGAAACTACTTTGGGTCTGC
Organism: Amphiprion ocellaris; assembly: GCF_022539595.1. Lineage (NCBI taxonomy): Eukaryota > Metazoa > Chordata > Actinopteri > Pomacentridae > Amphiprion > Amphiprion ocellaris. The sequence goes on along the minus strand of NC_072785.1, from coordinate 26,110,305 downwards.
TGCAGCTGCCTCCCTCTGATCTTTGTCCTGCCCACAGCACAATCTGATCAGTGAAACACTGAAGGACAACTTCAGCATGTAAAACATAAATAAGCAAAGGCTGCAACTCGTGATTATTTTAATTTTAACTTAACTTTATGTGCTGTTCAAAAACTTTATTTTTTCTGCAAATGTGTAGTGATTCCAAATCTTGGTTATTGATCTCCTTGATTACAAAAAAAATCTGTATCGACCCGGAAAAAAAACAAACATGTCAGGCACCCTATGATGTTAACTCTTTGCCTGAATGTTTTTGTTTAAAATCCTCAGTAATAACCTTTGACTGGTTGCTCTTAACCCTGTAAAACTCACTGCTGCAAAAATACAACATCAGCTTATTTTTTAATTACTATTTTCTATTATATATATCTGAAATAAACCCTAATCTGTGGGTCTGACAGCAGCGTGAGGTCAAAGAAGCTGCCATCAGCTGCTGCACTTCTGTCCGTCCAGCAGATGGAGCCATGGAGCTGCAGTGAAGTGAAGAGCAGCACAAGGCAACCACCACTTCCATCCACTGACGCATTCAATTTGACTGACGCTAATGTTTTATTGACTTCCAACCACTAAACCAATATGATCACTGATGCACTGAGCTGAAGAAGTAATGTTACATTTCAAACATAACTGGGGAAATAACCGAAACTTCTTCCTTAGGAAAGGAGAAAGTATAAGAGTATAAAGGCAGTGCAAGAATAAATAAGAAAAAAACGGTGCAAAAATTGCCCATAGCATTATATACAGATGACTTTATTCTTAAAAAAAAACAAAAAACAACAAACATGTAGAAGACTATATACAGAGGATCAGGTTTCAGGTATAGATAGATCGACAGATGAATCCTTACTGTGAAAATATTTAAAGACATTGAACATTGTGCAATATAAGGTCAGTCAGCAGCCTCAGTTCATGCACCAAGAAAACTTTTATGCATTTTTTAAAAATAAATTTTCTCCATTTAAAAGGCAGGGAGATAACCGAAACTTCTTCCTTAATAGTTCCTGTTTAGTTTGTATGCTGTGGTGTCAGGATTACTACACGTGGAAATGAATATCAAATTAAAATCATTTCCATATCTTGACAAGTTGTTGCGATCAAAAAGTAAACTAAAGCTGCAAGCAGCATTGGACGGGTCCTCGCATCCTTGCTGGTCGGCGAATCCACGCACATCCACCAGGTGGCGCTGCGACCGAGAGTGCATGTCGGCCTATGGATGCGATGAGGGCTGGACTCTGATCACACGTGCAAAATTTCAGGCAGATTGGAGCATATTCAGGCTACTTCTAGAGCTTTTCCTGTCCATCCACCAGGTGGCGCTGCGACCGAGAGTGTATATTGGCCTATGGATGTGATCAGGGTCAGACTCTGATCACACGTAAAATTTCAGGCAGATCGGACCATGTCCAGGCTAGTTATAGAGCATTTCCTTCCAACCACCAGGTGGCGCTGCGACCGAGAGTTTATGTCGGCCTATGGATGTGATCAGGACTGGACTCTGATCATACATGTAAAGTTTGAGGCAGATTGGAGCATGTTTAGGGCAGTTACACAGCAGTTGATGTTTCATGGCGAAGCATCAAAATTCACGAGGCCGCCATGGCCACGCCCTCAGACTTAAGGTGAGCATTTTGATAACTTTTGATCACCCATGCCTGGACTACATCCTGGCCGAATTTCAGCTCTCTCGGTGTTACCCTATGTGAGTTTATAGCTTTTGAAAATGTACAAAAATGACCCAAAATCGTCAAAACGTATGACATATAATTCAAAATGGCCGACTTCCTGTTGGGTTTTGGGCATGGCTGTCAATTACATTTTGGTGTGTCTTGACGAGTTACATATGCCTACCAAGTTTCATAATTCTAGGTGACACGTACTGGCCGTCGTAAATGTTTGAAATTTTCCAGGTGGCGCTATGGAGCCATTTTGCCAAACACATGTGCAGTTTCCCTAAAATCTGGAATGGGTTGCCGGTCCAGATATGTGTGGCAATTTTGGCGAGCATTTGAGCATTTTTAACCTGTCAAAAAGTACTTTGTTTATTCCGGCAACGATACGTTGCCACGGCAACAGCGTTTTATGAATCGTCAAAATCTTCACACTGTGCCATCGTCAATGTGTGGTCACTCACCTGACCAATTTTCAGAATCATATGACAAAGTATCAGGCAATGGCACGTGCAAATGTAATGACAATTTCTTCCTGTTGCCAATAGGTGGCGCTATGAGTATTTCTAAATTTATGAATGTGGATGTGTTCAGAACCGGACTGGTGTCCATCACATCAAGTTTGGTCCGGATTGGATCATTTCCAGCTGAGATATTAATAATTCAATTTTTATGGCGAGAAATCGAAATTCGCCGCAATGCCACAGACACGCCCCTTGACGACGAGTCACCATTTTCTTTGGGAATCATCATCAATGTGTTCAGGCTTATGTCACCACATTTGAGGTGAATCTGATCAACGTGCTAAGAATAGTACATCAAAGTGTGAAAAATGTCAATTTCCTGCTACCACAAGGTGGCGCTATGACTGTGAATGAATATAACCACATGGATATTGTCAGGGCTGGACACTGATCACACATGTAAAATGTCAGGCAGATTGGAGCATGTACAGCTGAGTTAGACACCACTTCCTGTTTCATGGCGAAGGATCCATTTTGTTGGGAGTCGCCATGGCCACGCCCTTTGAAATGAGATGAACATTTTGATACCTTTTCATCAGGTCGCGTGTTTGCATGTATTGGCCAAATTTCAGGTCTCTCGGACTTATCCCCGATGAGGTATTAATTTTAAAAAATTTACAGCTAATTCAAGATGGCCGACTTCCTGTTGGGTTTCGGGCGTGGCCATGATTGACTTTTTTGGGTTTCCTGATGTGCTGAATAGGCTTACAAAACTTTGTAGCTGTAGATGAAATGTCGTGCAAGTTGGCCTAATGACCACTTTTTGCAACATCCTAGGGGGCGCTATGGAGCCATTTAGGCAAATACATGCAAAAGTCCCACAAAATATCAAATTTTTCGCCAGTCCTGATGTGTGTGCCAACTTTCATGCGTTTTGGCGTATGATAAGGTTGCCAAAAATGCATTTCCCCCGTCGCACAAAGAATAATAATAATTAAAGCTGCAAGCAGCGTTGGACGGGTCCTCGCATCCTTGCTGGTTGGCGAATCCACGCACGTCCACCAGGCGGCGCTGCGACCGAGAGTGCATGTCGGCCTATGGATGCGATGAGGGCCGGACTCTGATCACACGTGTAAAATTTCAGGCAGATTGGAGCATGTTCAGGCTACTTATAGAGCTTTTCCTTCCATCCACCAGGTGGCGCTGCGACCGAGAGTTTATGTCAGCCTATGGATGTGATCAGGACTGGACTCTGATCATACATGTAAAGTTTGAGGCAGATTGGAGCATGTTTAGGGCAGTTACACAGCAGTTGATGTTTCATGGCGAAGCACCAAAATTCACGAGGCCGCCATGGCCACGCCCTCAGACTTAAGGTGAGCATTTTGATAACTTTTGATCACCCATGCCTGGAGTACATCCTGGCCAAATTTCAGCTCTCTCGGTGTTACCCTGTTTGAGTTTATAGCTTTTGAAAATGCACAAAAATGACCCAAAATCGTCAAAACATATGACATATAATTCAAAATGGCCGACTTCCTGTTGGGTTTTGGGCATGGGTGTCAATTACATTTTTGTGCGTCTTGACGAGTTACATAAGCCTACCAAGTTTCATAATTCTAGCTGAAACGTACTGGCCGTAGTAACCGTTTGAAATTTTCCAGGTGGCGCTATGGAGCCATTTTGCCACACACATGTGCAGTTTCCCTAAAATATCAAATGGGTTGCCGGTCCAGATATGTGTGGTAATTTTGGCGAGCATTTGAGCATTTTTAACCTGTCAAAAAGTACTTTGTTTATTACGGCAACGATACGTTGCCACGGCAACAGTGTTTTATGAATCGTCAAAATCTTCACACTGTGGCATCGTCTAGGCATAACCACTCAGCTGACCAATTTTCAAGATGATATGACAAAGTTTCTGGCAATGGCACGTGCAAATGTAATGACAAATACTTCCTGTTGCCAATAGGTGGCGCTATGAGTATTTCTAAATTTATGAGTGTGCATGTGTTCAGACCCGGACTGGTGTTCACCATATCAAGTTTTGTCCAGATTGGACCATGTCTAGCTGAGATATGAATAATTCAATTTTCATGGCGAGAAATCGAAATTCGCCGCGCCGCCACAGACACGCCCTTTGATGACAAGTCACCATTTTCTCTGGGAATCATCATCAATGTCTTCTGGCTTATGTCACTAAATTTGAGGTGAATCTGATCAACCTGCTTAGAATAATACCTCAAAATGTAAAAAATGTCAATTTCCTGCTACCACAAGGTGGCGCTATGACTGTCAATGCATATAACCACATGTATGTTGTCAAGGTCGGACTCCAATCACGCATGTAAAATTTCAGGCAGATTGGAGCATGTACAGCTGAGTTAGACACCACTTCCTGTTTCATGGCGAAGGATCCATTTTTTTGGGAGTCGCCATGGCCACGCCCTTTGAAATGAGATGAACATTTTGATAACTTTTCATCAGGTCGCGTGTTTGCATATATTGGCCAAATTTGAGGTCTCTCGGACTTATCCCCGATGAGGTATTAATTTTAAAAAATTTACAGCTAATTCAAGATGGCCAACTTCCTGTTGGGTTTAGGGCATGGTCATGATTGACTTTTTTGGGTTTCCTGATGTGCTGAATATGCCTACAAAATGTTGTAACTGTAGATGAAACGTCGTTCAAGTTGGCCTAATGACCAAATTTTCAATTTTCCAGGGGGCGCTATGGAGCCATTTTCCCACACACATGCGCAACTCCCACAAAATATCAAATTTTTCGCCAGTCCTGATGAGCATGCCAAGTTTCACGCGTTTTGGGGTATGATAAGGCCGCCAAAAAGGCAATTCAACCGTCAGGAAAAGAAAGAATAATAATAATAATAATAATAATAATAATAATAATAATAATAATAAATAATTCCTTGCATTCCAATAGGGTCTTCGCACCATTCGGTGCTCGGACCCTAATAATAATTCCTTGCATTCCAATAGGGTCTTCGCACCATTCGGTGCTCGGACCCTAATTAACAAATTGGTGTTCAAAGTTCAGAAATATTCCCCCACCTCATGTCAACACAAGGTATGATTCATGTGATTAATTTAAATCATTTGCCGATGTGATTGGATGAAACGCTCCTTACGCTGCAACGTGATTGGTCCAAACTTTAATGGGCGGCCCTTATAAGCGGACACCGCTCCGCCCACTACCAGTTGGAAGTTCCTGGTTGAGAGTTTCTCAAAGCAGTTTTTTAAAGTGGGATTTAATATAGTGATTTACCAATTAAAATCAGTTGTATGGCTTAAAGGATACTTTCTGCTGTTGGTTTAGCATTTCGAAGGGAAGCTACGGTTTTGTCAAGTTGCTACAGGAGGGATGTGCGGAGGATTTACGGTTCTGTCGAAGTGGCTGCTGATGGCGTCGACTGTTTGCCACCAACGCGCCCTCCACGACTGAATGTGAGTTTTCTTTACCTTCTTTTGGGAGCTTGAAACTCTTTTAGGAGGTTTATTCTTGTAATAAACAGACCAAATCACGTTTTCGCCCTACTAAGGTAAGAATTTGCTGATTTAGCTTGAGCTAACATGCACGGCGAGTGGCTGTTTGTTTGTGTGCACGGCTGAGCTAACGGTTAGCACCTTTGGCTCAGGCTGCTGGCTAACTAGCCGTAGCTTTTCCTCCCCTGTCTTGTGCTTGATGTAATGTTGGCTGGAAGCTTATATTGTTACTGCTGTTTTTTTTAAAATTGTCTTTCCTGCTGTAATCTGTTTTGTGTAGTGAGTAAAAGAGAGATGAGGTTTTTCGTGAGGGAGTGGCATTAAACCACATCACTGTGTGCTGGCAGCGCAGTAGTAAACACCAGAGTGGGACAGGTTTGTGCTGTAAACAGTCGGTGTTCCTGCAGTCATGCTTTGTCTTCTCAACTGGAATTGCTCCTCCAACCGACCCTTGTTGGATGGTTCTGCAGTTGCATATCCAAGCCCAATGAAGGTCATAGACAGACTGTTTTTTCTTTGCTGATACCAGGACATTAGTGGAAGGTTTGCATCATTGTGACTGCAGTCAATGTGGACTTGAGTTTTCTCCTTCACTACCTGAGGAGGTGACAGCTGAAATGTAACAGCACTCACTTGACCTGTGGAGAAAGCAGATTTTAAAGTTTAAGTGTTACTGGTGACAAACAAAAACCAGAGAATATTTGTTTTTAGCATGTCATATAATTAAAAATCTAAATAATGATAACATTTTACAGAAGACATAAACACTGTACAGTAAAACCATATGAAGAGAAATACAAAGGTTTGCGTAGATGAAGGCATTGTCAGGCACTGATGTGAGACAAGTGTTGCTGTGAGAATGAAGATCATGAGGTAGGATGTTGGTTTAATTCGTCACCACATCCTCATGATAAAAGCTGCATACCATGTGCTGTGCCTCCACCTATCGGCTGAATTTGTTTAGTCCTGACATTGCTGTACTGTATTTTGAATTCTTAGGACCATTATTCAGTAATAATTGTTAGGTTAGGGTTTTCACTTTGTTCACTCACAATTTTAGGTAATGTTTGGTTATGTTTAGCCAAAAAAACTGCTGTGTTTGGTTCAGAAAAGTAGAGTCACCAAAGTTGTTGGTGTTAATTTCTGCTTAACAATGATCAGAAGCAATAATAATAGATAGTCTAGCTAAGTGAATATGGATTACAAGTGTTGGCTGCGCATTTCTAGTGGTTTTTAACCTTCCCTTTCTGCTGTCTGCATGATACTTTTTTCAAACTCCACTTACTGTGGGGAAAACCAGCACTTCTGGATTATGAACTTACCACACTGAAAATTTCAAGTTTTTCAGAGCGTTTGGATCATGCACTATTTTTTGGTGAATTATCCATTTTCATCACAGTTCCTCCTCCCTGTGTGCAAAAGTTCCAGCTTCCCCATTGATATTTTGAAGTAGCACATAAGTCACATCTTTTACTTAGCTTGGTCTAATACAGCTGTGATTCCTTTAAAGAAATACAAACATGCCAGAGCAATTTTTCCCCCTGTAACAGAATGATAATGATCTGTAATGCAGATTTGGCTGGCTCAGTAAGACTAATAGGCTGATAACTTTTGAATCAGGGGATTTGCCTGGAATTAATGTCTTGAAAAGTTCTGTAATCAAATCAAATGCAATGAACTGGTCGACCATTATCACTGTCTGTGAAATGACTCAATCTGTAGCATTTTCATGAATTAATAAATCTTATGACTTTTTCTGTACAATGGAGAAAGTTGAGCAGTGAAAGACAACCTTATGTGCATCAGTGATATACAATGACATCACTATTCACGAACCTTTGCATATTGTCACACTTCAAAAATTTATTTATTTGATCTTTATTAGCATCTTTTGCTTTCAAGTTATTGGTGACAGTTATAATAAAAACTGTTGAGCTTTAAAACAGTCACATGTTCTCAGTGGTTTCCTGTGTGGTTGCTGTTATCTGCCGGATTGTTATGGAGGTTTTTGTACAGCAGAGTCACGATCTTTATTACTGTGTATACGTGCTGCTCCAAAATATTCTCCACTATCTTCAGGGTGTTTCAGGTTTAGGAAGTGAAGATAAGCTGTTTTCTCTCCATCTCCGCTCACATTGAAGCGGCCTTCAAACGCCGGCTCAACATTGCGAGTTTTATAATACATGTAGGCGATCAGCTTCAGCGAGGTGTCTCCTGTTGAGCGCTGATACCAGAGGATCGTGTCATAGCTCTTGATTTGATGTGTTAAGTTTAGTTTGACTCCATTGTTCGGTGTCCATAACAGATTGGCTGGAGACTGAAACACTAGTTTTTCGTTACTGAGGTAAACCCCTGAGATAAAGAGATAAAGAGACAGTATGAATTAGTGCTGTAATGTATTGCCACTGGATAAAACATGTTCTGTGCTTGTATTGGATTTTTAGCAAGCCAGCAGTAAGAAATAAGCAATCAGTGGAGGTGGATGTAAATATTCCACTTCTGGCTTTTAGGGTTTCATTTACAAATTAAATGTAAAAAGTAGCTTTAATAATAACTGCTACCTTTAATCCAGAAGACAGTGATGATGGTGATGATGAGATGAGATGGCTTCATGTTGAGAATGGAGAAAAACCTGAGTCTTCATGGTGCTTTGTGGATCAGGAGGAGGGACAGGAAGTGATGTAGTTTTCAGAGCATATGCTGGCACTGAGACATTTTCCTTCATTAACTCTTAACAGGTGGTGATGAAGTTCTAGCTGTGAATCAGTGAAACTTGTTTTTATTGAAACATATTTCCCTCACAGCATGACAGCAAATACTTCATTGTTTGATTTTGTGGCTTGAGGTGGTGGCTGACATTGTTTAAAGCTTTGTCTGTGTGGAAAATTTAGATGATAATTGTAATTTAAGCTGTATTAACATCAGTGCTGTTAAGTATGAAGAATAAGACTTTATAGAGTTGGGAGAATAGTGATTACTTGCTACTTGATTAATAGTTGTTATTATTTTAATTGTTTAAAACTACATTAGGGGTTGACCGGTATCATCTTTATTAGTGATGAAGACTGATAATGTATCTTTTCAAATGATGTGCTTTTGTTTCTTTATGTTTTACGTTTACTTTTCAACATTTATTCTTTAGAGTTTATTGTCTGTGGCATGTGACCAGTCCAGTAGTGCTGTAGACGGGACATTGCTCGAGAAAACGTCAAAACAAACAAGCAAGCCCCCAGTACAGACAGCTGGACAAATGCTGATGATTGTGGGCATACATGTGAGAAAATGTGTTAAAGATTTGCTGTGGTACCTGGTTGTGCCACCAGGTGGTTCCTCTTACTGTTTGATAAAATAGAGTTACAGGTGTGCTTGCTGGCCATCCATAAGGGTTGCATAAAACGAGCGCACCTCCCTGCTGTTTACCTGCAGCAGTCGTGTTGTTGAACTCTGCACAGTAAAGTTGTGAGAAGGTTCAGCGAGCTACCAGAGACAAAGGCTAATGCTAAACAAGGATATTCAAATGATAACACAACACAGAGATACTGCACCATTGTATAGATCAACTATGGACATTATTTTGATATCAGACTGCTGTAAAGAAACAAATAACATTACAGGTTATTTTTTGTGGAGTGCAGCTTGTTCACTGTGGATTTTATCTGGCCAGTTGCTTAATTCTACTTTTTTGGGATATTTAATTTACAATTATATTTGGTGTGAACTTGATCCTCAAAATCCTGATGTAACCAAGTCAGTGATGGTTAAAAATGTGTTTATTGTTCAAAATTCGTATCCCGACTGTGTAAAGCATGAAAGAGAAGTGCAAAATGATAAACAGTAGTGATAAGCTGACAAATCAGTGAAACCACAAAACATCACATGATTGTTGAGGGGGCGACTTAGTGCTTAACCTACATTCAGAGGCAAGATAAGAGAGGCGAGCGAGGAGGAGGTTTTTGTTAAGAGCAGATGGGTGTTTGCTGTACTGTGCCTCTCTGACTGCACAAAAGTATGTCGCATTGTGTTGTTGTGCTGTCACATTGGTGATGGAAAGTGAGCCATTCATTGTATTTTGTCCGCTCAGATCTCCAGCTAATTTGAAATCTTTCCTGAATGGCTGTTCCACGCCGTCGTCGTGGAACTGTCCATATCCATATCCAATGAATTTCAGGGCCTCGTCTCCAGGTGACTTTTGGTACCATATCATCACTTTGTAGTCGGTTTGTTCATGTGTGCAGAAAAGCTTAACTTCTTCACCCTCCTTTTTTAAGACAGCAGAAGGAGACTGATTTACCTGAACGCCCAGAGAAAGACCTACGAAAACAGACAAAACTAAGCTTTACTTCAGCAGCGAAACAAAATAGAAACTTCTTGATCTTGAGAAGGGTTGACATTACCTGCAAGCTGACAGCAAATTAGAAAAAGAATCATTTTGTTCTTTTTCTCATGCAGATGTAAGTGTGAGTTAAAAGGGAGTGTGTAATGATAATGATGAAGGTTTTGACTGTGCATGTAAAACCCCAGCAGGAAATGACGTAGACGTCACATGACAGAATCTGAGAGCAGCTGATTGGCTGGAAGTTGATAAAATAAGTTGAGTTTTTGAGTAGTTAATAGCAGATCTGCCTCAGTGTGTATACTGAGCTTCTCAGTAATACACTGCACTGTGTTCAGACTCTTTTACATCGACTATAAACAGAGAACCGTTCTTTGCTGTGTCTTTGATTAAATCTCCAGTGATATTAAAATGCTTTTTATATGATTCTTCATAGGTTATTCTGGCATAATCCACATATCCGATGAGTTTCAGAGCCGTTTCTCCAGGTGACTGCTGGTACCACAGCATCACTCTGTAGTCAGTTTTTTTCATGTGTACAGATCAGCTGGACTTCTTCACCCTCCTTTCTGATCACAGCAGGAGGAGACTGATTGACCTGAATTCCCAGAGAAAAACCTCCGTGAGCAAAATTGGACAGATTATTGGTTGAAGGCATGAAGTTAAAGACGGCATATTTCAGTTCACAGTGAAGCAGTTGTTACCTGCGAGGACATGGCACATGAGAAGTCTAATCATCATGCTAAAATTTGACATGACAACTAAATTAAATAGTCATTAAATGCTATATTTACTTTTTTCTGGGGTCTCTGCTGTTAGTGTTTTCTCTCTATTGAGTCTAATTTAAGGAGGAAGCTGAGGTGATGTAGACAGAGGAGGAGTGGCTTCACATAATTTATCTCTATATGCTCTTCGTTTCATCTTATTAGCTCACAGCCTGATATGCTCTTCTTTTTTAATATATGTATTTTTTTTTTATTTTCAGGTTTTTGTATGAGGCAAGAACTGAAATGGACTTCTGCAAAATATAATTAAGAATTTAAATAGGCACAGAAGCATTTAAGGACCATTAGAAAACAGTAAATAGAACCTAAAGGTTGGGGTGTGTCTTCCTGATGCTCATATTAATTTGTCAAACAGACAGGAAATTCACGTTAAACAGCATTATACTACCTTAAGTAAAACTTGTCCTGTTGCAGTCACATAGTAAAAGTAGATTTGTTTATCTTGAAGCTATCGTAAATAATACCAGCCAAATTATTTGTTGTAGGTAATTCAGGTCATAACTACTTGCTCGTAATAACTTTCCTGCAGTCTGCACTTAAAATCTGTAAAAGACTTTCAGCATTAGAGGCAGAGCGCTGAAGTACAAGATCTATAGTTTTATTGGAATCTTTACAAATAAACAAAACAGAAACAGTCACATTAGCCAATGTTGATTTGTGTGTTGTGAATCAGCAGGGGTAATGTTGAATGCGAAAATTTGATCTTCAGGAGAGTAAATGATGAAAAGCATTTCAGAAACCCAAAACAAAGACAAATTCTCCATATATTGATGCAAAAATGTCTCAAATTGGTGCCTAAAAATTCACCAGAATGCAGGAAATGACGTGTTTAATGCTCAGAATCTTTTGCCATGGATTATATCAAACCCTGATACAACCACAAGAGCAGGTGTCTGAGAGCGGTTTATTCTGTCGTATTCACACCACTGATGATTAAGATGCAGTTTTTGTAAAGTTTAGAGAGGATTTTTGTTATCGTGCTTGACTTGCTGCACAGTAGTAAACGGCGCTGTGTTTGTGTTCTGCGAGTTCAACTGTAAGAGAGCCGTTCTTTGCTGTATTGCCACCCAAATCTCCAGAGATAGTGAAGTCCTTGCTGTATGGCTCTTCCATTTGAACATTTTTATAGTTCAAATACCCAATGAGTTTCATGGCTGTGTCTCCAGGTGACCGCTGGTACCAGAGCATTGTCCTGTAGTCAGTTTTGTTATGGCTGCAGAAAACCTCCACTTTGTCTCCAGGTTTGGTGATGATTTCAGAAGAAGACTGACGCACCTCAAGCCCCAGACTAACACCTGGACAATAAACAAAAACAGACAAATTTAACCGCACAGAAGGAAAATAATGTTTGCACGTACATTTTAGCAAATTCAGTTTGATAGAGTTTTTACCTGCCAGATAAACGAAGAGGAGAAAACAGATCATTTTTGCTTCCTCAAACCTTACATGACATGTCAGACTTGTTCCATCAGCTCACAATGACTGTGATCTTTGTAGTATCGGGGATTCCTCTATTGAGCTGTTTTTCAAGAGGAAAAGGAAGTGATGAGGAAACACAATCACATGGAGTTAGCCGACAAAGATGAAGGCTTCAAAGGAAATTCAGGTGGATGGGAGGGGTCTGTTCAAGGTCTACATTAAAAACATAAATACTGATAAGGTTTTGTAGTTTTTGCATAAATGAGGATGAAACCTGTCTTGATTGGTCAGTAGTAAACTGCACTCTGCTCAACTCCTTTTATTAGGACTATAGAAGAGCCAGTCTTTGCATTACTTCCATCTAAATTAGTAATACTGAAATATCTTTATATGGTGCTACCATTGAATTGTCACCAGGTCAGTGTTATTTGTCTGAAGCAGTCGGCTGCACTTTCAGGACCACAGCTGTCGGATCGTTGTTCATCGCCCTATAGCTGTCAAGGTTTATGCTACGTATTTTCATCCAAATAGTACTTTCCATCTAAGAAGTTATGGTTTAAAGGTGTATTTCACCCAAACAGGACTTTTTAATTAACAAGTTATGGATTTAAAGGTGTATTTCTCCCAAACAGTATTTTTTCTAACTCACAAATAATGATTTTAAAGGCCTATTTCAACCAAATAGTACTTTCTAACTATTGAACCTATGGGTTAAAAGGCATATGTTGTCCCAGAAAAGCTCTTTCAAGGAACGTGTGAAAGTTTTAAAGGCTTTTTTTTTTATTACCCAAGTAGTACTTTCTAACTTACAAGGTATAGGTTTAAAGGTGCATTTTATACAAGCAGTACTTTTTCTAACAGGTTAGAGTTTTAAAGGTGTATTTCACCCAAAAAGTACCTTTTCAAACAAACAAGTTATTAGTTTACAGGCTTATTTTACTCAAGTAGTACTTTTTAACTAGCAAGTTATGGTTTTAAAGAGTTATTTCACCCAAATAATTGTTTCTAATAAAGATGTTATAGTTTTAAAAGCTTATTCAGTCAGTGTGGGTGGGCTACAAAATCTAGCTCGCCTTTGGAGTAAACAAGTGTTTTTCAGCTCAATAAAGAGTTAGTGAGAATTGATGTCCAGCAAATGCAGTCTTACAGCTCAATCCGGTAAACATAGGTCCAGTGCAGGCGCACCGCATATTGAACTGAATGTAGTTTTATGATGGCGGCAGAAAATCTGCACTTTGTGGTGTGATTAGAAATCTTGAATTATTAAAGAAATTGCTGATGAGCCAAGATGGTAAGAATAGCATTGGCTTGTTTGTTTCCTGTCTGACTGAACAGATTCTTTTTCAGTATTCTCCTGTTAAATCTACACCAGCCACATCATATTTCATAGTGCTGCATGTGAAGCCAAAGTATTTCTTGAGCCTTAGTGCCACCTATAGGATAAATATATAAAACCCAAGATCTGTTTTTTGATGCAACCACTTTATTGGCAATCAGTTTTTGTTCAGCTGCTCATACTTCTCACATCACAGTGTTTGCTGACGGCACAAAAATAGACTCTGCTGTCTTCAGGCTGCAAGTCTCTCACAGTTAAAGCCCCACTCTTGATTTTTTTCTTTGCTGGCTGTATATTTAGTTTGAGAGATTCCACCATAGTCCGGCTGCCCACCATAAGCTGGTAGACGATGAGGGTCATGGTCTCCCCTGGACGCTGCCTGTACCAGTACATCTGGGTATGAGTTATGCCTTTGTTGTGGCTGCAGTCCATTTCTGCAGATTTGGATGCAAAGCTCCAGCTGATTTCAGGGGACTGGGTCACATCCTGGCAATAGACTGTGAAGCAAAAAAATCTAACATTTAAACAGGATTTCATTCATTTGTTGAAAAAAGAAAAGTTGCATGAAATTTAATTCATATCTAATTTACAAGATTTTACAGTTTTAAATGTTCAGTAATCCAGTAACTTATTTGGTTTTTTTTTTGACATAAACAGACATTTTGTTGACATTTTATATTTTAGGTATGTAGCATTGTGTAGACTAATAGCACCGAAATATACTGCACTGCTGTTTGGGCTGAGTGCTTTGACTGTTACTGTACAGGTCTGGCCTTTACTCGTGCTCCCTTTATTCTTCACATCCAGTCCAGGCTCTGGATTTACTACGGTTATGTACGCATATCCCAGAAACTGTAGTAGAATGATTTACATTCAAGTAGCCCAGGAGCTGCATCTGATTGTTCTTCAACTGCTTGTACCAGAAGATTCGGGTGTAGTCTTGAATATCGTGTGAACAGGTGATTTTGGCTGTTTCTGCAGGTCTGCTGCACTTTTCAGCTGGTTTCTGGTCGACTTTGTCACTCAGAGAAGAACCTGTTGAAAGTATTTTAAAAAATGAAAATGCATTATGTGAGAATGATTGCAAATAATACAAAAATAGAAATTAAGCTTGTTTATCTGAAACCAGCATAACACTGAAGGTTATACAGAAGATGATGATCATGATGTTGTATTTTCTGACTGATTTTAACATCAGTCTGTTTGATATTGTTTCCATAACAGTATGTGCTGGTGTGCTGATTGTCTCCACCTCCTCATCCTCTTTTAATCCTTCCATCAGTGATGCAAACACAACCTCTAAGGTGGGTTTGTGTCTTCTTTTTGAAACTGTATAACCAATCAGCTACCACCACACACCACTGGATCAGTGAAGATATGCTGCCCTCTTATGAAAGGAAGCGACACTGCAATCCTATTGACTGTTTGTTTACTATAAAAAATGTTAAAATCGGCTAATAGGAGATGAGTAGTTAAGATAATGAAAGATACATAAATAATAATAAATGAAAGATAATAATAAAAACAAGCTTATTTAATAAATCATTTTTAGAATAGCTTGAAAAATGTAATAAAACTAAATAAAATAAATAATAATGATGATTAATAAATCATAATAAATACTAAACCATTAAGTTATAGAACACCTCATAAAAGCCAGACTGAATATATGTTTTTTTTTAGCTTATGAAGATTTACAATGAAATAAAATGATAAAATAAATACACTGATTTTTGTAAAACTATAAAATGATCATATAATAATGTAAAATGAATAATAAAATAAATGTATAAATACCAGAACTGTAAAATTACACTCCACAAAGGTCAGACTGACAAGTTTTTTAGTTTACTTACATACAATAAAAATACAATTATGAAATAAATAAATTGATTATCATCAAATTGCAAAATTAATAATAAAATAAAATTTAACATGTGTATATATACCAAAACCATATAATTATGCGTAAAATAGGTATACAGTGTTTTTAGAATGAAATAAAATTTATTAAATGTTAATGATTATGATAAACAAATACAGTAAAATATGTATGAATGCCTGAACCATAAAATTATATACTACATAAAATAAATGTACAATGTTGTTTAAATAAAATAGAATTGCAGAAATAAGAATAGTTAAAAAAAAATGCAGTTTAATATGTATAAATACCAAAGCCATGAAATTATACAAGACTATAAAATAAATGTACAATGTTGTTAAAATTAATAGAATTAAATAAATAATAATAATGATGATGATTAAAAAAATACAATTTATTATGTATAAATACCAAAACCATAAAATTATAGAACACTGCATAAAATAGATGTGCAATATATTTAAAATAAGTAGAATTAAATAAATAATAATGGTAAAAAATGCAATAAATTATTTGTGAATACCAGAAAACGTCATAAAAGTCAAACTGAATGAAGAGGCTTTTAATTTACTTTGAGTAACCTCAAAACTGAAATTCGTATGTGAGAATTTTATTTATTATATTGATGGTGTTGAAATGAGACATCTGAGATTGCTTTTTATACTCCGATGTGGCATGTCAAAAGTTAATTTCTGTGTATTAGGATTATATTATCTGATCTTTGTGAGACCAACATTGGTTAGAATGGCTTTTTCCAGGTGCAAACTGACATGAAAATGGTGAAATAAGGAGGTTTTTGTACTGAGGATCAGTGATATGCAGCACTGTGCAGACTAGCAGCACAGAAGTAAATTGCACTGCTGCTCAGTTCGAGTTTTTCAGTAGTTAATGTACAGTTCCGGCCTGGATTTGCATCTCCATCTATCTTCACATCCAGTCCAGCCTCTGGATTTCCATTGGTATAGTCAATATATCCCAGGAGCTGTAGCTGTCTTTTTGACTGTTTGTACCAGAGGATTCGATAATAGTTAGGGATAGTATGTGAACAGTAGATTTTGGCTCTTTGTCCTGGTTTGTCGTAAATGTTAGCCGGAGTCTGACGGATTTGGTCACTGAAAGAAGAACCTGTTGAAGAGACATAAACAAAAAATAAGGTAAAATGTAAAAAGAGCAAGCATTGCTAGATTCAGTAATGTAATAAAACAACTAAACAATCTAGATAAAACTAAAATAGTGCCACTGTATAATACTGGCTGCCCACAAAATAAGAATAGAAATGGATAGTGATGACAACTGTATTAAAATACATGAAAATTTATATTAGTACCTGAAACCAGAATACTGCCAAAATAAAAGAAGAGGAATGGAATGATCATGGTGTCTTTTTTTGTTTGGTAATAACTATATTGTTGATATGAAAGGTTTTCTCAGAGCATCAGCAGTTGTACCTCCTTTTCTTGATTAAAACCTCCCATCAGGAAACCATCACGAGGTGGGAGGAGTCTTGCTTTATCCTCAGCTTATTAATATGATAATCAAATCAGAGTAAAGTTCTGCTGCCACCTAATGAAAGGAGGTAATAAATCTGCATAACGGGGGAAACATGGTGGCTCTGAGGTTTTTGTATTGAGGATCAGTGATATGTAGCACTGTGGTAACTAGCAGCACAGAAGTAAACTGCACTGCTGCTCACACTGAGACTGTTGATTGTTAATGTGCAGTTCTCGTTTTGATTTGCACCCCCGTCCATCTTCACGTCTGCTCCAGGTTCTAGATATTGACTGTTCACAACAAAGTATCCCAACAGCTTCATCTGATCGTTCTTTGGCTGCTTGTACCAGGAGATTTGATCGTAGCTTTGAATGCTGTGTGAACAGCTGATTTGAGCTTTTTCTGCAGGTCTGTAGTAGATTTCAGCTGGTGTCTGGTGGACTTTGCCACTCACAGAAGAACCTGCTGGAAAAGTTTCAGTGAAAAGTATCTTCAAACATTGGGAAAAATGGAGGCACAGCAGACGATGCTGATGTTGATAAAATGTGAAAATTTTCTACTTTCTGATTATGTAAAAGTACTTTTCTTGAATCTCTGGTTACACAAGGACACATTTTCAATATTTATAATTCAAAAATTCATAATTCTAAGCAAATTGCAACTTGATTAGCTACAGTACTCTCAATGTTGGTAAAGTAACAGTAAATACATTATTTGTAAAGACAATTTAGATTTTGTTACCTGAAACCAGTACAGCATGAAGGGTTATACCGAATAAGATGATCATGATGTTGTGTTGTTGGACTGGATTTAGAATCAGTCTATTTGATTTTGTTTCCTTAACAGTATGTGCTGGTATGCTGAATATTTCAACGTCCTTATTTAAGGAAAACCCCCATCAATGATACAAACACAACCTTTGAAGTTGGGTTTGTGTCTTAGTGCTTCCTTCCTTTCAAAACTCTATAACCAATCAGCTACCACCACACACCACTGCATCAGTGAAGATATACTGCCCTCTTATGCAAGGAAGCAAAACAACAAATACCAATTTTTATCCCACAAAATAGTCTATTTGTAACAAACTGTGTTTACTTTAAGTAATGCAATATATATTTAGAGAATTTGTCTTAGTTTTCTTTTGGATTATTAGATGAATAATGCCTTTTTTTGTCAGCATGTTGCTGACTTAATTAAAGGCATTCTGTGGTAAAAATGTAGTTTTTACATTGTTAAAAAGTCCAAATGGTGTTTTTTTTTATACGCATTGTGAGCAAAAGTAGCACCATTGCTGAGCATTTCCACCTTGACCTTGCAGTGTACCAATGATAGTCTCCAAAATTGGTTCAGACTTCCAGTTTTATATGTATGAAATCTAAAGAACCAATCCTGTCAACTTGTAGGGTTGGACTTTCAGTATTATTATACTTCTTCAGAATTGGTTTCTGGTTTGACGATGTATGATAGAATCACTCCACTTGTTATGTGGAGTACTTTTATAGTGTTTGAGCAGAGTCATAGGGGAGTGATTGTTTTGCAATTATTTCAGTCATTGACAACAAAGTGATGAATCATTTTAGCATAATTTGGCAGTAAAATAAAGTTGAAGCTTTGTGATTTGAATTTGAAGGATGTGACAATCCTGCCTATAATACTCATTTAGAGTAGCATGAAGATTAATAACGATTTACAGTCATCAGATTCAAGAAGATGAAAATGTTATGCTTCATGAAGGGAACCTTCCATTTATCGGAAAAGCAAAACAATGTTGATTAGAATGAATCAACACTGCTGCAGGAGGCTGTGAGATGTTATACAGAGATTAAAAACAAACTGCTGAGGAGGTTTTCGTACTGAGGATCAGTGATATGTAGCACTGTGGTAACTAGCAGCACAGAAGTAAACTGCACTGCTGTCCAGACTGAGGGCTTCAGCTATTAATGTGCAGGTCTTCTCTTTTTCTGCATTCCCCTCCATTTTCACATCCACTCCAGCCTCCGGATAAGCATTGTTGTAATAAACATATCCCAGGAATTGTAGCTGCCTGTTTTCTAATTGCTTATACCAGAGGATTGAGTTGTAATTCAGAATGCTGTGAGAACAGTGAATTTTTGCCGTTTCTCCTTTTTTTTTGTAAATGTTAGCTGAAGTCTGGTAAACTTGGTCACTGGTAGAGGATCCTGTAGAACAGAAACCAACACAGATTATATGACGTCTAATTCACATACAGCATGTGTGTATCACTGGATGAGCCCAATCAGAATAGAACTGTGTTAAATTTAAAATAAAAATGTGACCGTGGATTAAAATGTCTTCCTTACTTGAAAGCAGCGCAGTGTACAAAGCAATGGTTAGCAATACGATGTTCATGGTATTTAGTTTGATAAGAATTTTCCTGCTACTGTGAAAGATGTTCTCAGTCTATCAGCAGCTGTACTGATTCTTTCCATCCTCTCCTTTGAGTAAGTCCCTCCTATCTGCGAAATGATCATGTTCTCTATAGGTGGGCGGTGTCATTTATGCCACTGGTACAATATAAAGCTCTACTCAGACATTTACTGCCGCCTTACCAAAGAAAGTAATACAGGTGCAAGAGGTTGAGAGCTGTGGGAGATTAAAAGCATTGGTGAGGAGGTTTTTGGATTCAGGATCATTGATAATGTAACACTGTGGTAGTGAACAGCACAGAAATAAACTGCACTGCTGCTCAGGCTCAGTTCCATTCTGGTCTTTATTTGCTCTCCCTTCTATTGTTACGTTGAGTCCAGTCTCTGGAAATGTATCCCAGGAGCTGCATCTGATTGTTCTTCATTGTTTGTACTAGAGGATACTATCCATGCCCACGAGACTGTGTGAGCACCTGATTTCGGCTGTTTCTCGAGGTTTTTTGTAAGTGTTGACTGCGATCTGGTATATTTGATCACTTAAAGAGAAACCTGTGGAAAAGACACAACATAAACAACACTCGATATTCAGTATAATCACAATAAGGCGAGTTTGAAAAGAACTAGGAAGAAAAATGTTCTTTTTCCATTACATTCAAAAAACACTGCTTTCTTTTAATCTCTGATTGCAAGAGACTTTTCATCATATTACCTGAAGCCAGCATGATGTTCAAGATTATGCAGCAGACAGTGAGTGTTGTCATTTTGTTGCTTTCTGACCAAATTTCAAGTCAGGCTTGTTTCTAGAACAGTTTTCATCACTGTGTGTTCAGAAAACCCAAGGTGGGTGATGGTATTGTGCCTCCTCCTCTTCTAAACACTGTTCGACCCACCCATTTGTTTTAGTCTGTATTAATACCTCGTGGTATTAAGAGAGATGTAATGCTAAATTAACTCTAAAATGTACAATAACAAAATGTAGATATTTGTTTGTTGTAATCTAAGCTTCTGTATGCTATGTCTTGGTAGCTGGTTGCAATGCAACGGACAAATTAACCCAGTGTTTTTAGATGAACGGCCATGTTGGTTGTTGAGCTGAACTGCTGTTTAAACTTTTGATCGTCTGTTTTAATGAAATGTAGTCAAACTGTCACTGTTTTTGACATTGTGTCAGTTAGTTTTGAGCTGGTTTCCAGGGAAGAGAATGTTCAGGAGAGGTTGATATTATGGGCGTTACGTTCTCGTCAGTGGGTTTCTACAGTAGAGAAACACTGCACCCTGAAGGATGAAACAAGAACGTAGCTCTCACAGTGAAGCAGCTGTCTGATCCGTCATTCTCATGTGGTTTATTTGTTGTTCACGTTCTTATCAGCAGGTGAATGATTGTTGCTGTCTGCATTAGAGAAGGTTTTTGTTTAAGACGGAGGGTTTGTGCAGCACTGTGCTCTACTGGCAGCACAGAAATATACTGCGTTGTCCACAGACTGCCTCAGCATTAGAATACGAAAAGACGACAGACTGCTCCCGCTACCAGTCACATCATAAATGCCTCTGAATTCATCTTCAACTACTGGAGAAGAGAATCGTGCATAACCAAGTAGAACCATGTCAGTTTTTCCTGGAGACTGTTTGTACCACTGGATCATATTAAAGTCACTGTTTGAATGGTTGCATTTTATCTGTATTTCTCCTCCGGGAGTTTTAATCAGGGCAGTGGGATACTGATCAACTCTGTTTTTTGAGATTTGTGCTGAAAAACAAAAAGAAATAAACAGCTTTAGAGGTGAGAATAAATTTGACAGAACAGGTTTAGAACAATTGTTGTAGATGAAATAATGTAATATTACCTGTTGAACAGAACGACAGAGCTGCTAAGTGTATGAAGAGTGTGATCATGATGTGAAGTCAAATGAAAACAAAAATATAATGATGACTTCAACCTGAACTGAGCTGTCTGGATGTGAAGGAGGAGGAGAGGTCGACATTATGGGCGTCACATTGTCATCAGTGGGTTTCTACAGTATCCTGCTGGGAGGTTTATCACAGGAAGAGACGGTTTTAATGCTGATATCATTGCTGATTTCCTGCCTGAGTTGCAGGTGTGGATTCCTTCAGTGTGGATTTAGGTGGTGGATTTTCAGAGGGAGTTTTTGTAGAGGAGGGAAGGTAACTGAGTCACTGTGCCTACTAGCTGCACAGTAATAAACACCGCTGTCTTGTGTCTTTAGTTTCAGCACTTGAAGCTCAGATTTTGATGATCCATCTCCACTCATAGTGAAATACTTTTGGAATTCACCCTCATAGGTTGGGCTTTTTAATAACATATATCCAATAAGTTTGAGGGCAGAATCACTCTTCAGCTTCTGGTACCATAACATCATATTGTATGTGCTAACTGAGTGGTTGCAGCTGATTTTCACAGGAGTTTCAGGACTTCCTAATATTGATGGTGGATCCTGATCGACTTTGATGCTCAGTGAATGACCTGTGAAAGAAAAAAATCCTTAAGATGACAGAAGTGGTTTTAAAGCTGCGAATAATCAGTTCAAATTGAAACCTACAGAAACAACAGAAAAGCAGAAGATTGATGCTGTTGAAATTCCTCATGATGACGTCTTGATCTTCCTCTTTGTTTCTGCATCGACTGACTGGTTGAACTCATGATATGGGCTCAACCTAAAGGGGAGGAGACAGAAAGTCAGAAAATTTGAGCAGGTTTCAGTTTGCTCTTGAAATGTCTTTTTAATTAAACTGTATATTTACGTAGCTTTTGTTCTGCTTCTGTTTTGATATTTATTGGAAATTTCTCTTTCTAGTTTGAATAAATAGATGTGAACAAAAGTAAAATAAAATATTACTGAAATCCAAATGCGTTGTCCAATTACAGGAGCTGCTATTTTACTTATTTTACTTTTTTAATGTGTCGCAACATACTGTTATAAATGAAGCATTGCTGTCCTACAGAGATGCTCCTGCCTACAAATTATATTCTTCACAAAATGAGGGAAACTGCTTGTTTGCCAAAAATCACATCGATTTCGCAAATATTAGTGGGAAAACATGAAAAAAAGATCATTCCCACGACATCAGTACTAGAGCTGTAATGATTAATGTATGAGGTTTATGAAAATGACAGACTTTAATTGTGTCTTTGGTTCAATTTTTAGTTTATTTCCTGCTTTATTTCAAAACAGTTCATGTCCTTGTATGTCTTTAGTTTTAATTCTATCCTTTATATGTTTTCCCTCCTCTTTTGACTGCCTTGACTAGCTTTATTCATGTGTAGTTTGTCCAATTAGTATTTTGTGTATAAATAGTTTTGTATTTCCCTTTTTCTTTGCCAGTTTCTTTGTTACCTTATGTTTATCTGTCTTAATTCTTCCTCATGATCCTTAGCCTGTTCTTGTTTGTACATTTAGTTCTTTAAATCTCATCTCAGTCTCATCTATATCTGGTTTGCTTTTTGCATCCTTTTGAGTTTTTGTTTTTTGGGACTTATTTCGTTGATAATCTCTTAGACAGATTCTCCAGTCGCCTATTGTTTGCTCCTTAGCCCTTCAGCAAGTTTTGTGAATGTTCTTAATTTATTACCACACCCTGCCTGTCATGTTAGAAGCTTATTTAATTTGGTCAGCTTTAGGAAGATGTCATGGTTTCGGGTTAAAATACGAACCTTTCACTACATATTTGGAGCTGCTTCTTCATTTTCTGGGTTAGCAGGGTGAAGAGTCCCACCATCATTTGTTGTAGAATACAGTACGACTTCTGTTAGAATCAGCCTGAATTAAACACATGGTGAATGAAAATAAGAGGTTGAGTTCTATGTTACATTGTAATTAGTTGTCTTTTTACTTTGTCACTTCAGAGAAACAATATCTGTTGCCACACCAGTAAAACAGTATCATTGTGGAGCCACGTTTCCCCCAAAACCTCGACTGACTCCACAGGTCTACAGCTCCCCCTACAGGTCAGTAAACACTGATCCCTTCAGTTCACTTGTCAGTATTTGTACAGCTGTCTGAGTCACCTGTATCACTGTGTTGACTCACAGAACAGAAATAAAGTCCGCTGTCTTCAGGCTGCAGCTTCTCCACCGTCAGAGATCCAGTCAGAGCATCTTTCTTAGTGGCTGGAAATTTGTCCTTAGTGAATCCACTTTCATATTGATGTGGAGGGGTTGAAGTTGTGACAACAATTTGCTTCATCGTTTTCCCTGGCAGCTGTTGGTACCAATACATCTGGTAATAAGCACTACCCTTAGTGTGACTGCAGTTGATTGTGGCAGATTGACCCTTGAAACTCCACAAAAATGGAGTCTGAGTTACATCACTTCCATCAGTTAGACCTGTGGGGTTTAAAATCACATCATGATACAGAACCTCCAACAACATGAAGTTAATAGAATGAATTTAAATTCCTCCTATTAGTCGTCAGTGTCATTGGTACAGTACCTCCAATGCAGATGAGAGCTGCAGAGAGTTTGATGAGAGCTGCTGTGATCATGGTTGTGTTGTGATTAAAATGAACTTAAAATCACGGTGAGTCTTCATGATGGGAGGTCTGACGTTATAACAGGGAGGAGGAGTCACATATGGGAGAGTCTGTGGTGAGCTGTTTAACATTTAAAAACTAATTGTTACTGTTGTTTTTATATCCTTTTTAACTGTGATTATTTTGGGAACAGTTTTCTGTTATTTTACAGATTTTAGTAAACCCACAGAAAAAATTTAATTTACATGATACACCTTAAAGAAACCGGCCACAAATGGAAAAAAAAAAAGATAATCATGTTTTAGCAGTAATGTAACAGACAATCTATTTTTTGTTACACTGCAAATATTAACTAGCAATGTAACAGAAAAAAATTTCATTTTTAATTGATTGTAAAAAAAACTAAACAAAACCCCAGTAAAATACAGGATTATAAATAATGTAAACATCAAAAGTCTTTTTTCCCCCCATTTTTTTCTCAGTATTTGGCTGGACAGTTACAGCCGTTTATTTAAATCAGCCACAAAAAGATTGACATATATTTACCATTATTTGAAATAGACAAAATATTAAAGCTTGAAAGACTGTTAATTTTTGCTTGTTAATTGGCAGATTTTATTTAGTTAAATTACAGACGATGACTACTAAGATCATAAAAACAATACTTTGACTGTAAAAAATCAGCAACCAAAAGTATTCCAATTGTACGTAGAGTCTACTTCACTAGAGTAGTTGTCTTAAAATGGTTGAGCATAAAGTAACACTGTTTCACTTCATTCAGATCAGCTAAAATATTATTTTACAGATATTTGCTGTTATTTTTACAAATTTTGAACATTACAGCATTACACCATTTTCAGTGTATTTTTTTCTGGCACCCTTAAACTGTTTTTGCAGCTTTTTCATGTGGTATAGTTAAACTGTGACTAGTCAGAGTTTTTATGGCAGATATCATTTTATTCTGACTAGCCAAAACAGCGACTGAAGATATCAGTATTTCAGCTTTGCAGCGCAATAATAGCTGCAGACATCTCAAATGTGATTGTGGGATCTTTTTCAGATGGTTGCAGGAGTTTATGGAGTCTCATATGATTTTGAAAGTTGCACCAGTTGATTTGTCTTTGAAGCTCTTCAATTCATCTTTTACTTGCTTTTAATTCTGGAGATACTGAACTCTTAAAATGGCTTCACAGAGAAAAATTCCAAGATGTGAACAAAACAAACTCTAAATTGTCTAAATTCTGCCAAAAATGTTTAGCAGAACTTAGTTTTGGGTCCCACATAAATAAATAACTAAAATCTGAACAAAATCTGAAATGGATCTGAGATTTTTCTGAACACAAATCTGAGAAATCAAAGTTCTGAAGTTTCCACATCTGTCTGGCTGCTGTGTTGCAGGTTTCTCCACTAGGGGGCGCTCTCCCCCATCACTGGCCAGCTGAAGTCTGCAGAGTCTGATGTTTTCACAGGATCAGCCTCCACTGAGAGCAGCTAAGGTGAGTTTTCATCACATCATTTTGCACAACATGTTGAGTATGAGGACAGTGGGTTCAAGTCAGCATGTAAACGTGAAGATAAAGACATCTCTTCTGGTGGTTACAGGGTTTTAAAGTTGTCAAATCTGTCTTTTTAAAAAAATCCATCCAGCAGTTTGACTTTTTACTTCTACTTGTTGCTAATTTTGTCTATTTTCATCATAAGTCATTTTTATGTAATTATATGATAGCAAAACATTCTAAATAAGCCCTTATTTGCTCTGATTCTTGTATATAAATCCTACACAGGACTTGATATTCAGTTTGAACCACAAGGGGTCGTTCAACGTAACAAAACTCTCATTCAGATGCTCAAAACTCAACATGTGGGTGGTTCTAGGTGCTAAAGTATGTTAACCCACTGCTGAAAAATATTCACTATAATCATATCTGGTGTTTCTTACTGCATTTGCAGTTCAATCAGCTCTAACAAACATCATCTGCTCATATGAAGTTTAATATTATTTTACTAAAAAAACCTTCCAGTCTGGTTTTCTTCTTCACTGACATTTTATTGGTTTTTGTTTACTCTTAATATTTCACTATTTTATATTTATTTTCTTTTACAAATTGATTTTTTCTTGCTCTCTTTATATTTATTATATTTTGCTTTAAAAATGTTTTTGAAAGGTTTTATTCTTATTTTTTTGTAATTTTTTGTTTTAGTATTTTATATTTATTTTCATTTACAAGCTGATTTTACAGGGTTCTATCCTGTTTTTTGTTGTTTTTTCTACTTTAAATATATTCTATTTTGTGTTACAAATATACATTTTTATCATATTTTCCTTGTTTTTTTGTATTTTATATTTATTTTATTTAGCTCTAGAAATTGATTTTATAGGTTTTTATCCTGTTCTCTTATTTTTTTGTTAGTATTTTATATTTATTTACCGTTACACATTGATTTAATAGGGTTTATGCTCTGTTCTTTGTTTCTTTTTTGTAGTTTAAATTCATTTTATTTTGTTTATAAATTCATCTTTGGAAATGTTTATCCTGTATTTTATTCATAATTTAGTTTTATAAGATTTTCTGTCTTGTTTTTTGGGGTATTTTATATTAGTTTCATTTTATTTTCAAATTACATTTATTTTTTCTAGGTTTTTTATCCTGTTCTGTTCTGCATTATTCAATATTTTGCATTTATTTAACTGTGTTTTAAAATTTATTATTATTATTATTATTATTATTATTATTATTATTATTATTATTATTATTATTATTATTATTATTATTATTATTATTATTATTGTTGTTGTTGTTATTTTTTTTTGTCCTGTTGTCTGTTTTGCTTTTTTGCACATATTTTTGTTGTTTCCTGTCTTACAACATGTAAAGCACTTTAGCTCTGCTCTGGCAATTTTAATATGTCTGATAATAATAAAGCTGATTTGATTTGGTGTTTTAATTTACAATTATAATGTACTTCTATGGTTACCTTAAATATCACCATGTTTTCTATTTTGAGTTATCAGCCTTCCTCAGAAACCAGTATTAGGAGGTTGCTGTGTTGGTAACAGTTATTAATAATCTGCATTGCAGGTGTGCAGCGCAGCTCATTTGTTGCAGATAAGAAGTTATGTATAGTTTGTTGATGTTTAACCTCACACAACTTTTACACTATTAAAGCGTCAACTTTTATTTCTTTAGAAGCTTTCAAACGGCCAATATAAGAGAAAAAGTTATCTGTCCCTTGCAGTAATGTCCAAATGTTTCTTTTCATGTTTTAGTTTTAATGTTAGTAAGTATTTATTTCCAAAAACATAAATGTTATAAAGATGGTTTAATATTCAAGCACAGGATTGTACCTGAAAATACGCCTCTTCAGCGTGCAGTTTGTTTTGAAGCAGTTTTGTTGTTTTGCCCATCTTTTGTTTGATTTACCACTCTTATACCAAACACCATTACGAAAATGTCAAATTTTTAAGGGAGTTTCTAACATCTGTGTGCATGTTTTTCACTTGGTTTGAACCTTGAACTGTGATCTATTAAAAATCTATTTCTCTTTTTTGCCAATCTTTTACATCACTTCAGTATGATCTTTTACTGTGAGCCCATGAGGAAATAATATTTAAATTCACTGATGTTTTTGTTTCTTTTTTTTTTGACTGAAAAATAAAAATGTACAAGGTCACCTGCTAAAGATGAGGGTTTGCTGGGGCAGATGTAAATATCCTCCTCACAGATGTGAGATGCAGCACATTTCCGTTGCTGCCTCACAGATGTTGACCTGACTTAGTCGGCACAAAAACAGGGTCAGTGGGGTTTAGATAAATACGTATAAGATACTGAAGAACACTTGAGACCAAAGAATTTAGTGAAGGGCTAAGATTTGGTTCAAATATAAAAATAATAATTTGCTCAGTAATTTAAAAAAAACAGGCTCAAACTGTAAACGCCTGCATCAAAAATGTTTACTTTTATAAATGGTCAGTCATTTTTCTACATCTTTTCTTTGTACAATGATGCTATTTTTGCTATATTTAAATTGTTAAAAAATGAAAAAAGTTACTTTTTTTTGTATCTGTAAAATTTTACTGTTTAGCTGTATTTATTTGTATTTAAATAAAACATCTTAGTTAATTGCTGTTATTGAATGTTATAATATGCCAGATTTTATAAACATAGTCTTTCTTGCACAATTGTTGCCAAATTTTTATCGATTTTACAGCATCTTTGTGTGTTGTTAGATGTGTAGTTATTTACATGAAGATGACAATAAAACTTATTTAATATGTTTTATTGTAGATAGCTGCCTTTATACTCTTCAACTGTTTGCAACATAGAAACATTCAAATGCAAATTTCAACAGCTGCTGTTTGTCACATGTCACACACATGTTTATTTAGTGGCTTCGGTTGACACACAGGCTGTATTTTTTTTCCAGCTGTTTGCTCAGAGATGTTCAGAGTTGGTGCAGAGCTGCAGGTGCAGCCGGTGAGCCAGAGGTTGTGGTGAAGTGGAAGGTTTCACCTCCGTCGTTTCTCAGCACAGACAGCGAGCTGCAGGCTGCTCTGAAACCACATCCTCTGTTCTGCTGTTTGTCACCAGCAACAGCTTTGACCTCCTTCTGCCCACAGATGAGAGCTGACTTCCTGTCAGATGAGGCAAACTCACACTCTGACATTTAGTTTCCTACTGACGGTGTTTTATGCATAAAGGGAATGAACGGTAATAAGCTTCTCTTGTTTGTGCAAAGTGGAAAAACTAGATACAACTTAAAGCATCAGCTTCACAGTTATCCATTTGGTTAATTTAATAGTAGCTATCAGAAAACTTGAGTCACCTCGATCTTCTAAACAGAGATATTTCAG
Organism: Amphiprion ocellaris; assembly: GCF_022539595.1. Lineage (NCBI taxonomy): Eukaryota > Metazoa > Chordata > Actinopteri > Pomacentridae > Amphiprion > Amphiprion ocellaris. The sequence goes on along the minus strand of NC_072785.1, from coordinate 26,081,656 downwards.
GAATATGTGGGAGAAAAATAACCGACTTCTCAGAAAACATGCAGATAAGCAAGCAGCTAAAAATACCTCAGAACTATCTGTGGAAAATGTGATGTTGGGTGCAGATATGAGAGCAGAGAGGGGGAGAAAGACGAGGAAATAGTCAGAATGAAAGGTCTTTTTACTTAGGTTTATTGAGAGGAAAATGAAGCATTCAGTGGAAATAGTTTCACAAAACACACACAAAAAAATCAGTCCCACAGTAGCTTTACCATTGAATTTGCATAAGATTGTCTATATATTGTTAGCAGGATTTAATTGGCTCATTTATATATGAATACAAAAATGCGCTGCATCATTTTATTTACACAAAGACGATCGATCTCAGCTCTCATCTCAGCTCTCAGTGGTGTTTCCCGGCTGAACCCTGCAACACAGAGAAAAAAACTAATTGTCTTAATGCAATGAGATGTTTTTACTTTGTGTTAGTTCACATAATTAAACTACAGGTGCTGGATTTTTGCTAATAAGAAAATATAAGGTAAATTTGCAGTGTCACAGCAGTCAAAATGATAGTGCAAATGTGTAAAAACATCAGTCAAAAATTAAAATGGACAAAAAATATATCTGTGTACGACATAATATCTGATATGCTGATATTTTCCAACTGATATTCGCCGATTATTTATGCTTTATTTTTTAGTGGACTATAATATCTTGCTATGATTATGATGATGGTTTGCTAGCAGGTGCAGACATGAAATAACAACAAAATAAGGCACTTAAATGCCATATTTATTTTCATATAAGAGTTTCAAACCAAGATTTGTGATCTTCTTTGCCTGTCAGTGTTCATATTGGATCATTTAAAGCCTGATGATGATGATGCCGCCACCATGCACATGTGAGTAATATTGCAAACTTTTTAAAAGAAAAATTTCATGGCAAGGAGAGGTAATAAAAAGATGCGTGTAGGTAGGATGAATTGTGCAGTAACAACCAACCTGAAGCTTCCACACCAAAACCCCAACGAAGACTCCATAGAAGCAGCTCTTGACGATCACAACAACATAGGAGAGTTTGGCACTTTGTGTGAGCCTCAAGTATTTCTCTGCAGGAAGTTTATAGAGGAAATGTTTAGGGCACAGTTTTAACACCACATTCATAGTAATTTTAGAGCTTCAGTGTGGTGACTTTAAAGCATACAGAAGCACAAAATCATGTGTTTACCTCGTGTCATGCCTCCTTCTGTTTTATCTGAGAAAACGATAAACAGGATTAGACGAGTTCAGGTAGTAAGTTTTTTCAGATTTCTATGCTCCAAAATGAAATACCTTGAGTGCCGTTAATAGAAGCCTCCCGAAGGATCTTTTTCTCTCCATCAAAGAAACTGACAATGCAGGTGAAAGTGTTGCTGGCTGTGTTGTAGTCTTCAGCAGGGACTCTCAGTCTGCTGGTGATTCTGTAGAACTTGTCGACCCGCTTGGCAGCGCTGTCCGTCGCCACGCCATCCTTAGCCTCTTTCCCGTTGGTTTTCCACAAGACTTCAACATGGTCGGGGTAGAAACCGGAAGCCACACAGACCAGAGTCTTCTTCCTTTTCTTGTCCTTTTGGTTTCTACACTCGTTGGGCGAAGGTGGAAGTATTTTTACGTTTGTCGGTGGGGTGACTTCCAGGTCATTTTCTGCAAAGGCAAAGGAAAAAACAAAGTCAAAGCTGCATCAAAACATGAACAGTTTCACCTCTAATAGCAACAACAACAACATGCTCACTACATGTTTTGTTAAGGTTGTTGTCTTTGGATAGATGTGTGTTTTTAAAGAAGTTATTGCAATGATCTTACCAAGAACTGTTAGCTTGGTTCCTTCTCCAAAATAAGCAGGATAAGAGTCAGAGCACAGCGCTGACTGACATGGAAAAAACTTACTACGCTTCCACCAGCCAACTGATTTCTACTTTATCCTTTAGTTTTTTTACTTTTACCAACACAGATACAACACAGTCATGATTTACTTACATGCTGTTACTCACACACAAGACTTCATGGTTCATGAAAAGAAAAAATACTCATGGGACACTGTTGGATCTTGTTTTTTAACACTGACATCTATAGATTGTGCTTTTTTCTGACAAACTAACAAATTTTAAAACCACAAAATGTGCAGTTTAACAAATCACAACAAATTAATATTATATTTATATATTTAACAAATTAATATTTAATGTCCCTTTTAGTGCCTGAGGTGAAAAAAACCCACAAATACGGCCAGAGTTTTTGTTACTACTGCTATTAGTACATAAAGTTCAATATACTGTGTAAGTTTTAACTTTTCTCTCCTTCATTTCATAACTAAAGCAGATTTTAAGTAATGTTTTGTAAATGAAACAATGTTGGATCTTGTAAACAGTGAATCTTTTCAGCACTGACAGCTGCAGACTGTGCTCTTTTTTCACACAAACTAACAAGTTTTACACCCAAAAACTCACAATCTTACAAATTGAATCACAAATTAATATCTTGGTAATATTAAACTGTTAATTCAAGGTCTTTTTTAGAGTCTACAGTGGGAAAAAAAAGCACAAATACTGCCAGAATTTTTGTTACTACTACTATTAGTACATATAAAATTCAATATCCTGTGTAAGTCTTAACTTTTGTCTCCTTTATTTCATGACTAAAGCAGGTTTTAAATAATGTTTTGCAATTGAAACAATGATGGATCGTGACAGCTGCAGATTTTGCTCTTTCCTTCGATTAACAAAGCAAGTTTTGCACACAAAAACACATATTTTAGCAAATTAAATCCCAAATTTATGTCTTAATCATATTAAACTGCTGATTTAAAGTCCATTTAGAGCCTTTTAGAATTTTTGTTTCTCTATTTATACTTATACAGTTCAATGTACTGATTTTACTTTTCTGTCTAATTAAGGTAAAAAATACTGTTTTGCAAATGAGACAATGCTGAATCGTGTGAAAAGTTTTAGTTTCACAGCTCATTTTCAATACATTTGTAGGTTGTTTGTGCATTTTTTGCAGGTAAACAACTTTTGCACACAAAGTACAATGTATGCACAAAAAGCACGTAGTTAAATCAGGTTTGGTGATTATTAAAGTGCTGATTGAAGATCTATTCTTAGAGTTTAAGGTTTAAGAAAACACAAATACTGATAGTTTTTTTTACTGCTACTAGTACAGATACAATTCACTTCACTTTCTACGTTCTTTTTCACTTCATGACTAATGCATGTAAAGAAAAATACTTTTTTGCAAATGAGACTTTTGATTAGTTTTAGTACAAAGGACTGATTTTAGAGCTTTAACTGAATTAATTAACTATCACAATGATTTATTAAGTATAACAAAGTCTGGTGTTTGAACCAAACACCATTTTTTTTCTACTGAATTAACAGATTTATCTTATTTTGTTCAACAGATTTGACGTTTTTCTCTGCAGTTTTGACATGAAACCTACACATCTATCACTGATTACAACATTAAAGCATATTCAATAAACAATTTTGTAAATTTACAGTAAATAAAGCTCCTCAAAACCTTTGATTTTTAGAATTCTCTTACCCAAAACTGTCAGTTTGGTGCCTTTGCCAAAGTAAGCAGGATCGTAGCCGTTCACATTGATACACAGCTGCAGAAAAACTGCTCAAGTTTTCATATCTGACACCTGTAGACTGTCTTTGTGCTGATTTTTAGATAAACTGAACAACTTTTGCACACAACTACACACAAAACACACATTTAGGGCCTAATATTTAAAACAAAACACATATTGCTACCATTTTTTCTTACTTTTACCAGCTCATATAAAATTGAAATTACTAGGGAACTTTTACTTCGTTGTCCCAGCTACTTCATTGCAGAACTTTTTGATGAAATTATTGATCTTACCAAGAACTGTGAGCTTGGTTCCTTCTCCAAAATAAGCAGGATAATTGCCGTTACACACTGATACCTCACAGGCACAAAAACTGACAGAACGTTGAGCCTCTTACAGTCACTAGATCACATTTTAAATAAGTTTTTCCTTCATTTTTTGATGTAAAGAAAGAAAATTCAACATTTTAGCATCTGTTGGCAAAATAAGACAAATTAATGTTATTTCACAGGTTAAAACTAAAAATGTCTGAACTTAATATAGACATTTTAGCCACAAAACAGAGCGATTTAGTTGAAGTCTATCATGAAATTAACAATTTTGAGTTTAAGATTTGCAGCAACAGATGGTGTCTCTGGGAAATGGCTAAACTAAGACATGAAAATAGGAGATTTTTACAACTTAATATCGAATCTCAGATTTAAATTCCAAAAAAGTGAGCATGGATGTTTAGAATTTTTGCATTTTCTTACCCAAAACTGTCAGTTTGGTTCCTTTGCCAAAGTAAGCAGGGTTGTACTCGTTCACACTGATACACAGCTGCAGAAAAACAGCTCTAGTCTGACAGTTGTAAACTGTTTTTGTGCAGTTTTTTTTGTTTTTTTAATACATAAAATAAACAACTTTTGCACAAAACTGCACAAATTTAGACTAATAAAAAAACCTAGTTTTACCACTGCAGATACAGCTGAATTTACTTGTAAAGTTTTACTGTTTTGTATTGGCTCTTGTGAAAACTTTTAATGCAAATACCAAATTCCACATCTCTAACATAATGAATTAATTCTCCCAACAGTTTTTTTTTTTTTAGGTGAAACAAAGTCTTGTTCCTGCACCAAATATTGCCAATCTTATACAGAGTTTAGATTTTCATGTCTACACAGTAAAACAGACTCAGACCACAGACTTATAACAATGTTTTTTTTCAGATTTAGGGTAAATTACGTTAATAAAAAACATGATTTTAAAAAACTTTCTTACCCAGAACTGTCACTTTGGTGCCTTTGCCAAAGTAAGCAGGATTGTAGTTGTCCACATTGATACAAGGCTGCAGAAAAACTGCTCTAATTTTCAGTTCTGACAGCTGTAGACTGTTTTTGTGCCGTTTTAGATAAACTGAACAACTTTTGCACACAGATACACAAATTTAGAACCTAAGAGTAATGAAAAGAACACATACTTTTACCACTGCAGATGTAGTACAATTTACTTTTGATGTTTTGTGTTGGTGAATACTTTCAGTGCAAAAGCCAAATTCCACGTCTCTAACATAATGAATTAATTGTCCCGATAGTTTTATTATTTTTTTTTTTTTAGGTGAAACAAAGTCTTGTTCCTGCACCAGATGTTACCAGTCTTATATAGATTTTAGATTTTCATGCCTACACAGTAAAAAAAAAAAAAAAAAAAAGACTTAAAAGAATGTTTTTTTTCAGATATAGGGTAAATTACGCTAATAAAAAACATGATTTTTCAAAACTTTCTTACCCAAAACTGTCATTTTGGTGCCTTTGCCAAAGTAAGCAGGATTGTTGTTGTTCACACTGATACAAGGCTGCAGAAAAACCTGCTCAAACCTTCAGTACTGACTTTTGTGCAACAACGTGCAGAAAACGACAAGCAAAACACACATTTTGAGCCTAAGATTTAAAAAATACACAACTATTGCAGGTAAATATTATATACGGTTTTGCAAATTGTGATTACTTTTAGTGCAAAGGCCACATTTCTCAGCTCTAACCCAAATCACAGGAGTTTTTAAAGTATAACAAAGTCTTGTTCCTGCACTAAATGTTGCACATCTTATGTAAATTTTAAGTTTTCTAACACAATTTTAACAGCATGGCTACACATTAATAAGATTTTAAAACATTTCCCTTACTGAACAATAACCATTCAGATTCAGAGTAAATGAAGTTCATCGGAAACATCAAACTTTGAGAGTTTTCTTACCCAAAACTGTCAGTTTGGTGCCTTTTCCAAAGTAAGCAGGATCATAGTTGGTCACACTGATACACGACTGCAGAAAAACTGCTCAAGTTCTCAGGTCTGACACCTGCAGACTGACTTTTGGTGGTTTTCAGATAAACTAAACAACTTTTGCACACAACTACACGCAAAACACACATTTGGAGCCTAATATTTAAAACAAAACACATCCTCCTGAAGTGTTTTTCACTTTTACCACTACATGTATAGTTCAATTTACTTGTAAACTTGAACTTTTTTGTCCCAGTTAGTTAATTACTTTTTAATAAAGTTATTGATCTTACCAAGAACTGTGAGCTTGGTTCCTTCTCCAAAATAAGCAGGATAAGCTCCAGAGCACAGTGATACCTCACAGGCACAAAAACTGACAGAACTTTGTAACTTTTACAGTCACTAAAACACATTTTAAATAAGGTTTTACCTCCATTTATGTAATAGAAAGATACTTTGACAAATTACCTTTTGGCAAACCGCAGATTTTAGGTTTAAGTTTTCAGGTCTGACATTTTTTTATGCTCTTTTTTTCCAGATAAACTAAACAAGTTTTAAACACAACTGCATGCAGAACACACAATTGGAGACTAAGACAGGTTATTATGAAATACTGATTTGCAAATTACGATTACGTTTAGTGCGAAGGTCAAATTTCTCAGCTCTAACACACTGAATTAACCCAGGAGAAGTTTCTGAAAAATATTACGCCTTGTTCTTGTGCCTAATGTTGCAGATGTTATGTACATTTTGGATTTTCTCCTACTGTTTGGACAGCATGGCTACACAGTAAATAAGATATCAAACCATTTTCCTTTCTGAACAATAACTTTTCAGGTTAAATGAAGCTCATCAAATATGCAATTTTTAGAGTTTTCTTACCCAAAACTGTCAGTTTGGTTCCCTTGCCAAAGTAAGCAGGCTCCAAGCTGTTCACACTGATACACAGCTGCAGAAAAACTGCTCCCACTTTCAGTACTGACACCTGTAGACTGACTTTGTGCTGTCTTTAAGATGAACGAAACAACTTTTGCACAGAAAACTGGATGCAGAACAGAGATACTTTAAGAAATCTCCTGTTTTAAGGATAATTTAGAGTCTAAGATTGAAAAAAACAACACAGAACTTCTGCCAGAATTATTCAAGCTCTTGTGGTAGTTTTCTAATCAGACACTTCTCGGTTGCATCGTCATGTATTAAACGAGTTTATACTGAATGTGAAGAGACTTTCTTACCTAAAACGGTGAGTTTAGTTCCAGCTCCAAAGTGAGCTTCTGACTGGTAGTTCACAGTGTTTCATAGTGCTGATAAGAACCGACTGTGACAGTAATAATCTAGGCTTAGAGCCAAATGTTTTACCACTTTTACACTTGTTACAGGCTCAAACTAACTTCTGCATTCAGGCTTTACATGTTCTACAATCCTTATTAACTATATTCTAAATGTTGCCTACAGTCCCAACATATAAACCTGAGAATCAAGCTGAGATCAGATTACTTTTGCAGGTTTTCTTACCTAAAACTGTGAGTTTAGTTCCAGCTCCAAAGTAAGCTTCAGTGTTCTGCACAGAGACTTTAACTGGAGCAAAAACTCTTCCTACTGCCTCTATTTATCTGAACAACCATAAAATTATCCCAAATTTGACACACATTGACATATAAACACTGAAATTTTATATACTTTAGCATTTAGAGGGAACTTATAGTTTCAGAAGCATCATTTCTAAACAATACTTAAATATCTATAAATGTTTTCTTACCTAAAACAGTTAATTTAGTTCCTCCACCAAAGTAAGCTTCTGCACCAGCAGTGGCACAGTGAAGCTATCAATACACAAAACCACCTGAGAGTCTGCTTTTAATCTCTAAAATTTAGTCTCTTCTGTAATTTATCCACCACTCATTCCAACATTTGCTTCATTACTGACTGATTTTTACAAGTTTAACATAAAACAAAACATTTTTTCCCTTCAACATATTTGCTTTTACTAGTTTTGCTTTTACAGAATCAATCAGAAAAAGTTTTGATGTTTTACTCACCGAGAACAGTCAGTTTAGTTCCCTGGCCGAAATAAGCGTCGTACTGACACAGTGTTTGAGCTTCACGACAAAAAGCTCTGAGCTGAAACTATAAAGAGCTTTAAGTTTGTCAAAGAGCTGCTCTAGTTTAAAGGTTTACATGTTTGTTTTCTCACCAAAGAGCCTTTTACAGACTGTAAAATAATACATTTCTTACCTAAAACTGTTAATCTTGTTCCTCCACCAAAGTGAGCTTCATAACCAGAGTCACAGTGCAGCTGATCAAAGTAAAAACATCCTGACATGCAGCTTTGCTTTTAAGTTTTCTAACAAATGTAACTCTCCTTTAAAACCAACAACTACAACCTGTATTTACAACATATCTACAATACAAGCCTCAATAAGTAGGCTTACTAGCATGTTATTTGAACTTGAAACGATAGTCAGTTTGATCCTCTGGCTAAAATGAAAACAAAAAGAGCAATTAGCTGAACCTTATCTGGATTTAAGAGCTAGAACCTCTCAAATTACATTTCTGTTTGTCATTTATTTTAGTTTCTTACCTAAAACGGTTAATTTAGTTCCTCCACCAAAGTGAGCTTCAGCAGCATTGGAGTCACAGTGCAGCTGATCAGAGTAAAAACAACCTGAGATTCTACCTTTACTTTGCTGCTTTGCTTTTTAGTTTTGCATTAAATGTAGTATTCCTTTAAAACCAGCAACTGCAGCCTATTTTTACAAAATATCTGCAATACAAACCTCCATTATAAACTTGTTTTAGTCTAGTTAGTTTGGTACTTTTGCCAAAAGAAGCTTCATTCTAACAGTTTTTAACAACATAAAGCAATAAGCTGAACTCAGACTTGATTTAAGAGCTAGAAACACTCAAATTACAATTCTATTTGTCATTTATTTTAGTTTCTTACCTAAAACGGTTAATTTAGTTCCTCCACCAAAGAAAGCTTCAGAGCCATAACCAGAGTCACAGTACAGATGATCAATACACAAAACTGCCCAAGATTCTGCCTTTTTTTCTCCCTAATTCTGTAATAAATGTAATTTTCCTTCAAAATCAACAACTGTAGTTTGTTTTTACAAAACATCTGCCATACAAACCTCAATTATAAGCTTCATGAACTTCATTTTAACCTTCCAAGAACACTTAGTTTGGTCCTTTTGCCAAAAAAGCATCATTCTAACAAAGTTTTTAAGAACATAAAACAATGAGCTGAACCTTAACTTGATTTAAGAGCTAGAAACACTCAAATTACACTTCTGACTTCTTGTCATTTATTTTAGTTTCTTACCTAAAACAGTTAATTTAGTTGCTCCACCGAAGTGAGCTTCATTTGCACCACCAGTGTCACAGTGCAGCTGATCAGAGTAAAAACAGCCTGAGGTGCTGCTTCTGTTTTACTTCTTTAGCTCTTAGTTTTGTAGTAAACATGACTCTTCTTCAAAACCAACAACTTCAGGCTGTTGCTACAAAACATCTGCAGTACAAACCTCTCAATCAGCAGCTTTATAATTTTTGTTTTACCTCATAAGAACACCCAGTTTGGTCCTCTGGCTCAAATAAGACTCATTTTTAAGAACAAAAAGAATCGACCTGAAGTTCAACTAAATTTATGATCAAAAACTCTGCAATTACAATGTGTTTTTTTTTTTAGTTTCTTACCTAAAACGGTTAATCTTGTTCCTCCACCGAAGTAAGCTTCAGCATTAGAATCACAGTGCAGCTGATCAGAGCAAAAACAGCCTGAGATGCTGCTTTGCTTTTTAATTTGCAGGTTGTTGGGTTTCTGATTTTAAAACCAACAACTACAACCTGTTTATACGAAATGTCTCCAGTACAAACCTCTCAGTTAAGAAGCTTAATAAGCTCTTTTTTCATTTTAAAAGAAGTCAGTTTGGTCCTGAGACTGAAGTTAAGCTTCATTCCTACAATTTTTAAGAGCAAAAATCTCTGACCTTAATTTAGGAACTAGAAATAATTACAAAACAGTTTTTCATACATTTTAGTTTCTTACCTAAAATGGTTAATTTTGTTCCTCCACCAAAGTAAGCTTCTCTAGAACCAGCAGTCACAGTGCAGCTGATCAGTACTAAAAACAGCCTGAGATTCTACCTTCACTTTGCTGCTTTGCTTTTTAGTTTTTCAATAATTATAACTCTCCTTTAAACCAACAACTTTAGTCTGTTTTTACAGAATGTCAGCAATGCAAACCTCAATGAGAAGCTTGTTAAACTTAATTTTTAGCCTTACAAACACGGTCAGTTTGCTCCTTTTACCAAAAGAAGCTTCATTCCAACACAGTTTTTAAGAACACAAAGCAATAAGCTGAACTTAAACTGGATTTAGAATCTTGACAGATTGCAGTTATGAAGCTGTTTTCGATTTGTTTTAGTTTCTTACCTAAAACGGTTAATTTAGTTCCTCCACCGAAGTAAGCTTCAGAGCCTGAACCAGTGTCACAGTGCAGCTGATCAGTGCTCAAAACTGCCCAATGTTTTGCTCTTTGTTGCTTTTTAGTTTTGTCGTAAATGTACTTTTCCTTCAAAACCAACAGCTGTAGTTTGATTTTACAAAATATCTGCAACTCAAACCTCCATTATCAGCTAATTCAACTTCACTTTAAATGGTCAGTTTGGTCCTCTGAGCAAAATATACTTCATATTGTCACAGTTTTTAAGAACACAAAGTTATGAGATGACCTTAAGCTGGATTTCGGATCTAGACAAACTGCAGTGACAGTGTTGTTTTTTATTTCTTTAATTTTCTTACCTAAAACGATTAACTTCCTTCACCGAAGAAAGCTTCACCCACACCACCAGAGTCACAGTGCAGTTAATCAATGTAAAAACAGCCTGAAGTTCTGCTTTAACTTTACTCCTTTTTGTACTAAATGCAAGTTTGAGTTTAAAACCAACTGCAGCCTGTTTTTACAAAATATCTGCAATCCAAACCTCCACTATGAGCTTGTTAAACTTCATTTTAACCTTCCAAACACAGTCAGTTTGCTAATTTTGCCAAAAGAAGCTTCATTCTGACACAGTTTTTAAGAACAAAGAGCAATGAGCTGAACTTTAGCTGGATTTAGGATCTAGAAACACTTCAATTACAATGCTGTTTTTAAATTGTTTTGGTTTCTTACCTAAAACGGTTAATTTAGTTCCTCCACCGAAGTAAGCTTGATTGGCACCAGAGTCACAGTGCAGCTGATCAGAGTAAAAACAGCCTGAGATGTTGCTTTTACTTTGCTTCTTTATTTTTTGGTCATTTTTACATTTTCATCTTTTTAAATGTCACTTAATTTTAAACGTTTGTTACATTACATTTCATCTCTCACCCTTGTATATATTGTAAATATTATTACTATTGTTCTATTATTATTTTATTCTGATCACTACGTCTACTGTTACATAAGCTGCTGTAACAATGTAAATTTCCCCTAGAGTGGGGAGAAATAAAGAATTTTATCTTATCTTATCTTACCATCTGGTTTTTACAACGTTGATGTAACACGAAACTATTTTCTCTAAAACAAAACAAGTTAAATCAGGACTTTGCGTCACTTTGTTGAGTTAATCAATATTAAGAAGTTTTGAAGTTGTACTCACCGAGAACAGTCAGTTTAGTTCCCTGGCCGAAATAAGCTTCATAGTTGGCACAGCACTGACGCTTAATATCAAAAAGTACTGAGCTGAATGTTTAATTATAAAGACCTACATACTTAGAGCGTCTTTCTGCACTGCTTCAGCTACAGATTTTCTTACGTTAATTAGATTTTAATGGTCCTTTTCTTACCTAAAACGGTGAGTTTGGTTCCTTTTCCAAAATATGCTTCGTTGGCATTGTCACAGTACAAAAACACTGAACATGAAACTGGTTCTCTGGCAGAATTTAGATTTTTAACTTTTTACTCATTCTTTTGTCAACACTAAGCCTCTAAACTAAAGTAGAATCCATCAGAACATAGAATTAATGTGAAATATTTACCTAAAACCGTCAATTTGGTTCCTTTTCCAAAGTAAGCAGGATTAGCCTGGTTCACAGTGCAAAAACACTGAACATGAAACTGTTTCTCTCCCAGAACTTAAATGTTTAAGTTTTCATTATTTCTTCTGTCAACACTGAGTCTCTAAACTAAAGTAGAATCCATCAGAACACAGAATTTAAATGTAATATTTACCTAAAACTGTCAGTTTGGTTCCTTCTCCAAAGTAAGCAGGATTAGCCTGGTTCACGGTGCAAAAACTCTGAACATGAAACTCGTTTTCTGGCAGAATTTTCATTTTTCAGTTTTTACTCATTTGTTTGTCAACACTAAGCCTCTAAACTAAAGTAGAATCCATAAAAACACAGAATTCAAGTGTAATATTTACCTAAAACCGTCAATTTAGTTCCTTTTCCAAAGTAAGCAGGCCGACCGTCGGTCACAGTGCAAAAACACTGAACATGAACATGAACTGAACATGTTCTGTCACAGTTTTCATTTTTAAGTTTTTACCAATTCTTCCATCAGTACTGAGACTCTAAACTAAAGTAGAATCCATCAGAACAGAGAATTAAAGTAAGATACGTACCTAAAACTGTTAGTTTGGTTCCTTTTCCAAAGTAAGCAGGATCAGTCTGGCTCACAGTGCAAAAATACTGAACATGAAACTGGTTCTCTGGCAGAATTAGCATTTTTAAGTTTATCCTAATTCTTCTATCAACACTGAGTCTCTAAACTAAAGTAGAATCCATCAGAACACAGAATTTAAATGTAATATTTACCTAAAACTGTCAGTTTGGTTCCTTCTCCAAAGTAAGCAGGTTGAGTGTTGGTCACAGTGCAAAAACATGAAGCATTAAACTCTTTCTCCATGAATTTACTTTTTCAAGTTTTCACTAATTCTTTTGTCAACACTAAGCCTCTAACAGAAGTAGAACATCATCAGGACACAGAATTAGAATGAAATATTTACCTAAAACTGTCAGTTTGGTTCCCTCTCCAAAGTAAGCAGGTTGACTCTGGGTCACGGTGCAAAAACTCTGAACATGAAAGTCGTTTTCTGGCAGAATTTTCATTTTTCAGTTTTTACCAATTCTTCCATCAGTACTGAGATTCTAAACTAAAGTAGAATCCATCAGAACACAGAATTAAAGTGAAATATTTACCTACAACCATCAATTTGGTTCCTTTTCCAAAGTAAGCAGGTTCATTGTAGCTCACAGTGCAAAAACACTGAACATGAAACAGTTTCTCACAGAATTTACATTTTTGAGTTTTCATTATTTCTTCTATCAACACTGAGACTCTAAACTAAAGTAGAATCCGTCAGAACACAGAATTGAAATGGAATATTTACCTAAAACCGTCAATTTGGTTCCTTTTCCAAAGTAAGCAGGATCAGTGTAGGTCACAGTGCTCCGAATCAGATAAATATTTCAGTTTTTTGATTAAAAACTGATTTTTCTTCAACTTTCACACCAACATTTCCTCTATTTTCAGTCGGATGCAGTGAAATGAAGCTGTGAAGCTCCAACTTACCCAAAACTGTGAGTTTTGTTCCTTTTCCAAAGTAAGCTTCAGTTCCAGTGTCACACTGAGGGCCTCCTTCAGCAAAAAGTCACTTAACTTTCCATAATCCTGCTGTTCAGACACAGTTAAATAATCCAGAGGATGAAGACGGTTTAAACCTGCAGGCTGAGCTTCATTATGCCCACATTAGTTTTAGGTTTTTTACGAAAAGTGAAGCAAACTTTTGAAGGTTCCAACTCTGAACTGAAAGGTTTTAAAAAACTTTTTTCATCATAATTTCTGCTTCTAAAGATGCTTTTCAGTGCCAAAGTGTCCCAGCATCCTGCCTGCCTTCAGATTCTGGATTTTTCTGCTCTCCAGAGTGTTTTTAGCTGCATGCAGCCGTCGACACAATGGAAGTGAATGGAGGAGGTTTTTGTACGACGGCTCTATGGAGTTGTATCACCGTGGCCCCCTGTCCCCACGGTGAAAAAGCATCATACAAAAACCTGGTGCACTTTTGGCTGTGTGTCGTCTCCTTCCCCCACCCAGAACCTCCATATCTCAGCCTCCATCTCTGCGGCAGCAGCTGTGCAGCTCTGACGCCTCAAACCGACGGCTGCTATTTCTGTTAGAGCTAAGAAAAGATGCAAGAAGGAAGAGAAAGCTGGTTTTAGTTTGTAGCTGCTCAGAGGAGGAGACATCTGTGCTGGTCACAGATCTTTATCCAATCAGATAACAGCAAAGAGACTCACTTCTACTCACAGATGGGACTGATAATGTAGGAGATATTTTAGATTATTTGCAGTTATTTTTTAATTTTACAGAGTGAAATGTATGTTATAAAAACATGCTCATAGCTGCAAGTTTTTATGAACAAATAATTGGCATTTTACAGATTTTCCCCCTTTTGTTAAATTACAGGTAATATCTAGTAAAAGCACAGAAAAAAATGATTAATTACCATGTTGACTGTCAACAAACAGCCCAAAACTTAAAAAAAGAAAAAAATTGTCGTATTTTAATGATATTTTATAGTAATATGTTCTTTTCCAGTGTGAGGCTGTAAAATTTCACTATTCTTGCTGTATTTAAATCAGCAGAAAATATAGTTATTTTATGAGTACAGCGGCAGTTATTTTAAAGAAAAATGTGTATATCAAAGATTGAACAATTGCGGTCATTTTTAAATGGCTATTTTACAGTTCTTCATTGTTTTGTTCATTTACGGATCATATCTAGTAAAATCACAGAAAAAAAGCTGTAAAAATGCTGAAAAACTATAAATAATGTCCACTTTAAAAAAATCTACAGTATTTTAATATTTTTTTCTTTTACAATGTGTGACCATAAAATTGCGATTTTCTATTTTTAAATCAGCGAAAGATAATATTATTTTTACAGATAATTTGCATTTTGGGTTTTTTTCCCTAGTTTTTGAACATATTTTTTGTAGCATATTTGCAGCTTTTTTTTTTTTAAATTAACAATTTGTTGTTTTTAAATTGCAGCTTCTGTCTGGTTATGTTTACACAGAGGTGTGGGGAGGAGACAAGACAGGTTGGGACAAAAATTTAGCATATAAATTGATAAATTAAGTGCAGTTTGGCACAAAATGGTGCACAGAGGAGCAGCTGTTGGTTAATACATTCAGCATCAGGAAACAGCTTTATAGAGTTTGTGTGCAGAGTGGAATTTTTTATAAAATACATAATCAAAGAAATTCAACTTTTGTTTTTGTTCTTGAATGATTAATTTCCTTATAACTTTCATACTGCACAGAAGACATTCCTCAGTTCTCTCTCCTTCTAGTCATGCTTGTTCTGTTTCCATAGAGGTGCAGGACTTTATATTGTCGTGAAAAATGAGTCCACGGTGAGGAGAAATGTGACCAGAGCAAAACACAACCATAAAACTGGAGTACACGGGGTTAATGACAATATCTGCACTCAGAACCAATATAATATGTCATATTTACTCTTTATTATGGCAGATATGGAATTAAATCATACATTTTCCCTTATAACTCCTTTTACATGCTACATTGACCTTATTTTCAACTCCAACATCTAACTGTAATCTCACATGAACCCTGTAGAGGTCAGTGTCTGCTAACCTCTTAAAGCTGATCTGTTTTTAACTTGGCAGGCTGCACTTAGATATATTTTACATAAGAATTTGCAGATTTGTGCACAGCCTGACACAATAAGAAGCTGTACAGGTTGATAATGTTGCATGGAGCGATGAACCCAACTGAACCCGACACCTGCTCACTTATCTGCCCACATCAGCTCTGTGGTGCTGCTGAAGCTCAACTGTCAACAAGAAATGTCTTGTTGTACCATTAATAATCTTGCACAATTCATGATGCATGTGTTCTTTTTTAGATTCATGTCTTATTTTAACGTCGCATTAGTGCCACACCTCGACTGAATCCATCTCAGGGCCTCTCAGACATCAACACATCACAGTTTGTCATTAATTCCTCCTCCTGGTTTCCTCTTCAGGTTGCTGTTCAGCTGCTGAGGCTTTCTGAACCACTGTGCTCTACTGGAAGCGCAATAATAAACAGCCGAGTCTACAGCCTCAGCCTGGTGAATCTGCAGCGTGGAACTGAGCAAAGAAGGCCGCAACATGGTTAACTTGGATTTCTTCAACTGATCTTCAATGCTCCAGTTGTCTTTGGCAAAAGAAAACGCTATGAGCTCTATTTTCCCTCCATTTTTTTGCCTGTACCAGAACATGTAGTAGTACTGACTGTCATCTTGTTCACACTCCAGAGTTACAGTCGGATCGCCGTCACGGCTGAAAACTACCGGAAGCTGCTGGATTTTTAGACAGAAGCAGAAATCTGAAAAAACAAGAAGAAAGGCGACAAGTAAACAAAGGGTATCTTGAGCGGAAAGCTCTTCAGTGAATAAAAATGTTCTTACTGGAGAAGATTAAAACTGCAACCAAGAAGACGTTCATTGTCACAGTAAATTCAAAGCCTTCTATCAGTCTCCATTAAGCCTTTTGTCAGACTGAGCAGTACTTCTGCAATCTAAACTTCTGAAATAACCACTTCTTCACTCTCCTTCTCTTCTTTTACCATTAACTCTGCCCCCTTTCATGTTTCACAGGTTCCCACATGTTTCTCTGTATAGCGTCAGTCTCCTGGTGGACGCTGAGCAGCAACTGCAGGGTAAAGTCCTCATTCATGCGCATCCAGAAGCCATTTCTGCAACATTTTAGACTCTATAGTAACTTTTGACAACTTATTTCGAGTTTAAAGTTGCCCAAAAGGAATTGTCTCTCATTACTGCAACTCTGAGCTTTAGAAATACATCAATTCTGCTTAAGTTACTTGGTATGAAGTGGAATCTGCAAACACTGATATAGCAGGACATGATTCAAGTCTAGCGTGGTATATCTGGCACATTCTGTGACCACTCTATTAGCTACACATTTGAAGTCTATTGCAATTCAATGCCACTTTGCATTCACATTATGCTTTTTTTATATACCTGTATCATTCTTTGTTGCCCTCCAGGCCCTATCTGTCCATCAAGCTCTTGTAACAACACAATATTTCATGTTGTGTAAAGCAGATAAATAATTCCAGCAGTACAAAACCCAAGGATTAGATAACTCTGCATTAACTTTCATCAATATGCAGATGACACCCCGTTTTATGTACCTATACAGCCAGATGATACTAATCAGTTGGAATGCTTAAAAACATAAAGGTCTTCATGACCTGTAACTTTCTTCACTTAAATAAACTCAAACTTAAGTCACATAATACCTCAGAAATAAACAATATATACAGTCTGACCAGATAATTACTCTGAATGACATTTTCTTTGTCTAGTTCTACTGTGAGGAACTTTTCAACCAGGATATGTCCTTTAACTCACATGAAGGAAGTCTGTAGGACGGACTTCTTTCACCTTCACCACAATTGTCTTGAGTTTCTTTAAGTTATTTCCTGTTTAATTTCATAGATACCTGTCCTTGTCTATCTCTTGTTGTTTTACTCCCTCCCTTTGTCTCTGTTTCCCTCCTTTTGGATTGCATCAATGAGTTTTACCTGTCTTCTAACCACAATCATTTCTGAGTGTACAAATAATCTTGTCTTTGTTAGTTCATCTTGTTTGTTCTTCTATCTCTTGTACTCCAGCCTGACTTTCTCCTTCTGCTCCACATGCTCCTTGTATTCACCAGGTTTGTGGTCTATGTTTTACATAGGATTTTTATTTTTAGTTTTTTGTGGATAGGTTACTTTTGATATCCAGCTTTCTTTTGTACTTTCCTTGCCTGTCTGTGGTGTCTGCATTCTTGTCCTACCCTATTAACCCATTTGGCAGCAATATCGAAATCCAAAAAAAGTCAATGGAAGGCTCCTCTGTTGTGGAATCAGCTCCCACTTTGGGTTCGGAAGGCAGACATCCTCTCTACTTTGAAACTTTCCTTCTTGATAAATCTTATAGTTATTGCTGCTTGGATCGCCTTGAACCGTCCCTTAGTTAGGCTGCTATCGGTTTAGACTGTTGGAGGACTCCCATGATGCACCTCTCCTCTCTCTCTCCATAAACCACCATTACATGTCACTATCATTATGTCTTCTTATCCATAGTTTGTGTTTTGTCCTTTTTATAGGTTTCTCTGAATGTGGAGCTACACACCGCTGGCCTCATCGCTCTCCAAAGTGTTCATTGTTCTTTTATGTACAGCAACTCTAATATTTGGTTTAATGTCCTTTGGTCATTTTCAGCTCAATTTTAGTGGCCTGTAGTAGCTCGTTTTTTTTGTAAAAGACAGATGTGATTACATGATTCAATGAAGTGTATGCAAACTTTTGTTCACAACCGTGCTAATATTGCAAATCGCTAAATGTGTGTCTTCTTTCTCTGTAGTTTGTATTTTTGTCCTCTGAATGTGGACCTACACGCCACTGGCCTCACCGATCCCCAAAGTGTTTATTCTTTTATGTACACCTTTAAACAAAAGTCTTCAGACACTTGTGAAGATCATGTATATCATGGCAGTCTTGAGTTTGCAATGACGCCTATAACTCTGAATTTCTATGACGGAATAATTGAAACACAACTGTCTTTGTCACAAATTCATACATTTTGGTTCTTTCATCAATTTATTAAAGGTCTTCTGGAAATGTCACAAAATCTGTTGGGTCAAAAATATACACACAGTAATTCAAATATTTGGTTAAATGTCCTTTGGCCATTTTCACTTCAGTTTTAGTAGGGTGAAGTAGCTTGATTTTTTTTTTTGAAAAGACGGATGTATTTTAATGATGTATTTGTTCACAGCTGTGCCACCATTGCATAGGCTAAGATAAACTTTATTGATGATGTTGATGTTACAGCAACTGGATACAGAAAAGGCAGAAAGAAACACAAGAATTACAAAAAAATACAACAGGGCTACAAAATAAAGATATAATAATAGACATTATACCAGGCATGATAAATCTACATATGGATATGTACATTCTGACACATGGACAAGTACAGTTATGATATGGTGAGCTTCCATATGGATAAGTACACATATGACATGATGAATTTACACATATGCAGGTACGACATGGAGGATAATTTACCCACAATTCGGTCATTGCAGTCAAAAAACGTTCTTGGCAGAAAAGACTGGTGGTTAACATTATTACACGTGAAGAGCTGTAAGAGAGCATGTCTTCTCTCTGTAGTTTGTGTTTTATCCTCTCTGCAGCAGGTATCTCTGAATCTGCAGCTTTTTTACACATTATCGCACTCCTGCACAACCAATAGCCCCTCGTGGAACACATAAAATAACTGCTATATTTGGTTAATATTAGCTAAAATCCCAGTATTTTCCCAGTGTGTCTCGACCTGCTTTCCTCTGCTGGATCAAACCCAGACAAGCCACAGCTCCTTCCTGCCATCTGTCATGTTATTGGTATGACTGTCTGCTCTGTTTGCATCACTGTGACTGGCAGCACAGTAGTAGATGCTGCTGTCATCCGCAGACAGCTCAGGAACTTGAAGAGTGAAGCTGTTTTTGGCTGTATCGATCGACGACTTGAAGCGTCCCGAACTGTCGTCATACTCTTTGGTCAGGAACTCTATCTGAGCTCCGTGGTGTTTCTGTCGGTACCAGTACAGGGTGTGGCTGCTCATGTCGAACCCTTCACCCAGGCTGCACTCCAGCAGCAGAGGGTGTCTTAGGAGGCTCATCAGATCTGCAGACTGAAGAACTACGATGCTGAGACCTGCAGCACATGAAGGATGAGATTTTATGGTCCCACAAGTCGATGAGCAACTTCAGGAAAATGTGTGATCTGATACTTGTTCGTTCATACACAGAACTCACCTGAATGCAACAGAAGAGACAGAGAACATACTGTGAGGAGCATGTTGGTGATGAACAGTCTTCAGCTGAATGAGTCAAACCTCAGTGTTCACATGAAAGAAGTCATATGATGGTATAACTGGAACGTAAGACTGCCTCTTAATTCTCATTGGCTGATTATAAATGACAGTTTGGAGAGTATGAAAGATATTTTTTTCTGTTTTTTTAGGACTACTGATTTGGAACAGCCTTCCTCTTTCAATCAGATGCGCCACTTCCGTTAATATTTTTGTGAAAAATCACAATACATATGTTTTGAGTGACTTTGGGCTGATCTTAATGGTCTTTGTATTTCTCATATAATTAATATTTATTTATTGTTTTATTTTGTTTTTTACAAATTAATTTTGCTGGTTTTCTTCTGTCTTGAGGTTAACTCTGTAGTCAATTCACTCATTGTCCAATTCACATTACTGTGTACTTTATAATCAGTTTTTTGGCTTTCATTAACCCTCCTGTTGTCTTCATTTACGGGCACCAAAAAATATTGTTTCCTTGTCTGAAAAAAATGCCAAAATTCAGCAAAAAAATTCCCCAATTTTCTGAAAATTTGCAAAACCTTCAGGAAGAAAATTCCTTAAAAGTTTCCCTTAAAAGTCTTTTAAAAAAAAACAAAAAAAAACTCGAATTTGGCAAGAAAATTCTTGTAAATATTTTCAAAAAATGATTAAAAATCTTCAAAAAAATCCTAAAAATATCTAAAGTGATTACATATATATCAGTAAAACTTCTAATATTTTCTTTAAGAACATTCACAAAAAGATCAACCAAAATCCAGTGAAATTCGCTGGATTTTGGTTGATTTTTATGTAAATGTTCTTAAGAAACATTTTTAACAATTCTTTTTTTCCACCAAAAAATGTTCAAAGATTTCCCAAAAATGTTGAAAATGTGGACATCAGAAGTTTCACTGTGAAGATATATTTTTTTCCACATTTTCAGACAAAATGGGTCAATTTTGACCCGCAGGACGACACGAGGGTTAAACCTAAGGAGACATCAGTAGTGGCTAAACTCTCTTCTTGTGTATTATTCTATCCCTCACCAACTCTTACAGTTTTCATTCACCTAAATGGCTGCAGGATGTCCAGGATT
This sequence comes from Amphiprion ocellaris, assembly GCF_022539595.1. Lineage (NCBI taxonomy): Eukaryota > Metazoa > Chordata > Actinopteri > Pomacentridae > Amphiprion > Amphiprion ocellaris. The sequence continues at coordinate 26,060,790 of NC_072785.1, read as the reverse complement.
TGCGCTGAACTTGGCGACTGTCTGCTATTTTGATGTCTGATCTTGGAGTAACTCTCAGAACAAATAAAGTGCGAGAACTCTGATCAGATGTGCAATTGCTATTCCCATTTTTAATATCTTTTAATAGTGTTTTAATTTATTTTTGTCCCATCTCTTGTCATCATCCTTGATTTGAGTATTGTTTTGTTTGCTTTATAATGGTGTGCTTTCGTGATCAGAAAAGACATTTAGATAAAGCTGAACTAAAATAAATCAACGCTGTCTGTACCTTCTGTCCTTTGTGAATGATTTCGAAAAATTCCCCAACTTCGTTTTTGTCATGGAGGAAAATCATCTGCAGCATTTCACATGATGATTATCAGTATATGTTCTGCTATCAAACTGAGACTGCTGTTTTTGGTAGAATCATACGTCTCTGCTATTCATTCATAAAGATAACCTGGAAAGTATGAATGCATTTAGTTTGAGAATGACTTTAAAGCAATAGAAAATAAAAATACATATTCATTTAGCAACCAGTGAAAAATGACTTCCTTATTCCTTCTTTCCTTCCTCTGACATGATGATACATTCCTAATTATTGAAATTATGCTATATATAGTTAAACATAACTGTTGATAATGTGGCTACAGAAATGTCTTCGATATTGCAGTTTTTGTTTAATAAAAAAATTTTTTTGTTGTTTTTGGTTGATTATTCCATCTGTAAATTAACAGACAACTGACTGCAGTTTTGATAAACAATTATTGTTTAGAGGCATTTTTCTTTTACTGTCTTAAACATGCATATTTCTCTATACTTTCTATCTCTGTAAATTCAGTATGTCATTCATAGCCTGGCTGTGACTAGCATTTTCTGATTAATGGAATGATAAAAAGAAATAAAAATCCACTAAGTGAATACTTCTGACTCAAATATGTCAACAAAATGAATCAAGCTGCCTTTATTCAGTATTTAGATTTCTGGTATGGAAAGTAACACTAATTATGGCATTTTTAGTTAGATAAGTCATCTGCAATTTTAGAAAACCTTATTGCTGAATAAATTAAATGTCTTATAGTAAGAAAGCAGGTGGGGATGGTTCATAATGAAAAATAAAAAAGTACATTTAGAAAAATTACCTGATTTATCTGTAAGTCATTTATCAAACAACAAATGTGTAACATTTTGGGCTCCACATTCTACAATATGAAGATTTACTTTATGTTGTTGTCGTTATTACAAATCATCAATCAGAAACTACAAAAATGGATCCAACAGCACAAATTTCATTATAGTTTGTCCATTTTCCGTGTATACACCCTCTGAGCGACCTTCATTGGTCGACAGGAAGCGATTTAACGTCAATCACATAAATTACCCAATAGCTGCAGCGTTTATGTCGGAAGTGGAGCGTGATTGGCCCACCTTGACAAAACGCCCCGCCCACTGATTTACTACCGCAGGTACTTCGGATTGTTAATTATTGATGAGTTCGAACAAATCAATAATTTGGTGGATTAAACCTGGAGTTAAATAACTAAAAATATTTTTACAGTTTCTGTTGCTCATTTCGAACTAGTTTACCGTCAACAGTTGAGTTTTTTCGGTACAGGAAGGCAGTTTTTACCCGTTTCATGCTTCCGTTGGAGCCGCTGTCAGTTGGAGCCGCTGTCAGTTGGTTACCTGTCAAACCAGTCGGAATACAGTTTCCGAGCTACTATAACGGATTAAAACTCTTCTAGAAGAATACTCCTCTGAAATGTTGACTTAAACAAGGTAAGAATCATGTTTTTTTTGTGCTAGCATGTTTCAGACTTCTGGTTTGTAGCTGCTAAACTATAAGCTAACGGCTAAGCTAAGATGCGCTTGTGCTGTGTTGCGTTTGAGGTCCTGAGCTCGTTTTTGCTCAAATTGTTAAATGTGAGGGAAGATGCAGGAGATAAACCACCTTAAATTCTGTCTCTCATTCCCATACCACTTGAGTTGTGTGTTTTCTTTTTAACAACAGACGTTTAACCCAGAAATTGATGCCCAAAAGGGACACAATGGTGCAGACTGCAGGAAATGAAGTGCTCAAAACTTCCCACAGAGTGAAACTTACATACATAAAAAAAACCCCAAACATATACTGTAAATGAATTGAAAGTCCATAAAAAACAGTGAAAATCTAGCCGCTAGGGTACTGAACTGCTGTAGCAGACTGGGTTTCAAATTGTTTGACATAATCTTAATAGTGAATTTCAGGGAAAATGCAGCAAATACGAACTCTTAAATATTGTCCTGTCTCTAAATTTTGTATTTTCCTCATATAAATAGATATTTATATCATAAATTGATGAAGAAAAGGCACACACTGGTGCAGAATGCTGAAAGTTGGGTTCATTTCCTACAGAAACCTCCAGACTTCTGCCTAATGTGTCCTTCAAATACCCAAATAAAACTTACCCCGATGGTGAGAAAATACACATTTTGGTGTTAATTTTTCTAGACTTTGTCTGTCTGCAAGTGTAGGTTTTGATTCTAAAACACATCCTTTAAAGGGTGTTTTTTTTTCTTACACTCTGGGACAGAGTGCTCTTCAGGAGCACCTAAATACACCAAACATTCCAATTTTATTCCTGTCTATATTCTGAAAGCATTTACAGCGGGGTTTGTTCATGTGTCTGACTTATAGAACAATATTTAACCTATTGTGCTTATTTTTTAAAATTCTTGCACTCTTTCACTACTCCCTAAACCTTGTGCATACAGTGCATAATAACAATATGTCCTGCATAAATTAAATTAAATTTGATGTTTGTCATAGTATTCTTCAACAAGTATTTAATACTTAAACAGGCAATAACATTGTTTTTTCATTAATTTGTCAGTTTTACTATTTGGGGATGTTTAGCTTTTTATAGCAGCTTTCTTTCATACTTTTAGAAGAATAGGAAATGCACATTTAGGTGTTCATTCCACTGCATTTTGTCTGTTTTCCACTTCTGGAGCACCTATGCAAGACAAACTTTCCTGTATTTTCTTCCTACATATATATGTATTCTGAAGGTTTTTATTTGTGGGTTTTGTTCATTTATGGCCTGATTTATTAGAATAATTTTTACCTAATCATGTATTTGTGTGTTTTTTGAAATATTGTACCGACTCCTTTGCACTACTCGCTACCATACCGTGCACAATCTGCTCTGTGTATATGTTATTTGACTTAATGTCATTTTTGTATTCTTAAACAAGAATTAAATGCTTTTTTATGCCCTTGGAAATTTTCAGATTTGGAGATATTTGGCTTCCACAACATGCTTTTTTCAGACTAGTTTATTTTACTGCACTTTGTCTGCATGTGTAGATTTCAATTGTAAAACACATCTTTGAAAGCCTAAAATTTCTACTTCAGAAGTAGCTATGGTAACCAAACCTTTACCGTTTTATTTTTATTTATATTGTGAAGATTTTTACTGCAGGGTTTGTTCATTTGTCATTGTTTTATAGAATATTTAAGAGTAGGAGATTAAGATTAAGAAGCTTTATTGTCATTGCAACGGGTACAATGAAATTCCGTTCCATATTTTTACCTTTTCATGCATATGCTTTTTCTTTTTGTACTCATGCACTACTGCCTGACATGTATTTGTAAATTTTGAAATATTTTTGGGGGATGTTTAGCTTGCATAACATGCTGTCTTTTCAGACTAGTGGAAAGAAAATACACATTCAGTTATTTATTACTTTGTTTTGCATCTTTCCGCTACTCTGTATCTTAAACCATATACGTATAGTGCAAACTAACAATCTGTCCTGTAAATAATTTATTGAACTAGATGTCTGTGTTGTATTCTTACATGAAATCTGCCCTTGTGTGTGAATAGTGAAAGTTACTGACGCCTACTGTGCTGTGGTGGGATCCTGTAAACGACAACATGAGAGAAGCAGGTTTTTGTTGCTGCGATCTCATTAAACCACATCACTGTGTACTGCCAGCGCAGAAATACACAGCTGAGTCTGACGCTTCCACGCTCTTGATAACCAGACCTCCGTTTTGGACGTTTTCTCTGGTGATTTCAAACCGATTTTCAAACTCTTTCTCGTAGTTGGGCTTGCTCGGATAGTAGGTCAATCCAATTAAATTCATCTTTCCGCTCTGTGTTTGCTGGTACCAGAGCATCACACTGAGAGCACCATCATCGTGGCTGCATGTAAACTCCACTTTTTTGTTGTTGTTGTTGACTATTATTGGTTTAGTTTCCTTAAATATCACGCTCTCGGTTTGATCTGTGGGGGTAAAACAAATATTTTAAAATCAGTCGATGCATAAGAACACAGTTAAATTGTTGTTAATTGCAATAAAATTACATGGAAGCAAGATGAGGATGAATCCGATCACAGCCGGCGACATCCTCCAGGTTTGTGCTGCTGCTGCTTCAGTGACAATCTGCAACAAGAAGCGGTTTCAGTTACAGGAAAGGTTGAGGGTTTTTAGTCAGCGAGAAGCATGAAACCACATCACTGTGTGCTAGCGGCGCAGAAGTAAACAGCCGAGTGCGACTGATCGGCTTTCTTTATAGTCAGAGCTCCTTCTGTGATGCTTTGTCTTGTCAGTTTAAAATGTTGCTCAAAGTCACCCTCGTAGTTTGGGGCAGCTTCATATCCAAACCCGATGAGGGTCAGAGACATGCTGTCCTGTTTTTGTTGATACCAGTACATTATTAGAAGGGAGCTGTCGCCATGGCTGCACTTAATGTGAACCTCAGTTTTCTCCTTCACTATCTGAGGAGGAAACTGCTGAAATGTTACGGCGCTCACCTGACCTGTGGAGAAAACAGCAGCAGACGTCAGACATTACAGTATTTACATCAACAACGAACCCTCAGCAAGTCCTGGGTGAAATGTGAGATCTTACATGACAACCAGATGAAGAGAAAAACAAAGGTTTGCATGTGTTGACACATTGTAGAGCAGTGATGTAAGGAAAAGCATCTCTCACATAATAATAAGGCTCAGGGTGAAGAGGGAGGGAGTTGTGTTTGTACGGTTTTAATTCATCACCACTCTCTAGTGATAAAGGCGTCTTGACGTGTGCTGTGCCTCCACCTGTTGGTCACATCTATCCAGGACAGCTGTGATGTTGGAAAAATCAGGAAAAAATGACTAATGAGAGTTTTTTCTATCTTAGAGAGCAGTTTTTTACTTATTCCCCTTTTCTTTGTAGCAATTGCTGGGTATTTTTTTGCTCCTGTCGCATTTTTTCACTCACTGTGGGCTCATTTTTTACTGTAATATGAAGTCCTGCACCTCTACGGAAATGGAACAACCTGTAAAAATTACAAATATGTTTTTAAAAAGTTACATTTCTTTTATTTATTGTCCAAAAATTTTGAAAAACAAAGGAATCAAACATTTTTCCAAATGCCCACAGGTGTTACCAATACTGAAAAAAAGTGATGGCTCAACTACTTATATTTTTATAACCTCTACAAGTTCTGCGTTTTCACACTACTTTGCATATCAGGTAGAAATATATTTCACCATGCTGAATGTATCTTTGTTTTATTTAATTTATTCTTTAGCCTTTGCTTTCATCCCATCTTGTTTTTTCTCTCCTTTAATGTGCTATTTTATTTTTTGGTGCTTTTAGTATTTCATTTGTATAAATTGGCAGTTGTTGTTTGCATTTATTTATATTGAAATCCTTTAACTCCATTTTCACCTTTTTTCTTTCTATTTGGCCTGACTGTCTCTCTGTTATAATATTGTCTTCCTAAGTGTTCTGTTTTTTAGCTTCTCTGTCAAAGCACTTCATAAACTCAGTTTTTAAAAGTTGCTACATAAATAAAACTATTATTATTATTATTCTAGCAACTTACTGACACCATGCTCCTCTTTGTAACAGTTTTTGAGCCGTTCTGCATTTGTTTTGTTGCTCTACCATATTTTATTTCACTCTCAGTCTCTTTGTTTTGTTAAACGCTGCCTGCACTTCAGCTGAAAGGTCAGAGTTTTTGTCATGCGACTCTGAGTCGCAGCTCAATCTCTAATGACTTCACTGTTGCATCGAGGAAGAGAGAATTTTTAGTTTTTTGCAGCATCTGCATCGTGTAAATAGTTCATTGTAGGCAATTTTTTTTAGATGAGAGACGTAAAATAAAGTGATTTTGCTGAAATGTCACAGTTTTAGGCAGAGATGAGTAGGTCATTGGAACATTGAAAATCTGTGAATTGTTGTAGTTTTTACAGTTTCACACTGATAAATAGTGTGATGTTGATCCTGTTGGGGTTCAGAAACATGTGTAGTAGGAGTTGCTGTTATTATCTCCTCCTTGACAGTCAGGTGTCAGAACAACGAACCTCCTCTCGGCTCTATGTTTTTGTCACAGTCCTGAGGTTTGCCACAGCACCGTGTAGACTGGTAGCGCAAAAATAAACAGCCTCGTCTTTCTCCTCAATGCTGGATATTGTCAGGTTTAAAAGCTTCCCTGCGGCTGCTGTCTTAAAACCAGATTTGAATCCGTCTTCGAATTGTGGAAGGTTAGCTACTACAACCACCATCAGCTCTAAACCTTTTCCTCTGGGCTTTCTGTACCAGTACGTATATGAATGATCCGTGTCATTCTGGTAGCACTGAATTTCTGCAGGGCTGCCAGGAAGGCTGGAGATGTAGCGAGGCCACTGAGTGATCAGAACGGACTCAGAAACACCTGAAACACAAAGGATTTTATATGTGAGACTCAAACGCTCAACATCACACAGAAATACAAATATTTATCTCAGCAATTCTATGAGTGTTTTTATCTTTACAGCTATTGTTTTACCTGCAGCCCAGAGTATAAAGAAAGTCAAGGTGATGATGCCCGGAGTCATTTTGACTGTAAAAGAGGAAATGAAATGAGCACCAGCTGAGATGTGTAGAGAGGAAGCGCCGTCAGCTTGTCTGTGATGTAATGTTATCAACTCCTCAAATAAACACAGCATGCAGTTCAGTCAAAAAGTCGCTGAATTTTTACCATGTGACTGTTAGTTGCAGCCGGACCACTGATGGCTTCAGGGTTGCATCGAGGAGTGCAGAATTTTTAGCTTTTTACAGAATCTGGTTTGTGCAAACAGTTTATTTTTGGCATATTTTTAAATAAGACGTGTACAGGCATGTCTTATTTAATGAGAGTTTTGCAGAATTACCCCTCAGCGGTGCCACAGGCTGATTGCCTCCATGCATGCTGAAGTAACTTGAGCAAAAGGAGCCCCGACCAGGTATTGAGAGAACATACATGATCATGCTTGAGTTTGGATATTTCTCATTTGAAATCCTTTTTTTAATTGATCTTTTGAAATATTCTGATATTTTCAGGTCTGTTTTGGGGGAGTCATATGAGCTATAAGCCGTTATCATCAAAGTTAAAAGAAGTATAGCCTTGAAATATTTTAGTTTTTGTGTAATGAATCTAGAAAATATAGACTTTTCACTTTGAGTAACTTTTTCCACCATATACATTCATACTGCACAGTCTCTCTATAATGTCAATCATTCCTGTTGCACTATTGTACATATTGTATAGCCATTTCCCTTTTTGATAAGTACAGTTTGCACTGCTGTACATATTCCCTAAGTGTAAGAAGGAGCGTTTCTGCAGGTCCTTTATTCCAGCATCTGTCAGACTTTACAATGCCGCATTATAAACTGGTCTACCTCTGGTACTGCTGCACTTTTTCCCCTTACATACGTATTCCACCAACTTATGTGCAATAACTGATACCTCATTCTCTTGTATATAGAAAAACAAACCAAAAAAAATCCCATCTTCTGTATATAATGTTCTCTGCAAATTTGCACTGTGTTTTTTCTTATTTATTCTTGTACTGCCTTTATACTTTTTCTTTTAGAGCTGCTGTAACGGTGAACTTTCCCCACTGTGGGATCAATAAGGTTTATCTAACCTTTTGAATATTATCCATATTTATATTACACACTTTTGTATATTGTTACTGTTTATGCATTTCTGGTTTGATACAATCTGAGTGAATGCATTTAAACCAAGCAGACGTATGAGTGACGTATATTATGACTGAATGACCTCTTAGATGCACACATCTGTCAGTCCTGCTCCTTACTTGTAATATTCCAGCTGTGTTTTACCGCCTCTTTTGTTCCTTATGAGTGCAGAAAAACTTTCATGCAAGTATTTCGTAAGGATACAGCTTTGCATTCTCACTTCTTCAGCAAGCTTCCTGTCTCCTCAAGATGCTTTTTAGGCATTAGGCACTCAGTAAGACAGATTTCTGGGAGACAGGAAGGCTGAAATTAGAGAAGGGACGGAAAACTGTGAGAAATATCAATACTTCTTCATCAAACAGTTAAGGTTTGATGCTTTGCATGTCTGGAAAGGAGCCAGATGAGTTCAAACACTGCACCGCTTGCTGCACAAGAAGTAAAAGCGTGCTGGCTTTACATTAGAGATTACCAGCTGAAATGCCCTGTAATGTCAAAATGTTCCTAGAAGTTCTCCTCATTGTTTTGGTTTTCAAAATAAAGCCTGCTGATCAGGTCCACGGCTTGCTGGCCTCCTGCTGCTTACTTGTACTAATCCCAAAACAATTAAGAATAGTTGTGTGGTGACGCTGAAGATGGGCTTCTTATTTTTAGATTTTATCAGGAGGTTTGCAGGTTGATTGGTTGACCGCAAGTGATGGAACAACATCTAGAGGAAAACTGATGGTAGCAAAAATGTACATTAGAATCATGAGAAAGTGTCTTGTAACACTTAGCTGCAAGCAAAGACGAACAAAAAAGCAGAATGACCAACATTTTAGAGAATCATGCAGCTGTGATGTTGTCTGCAGTGTATTAGTGAAAACACACCAGCATGAGATCTTCTTGTTTTGTACGTTTGTAGTGAAGAAGAAGGAGCTTCCATCCGTGTGCATGTCAGTGTTTCATCACTGCTCTCTGCTGGTCAGTGTGTTGACTCTGGTTCATGCAGAGCAAACAGAGTGGAAACATAAAGCATTTTAAACACTAAGACTTTGAAATAACTCATGTCCTAGAACAGAGAACACTGAATCATGTAAAGTAATAATAATCTGTTATTGTGATGAGTTAAATATACGTAACAGTCAGTTTTTCTGAGCTGTATAACCCACCTGTTGTTGTAGAGATTCAGGAAACAGAATATAGCAGAGGCATTTTGTGTGTACTCCATGCAGTTTTCCAAAGAAAGATAATTTCTACATGAATAGTGTGTTTTCAGTCAGATTTGCAAGACATTTTGCTAACTTTAGTATAGAGAGTTAAATGTTCAGTCTGGCCATTCATCTCATTGATTTTAGTGAGGGCAAACTGGGCTGGGTGATATAGATAAAAAATGCATCACTATAAGATGTTTAAGTTCAGTTATATTGATAATTTTTTAATAAAGACCAAGAGAATAAATGTTTAATTTGACTTTAACCACGTTAGCCTATTTTTTTAAAGTACAGAGATAATATTTTTGATCAATGAATCAGTCAAGCAGACTTGATTTGCCAAGCAGACTTTATTTGTTTAGCACTTTTCGTACAAATAAAATGAAAAAAATGAATTAGAGTTGAGTAGAATAGAAATGCTTTTTTGCTCCCCAAGGAGAAACTGTTTTTACAGTAGCCAGTAAAGTGGCCACTGCCACAATATAAACTATAATAGAAATATAATAGGAAAATATATTAAGATGCAAAATGCACAGTGATGTATAAAATATACCGTGAATAAAAATGCACTAAATTGAAAAAATGCACCATGAAGTGTCAACTGCTAAAAATAAAAATATACAACGAATGAGGCTAACAATACAAATACACAGTGAATTAAAAGACAAAACAGTACACCCTAAACCCCAGCAACAAGTAAAACCAGGAGGTGGCTAATTTCTGTGTTTAATTTTAGTCCGTTTATTTAAATGATTGTTGTAAAAATCTGTTTTCTTTTATAGAAGGTCGCTGGTAATTTCTTTGCTAATCTCTGCTTCTCTAAATCTCTATAACGGAGCTGAAGAGTCCAAACAAAACAAGCATAAAACTTGGAGCACAATAAACACATAAGTATGTTGGAATTCTCCTTTTAAGATCTCCAAAGTGTAGAAATACAGTATTGTGCTTTATTTTAATAGAAACCACCACTTTAATGACATTTATTTACCCCTAAAGCTACTCTTTGTAAGTGTATTATGCAACCATTTTCAGAATTGTCCTTTACTTTCTAAACGTACACATTAAAATAAACTTTAAAAATCTACTCTAATGTACCAACAGTGTTGTTATTGTGTACATTTTTGCTGCTGTCACTTGTTTTCAGAGGTTTCCTGTCTGGTTGCTGTTATCTGCTGGATCATCATGGAGGTTTTTGTATGAGAAACTCTCTGTTTTCATTACTGTGCACACTTGCTGCTCCAAAATATTCTCCGGTGTCTTCAGGGTGTTTCAGCTGCAGGAGCTGAAGAAAAACTGCTTTCTCTCCGTCTCCCTCGACATTGAACCGGCCTTCAAATTGCGGCTCAACTTTTGGATTTTTATAAGACACATAGGCGATGAGCTTTAGCGAGGTGTCTCCTGGTGAGCGCTGATACCAGAGGATCGTGTCGTAGCTCTGGATGTGATGCGTTAAATTCAGTTTAAATTCATTGTTCGGAGTCCAAAACAGCTCAGTGGGAGACTGAAACACTAGTTTTTGTTTATTGAGGTAAACTCCTGGGAAGAGATGAAGAAACACAATGGGATTTGTTGTGTGAGTTAGCAGAAAAATGAAGTAAATATTCAAGTTTTTGAGAGTTAAGTGATACCTTTAACCCAGAACACACTGATGATGAATACGATGAGGTGAGATGGCTTCATGTTGAATGTCAGGAATCAACTAGAGTCTCTGCTTTTTGAATCAGGAGGAGGAGCAGGAAGTTTGGTTTATCAGGAACTTGTTTGTGAGTGGAAAAAAATGACATATGGACTTTTTTTTTGTTGTTTTTTCTGGTGTTTATTGCATGGAAATGTTGCAATGAAGCACCAGATTTGTGCCCAGTCCATTTTCACTTAAGTGCACCCAAAACTCTTCACCACAGATGAGACATTTTTACCTTTTTTAAAAAAAAAAAAATCAGTTCCCATCATTAATTTCATAACACATTATGTAAGTGATTGTAAACAGAAATACAGGTGCAGATAAATGTCTTCTGCATTTGACTTGTTGGTTTTCATAAGAATGATGTAAAAACTAGCTCTTCTTTGGCTGTGAGGGTACTTCAAAAAGTCCTCTGCCTCACCAGAAACATCATTCTATAAAGCTTCATATCATAGCCTGTCATCTTTTTTTTTTTTTTTTTTTTTTTTGGCTAGTGATGCTCTTTAAAAATCAACAGGGTATTTGATTACAGCTCTGGCTCCATTTCTTTGGTTTCACATGTGCATTCTCTGTTTTTTTAAAGGGAAACCTAATTTTTTTTGCCAGGTTACATTCGTTTCATGGCACAAATACGTTTCTAATACACGTATCTCTGCTGTTTATTTTATTTCTTCACTGTTGCTCCTTTTCGATCAACAAGTCACATTAAATAGGAAGGGACTTGTCGTCTTAGCTTCAAACAGGTCATGAGTCATATTTTAACCCAAACTGTGTTATTTTTCTAACACTAATAAAGGCATTTTGGTGCTTAATGTAAAAATGTGATATTTTCATAAACCTAAACACATAGTTTTGGTGCTTAAACGAAACCAAGAAGTGAATAAAAACCAAAAGGAAACTTAAGACTGACACTGAGCACAGAATTTGCTAAAAATCCAGCCTCTAGTTAAAATTTTCTTCCTCCCGATGTCCAGCTTTCCGACAACATTACAGGTGATAAATTACCTTTATTTCAACATCAAATTATCTTCCTCTCAACTTGAAAATGCAGTTTAGTTGTATATGAATGTAATTTTGAGTAGACAGGTTTGCTTCACCTAAGAATAATACTTCGAACATGTTTGATGTATTGTTTAAAGAACTAGTTATTACCTTCACCAGGCGAATAAGCTGAAAACATTCAATGTTTTTACTTTTTCTGAGTGACATTCCTATAAAGAATACAAATCAAGTGTTTTGAGGTTTGACTTTAAGAAAATAAACTTAAGAAAGTTTTATCATATCTGTGCCACTGTTGATTGTGATTGTTTCATTAATGACTAACTAGACTTATTAACTGGATTTATATCATTTATATCATATACTGTATTTTGTCATGCTGCCATTGTAGTCAACATTGACTGTAATTCTACTTTTGTGTCTTGCTTGTTTTGTTTTCTGCCCTTTGTTGTTTTATGACTCACTTTTGTCGCACCATGTCACTTATGTAGTCCTTGTGTCTTGGTCGTGTTGTTTTGTGCCTTTTTTTGTCGTTTCGTGACATTTTTGTCATAAGATGTCTCATTTGTGTATTGTTGTTTCTTGTTTGTGCCCTTTTTGTGGCATTATGTGTCATGTTTTTGGTCCTTTGTGTCTTATATATGTCAGGTTGTGTCATTTGTGTTTTATTTCTTATTTTTGTCGTGTTTCTTGTTTGTGGCATTTTCTGCCCTTTTTGTGTTGTTTTTGTACCTTTTATATCTCATTTTTGTCAAGTTGTCTTGTTTGTGTAGTTCTGTGTCTTGTTTGTGTCAATTTGTGCCCTTTTTGTATATTTTTGTCTTGTTGTTGTTGTCCTTTTGTGTCTGATTTTTATTTTGTATTGCGTGGTGTTTTGTTTTTGAAAATAAGCATGATTAATCCACATATAGTAAAGGCTCTGACCCTGCTGAACTTACCTGGCAGATATTTATGCATTTTTCAATTTATTTAATAATTTTCTAAACAAAAATCTCTACTCTGCTTGAGTAAATAAAACTCCAATTGTCAAAATTGGTTTTAAATGTAAATATATTTAATTTAATCTCAATTCTTATCATTTTGTCGCAAGTGATTTCCCTTTAACGTTGGCAAAAACCTCTCTGTGCAGGAAAAAATGTGGATAAACATGATAAATAAGGCTGAACCACTGAGCTGTCTGAGGAATAATTCAGAGCGGAGAGAGGAAGAGGTTTTTGTCAGGAGCAGATGGGTGTTTGAGGCACTGTGGCTGACTGGCTACACAGAAATACGTTGCAGTGTGTTCTCGTGCTTTCAGGTTGATTATGGAAAGCGAGCCAATTTTTTTTCACTCGTCAGATCTCCACCTAGTTTAAAATCTTTTCTGAATGGCTCTTCCACGCCGTCGTCTTTGAAATCAACGTATCCGTATCCGATGAGTTTCAGAGCCGTTTCTCCAGGTGACTTTTGGTACCAAAGCATCATTCTGTAGTCGCTTTTTTCGTGAGTGCAGAAAAGCTTAACTTCTTCATCCTCCTTTTTAAAGACAGCAAGAGGAGACTGATTGACTTGAACCCCCAGAGAAAAACCTGCTGTGAGCAAAATTGGACAGATTAATTGATTTAAAATTGAAAAACTGTACATCTGACTTAACTGAGAAGCGGTTGTTACCTGTGAGGAAATAGCAAATAATAAATCTAATCATCGTGCAGAGATGTGACTCGCGCACAGAGATAAAGTCATGGATGAAATGCAGTGTTTAGGTTATTACAGGGTGTTTCCTGTTTGTGCTTTCATGTGTTGTTTCAAGAGGAAACTCGTGAGATATATACGAAGATGGAGGAGGAGGAGTGGCTTCATATAGTTGTACCCTGAGCTGTTTATTGATTACTGCACTCTACAGTACAATATGAGGCTGTGCAGTTTAATGCTGTAACTAGACGTCCCAAAAATATACTGTATTTATGTAATTTATATCATTCTGTATTTATTTCATTTTGCCACTATAATCAGCATTGATTTTCACTGTACTTTTGTGTCTTGTTTATATTGTTTTGTGCACGTTTTTCATTTTTTTGTTTTGTGTGTCATTTTTGTTGTTTGATACCTTGTTTTTGTAGTTTTATGTCTTGATCGTGTTTTTTTTTTGCCCTTTTTGTATCGTTTTATGTCTTGTTTTTATTGTTTTATTGTCTTGATTTTGTCCCTTTGTGTCCAATTTTTGAGTAATGACTCATTTGTGGAATTCTTTGTCTTGTTTGTGTTGCTTCCTGTACCTTTTTGTGTCATTATTTTGTTGTTTTTTGTTGTTTTATGTCTTGTTTTTGTTTATTATGGCTTGGTTTTGTCCCTTTGTGTCTCATTTTTTAGTAATGATTCATTTGTGTAGTTATGTTTGCTTTTTGTTGCTTTATGTCTTGTTTTTGTCCTTTTTGTATCTCATTTTTGACGTGTTTTTTTTGTGGAGGTTTGTGTCTCGTTCATGCTGTTTTGTGCCCTTTATTATCAGATTGTGTCCTGTTTTTCTCATGTTGTCGTTTTCTGCCCCTTTGTGTCATTATTTAGTTTATTTTTGTTGTTTTATGTCTTGTTTTTATTGTTTTGTCTTGATTTTGTCCCTTTGTCTAATTTTTGATGTGTAATGACTCAGTTGTGTAGTTATATTTCTTGTTTGTTTTGCTTCCTGTACCTTTTTGTGTCATTATTTTGTTAATTTTTGTTCTTTTATGTCTTGTTTTTATTGTTTTATTGTCTTGATTTTGTCCCTTTTTGTTTCATATGTTGTCTTTGTGTAGCTTCATGTCTCCTTTGTGTTTTATGCCGTTCTTGCCATTTTGTGTCTCAGTTTTGTCATTTTCTGCCCTTTTTGTGTCATTATGTTTGTTTTTTGTTGCTTTATGTCTTGTTTATGCCCCCTTGTGTCTCATTTTTGTTGTGTTGTGTTTTATTTGTGGAGTTTTGGCTCCTGTTCATGTCATTTTGTGTCCTTTTTGTCTTATGTCGTGTTTGTCCTTATTTCATGTTGTCTCATTTGTGTAGTTTTATGTCTTGTTCATGCTGTTTTGTGCCCTTTTTTGTCAGATTGTGTATCGTTTTTGTCACGTTGTGTCTTGTTTGTGTTGTGTTCTTCCCCTTTGTGTCACTATTTTGTTTATGTCATGTCTCGTTTTTATTTTGTTCGTATCTCATCTTTTGTCACGTTTGTGTATGTTGTGTGGTTTTGTCTTATTCGTATTTTGTGCCCTTCACTTGGTCGTTTTTTTTTTGTCTTGTTTTGGTTTGTTTTATGTCTCATTTTTCTATTGTGTTTTGTTTGTGTCAGTTTGTTTGTTCAGTTCATACCATCAGATTTTTTTACAGTATACCACTGTTAAAGGTCATTCTGGTTTTCGGCTCCAAAAAGTATCCGACTACCACTACCTTTAGAATTTTCCTTACAGTAATTTACTACAGATCAGTTGTTAATTTTTAGTTTCTGAAACCCTGAAAGGCTGTCATGAAATTGCTGAATTGTCTTGAGTGCTCCAAAACTTAACAATATTGAATTTCCTGCTAAATTGAGAAACACTGGAAACTGCAACTTGGGAATGTTTGATTAAATTAATTAAAAATGATGGTCAAAATACTTTTTAAATGTATTTTAGCATTTAAATTATATCACCTCTTTTTTCCTCACCTGATTCCTCCACAAAACTGCTTTTTACTTTTGACAGATTTCATTACATCAAAAGTTATACTTGTCTGGTTTAATCCTCTGAACCCCAAAACCCACCAGCAGGCCAAAATTACACTATTTATCAGACCTGGAAACTGTAAAAATAGGAAAAATAATGATATTTTCAACTTTGTAATGGTCCTCAAACTAATCATTTGTGGCTTTCATTTTTTTCGGGGAAAAACAAGCAGATCTAAATTTAAAATTTTAATATTTAGTCAAAATCTAGATGTCTTTTAAATAGTTTTCTGAAAGCAGACAATTTGCATTAACCAGATTCTGCAAAAATCTAAAAATGCTGCGCTTGTACGTGGCAAAAATACTGAGATTTTTTGGCTTAACTTGCAGGCTGTGCTTGTACAGAGCAGATAAAATTAAAATGTGAGCCGTAAAACATCTAGACTTTTTTTCTAATGATTTACGGCATTTTTATTTTTTTATACAGCACAGAAGACATTTCTGAGTCCTCTCTACTTCTAATCGTGGTTGTGCTGTTTCAGAGGACTTCATATGGCAGTAAAAAATGAACCCATACTGAGTAAAAATGTGACGGGAGCAACAATGCTCAGAAACTCATGGGGTTCAGAGGGTTATTTAGAATACACCAAGACAATTTTAGTGCAGTACCATTGCCTGTTGATGATACGATGGCTTGAAACCAACATAAAACCACAAAGGCAGGTGTCTGACATCAGTTTATTCCAATTTGTATTCAAAACCACTGATGCAGTTTTTGTACAGTTCAGGGGGGATTTCTCTCATCGTGCTTCTCTCGCAGCACAGTAATAAACCGCACTGTGATCCTGTTCTGCTAGATTGATTATAAGAGACCCATTTTTTGCTGTGTTCTCACTCAAATCTCCAGAGATAGTAAAATCCTTTTTATACGGTTTTTCCATTGTGACGTCTTTTCGGTACAAATGTCTGATGAGTTTCATGGCTGTTTCTCCGGGTGGCCGCTGGTACCAAAGCATCACCCTGTAGTCAGTTCTATCATGGTTGCAGAAAATCTCCACTTTTCCAGGTTTTGTGATGATTTCAGGAGACTGACGGACATCAAGACTCAGACAAACATCTGGACAATGTAAAACAAGAAAACATACTTAGATTATGATAGGTGATAAATGAACATTTACACATCCAGAGGAATATTTCAAATGATTACCTGTCAGACAGAAAATTAAAAAGAAGATAATTTTGTCTTTTGTCAACATCGAACAGTCTGTTTAAAGCCTTCAGATGGCAAATAAAATGGTCAATTATAGAGTTTTTTGGATGTTAATTGCTGGAATCAGATCAAACTAAATGAGAATCAACACATGACTCAGCTGATAAGACTGTAAGTTAAAGAGGAAAAGGGAGGAGATAAAGAAACATCACATTACAGCTGAATATGCAGCTTTCTGGGAGGAGTTTTCTTTTTAGTTGTGCATTCTGGATTAGATGTTGTAATGAGTAATACAGGTAAATATTGGTAGGCTACACTACAGACAGTGTTCAGGATAGCAGTGAACTTAATACTAAATAATATCCATGATTGTGTCTTTATTATGTTGTAATCTGTTTGCTAATATTTGATCTGACCGTGATTATTTTTTCACAACTCTTTTAGTAATATAATATAATATAATATAATATAATATAATATAATATAATATAATATAATATATTAAAGTAATATAAAGTAATAATATAAAATTATACAATTTCCGTTTATATAGGAAAACAGCTCATTGAAACTAACACAAATTTCCTTTTTTGTCATTATTCTCATGTTATTTCCCACTGTTTGTGACATGTCCTTCTGCAATGGTTTCAATGCACCAACTGTTTATCTTGAGTTGCTTCACTTCTTATTGTAATATTAATGTTGTGGATTTAGTTTGATGTGAAACACCACAGCGCTGCTTTAGACACCTTTAGGTTTTCAGATAATTGAAAACTGAGAGCCAAATAGCTCAGAGGAGGTGATTTGTTGAATTTCTAGCAAAATGATGGTGGTCCAAATTGATAATACCAATCATCTGAAGCAAACAGAGGCATAAAATACTCAGAAACACATAGTTAAATCTTTCATTTCAATTATTTGTATGACAATATATTATAAAGTAAAACTTCATGATTGTGTCAAATTGTGGCTACTAGTCAGACTGCACCACCTCTATAGAAAATGCAAATTACAATACTTAATAGACATATCAGTGTTGACTGCTGTCGTTTTTCTGCGTCATTAATGACAGAAACAGAGAGTTTCTTCCTGAAGGAGGTGGGGACAGCAGCAGCTCAGCTACATTTAAAGCTACAGACACTGAAACAAGCTTTTTAGAACTGGAGTTATACAGTCATACTAAAATGAACCATCTTTGCGGTGTTTTGAGCAGAAAAACTGAAAGACTTCAATAATTTTTTTTTAAAAGGGGCACAATATGTGACCTTTAAATAGCATACCAAATTAAAATTGACTAAAACAAAGTTATTTCTGATACTAAAACATCAAACCAACATATACCACAGAGGCAGGTGCTCTGGAGCTTTTCTGATCAAAACCTCTGATTAAAAAAAACGAATGTAGAGTTTTTGTCATGTTCAGAGAAGAGTTGTGTCACTGTGCTTTGCTGGCTGCACAGTAATAAACTGCTCCCTGTTCAGGTCCAACAACTTGGATCTTTAGAGAGCCATTCTTTTTTGAACTGCCACTCAAATCTCCAATGATGTTGAAATTATCTTTATGCTGCTCTTCCACAGTGGGATCACTGACGTACAAATATCCGATAAGTTTCATGGCTGTTTCTCCAGGTGACCTCTGGTACCAAAGCATCTGAAAATAGTCAGTTTTATTGTGGCTGCAGAAAATCTGCACTTCTTCTCCAGGTTTTGTGAGGAAATCAGAAGGAGACTGATGGACTTCAACACCCAGACTAACACCTGGACAAAGTTTAAAAAAAATAAAAAATATTTAGATAGATGATCAATAAAAATAAACAAATCCATTTCCAAAGGGATTATTAAGTGATTACCTGTCAGGCAGAGAATTAGAAGGAAGATCATTTTGTCTTTTGCCGACATCAAACAAGCCTTTAGATGCCAGATAAAAATGTCATAGAGTTCTATAGACGTCAGAGACTGGAATCAGATCAAACTAAATGAGAATCAACATGATTGACCTGTTCAGACTGAGAGTTAAAGAGGAAAAGGAGGAGATGAAGAAACATCACATCACAGAATATGCAGCTTTCTGGGAGGAGTTTTATCTCAGTTTACTGTCGTGTGATATTTCTGTGGCTTTTGCCTCTGAATTCATATTTATTCCAAAACTGACATTGTAATAAGTAATAGATTTAGTGGTAGGCTACACTACAGTGTTAAGAAGAACAGTGAACTTTGGTTGAGTAATATCTATGAATGTATATATTTATAACTTACTCACCTATTTGCTGTTATTTGATGTGACAGTGATTATTTTTCACAACTGTTGTAATAATTTCCATCTGTCTGTATGAAAACAGCTTAATGAAACTAACACAAATGTCATGTTTCTATTATTAATATCAAATTATTTTCCACTATTTGCGACATCTCCTACAATAAATTCACCAAATGTTTATCTCAAGACACTTAATTCTAATTCTAACATTAACGTCATGCATTTAGTTCAATGTCAAACACTGCAGCACTGCTTTAGGCACATTTAGGTTTACAAATAATTGGAAACAAGGAGCCAAATAACTCGGAGGAGGCAGTTTGTTGGATTTTTAGCAGAGTTGTGGTCAAATGCGCTAATCCTACTCATCTGAACCTAACAAAGATATGAAATGAACAGAAGCACACAGTTAAATTGTAAATTGCAATAATTTATGACAATTATCAAGTAAAATTTCATGATTGAGACAAATGTTGGTTACTCAGACTGCACAACCTCTACAGAAAATGCAAATTACAGCACTGCAGTGTCGACTGCTGTCCTTTTTTCCACGTTGTCAATCACAGACACGGAGAGTTTTCTTCCTGAAGGGGGTAGGGACAGCAGCTCAGCTACATTTAAAGCGACAGACAGTGAAACAAGCTTTTTGCAACTGGAGTTATACAGTCATGCTAAAATGAACCATCTTTGCATTATTTTGAGCTGAAAAAACTGAAAAACTTTATTTTTTTGAAAATAGACACAATGCAGGACATTTACCTAGTAAAAATGGACTGAAACAATCAGATGTGAATTCAACAAACCAACATATAACCACAGAGACAGGTGCTCAGGAGCCTCTCCTGATCAAAACTACTGATGATAAAAAAAAAAAAACGAGTGTAGAGTTTTTGTCATGTTCAGAGAAGAGTTGTGTCACTGTGCTTTGCTGGCTGCACAGTAATAAACTGCTCCCTGTTCAGGTCCAACAACTTGGATCTTTAGAGATTCGTTCTTTTTCTTATTTCCACTCAAATCCCCAGTGATGTTGAAATTATCTTTATACTGCTCTTCCATCGAGAGAGTGTTGTAGTGCAGATATCCAATAAGTTTCATGGCTGTTTCTCCAGGTGACCTCTGGTACCAAAGCATCAGCCTGAAGTCAGTTTTATCGTGGCTACAGAAAATCTGCACTTCTTCTCCAGGTTTTGTGATGAAATCAGAAGGAGACTGATGGACTTCAACACCCAGACTAACACCTGGACAAAGTAAACAAAAGAAAAATATTTAGATGATGATAGATGATCAAAAAAAGAAACATTTCCATATTTAATGGAATTAAGTGATTACCTGTCAGGCAGAGAATTAGAAGGAAGGTAATTTTGTCTTTTGTCAACATTGATCAATCTGTTTAAAGCCTTTAGATGCCAGATAAAACTGTTATAGAGTTCTGAAGACGTCAGTTGCTGGAATCAGATCACAATAAATGAGAATCAACATGATTGACCTGTTTAGACTGAGAGTTAAAGAGGAAAAGGAGGAGATGAAGAAACATCACATCACAGAATATGCAGCTTTCTGGGAGGAGTTTGGTTTTTAGTTGTGCCTTCAAAACTAGACAATATAACAAGTAATATTACTTAATATTGGGTAGGCTACACTGCAAACAGTGTTGAGAACAGTGAGCTTTGACTAAATCATATTTATGAATATCTTTATCATGTACTCATCTATTTGCTATTATTTGATCAAACCCTAATTATTTTTCATGACTGGAATAAATCCAATTCTCTTGTATAAAAACAGCTGGATGAAGCAAACACAATTTCATTATATATATATTTCATAGTAGCACCAAATTTTTATGTGAAGTCGCTTGTCTTCTTATTTTAACATTAACGTTGTGAATTTAGTTCAGTGTCAAACACCACAGCAACGCTTTTTTTTACACATTTTGGTTTTAAGCTAACTGAAAACAAGGAACCAAATAACTTGGAGGAGGTGATTTGTTGGTCGAAGGCACTGGTGCAACTCATCTGATGCCAGCAGAAAAATGAAATGCACAGAAACAAGTAGTTAAATGATTTATTGCAATTATCAAGTACAATTTCATGATTGTGACAAGCTGTTACTCCACCTGCACAGTCTCTATAGAAAATGCAAAGTACATCAGCGTATCAGTGTCACCTGATGTCCATGTTTCCACGTTGTCCATCACAGACACAGAGAGAGTTTCCTTCCTGAATCAAGCAGGGACAGCAGCAGCTCAGCTACGTTTAAAGCTACAGACCCTAATGCAAGCTTTTTGGAACTGGAGTTACACAGTCATGGTAAAATGAACCATCTTTGCATTATTTTGAGTTGAATTAGTGAAAGATTTTAATATATTTGTTTAAAAGAGACACAATACAGGAGCTTTACGTAGCATACCTAGTTAAAATGGATCGAATCAATTGGATATGAAACGTCAAACCGACAAATAACCACAGAGGCAGGTGCTCTGGAGCTTCTCCTGATCAAAACCGCTGATGATAAAAAAACAAGTGTAGAGTTTTTGTCATGTTCAGAGAGGATTTTTGTCACTGTGCTTTGCTGGCTGCACAGTAATAAACTGCTCCCTGTTCAGGTCCAACAACTTGGATCTTTAGAGAGCCATTCTTTTTTGAACTGCCTCTCAAATCTCCAATGATGTTGAAATTATCTTTATACTTCTCTTCCACAGTGGGATCACTGTAGTACAAATATCCGATAAGTTTCATGGCTGTTTCTCCAGGTGACCTCTGGTACCAAAGCATCAGCCTGAAGTCAGTTTTATCGTGGCTACAGAAAATCTGCACTTCTTCTCCAGGTTTTGTGATGAAATCAGAAGGAGACTGATGGACTTCAACACCCAGACTAACACCTGGACAAAGTGAACAAAAGAAAAAATATTTAGATGATGATAGATGATCAAAAAAAGAAACATTTCCATATTTAATGGAATTAAGTGATTACCTGTCAGGCAGAGAATTAGAAGGAAGGTAATTTTGTCTTTTGTCAACATTGATCAATCTGTTTAAAGCCTTTAGATGCCAGATAAAACTGTTATAGAGTTCTGAAGACGTCAGTTGCTGGAATCAGATCACAATAAATGAGAAACAACAAGATTGACCTGTTCAGACTGAGGGTTAAAGAGGAAAAGGAGGAGATGAAGAAACATCATATCAGAGTATGCAGCTTTCTGGGAGGAGTTTTCTCTCACTCTACTGTCATGTTTAATATTTCTGTGACATTTGCCTCTGAATTCATATTTATTCTAAAACTGACAGTGTAATAAGTAATAGATTTGCTGGTAGGCTACACTACAAACAGTGTTGAGAATAACAGTGAGCTTTTGCTAAATAATATCTATGAATGTATATATTTATAACTTGCTTTCCTGTTTGCTGTTATTCGATCTGATTATTTTTTCTAATTGTTAGAACAATTTCCATTCATCTGGCTGAAAACAGCTGAATGGCCCTCACACAACTGTCATGTTTCAATCATTAAAATCAAGTTAATTTCCACTGTTTGCAACATCTCCTGCAATAAATGCACAAAATGTTTATCTCAAGTCACTTAATTCTCATTCTAACATTAATGTCATGCATTTAGTTCAGTGTCAAAGACTGCAGCACTGCTTTAGGCACATTTAGGTTTACAAATAATAGGAAACAAGGTGTCAAATAACTCGAAGGAGGCAGTTTATTGGATTTTTAGCAAAGAGTGGTGGTCAAATCCGCTAATACTACTCATGAACCTAACAAAGATATAAAATGAACAGAAGCACACAGTTAAATTGTAAATTGCAATAATTTATGACAATATATAGTAAAATTTACTGATTGTGACAAATGTTGGTTACTCAAACTGCTTGATATGTGTCCTTGATGGACATATCAGTGTCAACTGCTGTCCTTTTTTCCACATTGTCAAACACAGACACAGAGATGGTTTTCTTCCTGAAGGGGGCGGAGACCACAGCAGCTCAGCTACATTTAAAGCTACAGACACTGAAACAAGCTTTTTAGAACTGAAGTTGTACAGTCATGGTAAAATGAACCATCTTTGCATTTTTTGAGCTGAAAAACAGCATACCTAGTTAAAATGGACTGAAACAATTAGATAAGAAAACATGAAACCAACATATAGCCACAGAAACAGGTGCTCAGGAGCTTCTCTGATCAAAACCACTGATGATAAAAGAAAGAAAAGAGAGTTTTTGTCATGTTCAGAGAGGATTTTTATCATTGTGCTTTGCTGGCTGCACAGTAATAAACTGCTTCATGCTCTGGTGCCACGACTTGAAGGTTTAGAGAGCCGTTCTTTTTTTCATCTCCACCCAGTTTTCCAGTGATATTGAAGAGACCTTTATATGTCTCTTCCATAGTGGCATCATTGTAGCGCAAATATCCGATGAGTTTCATGGCTGTGTCTCCAGGTGACCTCTGGTACCAAAACATCTGCCTGTAGTCCGTTTCATTGTGGCTGCAGAAAACCTGCACTTTGTCTCCAGGTTTAGTGATGATATCGGAGGGAGACTGGCGGACCTCCACAGTCAGACAAACACCTGGACAGAGAAAGAAAATTAAAATGAAACGAGATAGAAAATCCATTTAATAAAACCTTAAACACATTAGCAGACATCAGAATCTGTTTTATTGCAAGTAGGTTTTCAGATATGAGGAATTTGATGTGGCGATCTGGTAAAATATAGAAAAGAGAATTTTTAAAGAGAATTTAAAAAGAAAGCAAATGTTGCACACCAAATAAACAAGGAAGGAGGAAGGAAATCCAAGGAATTTTAAGTGATAAAAAGATTTAATATGTGTGGAAATGTGCAAATTATGTACCTGAGTGTGTGCAGTTTTACAATGCATATGGTGTATTTACCTGTAAAGCAGTAGAAAAAGAGAAAATGAATCATGCTAATATCCATAAAAAAAAAAGACAAAACTATGTGCTGCAGAGTTTTAGGGATTAGATTTGCTGCGTTGTGACAGAAAATAACCTGACTCCTGAGCTGACTGAGGTTTAAATAGGAAAAGGAAGTGGAGACAGATAATAGCATCAAATCCAGAGCAGCTGACTGGAGGAGGCGTGTTCAGTTCTAATTTAAAACCATTGATTCTGATAAAAGTTGGCTCTGAGTTTTTGTGTTGAGGGGAGGAGGTTTGCAGTCAGTGTGCATAGCTAGCTGCACAGTAATACACTGCACTGTGATCTGCCTTTAGGTCGGCTATAAACAGAGAACCGTTCTTTGCCGTTTCTCCGCTCATATCTCCAGTGATGTTAAAGTTGCTTTCAAAAGGCTTCTCGTGTTCTATGGTGCCGTAATACACGTGTCCAATGCGCTTCAGAGCTTGTTCTCCAGCGGGTTTCTGGTACCACTGCATGAGAGTGTAGTCGGTTTTATTGTGGCTGCAGACCAGCTGGACTTTCTCTCCAAGTTTTCTGAGAACTTCTGCAGGAGTTTGGTGAACTTCAACACCCAGAGAAACACCTAGAAAGACAGAAGATGAACAGTCTGTGCAGAAACTAGAGAAGACATGTGATCCCTGAATGATTAAAGTGATTACCAATGAGCCAAAACAAGAGGAGCAACATGATGACCTCCCGTCTGAATTAACATTGAACGCTGAGTGCTTTACTGCTTCATTTACACCCTCCTGTTTAAAGCAGCTTCTTAAGGTTGAGCTGAGGAGTATTTCTGGAGCTGCTGCACCACCTACTGGAAAGACATGAAAGTAGTTTCTCACATCCATTCAACAAATGAATCCTCTCAAGTCCAAGCAGTTCCTGGGGCCCCTGCCCCCACCGTGGACTCATTTTGTATTACAATATAAATGCTGTGCCATGATGGAAAAGGCGCAATCATGGCTAGAAGTAGAGAGAACTCAGACATGTCTTCTGCGGCTTGATTTACAATTGTAAAAAATGAAAAATCAAAGTTGAATTTCTTTGATTATTAATTTTACACAAGTTGTAAAAGGCTGGAATCAACAAATAGAACATGTAAGTAAGTAAAATGTATTTATATTGCATCTTTCTTTAGACACACATCCTCCCACTTATGTACAATAACTGATACCTCATCAGTGCAATAACCGATACCTCATCCTCTTGAATATAATCTTCTACATATTTATAAGAAGAAAAAAAAATCATCTGTATATAATGTTTTTTCTGCAACTTTTGCACTGTGTTTCTTTTTCTTATCTATTCCTGCACTGCCTTTATACTTTTTTTCTTTCTGTTTAAACACAACCTGCAGTTCCGCCAAAAAGTCCCACAATTGTTGCCACGAGACTATTGGTTGCAGCAGTGTCACTAATGGCTTCTTTGTTTTAACAATAATTGCAGAATTTTTTGCTTCTGAGTTTTGATTATTGATTTGATTTAAAAAAATGGAAAAATCTGAAAAAAATATTTACATTTTCCCCATAACTGTTGTTAAAATTGGAGAAAAACAAGTCCTCCAGGTGTTTATTTGATTCTCTCCTGTCTGCTCAGTGTAAACACTGTCTGCAGTTCAGCCAAAAAGTCTCTGAATTTTTGTGAGGTGACTGTTGGTCCCAGCTGAGTCACTGATGGCTTCAAGGATGCATAGAAGAGTGCAGAATTTTTAGTTTTTTACAGAAACTACTTATGGTAAATAGTTTATTTTTTGCAAATTTTTACATGAGGCCTACAAAACAAAGTGATCTTGATGAAGTAACACAATTTTAAGCTTAGATTTGATTTATTTCCAAGGCACATGATTACTTCAAGGACTGAAGGTTAAAAAACAGATGATTTTCTCTGTTTTTACATTTTCTGGCTGATAAATGGTGTAATTTTTGGCAATTTTTTGCTTCCTAGATAACATGCCTCTCAAACCCACTGGTGGTTTTGGGGTTCAGCTTATTTATTGGCAAGTAGTTTTTGTACAGCTGCTCGTGCTTTTCACATCACTGTGTTGCTGACGGCACAAAAATACACTCCGCTGTCTTCAGGCTGCAAGTCTTTCACTGTTAGAGCCCCGTAGTCGATTTTTTCTTTGCTGGCTGTGTATTTGGTTTGAGAGGCTCCACCGTAGTCTGGCTGCCCACCATAAACAGTATAGACGATGAGGCTCATGGTCTCCCCTGGACGCTGCCTGTACCAGTACATCTGGTTGTGACCAGCATCTTTTTTGTGGCTGCAGTTCATCTCTGCATGCTGGGAAACGAAGCTCCAGCTGATGTCAGGGTGCTGGATCACATCCTGGCAATCACCTGTGAGAAGAAAATTCAACATCATTTGTAATTCTTTAAGAAAACAAGACTAATTTCACAACAGTTTCCATCAGCATACGTTTCCATGCTAATAATAATTCTAAAAACAACTTAATAGCCTGAACACCTCTAACACTTTTTAAAATTCTTTCACCTTGGAGCCACAGAGACAAGACTATACATGCAATGAGTATTTGAGCCACCATGGTGATATTTTCCAATGAGATGCAGCCACATCCTTACATACTGTTGCTATTTATGAAGGAAGGAGGGAGGTTAGAGTCATTCAGGACCTCCCATTCCAGCCCTCCCAGATTCTAATGATGAGAAAAACCAATGTAGGTTAGAAGCAGGTGCAACAGGCTGTGAGTTGTAGTACAGACCTCAGTGGCTGGGAGGTTTTTGTATTGAGGATCAGTGATATGTAGCACTGTGGTAACTAGCAGCACAGAAGTAAACTGCACTGCTGCTCACACTGAGACTGTTGATTGTTAATGTGCAGTTCTTTCCTTCATCTGCACTCCCTTCTATGGTCACATCCAGTCCTTTCTCTGGATTTCCAATGCTTGCTAGCATGTATCCGAGGAACTCTAGCTGTCTGTTCTGTTGCTTGTACCAGAGGATTCGATTGTAGCTGTTAATTCTGTGTGAACAGTGAATTATGGCTGATCCTCCAGGATTTTTGAACATGTTGAGTGGTTTCTGGTCGACTTTGTCACTGAGAGAGGAACCTGTTCAAAAAAGAGAAAATACAATATGAGCATAAACATTCATAAAACTAAATATTTGTACAAAATCCAGCTGAAATTGGAGTCAAGCTGTATTCAGGCACATTTACCATACAAAAACAGCTTTACCTGAAACCAGAATGGCCTTTAGAATAATAGTTAAGAACAATATGAGCATTTTGTGTCCTCTGAATGTTTGGTTATAATGAAGATTAAATGATAATATTATCAGTTAAAATTCATCGTTTCATTCAGTGCATCAGCAGTTCTACTGATGATTTCTAGCCTCCTTTCTGAGTGGACCCTCCTTTCAGCAAACATTTATGAAGTCGATAGATGGTGGAGTCAGAGTTGATGTTCCTCCTCTAAACATTCTGATCATGTCAACTTCCTGTTCACACCACTGGTGAAGATATACTGCCACCTAGTGGGGAGAAGGAATCAGGTCTGTGTGATATTTTGTTTATTTGTCACATGCAAAAATACATAAATTTTCACCAGATGACTTTAAAAACTGTGTCTGGAAAGAATTCATCATTATATTATTATTAGGTGATTTAATACGGGGGTGCATCTGCATAAAAAATACAGAATTGTTTTGAAGAAATCTGGAAAATTACCTTTTACTGTGATGACATTGAGTGTGAACTGGATGCAACCCTTCTGATAAGGTGTAAAACTGGCAAAGACACCCCAAAAATAATTTTTGCTTTGGATTCATTCAGATCTGACTTTGCACTCAGCTTACCAAACTTTGTGTTGTGGATTTAAATGGTCAAACAAATTAATTGTGTTGCTTCTGGTGGCAGCAACAATTACAAATGAGAGAACCTTTTTCTGGTGAACGTCATCCATTGTGTAATGTAAACTTCTAGAGCTGCATGATAACGGCCCAAATGATAACCAGAAATAGTTTGATCAATACTGAGATTATGCTTATTCATTTATTTTACAGACAAATATTTTTATTGTGGTTTGACATGTATCCGAAGCACTGCTGTCAGTTCAATCTTGTGCTACATTCCTGTTAAAATGTTTGCATCAAATTTTGACTTAAAGTTTTTCTTGAACTGAATTTAAGGCATCTCCTAGATGCAGAAAATAATTAAAGCTGTACCCAAAACAACTCACACACAGACTGTGGTAGATGTTAGTTCAGCAGCTGTGCATAGAGAAGCCTCTAGTCTCCACTCAGTTCCTGCAGCACAACAGCTCAGAACAGAGGATTTTAGAAGTAAACATGTTGATGATATTCCTTTTAATTGTGGGAAACCAAAATCATAACTGCCATTATTTTTTTGATAATTGTGCAGTCTTATAGCGGATATTGTGTGTTTATTGTTTTTTTTTTTTTTTTAAATAAATCTTCTTTTTCAGTGATTTTTTTCCTGTTCCTCACTTATTTCACTGTTCCCATAAGGAGTCTGTATGTCAACAAACTGTCTTATAAATAACGTGAAAAATAAAAAAGAATTCTTACATCAGACAGATTGCTCTTCTACATTAGTCCTGATGAATTACAATCGTACAAGTTTTTCTTTTTGCATCAAGCAGCAAAAGTCATTGTGGCATGATCTGTTTAAGTTTAATTGCTTGACTTCACATCGCAGTCATTGCTATTATGATGTTTTGTGCAGCTCTAGAAGGAATACAGGTGCAGGAGGCTGAGAGCTGTTACATGGAGATGAAAGAAAAAGTCTGATGAGGAGGTTTTTGTATTGAGGATCAGTGATATGTAGCACTGTGGTAACTAGCAGCACAGAAGTAAACTGCACTGCTGCTCACACTGAGACTGTTGATTGTTAATGTGCAGGTCTTGTCCTTGTTTGCATCCCCTTCTATTTTCACATCCTCATCTACTTCACTGTCTTTATTTTCAGTAGTTAAATACATGTTTCCCAGGTACTGTAGCTGTCTATTCTTGAGTTGTTTGTACCAGTAGATTTGATTGTAGCTGTCTATACTGTGTGAACAGCGGATTTTGGCTGTTCCTTCAGGACTTTTGATCATATCAGTTGGATCTTGGCGAACTTTGTCACTAAAAGAGGAACCTGTTGAAAAGAGATCAACAAAGCATCAGATAAAATACAACAGGAACACGAAGGCTGCTGATCTGAAATTAATAGTAAAAAGTGTCAAATAATGTAATATTGCAGCTGAAATAGCAAATCTACGACAGTTTTTTCCTGAGAATGTAAATAAAATGCTGATGACATTACCTGAAAGCAGAACAGAGTTAAAAGTAATGCTGAGGAAGAAGACGATCATTTTTTTGTTGTTTGATTGTGTTGAAGAAAATCAGATGAAATTAAGGTCATTTAGTTGCAGCAGTGAATAAAAGTGTTCCAGTGAGTGTTTCCAGCCTTCTTATTGAGTAAACCCTCCCAGTTATTATGTGGGTGGTGTCACTGTGTGTCCTCCCATTATGAAAAATGATAACTACAGCATCATTTCAACAAGTTTATGTACACCAGAGGATTTAAGATCCAGATAATGATTCACTGAGGAAGGAGTGCAGGTGCAGGAGGCTGAGAGCTGTTACATGGAGATGAAAGAAAAAGTCTGATGAGGAGGTTTTTGTATTGAGGATCAGTGATATGTAGCACTGTGGTAACTAGCAGCACAGAAGTAAACTGCACTGCTGCTCACACTGAGACTGTTGATTGTTAATGTGCAGGTCTCTCCTTTATCTGCACTCCCTTCCATCTCCATGTCTACATCCAGTCCTTTCTCTGGAACTGGACTGCCTGCTAGCATGTATCCCAGGAACTGTAGCTGTCTGTTCTCTAGTTGTTTGTACCAGAGAATTCTATCATAGCTGTCTATACTGTGTGAACAGCTAATTTTGGCTGCTTCTCCTGGATTTTTGTACATGTTGGTTGGTTTCTGTTTGACTTTGTCACTGAGAGAGGAACCTGTTAAAAAAGAGAAAATACAACATGAGCATGAACATTCACAAAACAATGTAGGACTAAATATTTCTTTAAAAATCCAGTTGAAATTAAAGATGAACTTTCATCAAGCACATTTACTGTACAAAAACAGCATTACCTGAAACCAAAATGATGCTAAAAGGAATACTTAGGAATAAGATGAGCATTTTGTGTCCTCTGCACGAATGTTTGGTTATAATGAAGATTAAATGATAATATAGTTAAAATTCATAGTTTCCTTCCACGCATCAGCAGTTCTACTGATGATTTCCAGCCTCCTTTCTGAGTGGACCCTCCTTTCAGCAAACATTTATGAAGTCAGTAGATGGTGGAGTTATCATTGATGTTCCTCCTCTGAACATTCTGATCATGTCAACTTCCTGTACACACCACTGATGAAGATATACTGCCACCTAGTGGGTAAAATGAATTATTGATTAATTTGGAAAGGATTCATCAGTCTCTCATTGTGTACCACTGGCAAAGACATCCACAATATATTTTTTGCTTTGGATTCATTCAGTTCTGACTTCAAACTCATCACACTGAGCTTTGTGGTGCTGATTTAAATGGTCAAGCGAAGTAGTTGTGTTGCTTCATGTAGTGTCAAGAATTGCAAGAAACTGGCAGCAAAGTACCTGTTTTTGCTCAACATCGTTCTTTATGCCGCCATTATACTTCTATAGAACTGACCAAGTCTGCGCAAATATGGCCATAAGAATAGTCATGGTTACTTTATTCAGTGTAGTGGCAAAATATTTTTGTTGCTTTTTGACATTTATATAAAGCACTGCTTTCAGTTCCATGTTGTGCGGCATTCCTGCTGAAATTTTTGCATGAAAATAACACCTATATTAAAGTTCTTCCTCAACTGAATGTAGTGCATCTCCTAGATGCAAAATACACGTAAAATTGTACCCATAACTTCTCATTTATTGCCAGTCTGCTTATCGATAGACAAAGTTTATCATTCTCTGAACTCCTCACATGCAGCCTGTGGTAGATGTTGGTTCAGCAGCTGTGCACAGAGAAGCCTCTAGTCTTCACTCAGTTCCTGCAGCACAGCAGTTCAGAACATTTTGACAGCGAACATCACAGTTAATCATGTTTGTTTAATTGTGGGAAGCCTAAATCATAATGGTGATTAATATTCTGTTAATTGTGCAGCTGTCAAACTGACATTGTGCTTTTTTTTGCAACCAAATCTGTTTTTCATTGATACTCATCTGTTTCTTGCTCATTTCACTGTGCATGTGTTGAGTCTTCATGTTAAACAAACTTGTTGCAAATAACACCGTAAAACTAAATAAAGCTTAAATTAAAGGGCACATCAAAAACTTTGTCTTGTTTATAAAGTTAATTGAACTCTGTGTATCCAAGAACCCTTAAACCAGACAGATCCCTGTTGTGGTTCATTCAAGTAAAAAAAGGAACAGTGCAAGTTTTCTTTTTGTATTGAGCAACAAAGATACTTGTGGCATGATTTGCTTCAGTTAAATTTTATGCACACCACTGGGTTTAAGATCCAAATAATGACTTACTGAGGAAGGAGTGCAGGTGCAGGAGACTGAGAGCTGTTACATGGAGATGAAAGAAGAAGTTTGATGAGGAGGTTTTTGTATTGAGGATCAGTGATATGTAGCACTGTGGTAACTAGCAGCACAGAAGTAAACTGCACTGCTGCTCACACTGAGACTGTTGATTGTTAATGTGCAGTTCTTGTCCTTGTTTGCATCCCCTTCTAAGGTTATCTCCACTCCATCTTCAGGATATCCCTTGTTCAAATGCATGTATCCCAAAAATTGTAGTTGTCCATTTCCTAATTGTTTATACCAGAGAATTTGGTTTTAGCTGTCTATTCTGTGTGAACAGAGGATTTTGGTTTGCTGTCCTTGTTTTTCATGTATATCAGTTGGAGTCTGGTCAACTTTGTCACTGAGTAAGGAACCTGTGGACAAAGAATCAATAAAACAAAATCAAAAAATCTAATATTATTAGGATGAATCCTTCACTATCACCCAAAAAAAGCTTTTAATACATCACCTGAGACCAATATGATGTTAAAAGTTAAGCAGAGACCAGTGATGATCATGTCGTGTTTCATGACTGAATTTAAGAACATCTTTTGTTTCTGCAACTATGTTTCTATAACTTTATATGCACTTCTACTGATTATATGTGTCACATTTCTGGATAAACCCTCCCATCAAGAAAACAGCTTTTTTTTTCCAAGTGGGAGGTTCTCTTCCTGAACTACTGCTATACACTACAGACACAGTGCCACCTAATGACAGGATTCAAATTAGTAATTAGATAAAACAGAAACAACAAAACAAGCCTGGTCTAACATTAGAATATTGCATTTTATTTTGCAACTCTGAGTCCAAAAATTGCAGTTGAGCTTTAATAGAAGAGACAGTGCAACCTTTTCAGAATCATGGATTTTGTTGTTGTTGTGTTTATTTTTTTGAAGGTGTTAATTTTGTTCAGATGTTGAACTATAAAGTTAAAATGTTATCATCAACAAACCTAACTTTAGGTATCACAGTCAAGCATACAACATGCAGCTTCTTTTCTCAATATTCTCTGATGACTTACGTCTCATAAAATAGCCACATTAATTCCATAATGTCTTACAGTCCTGCTAAAATCTTTGCATTTAAATTAAACCTAAATTAAACAGCATGTCAACAAACTCTGTTATCATGTTTATAGAGTTAATAAAACTCCCTACATTGTAGAATCCTTGGATTAGACAGACTTCTCTTGTAATTTAGTCATGAAAAATGTGACGTGGAAATTTTGTTTTTTTGTTAAGCAGAAAACATAGTTGTGGCATAATTAAATCGCTTCAGTTCACATCACAGTGTTGTGCAGATCTAGAATGAATCCAGGTGCAGGAGGCTGTGAGCTGCAGTACAGAGATGAAAGAAGAAGTCTGATGAGGAGGTTTTTGTATTGAGGATCAGTGATATGTAGCACTGTGGTAACTAGCAGCACAGAAGTAAACTGCACTGCTGCTCACACTGAGACTGTTGATTGTTAATGTGCAGGTCTGGCCTTTATCTGCACTCCCTTCCATCTTCACATCCTCATCCAGTCCTTTCTCTTTGTTTTCATTAGTTTTATACATGTATCCCAGGAACTGTAGCTGTCTGTTCTCTAGTTGTTTGTACCAGTAGATTCGATCATAGCCGTCTATACTGTGTGAACAGCTAATTTTGGCTGCTTCTCCAGAATTTTTGTACATGTTGAGTGGATTCTGGTCGACTTTGTCACTTAGAGAGGAACCTGTGAAAAAAAGAGAAAATGCAGCATGAGCATGAATATTCATAAAACAGAATAACACAAAATACTTTTTAAAAAATCCATCTGAAATTAAAGACTAGTTGTAATCAAGTGAATCTACTGTACAATAAACAGCATTACCTGAAACCAGAATGGTGTTAAAAGTAATACTTAGGAACAAGATGAGCATTTTGTGTCCTTTGAATGTTTGGTTGTAATGAAGATTAAATGATAATATAGTTAAAATTCATCATTTCCTTCCGTGCATCAGCAGTTCTACTCATGATTTCCAGCCTCCTTTCTGAGTGGACCCTCCTTTCAGCAAACATTTATGAAGTCAGTAGATGGTGGAGTTATCATTGATGTTCCTCCTCTGAACATTCTGATCATGTCAACTTCCTGTTCACACCACTGGTGAAGATATACCGCCACCTAGTGGGGAGAAGGTGTTATGGCTGTGTGATTCATAAATTTTTTTGTATTTTATCTTTCTAAAATGGTGTAAAACTGACTTTTTTGCTTTGGATTTATTCAGATCTGACTTTGGACTCATCATACAGAGCTTTGTGGTGCTGATTTAAATGGTCAAACTAATTAGTTGTGTTGCTTCACGTGGTGGCAACAGTTGCAAGAGAGCGTACCTGTTGTTAGTGAACCACGTTTAGTAAATGGTCCCTTCTGTAGCCAAAACATTTCTTTCTTCCCAAATGATACCCCACATAATTTTGAACAGTATTAAGATGACTTTTTTTTTTGCAACAAAATATTTTATTTCGCTTTCACATTTATATAAAACACTGTTTTCAATTCCATGTTGTGCTATTTTCCTGCTGATTTTATTTATTTTTTTTTTGCTTCACAATATGAGTAAAATTAAAGTTCTTCTTCACATGAATGTAGGTCATTTCCTGGATGCAAAATCTAAACAAAATTGTCCCTCAAACTGTTGACATTCCTGTTGCAGTAGATGCTAGCTCAGCAGCTGTGCACAGAGAAGCCTCTAGTCTCTGCTCAGTTACTGCAACACAATTTTGAAAGTGAATATCACAGTTAATCATGTTTATTTGATTGTGGTAAGTCAAAGTCATGATTGTGATTAATATTCTATTAATAACTCAACCTCAGAAGTGACATTGTAACTTTATTTTTGCAAGCAAGTCTTTGTTTTTTTCTTTCTCTCCTGTCCTTTGCTCCTTTTGTTGTGCATGTAGGAGACTATATATCAACAAAGTATGTCTTAAAAATCAGTGTATTCAAGAATCCTTAATCTAAACAGACTTCTCTTGTAGATTAGTCACTAAATGAGACCCGTAAAAGTTTTTCTTTGCGTATAAACTTACAAAAATATTTGTGGCATGATGTGGTTAGGTTAAATCACCTGACTTCACTTTGCAATGTCTCTCCTGAAATGATTTATAATGCAGATCTAGAATGAATACAGGTGCAAGAGACTGAGAGCTGCAGTTCAGAGATGAAACAAACTGTTTGAGGAGGTTTTTGTATTGAGGATCAGTGACATGTAGCACTGTGGAAACTAGCAGCACAGAAGTAAACTGCACTGCTGCTCACACTGAGACTGTTGATTGTTAATGTGCAGTTCTTGTTCTTATTTGCATCCCCTTCTATGGTCACATCCACTCCTTTCTCTGGATTTCCATTTTTTATGTTCAGGTATCCCAGGTACTGTAGTTGTCCGTTTAATTGCTTGTACCAGAGGATTTTATCATAGTTGTCTATTCTGTGTGAACAGTAGATTTTGGCTGTTTGTCCTTGTTCTTTATATATATCAGCTGGAGTCTGGTCGACTTTGTCACTGAGTGAGGAACCTGTGGAAAGAGAATTGATAAAACAACAATTTATAATCTAATATCATGAGGAAGAATCCTGAACTATCATCCAAAAATGGTTTTAATACTTTACCTGAGACCAATATAATGTTAAAAGTTAAGCAGAGACCAGTGATGATCATGTCGTGTTTCATGACTGAATTTAAAAACATCTGTTGTGACTGCAGCTATGTCTTTGTAACTTTATATGTACTTCTACTGATTATTAGCGTCACATTTCTAGATAAACCCTCCCATCAAGAAAACAGCTTTATTTTTCAGATGGGAGGTTCTCTTCCGACCTGCTGCTATATAGTACAGACATGCTGCCACCTATTGAAAGGAATCAAAATAACAACTAGATTTATAAAACAATACAACAAAGTAGTGTATCAATAGAATGTTTTTCTTTATTGAGTCTGAAAATGCAGTTAAACTTTACTAGAAGAGGCAGCACGTCTTTCAAAGTCATGTTTATTTTTTTTTTGCTTTGAAGGTGTTAGTTTTGTTCTGACACTTACCCATAAAGTTAAAATGTCTTTATGTAACAGAAATCTCCTTCCATTCAGTCTATGGTATATTGTAGCTCGTCAGAGAAGCCTCTAGTCTTCACTCAGTTACTGCAGCACAGAATTTCACAAGTGAATTTCTTAGTTGATCGTGTTTTTTTAATTGTAACAAGCCAACATGTAGAGCAAGATTAATATTCCATTAATTGTGAAGCCTTATAAGTGACATTATGCTTCTTTTTTGCAACCTAATCATCCTTTTTAGTGTCTCTCTCTCATTTCTTGCTAATTTTGCTGTACACATGTCTAGTCTGCATGTCAACAAAGTGTGTCTTGTAAATAAATTTGTAAAACTCAGTGTATCCAAGACTTCATAAATCTGACAGACTCCTCTTGTAGTTTAGTCATGAAAAATGTGAACTGTGCAAGTTTTCTTTTTGTATTAAACAGCAAAAATAGTTGCCGCATGGTTTATTTAATTTAAATTGCCTGACTTCACATCACAGTGTCTCTCCTGAAATGTTGCATTGTTCAGATCTAGAAGAGTGCAGGTGCAGGAGGCTGTGAGCTGCAGTTCAGAGATGAAACAAACTGTTTGATGAGGAGGTTTTTGTATTGAGGATCAGTGATATGTAGCACTGTGGTAACTAGCAGCACAGAAATAAACTGCACTGCTGCTCACACTGAGACTGTTGATTGTTAATGTGCAGTTCTGTCCTTCATTTGCATCCCCTTCTATGGTCACATCCTCATCCAGTCCTTTCTCTTTGTTTTCAGTAGTTGTAGACATGTATCCAAGGAGCTGTAGCTGTCTGTTCTTTAGTTGTTTGTACCAAAGTATTACATAATAGCTGTTAATTCTGTGTAAACAGCGGATTTTGGCTGTTTCTCCAGGATTTTTGAACATGTTGGGTGGATTCTGGTCAACTTTGTCATTGAGAGAGGAACCTGTTTAAGAAGATAAAGTACAACATGAGCGTGACGCCTGCTGATCTGAAAAACTAAAATGTAAATATATGTGTCAAATAATGCAATATAACGGCCAAAGTAACAAATCTACAGATTTAGTTAAAAACTTGAATACAAATGCTGATGACATTACCTGAAACCAGAACAGAGCCAAAAGTAATGCAGAGGAAGAAGACGATCATTTTGTTTGTTGTTTGGTTGTGTTGAAGAAAATCAGATGAAATTGAGGTCATTTAGTTGCAGCAGTGAATAAAAGTGTTCCAGTGAGTGTTTCCAGCCTTCTTATTGAGTAAACCCTCCCAGTTATTATGTGGGTGGTGTCACTGTGTGTCCTCCCATTATAAAAAATGATTACTACAGCATCATTTCAACAAGTTTATGTACACCAGAGGATTTAAGATCCAGATAATGATTCACTGAGGAATGAGTGCAGGTGCAGGAGGCTGAGAGCTGTTACATGGAGATGAAAGAAGAAGTTTGATGAGGAGGTTTTTGTATTGAGGATCAGTGATATGTAGCACTGTGGTAACTAGCAGCACAGAAGTAAACTGCACTGCTGCTCACACTGAGACTGTTGATTGTTAATGTGCAGGTCTCTCCTTTATCTGCACTCCCTTCCATCTCCATGTCCACATCCAGTCCTTTCTCTGGAAATTTACTGCCTGCTAGCATGTATCCTAGGAACTGTAGCTTTCTGTTCTCTAGCTGTTTATACCAGAGGATTCTATCATAGTTGTCTATACTGTGTGAACAGCTAATTTTGGCTGCTTCTCTGGGATTTTTGAACATATCGGGTGGATTCTGGTCGACTTTTTCACTGAGAGAGGAACCTGTTAAAAAAGAGAAAATACAACATGAGCACAAACATTCATAAAACAGAGTAACGCAACATATTTTTTAAAAATCCGTCTGAAATTAAAGACTTGTTGTAATCAAGCACATTTACTGTACAAAAACAGCATTACCTGAGACCAGAATGATGTTAAAAGTAATAGTTAAGAATAAGATGAGCATTTTGTGATCTCTGAGTGTTTGGTTATAATGAAGATTAAATGATAATATAGTTAAAATTCATCATTTCCTTCCGTGCATCAGCAGTTCTACTGATGATTTCCAGCCTCCTTTCTGAGTGGACCCTCCTTTCAGCAAACATTGATGAAGTCAATAGATGGTGGAGTTATCGTTGATGTTCCTCCTCTAAACGTTCTGATCATGTCAACTTCCTGTACACACCACTGGTGAAGATATACTGCCACCTAGTGGGGGAGAAGGTGTTATTTATTTGAAAAGAATTAATCAGTCTAATGTGATTAGGGTGTTTTTGCAACCAAATCTGCTTTTTCATTGTTACCCATCTGTTCCTACACATGTTGAGCCTTCATGTCAACAAACTCATTGCAAATAATGCTGTGAAATAAATAAAATAAATGAAGCCTAAATTAAATGGCATATCAACAAGCTCTGCTGTCTTGTTTATAAAGTTAACTGAACTCTGTGTATCCAAGAACCCTTAAACCAGACAGATCCTTGTTGTGGTTCATTCAAGTAAAAAAAGGAACAGTGCAAGTTTTCTTTTTGTATTGAACAACAAAGATACTTGTGGCATGATTTGCTTCAGTTAAATTTTATGCACACCACTGGGTTTAAGATCCAAATAATGACTTACTGAGGAAGGAGTGCAGGTGCAGGAGACTGAGAGCTGTTACATGGAGATGAAAGAAGAAGTTTGATGAGGAGGTTTTTGTATTGAGGATCAGTGATATGTAGCACTGTGGTAACTAGCAGCACAGAAGTAAACTGCACTGCTGCTCACACTGAGACTGTTGATTGTTAATGTGCAGTTCTTGTCCTTGTTTGCATCCCCTTCTATGGTCACCTGCACTCCATCTTCAGGGTATCCCTTGTTTATATTCATGTATCCCAGGTACTGTAGTTGTCTGTTTGATTGTTTATACCAGAGGATTCGGTTGTAGCTGTCTATTCTATGTGAACAGTAGATTTTTGCTGTTGTTCCTTGTTTTTCATATATATCAGTTGGAGTCTGGTCGACTTTGTCACTGAATGATGAACCTGTGGAAAAAGAAACAATAAAAACAACAATGTACAGTTAAGGACTACGAGGATGAATCCTTCAAAACCACAGGAAAAACGGTTTTAATACTTTACCTGAGACCAGTATGATATCAAAGATTAAGCAGAGGCCAGTGATGATCATGTCGTGTTTCATGACTGAATTTAAAAACATCTCTTGTTACTGCAGCTATGTTTTTATAACTTTATATGTACTTCATCTGATTATTCACATCTCATTCCTGGATAAACCCTCCCATAAGGGAAATGTTTTGTTTTTTTTAAAGTGGGAGGTTCTCTTCTGCAACTGCTGCTATACACAATAGACACACTGCCACCTATCAATCGGAGTCAGTGACAACAATTACATTTGTAAAAATGTGTGTAAGGCAGATATAGTGTGCTTTTTTTTTTTTTTTGAGCTCGGACTATGAACGATTGCAGTTCAGCTTTCATGAAAATTGCAGTCACACTTTCCAATGTCTTTTTTTTTGATTGTATTAAACTTACAGAGACATGCAATTTAGGGTGGAAATGTGTAACCCAGGTTCTTTTTTTTAAAGCTACCTTTCCACATTTCCCCTAAATGCATCACATGAATCAGTAGATGTTTCGTGGGCAGCTGTACACAGAGAAGCCTCTCGTCCCCACTCAGTTACTGCAGCACAGGAATGAAAACACTCAGCCAAGGTGTTCCAACTTCAGTGTTTTGACTGCGGTCGTTTGTGTAGTTTCCTGTGCTGCGTGTGTCCTTTTTATGTCCCTATCACATATGCAAATAGGGCTGCGCCGCACCACGGCCACGGTTGGACGCCAGGATGACGGATCGGCACTGGATTGGTTGGCTATACCAGGAAGCCCGCGATATAAAGGCGGAACCGTGACGTCGTCTCCGGATCAGAGGGCGTGGCAACATCCTACCGTGCACGCTTGAGTTCCAGTGATCGGCTGTGATTTAGTGATCTAATATTGCGTAATAGCAGTGAGCAGCCACGTTTTGTTTAACCATTTTTTTCTCATGTTTAAGTTAGGATAGGGAGGTTAGACTTTGTTGTTCTTTTTACTTTTTGTTTTGGCACATCAGTTTTGGGTTACTAGCTTAGTGGCGTTTTGTTTATTGTTTTTGGTTTTGCTCACTGTCTTTCAGTTACCAGTCCCCATTGTTTCAGTTCATAAATTTGTTGTAAATAAATACCTAAACTATATGAGAAAACGTGTGTGGGAGATGCTTGGGACCAGGGGAAGGATGCCTCTTCGTGTTAGGCACAGTGACCCCTAGACCTGGGCATAACATGAATTGGGGGCTTGTCCGTTGCTTTTCCCGCTTAGTGTTACGCTTAGTTAGGTGAGTATTTTTTCCTGATTGGCATTTTTTCTGTGTGTGGGAGGAATTAGAGGGGGGAATGGCTGATTTCTTCATTGAAGAGTTCACTGACAGTCCCTTGTGGGAAAATTTTGACAATTGTAGGAAGACAGACTTATTAATTATTGCTGGTCATTTTGATCTTGGTGTGTCTGCTAATGCCCGCAAAGCAGAGATGCAGACTGTCTTGGCTCAACAGCTGGTGGACACAGGTGTGCTTCCTGCTAGAGCTGGCAGAGTAAGACGCCACTGCAGGTGGATGCAGCGGGGCCTGAGGTTCCCGGTGAATCCCCTGCTGGTCTGGATCACAAGTCGGCCGCTGGTTCTCTGGTAGGTTTGGCTACAGAGGATCTCCGCCTAACTCTGGCAATTAAAGAAGCTGAGGTGAGAAACCGACAGCTGGAAGTGCAGGCGATGCATCTCCGCATCCGAGCTCTGGAACTGGAGCGGGACCAGCCTGCCGCTCACCCGTCAGTGTCCAGTCAAAGTGCTGCATCTGTGTCATCAGGTGGGTTTGACATGAGCAAGCACATTGCATTAGTTCCTCCGTTTCGTGAATCTGAAGTCGATTCCAGCGCTTTTGAGCGCATAGCTGCTGCTTTAAAATGGCCCACAGAGTTTTGGTCCTTTTTGCTGCAGTGCAAACTTAAGTAAAGCACAAGAAGTCTGTGCTAGTTTATCTATAGAGCAGAGTTTAGATTACGACACTGAAAAAAGCTGTGCTGCAGGCCTATGAGCTCGTTCCTGAGGCATATAGGCAAAAATTTAGAAATCGTGAAAAAAATGCCAACCAGACCTGCGTAGAGTTTGTGCGCGAGAAAAGCGTTTTGTTTGACAAGTGGTGTCAAGCTGTAATGTTAAATCTCTGGAAGAGATGCGCGAGTTAATCCTGATTGAGGAATTTAAAAAATGTTTGCCGCTGTTCCAGTTTAACTGGTGATCAGGTTAACTGGCGATAGTTTCCGTCTCTACATGTTTCGTCTGAAGATTCGTCACGATCAGACCTAGATTTACGTGAAATAAAGATACCAGATAAAGAAGACCTCACCGAAAAACGTCGGCATCACTGCTTAATAAAGTCTGTATACATGTTAATATCATCACCAGACAGTAAAAAGAAATGTGCGGACCGAAATAAAAAAAAACACGTATTTTTCAAGTATGGTGAGAGGATTCGAAACCACGTAATCCAGCGATAAAATTACGAGACCACCGTTTTACTCATTGTGCTACCGATCAGCTCTACAAGCATTCTGCTTCATCAATATAGATCACTGTCATCCTGTCAGGTGTTTAACACCTGGTGATTGTTCAGGAATCACGTCCATGTCAACTGGGGATAATCACAACTTAACACTGGCTGCCTGGTTAAGAACGAGTCAGAAAACTATTTATTGTCTCACCAAGAAAACCCACAACATAGAAGCACGTCCACTGCTGTGTTGTGTGTTAGTTTGTGTGTTCAGTGGAACAGATCCAGAGCAGAACTTCAGGTTTAACTCGGGTCGGTTCTCAGAAACACTCAGACCC
Source organism: Amphiprion ocellaris (assembly GCF_022539595.1). Taxonomy (NCBI): domain Eukaryota; kingdom Metazoa; phylum Chordata; class Actinopteri; family Pomacentridae; genus Amphiprion; species Amphiprion ocellaris. Next base: position 26,019,370 of record NC_072785.1, on the reverse strand, counting down.
TCAGTAGCCTCCCATCAGAACAACACGCAGCACAACATTAGCTTGATTTGCTAAAATACATCGGAACAAACTGAGACCACGTTGTTTAAACTAGTCACTCAGAAAACAATAAAAACACGTTTAGTCATCCACGTCCTAACCGTCATTCAGAGCACTTTAACCTCTGACAATATATTTTTTTTTAAAGGAAGTAAAGGGATTCGATCTGGTCAAAACAAACAATGGTTTATTCGTTCTACACAGTGAGCCATAAGCACCTATTGCATGTATTGAAGTGACTACAGTCACATTTGAACATTACAGCTACAGATATTCCTGTTGGACTCTGAAGATACTATGTTGCCATATTTGTATATTTAGCCTACATGTACTCTAAGGTGGATTAGGAACATGTCATTAAATCAAATACTGTAAAACACCACAATTCACTCAAGTCTTCCTCTGCGACATCATTAAAAGTATCTTCTGCCATTTCTAAACCAGCCAGGGTGTTTGGGAAGACACAAATCACACAAATATATTGTTTGTTTTGACCAGGTCGGATCCCTTCACTTCCTTTTAAAAAAATATTGTCAGCGGTTAAAGTGCTCTGAAATGACGGTTAGGACGTGGATGACTAAACGTGTTTTTATTGTTTTCTGAGTGACTAGTTTAAACAACGTGGTCTCAGTTGTTCCGATGCATTCAATTAGATCATTAAACCTTTAAAAAGACAAAACATGGGTGCCCGTAAAGCTCAACAGGTTAAGCGGGTGACCCATGTACAGGGGCTGGTCTCCGACGCAGTGGCCCAGGTTCGATTCCCACTCGCTGCCCTTTGCTGCATGTCTTCTCCCCGACTCTTCTTCTCCATTTCCTGTCTGTCTCTCACAACGCCTATCCAATAAAAAACTGAAAAAAGCCAAAAAAAAAAAAAAAGACAAAACATTTAATTAGAAAATTAAATCTTAAAGACAATAAAACTTCAAATAGGAATTACACAGAAAATACAATGAAGCATTTAAAAAGAAAATTAAACATTAAAAGGTGGTAAAACATTTAAAAAGAAAAACCTTAAATATTTAATCGAAACATTAAATATTGGGAAAGGAAAAGAAACTCAAACAAGCCGATAAAACATTTGAAAAAACAATTAAACATTAAAAAGACAAAACATCTGGAAATCAAATCAGACATTAGAAAAGAATAAAAGGTGAGAAAAGAGCAAAACTAAACGTTTAAGAAGAATCAAACTAAACACGAAACATTTTAAAAGACACCAGTTAGACTTTAGAAGATCAAATTAAACAGAAGAGAATAAAACGATCAAAAAGAGCAACAACAGATAAAGGTCTTAAAGAGTTTTCTAGTCTGAAATGAAAACATCAAGTTGTTTCTTCAAACATTTCCTCTTTCTATGTTCTTGGTTTGATTGTGGACAGATTTACTAAGAACTCATTTCAGAAAACTGCTTTCCAGATAAAGTCTACTAGTAGTTGAAGGCATTGATCAAACTAATGTTACCTTCTGATCTCCATAAACTTTACTGTTCAGTGAAGAGAATCAAAGTTTGTTGAGGATTTCTAAAAAACCCACAGGTGAAGGTCTGAGAAGAACTATGTTGGATGGTCTAAATGTGAAATCAAGACTCATGGTCACAAGTTTTAAGGCTTCTGTTAACTAGAAAGTTCAATCTAACAGAGAAGTACTGAGAAACTTTTAAGATTTCAGTCCTCAGACTGTCTGAAGGTTCAAACTAACAGAGAACTACTCAGGAACTTAGAAGATATCAGTCCTCAGATTGTCTGTCTCAATCGTACGACGCAGTGTGTAATTGTATGCAGCACAGTGAGACGGCATACTTGTTTCCGTTTTCACCCGTCTACATCAACGGAATGCACTGAAACTTTGCCCCCACTAGCTTAGCCTCGCTGTAGCACGCAGCTCAAAGGGGCGTGTCCTATCTACTCATTCATATCTATGAGAACAACGGTAGCTGCACATAAGGACGCCTGAGGTTGATTAGCTGCGTAAATACCATTATATACAGTCTATGGTAAATACGTATGTGAATCACATCATTGGCTGCAGCAGCCAGTCACCGGTCACTCACTGACTCACACAGAAAAATAGCACAGAATTAATTGTTACGTGTTTATTTTATTTACAATTTAGGTTGGATTTTTTTTTTTGTGCGCAGCGCAGATTTTCTGTGCACGGAGACCGTGTCAGCAGTGCGCAATTGCGCAGCTTAGAGGGAACAGTGGTTGTGACTATCCCCAGTTGACATGGACGTGTTTCCTGAACAATCACCAGGTATTAAACACCTGACAGGATGACAGTGATCTATATGGATGAAGCAGAATGCTTGTAGAGCTGATCGGTAGCACAATGAGTAAAACGGTGGTCTCGTAATTTTATCGCTGGATTACGTGGTTTCGAATCCTCTCACCGTACTTGAAAAATACGTGTTTTTTATTTCGGTCAGCACGTGTCTTTTTACTGTCTGTAGATAATATTTACATGGATATAGACTTTATTAAGTACTTTACCGACGTTTTTCGGTGAGGTCTTCTTTATCTGGTATCTTTATTTCACGTAAATCCAGGTCTGATCGTGACGAATCTGCGGACGAAACATCTGGAGACGGAAACTATCGCCAGTTAACCTGATCACCAGTTAAACTGGAACAGCGGTGACAGAGCTGCTGTGTTCTCATAACTTTATGTGCAGATCTACTTATTTTTCACATCTCAAACCCTCCCATCATTTTTTTTAGGTGGGCGGTGCCGTGATGTCTCTTCCTGAATTGCCACTATACACTACAGACATCCTGCAAACTAATGAAAGAAATCAAAACAACACAGAACTCAATCAAGCCCTGATAGTAGAGTGTCATAAGTCTTTGTCTAGCTCTGAATTTTAGAGTTACAGTTTCACAATTCCTCCCTATTAATCGGGTGTTTTGATGGAATAACAGTCAGATGTGCTGAGAGAAGTGAAATTTCAAGTTCCGGGTTACAACATACCAAAATCAAATGGCAAATATACAAATGTCCAGTAAGTGCACAGAAGACATAGGGCGTTACAGTCTCTTCTCCATCCTTTCTTACCACATGTTGCAACACTGTATTGTACAGCACGTATTCATACTAATACAGAGCTAAAGTGCAGCTAAATTCTCAGTCTAGAGCTCCCTCTGTCGTCCATCAAAGAGACTGTTTACTGTCTACTTCCTGACACCAGCAGCTGAGTATTTGTACAGCTGTCTGAGTCACCTGTATCACTGTGTTGACTCACAGAACAGAAATAAAGTCCGCTGTCTTCAGGCTGCAGCTTCTCCGCCGTCAGAGATCCAGTCAGAGCATCTTTCTTAGTGGCTGGAAATTTGTCCTTAGTGAATCCACTTTCATATTGATGTGGAGGGGTTGAAGTTGTGAAAACAATTTGCTTCATTGTTTTCCCTGGCAGCTGTTGGTACCAATACATCTGGAAAAAAGTAGCACCCTTAGTGTGACTGCAGTTGATTGTGGCAGATTGACCCTCGACCATCCACAGCAAAGGAGTCTGAGTGACATCAGTCCCGTCAGTTAGACCTGTGGTGGTTCAGAAATATCAGAATCAGACAAAATCATCAGCGTGTAATCACTGGCTTTAAATCTAAATAACTACACTCAAAGTAGCAGCTTCTCCTTTGAGTTCGCAGCGCCACAATGTGCAATACCTCCAATCCAGAGCAGAGCAGCAGAGAGTTTGATCAAACCTGCAGGGATCATTATTGTGTTCTGAGTAAGACTGAGAGTCAATATCAATGCATGTGTTATAAGAGGTGGGATGTTGTAGAAGTGCAGACGATTCCTTTATGTATGTAAAAGTACTCGAGGTCCCCCTACAGTGCAGGAGATGAAACAACTATTTTGAATTTATCAAAATGATGTAGAATTGAAGCACTTCAGCCTATTTATCAAGGTACATGGGAAATAATTTTAATGTTTACGCAGCTACAAAAGTACACAAAATAAATAGATTTGCACATATAAATAAATAAAACTAAATATGTTTCAAGAAATTAAATATGTTTCAAGAAATTATCAGCTTGACACACATTAAATAAACACAGCAAATGAAACTTGCAGTTACATGGACCTAGACCAGCACAAAGCTGCGGTAATCCTCACAACTGTCCTGTGGGCAACCAGACGCCAAGCCCATCAAACCCAGATCAGAGATCTTTTCTAACAAAATGATCCTTAACTGTAATAATTCCATCAAGAGCATGAGATAATTTAATGTGAACTTGTGCCATAAGCAGTTTTATTGTAAAGTACCTGAGGTCCACAGCAGAAAGACTGACAATATGAGGAGGTCTTGTTTGGTGATGATCAAATCCATGTTGTGTTGGACAGAAACTGTGTGAGTCTTATGTAGTTTCAGCGATATGACAAACTGCAAGGGGGAGGTCACCACAGTATGTGAAGCGATCACATGAGCTGTTCTGTACAAATCTAACATGACTTTAAAGTGAAGTGGTGTGGAGGTCTCCCAACAGTTTCTAATTTGCTCTACATTACCTGTATTTTCAGACAATGGCAGTAGTGGTTGTTTACTTTTGTAATATATCTGTGGGAGTTGCTGCAACAACACTGTAGTTTCCGATACCCAGCTTTATTATATGGTTTCGAGAAGTTGTTTTAAACTAGGTTCTAAACATGCACCCATGGTTAGTGATGTTTACTGACCATGATGATTATTCATTGCACCTCTCTGCTGTCTAACTGTGTCAGCTGTCTTGATGAACTCTGCAGCATAAAGTTGTGAGGTTTAGCTCCCAACCTGAGGCTCATGCTAACACTAAGCTAGAATTTTCAAATGCTAACACAGGCCAGTAGCAGCACGACTCTGATTACATGCTTCTAGCAAAACTAAAGTGACGAAATGTGTCGGCGATTCTGTGCTTTCAATATAAACACAGTTTAGAGGTGGTTGACAGATTTCCTGGTCTGATAAAGTTACTGCAACAGTATTTGTGCAAGTTGTTTCCAGCATCTAGATTAACTACACTGAACAAGTCGCTCCATCATGTATATCAGCTACAAGGATTATTCGTATATTGAGCTGCTATAAAGAAATTCATAGTATTACAGATGATTTACTTTGAAATACTGCAGCTCCTTTGCTGTATTTTTATACTTTGGGCCAACTGTTGAATAGCAATTTTATGTGAAGTCTTTATTTCTTGCTATTTAATTTATTATTCAATGTATTTCGTGTCAAAGTGTCAGTGGTCATTTAAATACTTAATCAACTATTGGTTGAGGAAATTAGTTAAAATTTGCATCTCTGGTAGGGGCAGATTAATGACTCATTCTGATTATTGTTTAGTTTGTATTGGGGGGCTGTGGTGCACTGAACTGCATTACATTTGAGAGTTCCTACTATTTTGCCCTTCCTATTGTCTATGTGATGGACGAAATATTAGGAACACTTTTAAACGTAATGCAGTCCAGTGTACCACCATCCACTGTGACTTCAACAATAAATACAATTTAGAATTGCTTTTTTTTTATAGCAGAGCTGTTATATTGGTTTGGACTATATTTACAGGTGCAATAAGCATCATTTATATTATTTTATTGACAATCAGCCAATAAATATTGCAGCACTGGTAATTGGGAAAATGATAATTATCAGTCCAGATAATTAACCAGACTGATAATTGGTCGAAGCTTCCTGTCAGACTGTTGTTGTTGCCACAGACTGAACACCTCGAAGAACTCTAACAGCAGTGTAATTTTAAACTGTGAGCCTTCACCACGACCTCAGAGGGGGTCAAAATCTTGCTAAAACTGTGGATAGCATCTTCAAAGGCTGGTTGCAGGTGTTCAGGAGCTTGTCTGTAACGCAGAGTTTTTGTATTGACGTGAGTGTCATCTGCAGCACTGTGGCGACTGGCAGCGCAGAAATACACGGCGCTGTCATTTACTGAAACAGTGGAAATACTCAGGTTTGAATGTTTCCTGCCATCTCCATTGAAGCTGATCTTTCCTTTCACGTTATCCTCGGGGTTTGGGAACATCACATTCAGATATCCCAGGAAGTGTAGAGCTCTGTGTTCGTCTTGTTTGTACCAGAGGATGCGGTCATAGTTTGGCACGTTGTGCGAGCAGCGAATCTCACTGCTGACAGAGTCACCAATTTTCTTAATGATGAAAGGAGGCGTTTGGACGACACTGTGGGTATTAGAAGCACCTGTGAAAAAAAAAAGCAGTGATGTGATTTTTAAATACCTTAAATATTAGCTGTATGGTGTCATCCTCTGCTTGGAATACTCACCGTCATTTTCTGGCAGATGAAGGAAACCCAGTATAAATACCATTAAAATCATATTAAACATCTTCAGAGGGGCTTTTCTTCTCTGTCCTGTGAGTAGAAATATGAAAAGAGAGGTAACAGCTTTCACTGAATGAGCAGGAAACAGCAGTGGGTTGATACTGTGTGCAGCATGTTTGTATCCTCATTTTGTTTGCTGATGTTTGTCTCCCCCTGCAGGTGTGAAATGGGTTATTTTTGCCTTCAGCAAATCAAGATTTTTGTGAAGTTGGACCCATTATAAGTAAGAAATTCAGTGACAAGATGACTAGTAGTGATTTCAGTTTAGTGGTGTCCTTTACACACACACACACACACACACACACACACATATATATATATATATGGCAAAGAGATCATCCATGCTTTATGTATTCATTTTGTTTATCCATTTCTGTTCAATAAAATAGCAATGAAATTCAACTTATGTTCTATTTTTCCTTAAATTTATGGCGTTTTAACTGTGTCTTGTTGGACGTGAGACATTTTTGAATTCTCTCTTCTTATAGCCATGATTGCACTGTTTCCATAGAAGTCACAGACTATATATTTTTAGTGAAAATTAGCCCATAGCGAGTAAAAATGTGACAGGAGCAAAAAAAAAAAAAAAAAAAAAAAAAGCACAGAAATTGCTTGGGGTTGAGAGGGTTAAGAGAAACTGGAGTACAGAGTTTTTAACACAGGGTTTCTGCAGGGCATTAAAAAGCATTAATAGTCATTAAATAGATTTTATGAAAATTAAGGCCTTAAATGACATTGAAAATTATTAAATTTGATTCTCAGTGGCATTAAAAATTCTTTCTGCAGTTTTCAAGAAAAATATTTGATAATAATAATATAATAATATGTAATTATAGACTGTGATTCGTCAGATATGTGCATCTGCGTAAAAATGCCGAAGCATTGCAATAATTGTTCTGGCCGGCTGGGTACAATTGGCAAAAACTGCATGTTTGGAAAGTGGTCGGGAGGCTGGACCAGGTGGAGGATAGATGGGTAGTGGGGAAATGCAAATTCCAGCAAAAATGGCTAGAAAATGTGGAATTCAGAGAATGACTACAGCCCATGGGTGGTCAGGGGTGGTTTCTAGATCCAGAAATAGTGAAATGTCGGGACACTTTTCATATAAAAATCATCTTTTACAAAAAAAAAAACCTGTGGAATTTGTTGAGTTCACGTTCATGGCATTAAAATTTTTACAGTATAGCATTAAAATGGCATTAAAAAGCATTAAATTTGACTGGCTGATTTCTGCAGAAACCCTGTAACAGTGTTGCAATCAACTGTTCCACCGTGGTGTCTGATGCACTGAAGTTCTACTGTCGTAACTTTTCAACTATTAAATCACCCTGAAATACAGGTAATGGAAGACTGTAAAGCAAATAGATGTTTTAATGTTCATCCAATACAGAAATAAAATAAAGCAAGCAGATTATGACAGATAAAGTCCATGTTTTGCAGTCTTAAATGTCAGTGTTCGTCAGATGTGAAGGCTTAGAAGTGGGTGTGTCAAAACCTAAATCAAAGAATAAGTGTCACTTTATGTGGTGCTCGACTTCCCCCTACAGATCATTACTTCTGATAGCCGTTGCAATGAGGTTTCTGTTCAGCTTTCACATGTATCTGTACCACTGTGTTCAGTGACAGCACAGAAATACAAGCCTTGATCTTCTGGCTGCACATTCTTCACTGTGAATGTTCCTCTTTCAGTGTCAGGTTTAGTGGCTGAGAATATGTCTTTGCTGAAATCTCCAAAATCATGATTATTGATGCCTTTTGTTGTGAACACGATTAGTTTCATAGTTTCTCCTGGCAGTTGTCTGTACCAGTACATGTAGAAGTAAAGAGCACTCTTGGTGTGGCTGCAGTCTATTGTAGCATCTTCACCCTGCTTTTTCCACAGTATGGAGGTCTGGGTAACATCACTGCCATCAATAAAACCTGTGCACAGACAGTAAAAAGTTAGTGTTACATGTGATATCTTGAAATTAGATCGAACACTTAGTTTTTTAATTGTTACCTGATGTCCACAGCAAAAAGACTGACAGTCTGAGGAGGTCTCTCTACTGATGTCCATGTTTTGTTGAACAGAAACTGCCAGATTCTTAAATAGTTCCAGAGATATGAAGAGCTGCAGGGGGGAGATCACTGTAGTATGTAAGTGATCCCATAAACTGTGCTATACAAATGTAAAATGACAAGTGTGGTTTAAGTGGATTTAGAGCGCCCTCTACAGTCCATAATTTCCTGTCTGTTATCTATACTTTAGATATGTAATATTGACACATTAAAGAGGGGAGATTTGATGATTCAATTGAATTCAAGTCAGTTTTATTTCTATAACACCAGTTCACAACACACATCATTTCAAAGCACTTCACATAGCAAGATAAAGCCTTCTAACATTTTTGCAGAGAACCCAACAAAACCTAAAATGCTATAGTGTATTTTTGTGCTATACAGACTATTATTTTGTGATATACTCGTTTAAGAATATTTTTAAAAGAAGACAGTCTGGGACCTGAATATCCGAATGTTTGGTCGTGATGGTGGTATCCTAATATTTATTTTGAGATCCGAATATTTGGATTCCACCCCCCACCACTACTTTTCAACCATTCCATTGGTTGCATAGGAAAAAATCTACGTTACCTCTAGATGAGTGGGCCACAGCACACTCTCCCTGCTAAATGTATTAGGCTAGTGAATAATAAATGGGCATTAAAAGCTGTTGTTGGCTGCATATTAAAGCATCTGATCCTGGTTGTTTAATACTATAATGATAACAGAGCAGACCAGCATTCACCTGCCAATGTTCATATAATTTCTGAAAACAACAGAATACTAGTGTATTGTTGTTCAGATAGACACTTGAAGATGTCACTTCAGATGCTATTAATGTGGGAAACTCATTTTTCACAGTTTGTTGGCATTTAACCCACAATTGTCACAGCCCTTAATGAAGAGCTGCAGGTGGGAATATCATGTATTGTGTGGTGTGAACCACACTACAGCTGATTAGTAGTTTTGGAAACAGTTGTGCTGACAGTGTGCTGGGGTTTTTGTTCAGCTTTCACATGTATCTGTATCACTGTGTTGGCTGACAGCACAGAAATACAAGCCTTGATCTTCTGGCTGCACATTCTTCACTGTGAAAGTCCCACTCTGAGCGTCAGGTTTAGTGGCTGAGAATTTGTCTTTGCTGAAATCTCCAAAATCATGGTTATTGTTGCCTGTCCTTGTGAACACGATTAGTTTCATAGTTTCTCCTGGCAGTTGTCTGTACCAGTACATCTGGTTATAGCCTACACCCTTGGTGTGGCTGCAGTCTATTGTAGCATCTTCACCCTGTTTTTTCCACAGTATGGAGGTCTGGGTGACATTACTTCCATCAGTCAGACCTGTGTGATGACGAACAAGCTTTAAACATTATGTTGTTGTCAAATAATTCCAGTGAAAACAAAGATATTAAAAAGCTGATTGTGTCATAAATTACCTGAAGTCCACAGTAAAATGAGTAATAATCCAAGGACGCCTTGTTTGATGGTAATTTCCATGTTGTCTTGGACAGAAAGTGTCAGAGAGTCTGATAGTTCCAGAGATATGAAGAGGTGCAGGTGGGAGTGTCGCTGCATGTGATCCTGTGAGCTGCTGTTTGCAAATCTACTGAGTCTGACTGTAGATGAGAATATAAGTGATTCTCTGGGTCCCCCTACAGTCCATCAGGGGCATCTCCAGAAGTTTTACATTGAGTGGGTTAAGATGGAGCCACATTAAGTCTTGGGGTGGAACACAAAAACTGTATAAATGAATTTTAGGAACAGCAGAGCAGATCAGCCTTAACCTGCCGATATTCATTGCCAAATATAATATTTTGTGTTGAAGTCAGATTTTGAATCTCATTACAATGATTTTTCTGGTGCACTAGCAGTGCCTGAAACAGACTTCACTGAGAAGTCTCTGAGACTTTAAAACACTCATTCCAGATTCAACAATGTGAATGTTTTCTGATTTTCTTAATTTTTTTGCAGTAGTGAACCGAATTATTTGGGCTTTTGTAGTGTTGTTCAGATAGAACATGAAATTTGTAGATGTCTTCTTGGACTCAGAATTAGTGTAGTGACAGCAGAGCTAAAAATTGTAACAAAATGCTGATATAATCACCAAAGGTTTGGTTTTGATGGTGGTTGGCTGCAGGTGTTGAAAAGCTAGAATGTCTCGTCTTTCAGATGAAGGAGAGTTTTTGTATTGACTTTGGGGATTTTGCAGCACTGTGTAGCTGGCAGCACAGAAATACACAGCACTGTCATCTAACTTAAGATCCAAAATAGTGAGTCCTGAATGTTTCTGACCATCTCCATCGAAGCTGATCTTTCCTTTCACATCCTCCTCAATGTTTGGAGGAAGGTTCATATTCAGGTATCCCAGAAACTTCAGAGCTTTGTGCTTGTCCTGTTTGTACCAGAGAATAACATCATGGTTTGTTATGTTGTGTGAACATTTGATTTCTCCGTCAACGGATTCACTGGTTCTCTTAATGATGGCAGGAGGTGTTTGGTAGATATGTTTAGTATCAGAGGCCCCTGTGGACAAAGCAGACAAGATTTTAAATCCAGAAATCATTAACTTGCATTGTGTTCCACGTGAATATTATTGTTTTTCTCACCTTTATTTCCTGGGAGATGAAGAAAACTAAATATAAAGACCATAAATATCATGTTAAAGGAGATTGTTGAGACTCTACAGTCAGTTTTCCTTTCAAGTCTGTTCACTTCTGCACCTGTGGATGAGAATGCATCACTTTTCATTCTAATGAGAAGGGGAGGTGTCAGAGAGGCGTCTACCTCATTCCTTTAAATAACAGGAAAAGTGCTGACTTGATTCTGCAGTCTGTGGAAGTTGATGCTCTCATTTGATTTGTTGAGGTGTGTCACCTCCTACTGGAGGGAAAAATACAAAAAGTTGTCCTGTACTAACAGGGCTTATGACTCATAATTACTTTAAACAGACATTTAAATCACTAATCTTCATTGTGCTATATGATTATGGACAAAATGATAATAATTATTGATATCCTGATTATTTGTCGCTGTTCTTTATTGATTTTAAGGGTATAATATTTTTATCAATGATGTTCACATTAAGTTTTTTGTTTTGTTTGCCCCAAATCCAATCCAAGTCATTTAATGTTTAGTATTTTCATTTAGTCGATACTATTTTACTTGATCATACACACTTCGAGTATTGTAGATTAGCCGTAGTAACTGGTTGTACCTTTTACTGTTTAATACTGAAGCAACCAGAGGATTTGGGCACTTCCATGTTAGCAAGCAAGAGCATTATGGAAATTCAAGTAATAAAGGAGCACCGTGATAAAGACTTCTGTGAGGCTTATTGACATGAAGCAAGCTAACAAATGCTAAATTTAGTTGGAATACGTTGAGCTGTGATTGTACAACTCAGTGGACATCTGTGTGACAACAAATGTAAATAAAGAAATGGGCTAGTTTTGTGAAAGTATGATCACTTCAAAATCTCTGCCATCAGTCACAGTTTTGATTGTAGTTCTGCTCTACAGACATCCCTGATGTTTATTGCAATTGCACTTTTCAATAAGCAGAGTATTGTTATTGTTTTTGATGTTGTGCTACATTCATGCTAATGTACAAATCTGCATCAAAGTAAGACTTTAAAGTTATTTTACAGCTGAATTCAGTGCATCTCATAGAGGCAAAACATAAATCAAACTAAACTTATTTGCTGAACACCTGGTTATGGATTGACATTCCAATTTACCCATGGGCCCTAAACGTCTCACTTGCAGGCTGTTGTAAGCAGCCATGCACAGTGAAGCCTTTAGTCTCCACTGAGTTGCTGAAGCACAGCAACCTACACAGGTTTGTCACCAAAAATCAAGTTTGAAAGTGTGAAATGAAGCATTCTAATGTTGGATTTACTCAGTTTGTAACCAAATGATTTTTTCCAACATTCTACATGGGCTGTTTTCTATGACCTCATTTGTGGGAAGCCAAAATTGTGATTGTTATTTATCATAAATTAATTGTGCAGCTCCAGCAGAAGTGTTAACAATTTCATGTTTGATCTTGTCACTAAATTCAGAGTTTAACACACAATTCTCACAGCCCTAGATGAAGAGCTGCAGGTGGGAATATCATGTATTGTGTGGTGTGAACCACACTACATCTGATTAGTAGTTTTGGAAACAGTTGTGCTGACAGTGTGCTGGGGTTTTTGTTCAGCTTTCACATGTATCTATATCACTGTGTTTACTGACAGCACAGAAATACAAGCCTTGATCTTCTGGCTGCACATTCTTCACTGTGAAAGTTCCACTCTGAGCGTCAGGTTTAGTGGCTGAGAATTTGTCTTTGCTGAAATCTCCAAAGTCATGATTTGTGTTGATTGTACTTGTGAACACGATTAGTTTCATAGTTTCTCCTGGCAGTTGTCTGTACCAGTACATCTGGAAATAGTCTGCACCCTTGGTGTGGCTGCAGTCTATTGTAGCATCTTCACCCTGTTTCTTCCACAACATGGAGGTCTGGGTGACATTACTTCCATCAGTTAGATCTGTGTTGAATAAAATAGTTTAAGTGTTATGTTGTCAAATAAGCAATTACAGTGAGAGCAAAAACATAAAAAGGTTGATCATGTCGTAAATTACCTGAAGTCCACAGTAAAATGAGTAATAATCCAAGGACGCCTTGTTTGATGGTAATTTCCATGTTGTCTTGGACAGAAAGTGTCAGAGAGTCTGATAGTTCCAGAGATATGAAGAGATGCAGGTGGGAGTGTCGCTGCATGTGATCCTGTGAGCTGCTGTTTGCAAATCTACTGAGTCTGACTGTAAATGAGAATATAAATGATTCTCTGGGTCCCCCTACAGTCCATCAGGGGCATCTCCAGAAGTTTTACATTGAGTTGGTTAAGATGGAGGGCTGTACAGTGGTGTAGTGGTTAGCACTTTCTGCCTTGCAGCTAGAAGGTCCCTGGTTCGCGTCCCGGCTTTCCCGGGATCTTTCTGCATGGAGTTTGCATGTTCTCCCTGTGCATGCGTGGGTTTTCTCCGGGTACTCCGGCTTCCTCCCACAGTCCAAAAATATGCTGAGGTTAATTGATTATTCTAAATTGCCCGTAGGTGTGAATGTGAGAGTGATTGTTTGTCTTTGCATGTAGCCCTGCGACAGACTGGTGACCTGTCTAGGGTGTCCCCTGCCTTCACCTGAATCAGCTGGGATATGCTCCAGCCCCCCCCGCGACCCTAGTGAGGATTAAGTGGTGTATAGATGATGGATGGATGGTTAAGATGGAGCCACATTAAGTCTTGGGATGGAACACAAAAACTGTATAAATGAATTTTAGGAACAGCAGAGCAGATCAGCCTTAACCTGCTGATATTCATTGCCAAATATAATATTTTGTGTTGAAGTCAGATTTTGAATCTCATTACAATGATTTTTCTGGTGCACTAGCAGTGCCTGAAACAGACTTCACTGAGAAGTCTCTGAGACTTTAACACACTCATTCCAGATTCAATAATGTGAATATTTTCTGATTTTCTTAATTTTTTTGCAGTGGTGAACCGAATTGTTTGGGCTTTTGTAGTGTTATTCAGATAGAATATGAAATTTGTAGATGTCTTCTTGGACTCAGAATTAGTGTAGTGACAGCAGAGCTAAAAATTGTAACAAAATGCTGATATAATCACCAAAGGTTTGGTTTTGATGGTGGTTGGCTGCAGGTGTTGAAAAGCTAGAATGTCTCGTCTTTCAGATGAAGGAGAGTTTTTGTATTGACTTTGGGGATTTTGCAGCACTGTGTAGCTGGCAGCACAGAAATACACAGCACTGTCATCTAGCTTAAGATCCAAAATAGTGAGTCCTGAATGTTTCTGACCATCTCCATCGAAGCTGATCTTTCCTTTCACATCCTCCTCAATGTTTGGAGGAAAGTTCATATTCAGGTATCCCAGAAACTTCAGAGCTTTGTGCTTGTCCTGTTTGTACCAGAGAATAAGTTGATAGTTTGTTATGTTGTGTGAACATTTGATTTCTCCGTCAACGGATTCACTGGTTCTCTTAATGATGGCAGGAGGTGTTTGGTAGATATGTTTAGTATCAGAGGCCCCTGTGGACAAAGCAGACAAGATTTTAAATCCAGAAATCATTAACTTGCATTGTGTTCCACTTCAATATTATTGTTTTTCTCACCTTTATTTCCTGGGAGATGAAGAAAACCAAATATAAAGACCATAAATATCATGTTAAAGGAGATTGTTGAGACTCTACAGTCAGTTTTCCTTTCAAGTCTGTTCACTTCTGCACCTGTGGATGAGAATGCATCACTTTTCATTCTAATGAGAAGGGGAGGTGTCAGAGAGGCGTCTACCTCATTCCTTTAAATAACAGGAAAAGTGCTGACTTGATTCTGCAGTCTGTGGAAGTTGATGCTCTCATTTGATTTGTTGAGGTGTGTCGCCTCCTACTGGAGGGAAAAATACAAAAAGTTGTCCTGTACTAACAGGGTTTATGACTCATAATTACTTTAAACAGACATTTAAATCACTAATCTTCACTGTGCTACATGATTATGGACAAAATGATAATCATTATTGATATCCTGATTATTTGTCGCTGTTCTTTATTGATTTTAAGGGCATAATATTTTTAAAATATTTTTTTCAGGTCAGGTCAAGGTTAAAATACATTGATTTTAGCTCTTTAAAGCAGTGGTGGGAGGTCGGAAAAGCACTTATTTGTGTTATTTCTGACATTAATACACCTCAAACTCCACTCCAACAGTTTGGGATTATTGCTAGTTTGTGTGGACCCTGCATTTTACACTCTCAAACCTTAACCTGTGGTGACAATTCATTTAATTGAGTTTTGTAGTTGTTATAAACTTGGAGGTGTATTCATATGTAAACTGTTAAGATATACAGTCATTTCTTTCTGCTATTCCCCAAGCCCCACCATAACTAGTCAGCCTTCCAGCTTTACAAACCAGTAAGAATTTGACCCCAGTGCTGTGTAACACCTAACTAACCAGTAGTCATAACAACTGGAGCTGTAAACCATTTGCACTCAATTATGTAAAAAACTAAAAAAAAAAATTGACGCTCCTCGGTGCAACTGCTGTGATAAACTCAGGTGTGAGCAGTCACATAACAATAATTCTGAGACTTTTTAGCAGAACTGAAGGCAGTGTTTACCCAAAGCAAAAAAGAGACAAGTGTCAAAACAAATAGAGAGACTAAGAGGAAAATAAAGCGTACTTGATGAATAAAGCGTAGCTTAAAAAGAGCATACAGAGGAGGGAGATACACTCAGCATGGTGAAACATCTTTTTGAATAATAAATGACAGAAATTCCACTTTCTATGTTTTTTCTTTTTTATGATTAAGGACTAGAACTGTGCCATAAAACACAGGATATGTTTGAGTTTTCTCTGCTTCGAGAGAATTGTTTTCTTTCCTTGGAGGTGCAGGACTTTTAATTGGAGTGAAAAATGAGCCTACGGTGAGTAAAAGTGCGACAGGAGCAAGAAACGCCCAGAAACTGTTTTGGGTTTTGATGGTTAACTTCTGAATCTGTTGGGTTGATCAACTTTCTTTACGGCTTCCTGTAGATATCAGAGATCACCGATCCACAGAAAAACCTCAGAGTTGGTTTTAGCTGATTTTAACTGCAAACTGAGAACAAATAGGAAAATGAAAAACATACTCCTGTAAGCGTAAATGTCCTGTTTTCTCTTTAGCTGAACAGCTGCTGTGCTAACTCACTGTCCTGTTCAAAACAACACTATCAATGTGTCTAGTGTTTACTTACAGAGCTGTAACAGTGATTGAAATAAAAATACAGCAGTTGAAAAGCTGCTAGAGTTGCCAAAATGTCGTCTGTCTTCAATTGTACTGAATTGTGGACGGGATTGTAGTTTATCAGCAGATCTCATACAGTTTGGTCCAGTAGATGGCGCTGTTTTCATACTTTTGTAAAAAGACAGAGAAGCCAAGAAATTCAAATAAAATCTACTGTGTAATGAGTTATTGGAGACCTGTTTTGAATAGACACGTGCAGTAATTTACATTTAGATTTAACTCGACCCCCCGCTGCTTTAAAACCAAAACCCGTCCTGTGATCTCCCAGTTCCCCCCCCCCTGCGGTTCCTCTGCGTCGCAGTAGATCATGTTGGATGAAATATTCATTCTCTGAGCTGTGGTCGGGTTTCACACGCATCTTACAAGTGTACACAGTTCAGAGATATGTGAGATTTCACAGACCAATAATGAACTGGAAGGCTGCTGCGTCTGAACCGCAGTAAACCTCAATTCAAGGAAACATTGTTCGCAGTTTTTTCAGTGGAATCAGGGACTCACCTGACATTCAACTGTACATTTAAATGCACATTTAAGTGTAATCAGTCATAGATATGCAATGGCATTTCATTAATGCTTGATAATCTGATAGAACGTTCAGTATTAATCATAAATACATCCAACAGTAATATATTTTTTGACTTCAGATAATCTCAATAGCTCAACTAATGTCTTTTTCCTTCAGCTGATATTTAGTTTCCTGCAGTACAGTCGAATTTAACGTAGTGACATAACTATTTCTAAAAATGTCTCCAAAAAACAATAAATTTCCATGACGTTCTGGTGCACAAGGCATCACGTTACACTTTGCATTCAAACAAAACCACAAATGAAGCTAAATAAACTTGTTTTACAGGGAGAAAACAAATTCTTCAAGAACTAAACAAAGAATGTGTTGCAGACTTTTTTTTCATTGTTTAACTTTCCCTGACTCTTTACAAAATAACACAGAAAATGCCTCAAAACATGCAGCATAAATAATTATAATCACATAATCAGAACAATATTGTTGGAAAACCTGATTAACTGAGGCTGCGTCAACAGCAGTATGAAAGTTAAAGGGTCAGTGCACCTAAAATTTGAATCAAACTTGCTTATGTTGTCTTGTAAATGTCAAATAAAAGGGGATTTATTTTGTTGCATACCAGTAGTTTTTGGTAAAGCACTCTGGATTTAAATTGAACTGACCCTTTACCAGTTCGAATCATTAGGAAATGAGAAGTTCTTCAGGTAAAAGTGTTAAATCCAGTCTTATTGTGCAAAGGGATGCCCTCTGCTCCTCTAAACTCCTCTGCAATGTCATCGAACGTCCGACCTTTCGTCTCCGGGAGTCGAATCCAGGTGAAGACGAAGGCGAGCAGAGCCACCGTCATGAAGAGGAGGTAGACGTAGGCGCCACAGATTTTCTAGGTTTGAGAAAGACAAACAGAAGTACCATTTAGTTGAATCATTTTGAAGACTGAAGAAAGTAAGAAAAAGGTTGATTTAGGTTCAGGTCGGTTGCAAGCAGATGTTTCCCTGTTTACCTGTTAATTTAATCACTTATTAAATTATTTCAACCCGATTTTAAGGTATCCAGCAGTATATTTTACAAGATTTATATCTATTTGTATAGATTCATATATACAGACTGAACAGATTTATGGCCTGTGCTTAACAGCCACGTCTCAGAGGTGTAAGTGAACCAGAAAAGGCTCAAGTTTTCCCCAGTGTGCAGGCCAGCGGTATAAACGCACCAGTAATGGAGGAAAGAGCAGCGCCAGAACAAACTTCCCTCCCCAGTTGAGCATGCTGGTGAACGCCATGGCGATGGGTCTGCCGGGCTGGTCGAACAGCTCGGCGGCGATGAACCAGGAGATGGGGCCGGGGCCGAGTTCGTAGGCGGAAATCAGGCAGAAAACCAGCAGCACCTGAAGGCTGCGGAGCTCCGGGACCAGATGCTGCACAGTGAACACAGTAGTTCCTGTTAGGTAGCACTGAATGATTTGGGGTCATTTTTAATACTTATCACCCACATGCTGTAGATATTTCACTATTTATACATGTACACAGCCTGCAGTTCAGCTGAAAAGTCCCTGAAGTTTTGTCATATTACTATTGGTCGCAGAACATTTTCAGATTTTTTTAAATGAGTTATGTAGAATAAATTTAAGCAGCTTAGATTTGGTTCAATTTTCTAATGCTAAGGCACACTATGGATGAGTAGTTCAAGAACCGTTGGAATGTCCTGTACTTCTATGACAACAGCACAAACATGACGTGAAATAGAGAGACTTCAAGAATGTTTCATGTGCAGTATGACAGTTAAAATTGCTTAAATCACAAAAAACAAAATAAAGCAAAATCTGAATTTCTCTTTTGTTATATAATTGACAAATACAGAAAAAAATGGGCTCAACATATGCTATAGTTTCCATGTGTTATCAATATTGAAAAAAATGGGGCACAGATATTTAACTATTTAAATAGTTTCCATACTTGTATAAGCACAGCCTGCAGTTGAGCCAGTTTATTTTTTAGATATAGAATCTTGTGCACAAAGTAAACACACATATACACTGTTAAAAATGTACCTTTTCAAAAACATTTCTTACTCTACTTTTTTTAACATTTACTGTCAGTTATGCCGTCAGTTCACAGATTCTCCTTGTTTTGTTAAATTACAGATAATGAATTGTACAATCATTAAAAACAAGTATTCATTTACATGTCAGACAAGTTAAAACTGTGAAACATAATGTCCACATCAAAACTCATGATATTTGTCATTATTTTACAGATGTTTACTGTTATTTTCACAGTTTTTATTGCTTTTGAATGTTAACTCTTCTTTTTTTTTGGCAGTGTTGCTGCAAGATGTTCACCATTTTTACAATTCTTTTTTGATTTTTTACAGTGCAGACACACACACACAGTCCTGCTAAATATCAGGCGCACAAGTGTAGCTTGACAGATTCTTGATCTCATATGTGACCAAAATTGCCAGAAAACTTGCAAAGTTTCTTTGTGGTGTATTTTATTTTTTATAATTTCGATCATTTCCTATGTTCCAGGTTTGTCAGACATTGGATGTGTCATCGTATCCAAGACTGGCACAAAACTTTTTCCTGCACAGCTGGAAATAACCACACAGAGATGATCTTACCAGGACAGCGTCGACTATGGTCATGAGTAAGTTGCACACAGCGATGGAGATGAAACCAGTCAGCAGCAGCTTTCTCCTCCCTGCCTTCTCCATCAGGAAGAACTGGAGAGGAAAAACAACACGGTGCCGATTCTGCTCATGTTTCATTCCAGTTTTCTGAATTAAAACGCAACTCTATCCGGCGGCTTGTGGTTCAAGCTGTTCAACCATTCACAAGGAAACTGTGACAAGACTTTAATCCTGCAGCCAGGACTCTGATGCAGCTTGTGGCAAAATCAAGAAATGATGCCACAACATATTTTAATGTTGAGTGTCTTGTATAATATTATTGCACTTTAATAAAACCACATTTGAGTGCAGCTGCAGTGTGGAATCACCACTTACTGCTACCAGAGTGAAGGTCACATTGACGACTCCGACACCCAGAGTCAGATATTTGGCCTGGTCAAACTTGGCCTGGAACATTCGGGTGGAATAGTTGATTATCTGGAAGAAAGAAGCAGGACTTTGGTTTAGTTTAGTGGGTTACTGGGACGTCTCACTGTAGTTTTATAGCAATGGAGGCTTTGTACTGACACACTGACTCAGAATGGGAGCTCTGAGAAACGCTGAGGTTGAATAATTTATTGAAGAAATACCAAAGAGCTGCAGCTTAATATTTATCAAAGTGGGGGAAGCCATGCACTTTTCTTATCACTACAAAAGCCCATAAGAGTATTACTGAAATGCTTTTGGTCTTCCGTGAAACATTTTTCAGACATATTGCGACTGACCGCGTTGAATCCAGACAGCTGGCTTCCCAGGTTGACGATGAGGACGATGATGATCGGCTGCCTGTAGCTGCGTTTCTTGAAGAATTCGTAGATGGTCAGACCGCTCTGAGTGTGGGCGGCTTCCTCCTTCATCTCCTCCAGCTCAGCAAGCACCGAGTCTGCTCGGCCTCTCAGCCTCTGCAGGGCTGAAACACCCAGGAACACCTTCTTTTAGAGAGCTGCTGAGGTGTAAGGTGTCCTTAAAACTGGCATACTAGTAGAGCTGGGCGATATGGCCTAAAAAAAAAAACTCTGATTTTTTCACAAAAAAATCCTGATTTTTTTTACCCCCTACCTAATCTCTGCACGCAGGAGTCCAGTCTACTTTATGTAAATGAGCTGCAGCCCTCTCCAGGTAAACACACCTGATCGCTGCATGTGGCATGCTGGTCTGGTTGCGGTGCGTTTCCAGCTGTGATCCAGTGTGTTTACCTGGAGAGGGCTGCAGCTCGTTTGCATAAAGTAGACTGACTTCTACTTTATGCAAATTGGATGCGGCGTGCAGAGATTCCACGCATCGTGAAACTGTCCTCAAACTTCTAAACTAGGCGTGGGTGACATAAAACGAGGACAGATTCAGCTGCTGCACAGATTATTTCTCGCCTCAAATGCTTTCAGAAATACTTTTCGCTGACGTGTTTTTTGAAATAAAAGGGAAAGTTTGTGGCCGAGCCGCTGTGTTTATCCGGCTTGTCTGCCGCTGTTCCAGTTTAACTGGTGATCAGGTTAACTGGCGATAGTTTCCGTCTCCAGATGTTTCGTCTGCAGATTCGTCACGATCAGACCTGGATTTACGTGAAATAAAGATACCAGATAAAGAAGACCTCTGACTTTAACCTCTGACAATATTTTTTTTTTAAAGGAAGTAAAGGGATTCGATCTGGTCAAAACAAACAATGGTTTATTCGCTCTACACAGTGAGCCATAAGCACCTATTGGAGGTATTGAAGTGACTACAGTCACATTTGAACGTTACAGCTACAGATATTCCTGTTGGACACTGAAGATATTGTGCTGCCATATTTGTATATTTAGCCTACATGTACTCTAAGGTGGATTAGGAACATGTCATTAAATCAGATACCGTCAAACACCACAATTCACTCTAGTCTTCCTCTGCGACATCTTTAAAAGTATCTTCTGCCATTTCTAAACCAGCCAGGGTGTTTGGGAAGACACAAATCACACAAATATATTGTTTGTTTTGACCAGGTCGGATCCCTTTACTTCCTTTTTAAAAAAGAAATATTGTCAGCGGTCAACGTGCTCTGAAATGACGGTTAGGACGTGGATGACTGAACGAGTTTTTATTGTTTTCTGAGTGACTAGTTTAAACAACGTGGTCTCAGTTTGTTCCGATGTATTTTAGCAAATAAAGCTGATGTTTTGCTGCGTGTTGTTCTGATGGGAGGCTGCTGAGGGTCTGAGTGTTTCTGAGAACAAACCCGAGTTAAACCTGAAGTTCTGCTCTGGATCTGTTCCACTGAACACACAAACTAACACACAACACAGCAGTGGACGTGCTTTCATGTTGTGGGTTTTCTTGGTGAGACAATAAATAGTTTTCTGACTCGTTGTTAACCAGGAAGCCTGTGTTAAGTTGTGATTATCCCCAGTTGACATGGACGTGTTTCCTGAACAATCACCAGGTGTTTAAACACCTGACAGGATGACAGTGATCCATATGGATGAAGCAGAATGCTTGTAGAGCTGATCGGTAGCACAATGAGTAAAACGGTGGTCTCGTAATTTTACCGCTGGATTACGTGGTTTCGAATCCTCTCACCGTACTTGAAAAATACCTGTTTTTTATTTCGGTCCGCACATTTCTTTTTACTGTCTGTAGATGATATTTACATGGATATAGACTTTATTAAGTAGTGATGCCGACGTTTTTCGGTGAGGTCTTCTTTATCTGGTATCTTTATTTCACGTAAATCCAGATCTGACCTTGATGAATCTGCGGACGAAACATCTGGAGACGGAAACAATCACTAGTTAACCTGATCACCAGTTAAACTGGAACACCGGACTGTCCAGCTGGAAGCTCGGTCATGTGACCACGTAGCGGCCTGCTGTTGCTCAGCACTGTCATGTGACCATGTTGTGGTCCGCTAGTGACCGCCGTCCGTGTGATTTTCACATGTGGTGCGTTGCCGTGCGGAAAAATAGCATCTAGTGGACACACGCCTTCAGATCTGCACCGCTCGCCGCCATGTTGTTTGTGTATCAAGCGCGGGGGGGAGGGGGGCGCACACTCTGAACTACGGGAGCCCAGCAGGCAGGCGTTGGTGGCGGATGTTGATGAGAAAATCGATTTTCATTAAAACAAATGGACATTAAATACAAAGTCGAATTAATATATAAAATCGATTTATCGTCCAGCCCTACATACTCGAGTGCAATAAAAGCATTTTCATGTTTTGATCCCTGGAAATCAGTTTTATATCTTAAAACTTGTAACAAAACCTTTTCAATTCTTAGAATAGCTACACCAGAAAATGAAAAAAATGTTTCATGCTTTTAGAAGTTTATTTTAAAAATGTGCTGTTACTTTTTTTCATAAGACTTGTCACATTATAACAATATACATCAAACATTTCACTTTATAATAAGATGACCTATTTCCATAATGTTAAGAATGAATAAACTGCGGAAAAACTGCTCATTTATACAGTTAAATCAAGTTGTTCTTCATGCTTGGGTTAAACATGCTGAGACTCTTCTGTTTGGAAATTTTGTACAAGATCAAATGTTCTTAATTCATCTGTTATCTGTATTGTTACTATATAGCTTCATGCTCTGAATTGAAACATTTCATGTTCTAACAAGATAAATATATTATTATTACTATATGTTTCTCGTTGTATCGTGAAAAGTTTGCATGTCGTACTAATATTAAAATTGTTAATTTTGTGTTACAGCAAGAAACTTTGAAATCTGGTGTGACAGCGATATACTTCCAAGATGGCGGCGCGCACAGACGCAGCGGCTCGGAGCTTCCGACTACTTAGCAGCTTTTTTGTTTTGTTATATGTTTTTAACTTACTTGCGCAAGCCCACAGCGTGCGTTTATATTATGGACGGGTCGAGCTGCTCGAAATTAGAAACATATGCCAGAGCTTTACTCCAGAGGACCTCAACTCCATTCCACCGGAGCTACAGCGTCCCGGACCGAGCGGAAGGACGGCGCAGGTAAAGAGTACAAAAGCGGGGCAAGAGAGCCGGCGTACAAGCTAGGCTACGTGCTAACCGCGACAGACCAGCCTTACCGAGCCTCTTCCTTTCCAACGCCCGGTCTCTTGTCAACAAACTGGACGAGATACGACTGAGGATAACCTCCCGTGGCATGGAAAGCTGTGTGACGGTAATTACAGAGACCTGGCTGGACAACACTGTTCCCGACGCAGCCATTGAGCTAGCAGGCCGCTCCGTTTATCGAGCCGACAGGACCGCTGACTTCGGCAAACTCAGAGGTGAGGTGGTGTGTATCTATATTAATAACACCCGGTGCACATCCGCGGACATTATTAAGACGCACTGCTGTCCTGATATTGAGTATCTGGCTTTGAAATGTAGACCTTTTTATCTCCCGAGAGAGCTTACTGCCATTTTAATCACGGCTGTTTACATCCCGCCGCGGGCTAATGCTAGGCTAGCACTGGAGCAGCTACATGATGCCATCAGTAGCCAGCTGAATGCACATCCAGAGGGAGCTGTGATCGTGGCAGGAGACTTTAATCAGGTTGAATTGAAGACTGTGCTGCCTAAATTACATGCTAATGTGTATTTCCCAACCAGAGAAGACAACATTCTTGATCAGGTTTATACCAACATCCCTGGAGCATACAGGGCTGCTCCATCTCCACACCTGGGACTATCTGATCATCTCTCTCTGTATATGACTCCATCTTACAGACTCCTGATCTGTAGAATGAAACCAGCTGTTAAAACTATCCAAGTCTGGAATGATGAATCAACTATCAAAGCTACAGGACTGTTTTGAAAGTACAGACTTGGAGGAATACACCACCTCTGTTCTAGCCTACATAGCCTTTTGCACTGAAAATGCCAGGCCGGGTCCTGAAGGCATGTGCAGACCAGCTAGCAGGCGTGTTTACAGACATTTTCAACCAGTCCCTACAGCAGGCTGTAGTCCCCACATGCCTTAAATCCACCACTATAGTGCCCACGCCCAAGAAACAGGCAGTGAAATGCCTGAATGACTACCGCCCAGTTGCCTTGACACCAATAATAATGAAGTGCTTTGAGAGGCTGGTCCTGCATTACATCAAGGACATCATTCCTGCTGATCTGGACATCCACCAGTTTGCTTATAGGGCAAACAGATCAACGGAAGATGCCATCTCAACTGCACTGCACACGGCCCTGACCCGCCTAGAGGGCCCCAACACCTACGTTAGAATGCTTTTTGTTGATTTTACATCAGCATTCAACACCATCTCCCCCCATAAACTGATAACCAAGCTTGGCCATCTGGGACTAGACACCACACTCTGCTCCTGGATCCACAGCTTTCTTACCAGCAGACCACAGAGTGTCAGAGTAGGAGAGGTGACATCATCCACACTCACACTGAGTACAGGAGCACCTCAGGGCTGCGTCCTCAGCCCAGCCCTGTTCACCCTTTTCACGCATGACTGTACCCCCATCCACCCCTCCAACACGATAGTAAAGTTTGCTGATGACACCACCATAGTGGGATTAATATCTGACAACAATGAGACCCACTACAGGGAGGAGGTCCAGCACCTGGTCAGCTGGTGCTCTGACAGTGACCTGGTGATGAATACCACCAAAACAAAAGAGATCATTGTGGACTTCAGGAGAGCCAGGAAAACAACCCCCCCACCTCTCTGCATAAATGGAGAGGAGGTGGAGAGGGTCAGCAACATCAAGTTCCTGGGTCTCCACATCACCAGTGATCTCACATGGACCTCCAACACCTCCCACTTGGTTAAGAAGGCTCAGCAGAGACTTTTCTTTCTGCAGAGGCTGAGAAAGGCCAAGCTCCCCTCACAGCTTCTCATAAACTTCTACAGGAGTACGACTGAGAGCATTCTGTGCAACTGCAGCACGGCCTGGTTTTCCAGCTGCACTGCTGGAAACAGAAGGGACTTGGCCTGTGTTGTAAAAACTGCACAGTGGATTGTGGGAGCACAGCTTCCCAGCCTGGACTCTGTCTATGCTAGCCGGCTGAGGAAAAAGGCCAGCAGCATCACCAGAGATCCCATCCATCCTGGACACAGACTGTTTGTCCCCCTTCCATCAGGGAAAAGATTCCAGTCATTAAAAACAAAAACCAGCAGACTGCAGAACAGCTTCTTCCCCAGAGCTGTCGCTGCCATCACACCCCCCACCCATTGCCCCACCATCACACCCCCCACCCATTGCCCCACCATCACACCCCCCACCCATTGCCCCACCACCCAGTCATTCCCACCACCCAGTCATTCCCCCCTCCCAGTTCATCTGTGCAATAAGAACTTACTTCAACACTGGACCACTTTATCAGCACTGACCACTTTACTTTGTTTGTATATAGTACTTTGATTGTTATTCTTATTATTTGAGAGTATTTTTAAACTATTTTTATTATTTGCACTGCTGCTAATTGTCGTGTTCTTCAGACAAATTTTGTTGTATTTCTGAACAATGACAAAGTCTCTTTAAGTAGTATTTATATTGTAAATATATTGTGAGAATGAAAAATATTTCAGTAGTAATGTGATAGATTTTTTTGTGATATCGTGAAAATCTCTCATATTAAGAAAAATAATTGTTAGAACAATACATTCCTCATGTTAAATAGTGAAACTTATCTGTTTTTCTTTTTCTGGCCTGACACTAATATGCTTCCCTAAATTAGATACTTCAAAAGATGAGTTGAAAAAATTTAATTTTGAGTTTTTAATTATAGAACTGATCAATTTGTATACGTAACCATATTATTTATTGAAGTTATCTCATTGTAATGTAAAACATTTTATTTTATCAAAAGATAAATAATAAATTGGGAAAACAGAAAAGATTCTTGCTACAATACGATAGGTCTGTTGTCATAATAATATGCAGGTATCTTATTATAATGTGAAAAACATCTTGTAACCAATTTTCACGTTGTACAGTGACACTGACCTGATTTTCTTTTGCACTGATTATACACTACCGTTCAAAAGTTTGTGGTCACTTAGAAATGTCCTTATTTTTGAAAGAAAAGCAGTTTTTTTTTCAATGGAGATAATATTAAATTAATCAGAAATCCAGTCCAGACATTGTTAATGTGGTAAATGACTATTTTAACTGGAAACTTCTGATTTTAAATGGAATATCTCCATAGGGTTACAGAGGAACATTTCCAGCAACCATCACTCCTGTGTTCTAATGCTACATTGTGTTAGCTAATGCTGTTGAAAGACTCATTGATGATTAGAAAACGCTTGTGCAGTTATGTTAGCACATGAATGAAAGTGTGAGTTTTCATGGAAAACAAATAGAAATTGTCTGGGTGACCTCAAACTTCTGAACGGTAGTGTACATACAATGGAGAATATTTGTATATAACCTGTGCATCTCTAGGAGTGCATTTAACTGTTGCATGCTATAGATCCAAATTCACAAATAAATTAAAGTGAGCAGTAATGTAAAATGTTCAGTTTCGATGAACACTATATTCAGTTGGACCCACCAGATTCGGCTCTGCTCTCCTCTCCCCGGTTGATGAGCAGATATCGTGGACTCTCAGGACAGAAAGGCAGAACCAGGTACTGGGTCACAGCCGGGATCAGAGATAGAGACAACATCATGGCCCAGTCATGTTCAGTTCCCAGCACCGTCTCCAGACCAGCCACCTGCAGCAGACAAACGCACAAATACAAGAACAGGGTTGTAGAATTTATACGGTTTTTCTGGGTCATTTTAGCCCATTAAACAGAAATTAGGTCATTGGAGCTTTATGAAGCTCTACTAAATGAGCAGTGAAATGGAAAGCCAAATTGAATATGAATTAAAGTTCAGCATGGTTTAGTGCATATATTTTTTTTTTTAAAAGACCTCAAATTCTTGTATACGAGCTTGTTTCTTGGGAGCAACACCCACAATTATGTCCTGATTTTGTTATTGTGAAGCGTTTTGTCACAGGAGGTGATCATTTACAGTGTAATACCAAAGCAAACTCCCCAACATAGAAGAGGCTAATTCAACAAAATACAGTCACTAATGGTTTTGCAGTTGCATAAGGAAGAGTAGAATTTTTTTATTTTTTTTTACAGAATCTGGTGCAAAGAATTTTAAAATATCACACTTAGAATATAGATTTGGTTCATTTTCCCAATAGAATAGCGTGTCACAGTTGAGTAGTTCAAGGACCATTGGAGCTTTTTGGTTTTGATATTTTTAGGTTCTGTTAAATGGTGTCATTTTTGACATTTTTTGTTTCTTTATTTAAAGGTAAAACATCTTTAAAACCTGCCAGTGGGTTCATGTTGCAGAGGGTTAAGAAAAGTTTAGACAAATACTAGGGCTGGGTGATGAATCGATTTTATCGATTAATTCGACTTTGTACTTAATGTCGATTTGTTTTAATGAAAATGTATTTTCTCATCAATATCCGCCACCAGCGCCTTCCCGCTGGGCTCCCGTAGTTCAGAGTGCGCCCCCCCCCCGCGCGCGCTTGATATACAAACAACATGGCGGCGAGCGGCGCAGGTCTAAAGGCGCGTGTCCACAAGATTCTATTTTCCCGCACAGCAACGCACCACATCTGAAAATCACACGGACGGCGGTCACTAGCGGACCACAACATGGTCACATGACAGCGCTGAGCAACAGCAGGCCGCTACGTGGTCACGTGACCGAGCTTTCAGCTGGACAGTCCGGCAGACAAGCCGGATAAACACAGCGGCTCGGCCGCAAATTTTCCCTTTTATTTCAAAAAACACGTCAGCGAAAAGTATTTCTGAAAGCATTTGAGGCGAGAAATAATCTGTGCAGCAGCTGAATCTGTCCTCGTTTTATGTCACTGACTCCTAGTTTAGAAGTTTGAGGACAGTTTCACGATGTGTGGAATCTCTGCACGCAGCATCCAATTTGCATAAAGTAGAAGTCAGTCTACTTTATGCAAATGAGCTGCAGCCCTCTCCAGGTAAACACACTGGATCACAGCTGGAAACGCACCGCAACCAGACCAGCATGCCACATGCAGCGCATTTCCAGCTGCGATCAGGTGTGTTTACCTGGAGAGGGCTGCAGCTCAATTGCATAGAGTAGACTGGACTCCTGCGTGCCGAGATTAGGTAGGGGGCAAAAAAAAAAAAATCGGATAAATCATGAATTGGGATTTTTTGTGAAAAAATCGGAGAGATTTTTTTTTAGGCCATATCGCCCAGCCCTAACAAATACATATGGAACTATATGGACAGTTGTCTTTATCGAACCCATAGCAGACTTGAAGAGAATATAATCAACCAACAGTGTCCTCACCATTCCCACCAGGATGCCCGAAGCGAAGGACACCTGGTTGAGTGTAGCGAAGGCTCCTCTCAGGTTGGTGGGCGACATTTCCTGGATGTAGAGGGGGTTCATACTCATCACCAGACCGCAGAACAAACCGAACACCAAACGTCCCAGGATCAGAACCTCGAACGACTCGCTGGCTTTGGATGCAAACATCATACAAGCTCCAGCCACAGACAGTCCGTTAACTATCAGGATGGAGTTACGCCTGGAGAGGAAGCGAAGAGACAAAAGCATTAAAATCAACGATGGAACTATAAGAATAAGTTCTGCTCTCTTCTCTTTTTACCTGCCATAAGAATCAACCAGGAATTTGACTCCCAGCGAACCCAGCAAAGCTCCAAAGTCCTTAATGCTGACTGAGAGCGACCACAGGAGAGTCAGGCTGTGATCTGGCATCGACTGATTGTGTCTGGCTCTCCAGGTGTGGTTGAAAAACTCTTCGATGATCTAAAGAAAAAAGATAAAGAGACACAATCTGCACCAGTAAATTCTTTATACGGGGAGTCTGATGGCAGATTTTATAGAAACCAATGACACAAGTATGTTGAGTAAAATTCTCTCAACAGTCACTTCTATTTTGTTCAGTTGAAACAGAAAAACTTCCCCCACTGTTGGTAAAGTAATAAAGGCTTTTTTGAGTTCAAGGGTTATCAAGAGAAATGCAGTGAGTTTGCTGAGGCTGCAGTTGTGAACAAACATTTACATACACTTGTTTCCAATGAATGATGGAATCATTAAAACACGCTTGCCAATTTATTCTGGGAAAGAGACAATATCCGCTGGGTCAAAAATATACATACAACAACTTTAATTATCAGTTCTGATGATGTAGAAAGCTGTATTAATTAGATGTTCTTACTAGCATGGCCTCTGAACTCATTGTGAGTGCTTACGATTGACTACAGCTGCTGACTCCTCTAAGCAAATTTAAATATGGCCCATTTGATACATTCATTAGACTCATGACTCACTCAATCTTCTTTCTTTTAATTTGGGTTTAGTTTTTTATTAGTAGCTCCTCTAATATTGATGTTTGGTCTGTTGTCGTACGTGGTGAGAATCTGTCACTGTTGTTGGCATGTTTGAATAAAGTAAAGAAGCTTCAATGTCACGTATCTCATGTCTGACAATGGCTGTAGAGTACAAGTTTGTACAATACGAAAAACTAGAAGCACTGAATCATGAAAATAGGATAATTTCAGGATACTCGTGATGAGTTACTGTGTCAGCAACTGTGGAAATGCTGCTGTTTGTATCAACCCTTCTGTCATATTTCCTCCCTCAGCTCCAGTCTGCGCTGCTCACTTTGGCCGGAGCGTTGACGTTGCCGGTGTGGTATCCGATCTGCAGCGAGCCGAGCACCGCTGCCAGGATGGAGGTCAGGAGTGTCGCTGTCAGATGGCTCTGAAACAGTGTACAGGTTTGTCATATTTAGCTCTTTATCTCACAAGGAACTCATACAATAACTAGAATTAGATAACTACCATTTAAAGTAACACTGGGACACTTCCAGCTAGTAGTTTTTTCAAAATTGGTCAGAAGACTCTTTGCTTTAGCAGCACATCTTTTTAAGAGGTCAGTTTTTTGTGTTTAAATTAACAAAAATTATATTTACCAATCCATAGTGGGCAATGGCTAATTTAAAAATGTATTTTACCGTCAATATACGAGTTTGACCTCAGCTTAGTGACTCACCTTACTGGCCCTTCATGGTTCTCTCCACATAAACAATACGAGGACTTTTTAAAGGCCAAGGGCTAAAGGAACTACTTTTTTTTTACATACTGACAAAATATGAATTTTTAGGGTGCTATTCGTAATGCTAACTTGTCCCCTCCCTTCCCTCTCTGGCATCTTTCTCTCAGAAGAGCTAAGTGATACAAGGACAAAGGAGAAGCTATCAGTTTCAGGTGACGATGGTTACCTAAAACAGCTGTATCACCTCTTAAATCAAACCAAGGTTTATTAATACATCAAGCTTCTTTACTTAAACGTAAAGTACACCTATGTTTTCTCATACCAAGCTCCCCTCAAAGCCTTGACATCTTCGTGGTGTGCATTTAATAGCAGAGGGTAAATGATTTCTGGGCCATGAAAGGAGAGGAAGTGAGGAAGCACAAGTTACCATTATGAAAAGCGTTATGAAGCACTACAACTGAGCATTTCTTCTCTTTAGACCATGTTCATTTGTAGAAAATGCAAACAAACCTCCTTGGATGCCATTAGTCAAAGTGAGGCGGGGTATCACTCCCTCTGGATGCAGGTGCATTTATTGTCTCCTGATTTTATTCCTGTGAAAACCCCAATCATGGCACAGTTATTAAATAATAGGCATAAACTGTACATAAAAGATGGGTCTGAAACTTGAAGTCGATGTGAAAGTGGCCTGCATTCTTTCTAACAGCCAGCAGGGGGCGGCTCGTCTGGTTGAAAAAGAAATCTGATTGTGTAGAAGTCTATGAGAAAATGAGTCCTATTCTTACTCAATTTGTTAATTCAGTAAACATTTTCCTCATGAGATTATGGACTCAGTTGCTACTTTCAGGACTTCTTCTATCCAGCATGATGTTCATTTTGTAAATTATGGCCTCATTTTTAGCTAAATGCAACTAGCTAAAAACAAAGATTGCAAATTATTGGTTCCTGGTCCCATTTATTATTTCATAATCTGTTTCGGCCCTGAAATAAACATATTAGTTGACCCCTGTTGTGAAAGCTATTGTACCAACGTGCATGTTCAAGTTCTCAGTCAGATCCGCCCTTTGCTTGTCATGTGCAATTTAAAGAAAAAAGAACAACAAAAAAAAGACAGCGACAACTAAAAAAAACAAAATAGTAGTCCATAAAACAAGGCATCGAAGTCGCTACATCCATCTTTTATATACAGTCTAACAGTAAAAGATTTTGACACTTGTACATGATGACAAAAATACTTTACATGTGACCTAAAAGCCAGAAGATGTAGACATTTGTTTGTTGCATATGGCTGAATTCACGCACTTTCAGTTACATGCATCAGTCATTTGATGTTTGTTTTTTTAGTGTTTTAGCTATTTTACTCACACACAGATTTGTTTTTCCCATTATTATTTTTTTTTACGTATTATTTTCTCCTAGCTGCATCACTGTAAGACTTTCTTTAATCTACACACATCTCATCATTCATGATATATTTTTATAACATACATATAGGTAAAAAGATATTCTGTGCACATGAAAAGCTAATGGAAATGTGTCATACACTTGCTACTTACAGATTCGTTCTGCTTCTCTTTATGCCAACTTACCTTTAGCGTGGAGTGAAGCAGGCTGCTAGAAGCATCAATAGAAAAAGTAGAAACCTGGTGCAACCTGTGTGCGTGTTGCGTCTATATCTACATATCTAAATTAGCATCTCATTCCCGAGTGTCGGACATTGATCCCGTCTTCATCCCTGAGACATGACTGCGTTTATCTGAACACACCACCACTTGAAACTACATTCACTCACACATATTGGACCGGTGCTGAAGTCACACCCAGCTGGTGAATTTGAGGCAGAGCTGACAGAATGGCAGCCGAGGGCCTCTTCTGGTTCTCATGGACCAGCTGATCCACATCCTGACTCCAGACTGACTCAAGATCTGTAGACCTGCTGGAACCAAACCTCAAGTTAACTCTAGAAACAGCACAACTGCTCCCCAGTCAGGGCTTCAGAGGAACTTGTTTCCATTTGGCATTTTGGCAGTAACACAGCCATGTGTTTTAGCTGTTGGTCTGTAGGGACGTTAACCTCCCTGCACACTAACCCACAGAGACTCCTGTCACCGTGGGGACAAAAATTAGGGTCATCTACTTTAATTTTCCTCCATTATTTTCAGTGTTTCCCAAAGAGCAGTTATGCTCTAATTGATATGCAATTAAGCAACTCGGTCAGCGTTATTTTCTCTGGTAATTTGTCAACATTAGAGTAAAAAGTGACAGATATGGTAGCGTAAAATGTACATCTAGTGTTTGGAGAAACTAAATCGTAACAAGCAGCATACTTAAGTGCATGTTATAGATCTATAGTTGCTGAGGAGGTGTTATATGTTGCTCTACAGGATGGTCTTTAAAGGCAACACCCCTCACACAATGCTGTGACAATTTAGAGCCTCAAGGATTTAACAGACGGTGCTAGGATGAAGTGTAATATGCATGTGTGTGTGTGCATTTCCCTTCTGTGAAAACAGCCCTAATATTGTCCTAAAATGCTCCCTGCTGGTCTGCAGCTCTGACTGGAGCTATATTAATGTACTATAGTGTTCCCAAAAGTGGACAGATTATGGACAAGGAGGTAAAACGTGCAAAGATAACAAGAGAGGGGGATAGATTGAGTATCAAAAAAGTAGCATTTTGAGTCGCATTGAGTCTGCGTTTTTTACATTGAATCATATGTTGTCACATAAAGGAGTCGTCTCTGATAGTAACTCGGAGCAGGAGTGATTTACGAAGTTGGTGTTTTTTGCTGATTACTTTGAATTTTACATTTTGAATAGAAGTGAATTATTGTGTTTGTGCAAGTTGGCTTCTTTCTTTCCTTGGTCATTTTTATGCAGGTGAAGAGATTCAACTGTTGCAACAAAAAATGTGGTCGTGCGTGGCCTTTATTTTAGACAGAATAATAATACTATGGTGCGATATGGTGGATGTTCAGGCCAGGATGCTGTGTGATTCTGATAGCTTTGGTTTTTGTAGTGCACACAGTAGCTTCTAATTCTGGTGCTAATAGCAGCAGTAATCACACATCTGTCAGAGATACAGCTCCTCAAAAATGCAAACATGTGCACTGCAGATCTTCACAAGTACTCCAGTATTAAACTTCCAATACTTGATGTGTTATGTCTTGATGTGAGATAAAACAATATTAATTAAGGCTATTAAACATTGATAACTCACTCAGACAGCCGCTCTACTCTCCAAACATACACCGTTCCATGTCGGAGTAACAAGAAGAAGCTCCACCACATGGCAGGGTTAGAGTTATGGCACAAACAGCTACTCCAGCTAATGTGTAGTATTTGAAATGTGCATTATCCTGGAAAATGGTGTCGGATATTGGCAGATCCCAAATATTAAGTGACTGATCGAATCAGGAGCAGATAAACTTGACATTCCGTGACGTCGATTTTAGAATCCATATTTCTTATTTGTAAACTGGATGTTGTTTGGCTGCTTTCCCTTTAATAACACTCATAAAAACTTACAAAACTCCTTTAATTGTAATTATAGTGCATATAAAGATACATTTATTTCAAAAATCCAGCTTCTGCTTTGTTTTTCTCCACATTAATTCACTTCTGTTACCAACCTGCTAGTTGCTCTTTAAGGTTTGAAGCCTTCTGGTCTTGATGCTTGTATGATCCAGTCCTTCATGTTTCTAACAGTAAAGGTAATTATCTGTGTTTCAGGTTTGCGTGCAGATTTGTGTATGAACCTGTGGGGGGTTGTGTGTGCATATGTTGTATGCATTTCCCATAATTTCCACCTATGAAGTCATACTGTACTTAAAATCTTAATCTCATTATTCCACTGCTTTATAGTTAGCTGGAGAATTGCATCGTTGTTAATGGTGCGTCCTGTTTCTCCCCACGGATGAGTGAAATTTAATGTAATCCAGTCTTAATGACTGAATGTGAGCGTGCATATTTGTCTGTTTGTGTGCTTGTTTGCATTCTGTACGCCTCTCTGTACAGAATATATACGTGCACATAAAGCATTTCCACTAGTAAATACAGGTTAGAAGCGGCTCATCAAGATGAAATCATGATGTTGGTTAAACAAACATCTGCCTCCGAAGCCAATTCAAAAGTCCCATAACTGATGTTCAGCGCCAAGATGCAGGAGCCAAAAAATAAATAAAAGCATAAAAGAAGGATGAACATTCCATAGACTCACCACAAACCACATCATTTGTGCATGAAAATGATTTTTATCATTAAACTTAAGTCAAATATGTACAAATAACTATTAAATGGCCCCCGCGGCCTGGAGGTGATGAAAAGCAGATAATTGTACTTCACAGAAAAACCTGCACTGCACTGACTCACAGCAGAAGACGGAAAACAGATAAACTTCAACTGAAAAGGTACTTAAAAGCAGCACCAGTTTCATGGTTAACAGCTTTATTCTGTGTGCTGTGGAAATTTGGTCTGCAAATGACGATTATTTTCATATTTGATTAATTCTTGATCAGTCAATTAGTTGTTTGGTCGACAAAAAGTCACAGATATTCAGTTTACTTTGATATAGGAGGAAAGAAACCAGAAAATATTCAGATTTAAGTTGGCAATTAATTTAATAAATGACTAATCAATTAATCGAAGCAGATTCAGTGTAAGTTATTCATAGCTACATTTGAAACAATGCACATTATAGATGTTATTTTGTGTTTTTTGTTATGTCAATACCACAATTACATGAAAAGAAAAGAAAAAACAGAAAAGATAGTGCTTTTCGATGATAAAATTTAATTTGTGCTTATTTCAGAGTTTATTGAGGCATAAAATCGCTGTTTGTTTCCACCAGCTTCATAGTAAACATCTTTATTTTGTATGAGTTTTACAAATTAGACCTGCAGATAATGATTAAGTTTTTGATTAATTGAGTAGTTGTTTGGTCTAAAAAAAATGTCTAAAAATGGTTGATCAGTGTTTTCTAAAGCCTTGTCTGGTCTTGTTTGATCCGAAACATAAACATATTCAGTTTACTTTCATATTAGAGGAAAGAAACCAGAGAATATTCACATTTCAGAAGGTGAAAACTAGTCATTCATCGCCAGATTTCAGACTGTTGAGTAATTTTGAAATATTTTGTATGTTATATTCTTTGTTATATTCTTTTCCAACACTGGAATCATATATTTTGTACTATTGTGTGGCTATTTAGTGATCAATTTCAGCCCTTAGACAACACAATATATTGAATTTACTACAGTGAAATTCAATCTGCACATATTTCAGAGTAACTTATGACATCAAATCCCAGTTTGTTTCTGTTTTTATTAAAGATTAATTCTTGATCAATCCATTATCTGTTTGGTCTAAAAAATGGTCCATCAATATTTCTTAAAGCTTTGTTTAGTCTGATTTTGTCCACAACACAAAGATAATAAGTTCACTTTTATATAGGAGGAAAAAAATGGAAATATTTACATCACAAAGCTAGGAACTAGGAATTTTGATTATTTTTCTTTCTTTTATTTCTTGGCCGAAGTAATTCATTGATCACCAAAATAGTTGGCAATTATTTTAATAGTTGAAGAGTAATCGTGTTTTTTGTTTGTTTGTTTGTTTTTTGCAGGGACACACACAGTTAAAAGTAATCTGTTGTTTATCTGTCCAAAACAGAACCAAACTTAAAAGTCCATAAGTGTAAGATAATGAGTAAAAAGCAGTAAATACAATAAATTAATCACTAATTGATAGAGTTCCAGTATAAATTGGGCATAGCTAAAGGTCAGACTACTGCTCAATTGCATGTTTTAGATATGATGTTATTTGTTAGATTTTTTTCACATGCTGGAATCATATTTTGCACTTTTTTGTTGCTTTTTGGCCATTATTCTCAGCCCTCAGACAACATAAGATTGTCCTTTTACGACAGTGAAATTTCATCTGGCCATATTTCAAAGTAAATTATGATTAGTTGTCAACTTTTAAATTGATCACCAACAATTTTGATAATCGGTTAATGGCTTTTGGAATTTTTTAAAAGAAAAATAACCTAAATTCTTTGTTTACAGCTTCTTAAATGTAAAAGTTTTCTGGTTTCTTTGTTCTTCTATGAATGTAAACTGAATATCTTTGTGTTGTGGCTTTGATTGACCATTTTTACACATTTTTACGCTTTTGTTTTGTAGACCAAACAATTAATTGATTGATTATGAATTGGTTGATTAGACGACATAAGATTGTGCTTTTACTGCAGTGCAATTCAATCTGTGCATATTTCAGAGTAAATTGAGATGAGTTGTCAACTTTTAAATTAATTATTAGCTATTTTGATAATTGATTAGTCACTTTGGTAAATAAAAAAAATTTAATTATTTGTTTAGAGCATCTTAAATGAATATTACCTGATTTCTTTGTTCTTCTATGAAAGTAAACTGAATATCTTTGTGCTGTGGATGAAACAAGATAAGGCTTTGACAGTTTTTACACATTTTTTCAACCAAACAACTAACAAGAATTGAGAATTAGCTAATTGTGCAACATAAGATTGTGCTTTTACAAAAATGAAATTCAATTTGTGCATATTTCAGGGTAAATTATGACATAAAATTACAGTTTATTTCTATTTTCCAAAATTTAAATTCCCTCTATCTGTAGTTTTGTACTCGTACCTGCCCTCTGGTGACTCTAATCCACCCTCGAAACCACCAGATTATATCTAAAACAAATCCATAAACCCTTCAGATGTCCTCCTGGCACAGTAGAGCACAAAAAGCGAGTAAAGACTGGTTAGCGTTGGGGGGAAAATGCGTCATCCACCTGCAAGCTCTGTTCCTGCAGCTGAGTTCCTAATCAGCCTGTCTGGAACATGACCCTTCACCCGGAGCCCTGGCCTCCTGCAGGCGAACCCCTGACCCTGGATGGCAGCTGGGCAGGTGCTGCTGCAGCCTCACAGGGCCACAAATGGTGCAGCGCTAATGTTTAGCCATCACACAGGCTAATGGCCCCCTCTAAATTACCTGTAATGGTGTTTTTGATCTGTTTCTAAGTGTTTCAATGCACCACAAAGCAGGAAGAAAAAACTATACAAATTTACTCATCACAACCAAAACATGTGGGAAAAGGGAAATAGTAGGTCTTTGTGTTGGACGACTACTTCATGAACTGATTGAGTTCACAACGAAACAAAAAAACTTGCTAGTCTGTTTATTTGTTTATAACCCCAAGCAGATTCTTGCAGTGTCTTTGCTCCAAGCACATTTTTATTCAGTTTTACTTCAATATACCACTGTGAACCTAAATGGAAACAGAATAACTGTGGCTAGAAATATAGAAAAATCCTAAAACGTCCTGTCCTCATGCAGTAAATCCTAAAACAAAACAACAACAAAAAAGAGAAAAGAAGGAATTTGTT
The DNA here is from genome assembly GCF_022539595.1 of Amphiprion ocellaris. Classification (NCBI taxonomy): domain Eukaryota; kingdom Metazoa; phylum Chordata; class Actinopteri; family Pomacentridae; genus Amphiprion; species Amphiprion ocellaris. The sequence goes on along the minus strand of NC_072785.1, from coordinate 25,981,527 downwards.
TGATATTTTTAGCACAATTTAAAAAAAAATCTGGAATCCACATGTGCAACATTTTACCAAAGAGCCTCCCAAACACAGCAGAGGCTGATGGAAAATGAATGGGGAAATAAACAAAGAGTTAAATAATCACAGCAAAATTTAAAAATGATGTTTTAGAGTAAAGTTGTTGTCTAACATAGCATCTTGGTGTACAAGTACAGAACTTCTGAGGAAACTTCATTAACTTGTGAAACCTCAGGCAGTTTCTTGCCGTTTCTTTGCTCCTGCCGCGTTTTTATTCACTGTGGGTTCATTTTTCACTGCAATATAAAATCTAGCTCCTCTGTGGAAACTGAACAGCCATGACTAGTAGTAGAGAGAACTCAAAAATATATGTTGTGTAGCAGAACAAAGTTCTAATGCCATAAATCATTAATGAAAAGAAAAATAGAAGTTGATAAATAGTAGATATCTTACTACTTAATGTTGATGTTTCACCATGTTGAATGTATCGTCTAACAGCTTGCTGACATCTTGCTTTTCTGTCTACCGTATTGAGCCAAGCTGCACTTGTTTAATTGATCAGATGTGTTTTATTTCTCTCTCAGTCTCTCTGATTTGTTTCCATACTTGTCTCCTATCTGCTTTGTGCAAACACTGCCTGCAGTTCAGCCGAATAGTCCCTGAAGTTTTGTCACATGACTGGCTTAACAGTTGTGCCTAGGATGGACAATTTTTGAAATATTTTCACAGAATCTGGTGCAAATGGTTTATTTTGGTAATTTTTTTTTAATGGAACATGTAGAATAAAGTGATTTTGGTGAAATCACCTGATACATGATTAGTTCCAGGACCTGAAAAGTTGAAAATCTTTCTCTTCTTTCCGATTTTACACTTTATGATACAATAATGTGACTTCCAAATTCATCAGTGGATTTTGGGGTTCAGAGGGTTAACATGCACTAGAAACGTGGATTATAAATGTTCAAATCATCAGTTGGGGGGAAAAAATAACAGCTTTCACTTATCTTTGACTAAATGTGTGACTGAATTGTAATCCGTTCATCTTTTTCAGTCTTTTCATGAGTAAAATGTGATTATTATGTCTTTAAATTCTTATTCAATCCAACCAAAAGTCCACAATCCATCGCTCACATTAGTATTTTATTACTAAACCCTTTTAAGTTAGTCACCATGTAACTGATCTTTGGCTAAATGTGCCACTGAATTGTAATCCACTCATCTTTTTAAGTCATTTAGTGAGTAAAATGTGAAGACTATGTCTTTAAATTCTTATTCAGTCCAACCAAAAGTCCACAATCCTGACATTAGTGTTTTATCACTAAACCCACTTCGGCACCATGTAACTGAGGGTGTTTAATATTTTATGTGTAGATGTTTCTCTAATGGGTAAAATCTGTCAAGTTTTTCACACTTTGGGTAAGTGAGCAGCACACAAAGCATTTCAAACACGACTCCCTTCTGAAAGTTAGATAACGGAGCGTTCTAAACCTCCTGAAACAGCATCAGGCAGCACCTGTACTGCAAACACGTCACTTTCACAACCCAAATTCCAGCCTTCACCTATGAAACCCCTGTGGAAGCCTGCCTCCCCTCCACCCCACCTTCAACAAAGCAGAAAACACACACACACTCACACACACACACACACACACACACACACACACACACACATGCACATACATCCCTAAGCAGCTGCGTCATTATAAAACTCTTTTGAACTTCACACTGGAAGTCAAATGCCACATGTGTCAGTACAAGACAGATGTACTGCAGCTGCCTCTTGGCTCCAGTTTCATCTGTGATACCAGCCTCTCTCTCTCTCTCTCTTTCTCTCTCTCCACTGTTTCCAAACCTCCCCCATCACCGGGACCCTCACCCCTCACCCTCCGCCTCCCATCATGCACTGACAACATCCGCACCTTTGAAGTCTCATCCCTAAATCAGAGCATCTCGCAGCGCGCACAAATCATTAACCCAAACGAGTGCGTCTCTGGAGTCTAGTTTCGACTTTGAAACACGCTCACCATTAAAAAAAGCAATTTTAGCAATTTGTAATGTTGTTAAAAAGATGTCTATTGTAAAGTATTGGAACATGAACTTGACATGAAACGGCAAATGCAAAACTCTTGGGAAAACTTGCACTGCTCAAGCAGTTTCTTGCTGTTTCTTTGCTCCTGCCACATTTTTATTCACTGTGGGCTCATTTTTCACTACAATATAAACTCCTGCACTTCTATAGAAACAGCACAACAGTGGCTAGAAGTACAGAAAACGTATAAATAACTTGTGTATGGTTTAACAAATTTCTAATGCCGTAAAACAAAAAAAAGTTGGCTTTATTTGAGAAGTATTTTATGAACTTTATCTAAAAGCCTAGAATCCACATGTACAGCATTTCTCCAAGTGCCCACAGTTGTTACCATTACCTGAAAAAAAAATCTGACTCCACATATTATAGGTATTTTACTTCTTACTTTTCTACAAGCTCTCCAAATATTTGTCACACTACCCTGCACTTCAACTCTAGATAGATATTTCACCAAGCTGAATGTATCTAACAACAACACAAATCATGCTGCATCAGTGAAATTAATAAAACACATGACTTTTATTTCAAATAGTTATAGTCAGATCATGAAATTCAGTTGATTGAAACTGTTCAGTATGTGTGAAATCGTGTTCAAGAATGAATTTCCAGCTTGCAGTGAACTGTCTTCTCCATGTGGGGTCAGTATTAAACTCCTCCTCCTCTGCAGAGAGCTTTTCAACTGTCCAGACTGAGCATAGCGTAAACAGATGTGGCATAAAACCCTATCAGGATCACTTGTATATTATAGTTGGTGTTTTCTGGAGCCATTGTCAACTTTTTAAAAATACTTTTGTTGTTTGTTGTTATGTAACATTAGTCCAAACAGTGTGAGAGTTGCAGAATAGTCAACAGTAGCTCTTTAGTTTGCACACTTTTATGTTCTTATAGATGTAAATGACCGTCAAATCCAAGATTTTAGTTTTCTAGAAGCCAAATTCAACTCTTAAATCAGTTTCTACAAAGGTCAGGTTCTAAGAAGTGTTTGTTTCTCAGTTGCTCTCACTGTCAGGCGTCTACAGACGTTTTTCTCATTATGTCTGCTTTGAATTTATGCCACACTTCAGGTGGGAAACAACATGAACTCCACAAAAAGAGTGATGCAACCCAGGTGTAAGCTACTGCTGTGTGCCAGGATGCACCTCGTAAACTTCAGCATTTTATCAGTGTGGATTCCCCTCTCTGAAAAAAACAGGTTCTTTTTGGCATTTTTTGTGTAGTTTCATTTTATTTTGTATCTGTTTTGACACAGCAGCACCTCAAACCACATCATTTACATCGACCAGTTTCACCCAAAGATAACATGTGTCAGCGTTTTGCTTTCCATCGGATCCAATTTCTTCAGCTGTGAATATTATCTAAACATGTTGAGAAGCTTGTTAGGACTTTTTTCTTTTAAGCTGGAGAGGAGGAAGACAATTGTGGCTTTCCTCCCTCCGTTAGACTGACAGTCATCTGCTCGCTATACGTCCCCCCATCGTGATTTGCAGCGATTACCAGCCTGTTAGGTTGTTTTAGATCTCGCATGTGATCTGCAGCTCTGCAGCGTCTGGAAGCACTTCAGTAGACACACACAAGCCTCAGTGTCCAGACCTAGAACTGAAACAAGAGAGACTGCACAGCCCTCAAAGAAACACAGGTTTCTCCTCTCATTCTTGGCATAACTGTCCGGTTCAAATTGGACGCGACTGGACTTGTGATTGCAGCGAATCAAGCACCAGATACTGTATACATTCAGACTGTGTGCAGCGAGGGAGACGGGAATCGTAAAACACAAGCCGAAACTGTAAAATAACCTCAGCAGAGATAAAATAAACAGTCCTCAGAGCTGATAACATACAGTCTGGCCTAAACTTTTCAGTGCTGTGAATTAGCTACTGTAACAGCCTAATGTTTGACACCATGTAAACTGACAGAAAAGTGTATATATGTGTTTTTCACAAGAAGCCAGTGAACACCCAGATGCCCCCACAATGAAATTTAGTAAAACAAACAAACATAGGTTATTGTACATATTTACAATAGGAGCCTTTTTTTTTTTTGTCTCATGTTCATGAGCCGTAGCAGCGACTCTTGGGAAATACACAACTCAAAACAAATACACAGGCATTCAGACCACAACAGCAAAGGCATGATTCTCCAATTTTTGAAGCTCAATTGTTCCCAAATGTAAGTAAGAAATCTTTATTCATTTATTTTGTTTTTACATTCCAAAACTCATAAGTGTTTTTCCTCCCTGCTCAGTCATTTTCCTGTTAGTCGGACACTCTGGGGGGGTGTTTTAAAATAAATTGCAGTGTCTTACACAACATGCACCGTGTTTAGTGTTTCCCAGACTCACATCAGCTGTTGGAGGATTTACATACACAAACTCTACTCTGATATGAGGAGACACCAGTATTTATTTTCTGAAGTGATGTTCGTAAATGCCACGTCTTGCTTACAGTAAACTTGAATATGATGTGGGCTGATAAAAACAAGATGTAAACTCCTCACTGCATTTACTGGTTGGGGTTAGTCATCTGTGACACCTGTTTTTACTGGTACTGTTAGAGTTATATTTAAAACTCACTTTCTGGACTGTAATCTGTTTTGGAAAGGTAAAATCCCCACCAGGGGGTCAGAGATCTGTTCATGTTTGTCGCAGGAAATGGCGAGTGAACTTAAAAAGTCATTACTATAACAAAAGGAATTCAACATCAGAATATTGGTGAAAAAAAAACAATGTCACTCAGGTTTGATTGTGTAAAACATGAACATTATCTTTGTAGGTTAACAGAAACTGGCCACAGTGACGTGCATCATAACGTAAAATTACACATTAAACAATGTTCCAATTGTAAACCTATGGCCTTCGTTACGGTTTGAACTTAAAGCTGCGTTAAACGATGTGTTTGATCTATCAGCATTAAGTCAAATCTATTGTAAAATCAACCACCAGGTATTATCGCTCAGCACGCATTTTTCTTGTACCTTTTAATTTAAAGTTTCAGTTTTCTCATTAAACTGCAAATATGCTCTGATAAACTAGCAGTACACTGCCCATTAGCATCAAACTGGTGAGCACAGTGGAGCATTTAGCAGCTAAAGCACCATGGTTGTTTTCCCATAAGCTGGTGGAGACCAAAATGGAGATAAAACAATAGTAATTGTATATTTTTTTCACTTCAGTATCTTGTGAGCTATTTTAAGGTGATCTGCATCTTAAGAACAGCCTCTGTGCAACCTCTTTTAGGATTATTTTGCAGCCCTACATGCACCTTCTCCAGAATAGGTATTTTTGAAAAACTGCTGTGCAGGTGTCGACGCTGCTTGAGAAAACAATAAGCACCATATTTCTGCCGTCTGAAGGTCCTCACAGCAGTCTTTTCTCAAATCTGGCCATCTTCAACCCAAAATTCCTGAAATAGGCTAACAAAACAAATTCTTAAAGTTAATGTGCAGTGGAAACTGACCCTAACCCTAAATCCACCATCGTAAGGGAAACAGAAAATCCTGCTGAATGTTGCAGTTTCAGCTACATCAGCAAGGACAACTTTACAAAGCTATGTTTTGCAGTTTATGTGTCTCAGGTTTTCTGAGTTAATCAACCATTATTTGCTAAAAACTAATGAATGCAGCTTTAGTACTTTATGTTCATGCTAACATATAGGCTACAGTGTAAAGTTGTATTCGTAGGATTGCATATGAACTGTACCAGTGTTGAGGAGACGCATTACTGCAAAAGTACTGCTTTACATATTTTGCAGCTGTCAATCTACTGCTATTTACTTTCTATCTACTGTAATTATTTGCGTTTGTTAGCACAAACTTAGCAAAAATAAAGGAGAAAATAACTGTCAAGGCATTTTGTGGAGACATGTTAATAATAAAGCTAATAATAATTTAAAAAAATTACAAACTACACGCAACACAATGAACTTGCATTGGTTTTAGGTCACACAAACGGTACTTTAAGGTAAGTCGTGGGAAGAGCCACTTACAGCTAGCTTTCCCCAACACTGGTACATACAGGACTTAGCAAAAACCATAAACACCTGATCCTTGAGCCAAAATGTTAATGTATCTAGAAGGTTTTGTGCAGCGCAAGGGGGTTTCTGCAGCTAATTCTGTGCTGATAAATTAGACTCCGTGGTCACAGTTTAATTCCAATACATGCCGTTGACTTCAAATTGCATATTCATGTGCAACATTCATTTAAATTGGTCTGCACTGATGTAGCTCTTCCTTTTGAGCAACATTTGGACCGGATGTGATTAAATAGCAAGTTCCCATAATGTATTTTTAGACACATTTTGAAGTATTGCATTAGAAAAAGTTAACTGAAATGGCAAGATGTGAAAGTTTTTATGCTCCTTAAGGTGGTTTTCAGAGTTTTGATGTAGCAAGTTTCTTTGCCTTCGGACAGCAAAAAATGTCAAATTCCAGCTGACATTAAAGAATAATTACAATTTTCCCAATAAAAGGCAGTTCAAAAAGACTATTTTCAAATTTTCACCGAAAAATGACCAAAGTTTTGCTTGTTTCTTCTTCTTTTTGCAATTTTTTTAAGCACTTTCCAGCTTCTTCTACTCTGTTTGTTACAGCTATGTCGCCTATACTGCCACCTTCTGGCAACAGCATGCAGCTGAGTTAATTCGCTCCAAAGCACATAGTGGAAAAAAGCCTAATTTTCTTTTCATTTCTTGCAACCTGGCAGTTATCTGGAAACACGGCTACCGTAAGCTAATTTTTTTATGATTTTGCACTTGCCTGTGGGCTGCTATTTGTTACAGGCGGCATGGAAGTTTAATTTAATTGCCACAAAACGTGCATTAGTCCCTTTTCTTGTTATCTGAGGATTGAATGAATCAAAACAGCAGACTGAACACACAGGGAGATGTGGTAACACACACAATACTTGCTCTTCCAGTGGTGAGCCTGTCATCCCTTCACAAATATATTCTCATTCTTACCTTCAAATTTTCAGTCACTTCAAAAGAAAAAAAACCACGTAAAAACAGATAAAATGTCAAACATAGGGGAGGAGAAAGTGCAAATATTTTGGCGCCGCTTCGTTTTTTCTTTTCTTGTTTTTCTGTTCTTTTTGTTTTTTTTTTCTTTTTAAAAACTCAGGAACTTCTTAATTTTTCTGCTCCATCTTTCTCTTTCCTGTCAGCAAGCGTACAGATGCCTTCCCTCTGTGCCCTCTGCTCTCGTCTCAGCTCCGCGATCCTTCTCTTCTCACACCAGACGACCTACTGGGAACAGAAAAAACTAATGAAAATGTGTTCAGACGGCTTTTGCATGACAAGACAGGGGCAACACAATGTACACAATGACTGCAACATCTAATATCTGTAATGTACAGGAGGGATTACTGTTGATGAAGACTGTGTGAGTCCAGGTTGTTTTTCGACAAACCTTCATCAATCAAATCCTTCAATGCACAAACACACGTCAGTGCTGTTTGTGGTTTTTTGTGCAAGTGTGTGAATGTTTCTGTGCTTTCTATGTGTGTCTGTGTGTTTGTGTCTCTGAATGACCATATGGGAAGCAGATTCATCCTTTCTTTCTTAGTCTTTTCTTTAGTTAAACAACGAAGCCGAGTGTATAACCAAAAGTTAACGTAATATTTTATCAATTTTGTATGTTTTAAAAAAATTTGTCACACTTTTTTTTCTATCAGTATATTACATACATTAACCCTATGAGAAAAAATGATTGAAAAAAAAAAAACACAATTATACCATTTATCAGTGCCAGGATAGTCAGATTCTAATCTTTACGGCAGTCCTTAAACTCAACATGGAATTCATTCAGAAAAAATAAACAAAATCTAAGCTTAAAATCAGGATATTTCACCAAAATGTCTTTATTTTACGTGTCTCATTTAAAAAATGTGCCAAAAAATTAACAGTTTGCAGCAATCAGATTCTGCAAAAAACTAAAAATTCTGCATTCATTGGCAGAACTAACAAACCATGACTGACTCAGCTGTGACCGACAATAACATGGCAAAAATTCTGAGACTTTTTAACTGAACTGCAGGCAGTGTTTAGACCAAGCAGATATAGAAGACAAGTATTGAAACTAAGCTAAATCTGCCAAAAATAAACAATTTGAATCAGATTCTCTCCGCAACTGAGGTGCCAGTCATTTGACTATTCTGCTGAACTGCAGGCAGTGTTTACACAAAGCAGACAGGAGACACATTTAGAAACAATAAACAAAATAAATGCAGCATGGCTCAGAAATGATAAAAAGATGAGCAAGAAGTTGTCAGCAAATTGTTGGAAGATACAATCTGCATGGTAAAATATTTCCTCGAGCTTATGAGCAGAGTATTGTGGAAAGTGCTATGTTTGTAGAGGTTGTAAAATATCTACTAGTATAGTATCTAGAGCCCCTGTTTTTTCCAATATTGGTAACACATGGGCGCATTCGGAAGCAGCTTTCAGAATTTTTTTTCCATGACTTATGCCATTCTAACTGTGTCATACTGCACTGAAGTCATTTATTAATTTCTTTCTCCTTCTAGACATGGTTGTGCTGTTTCCATAGAAGTGCAGGACTCTATATTGTAGTGCAAAATGAGCCCACAGTGGGTAAAAATGTAACAAGAGCAAAAAATACCAGGGACTCGGAGGATTAAAAAGCATCTAATCGTGTTAAAATAACCTTCTTCTTCTACCAAGTTCGTCCTTGTTTTTTTCCTTCAGTCAGAAACATGTCGACCCTCTTTGTCTCTTTGTTTTCGGTTATGGATTCTGGTAATATAGAAGCAACATTTACTGACTGTTAGACTGCCGTGCACCACCTCCACTCACACCGTCCATGTGCACCGTCACATGTGCTGCCGTCACGTTAGAACAACGCGATAACTCAACACGTCTCTGAAGTTGTGCGTTGTGCTGCGGTCCTACCAAAAGTGCTGCTCACTCATCAATCAGATCAGAAGGAGATGAGTAAAGAGCTGAGATTGCTTACAGATGGCTGTCAGAAGGGAAAGCAGAGGTTCTTCAGTTAGAGCTCAGGCTGTGGGAGAATCACCAGTTTGTATTTGTGTGCTTGAATGACATTATTTGCTTTTTTGTGCATTAGAGTGTGGTTTGTTGGTGTGTATACAAGTATTTCTTTCTGTCTGTATGTTGTATTTATGCCTATATGAGCTTGTATATGTGCCAGGTGTGTGCAGGTGAGCTCGCTGTCAGTGCTGCTCATGTTAGCAGTAAAATGCAAGTCCAGCTGATTTCACTCAGGAAGCTCCAGGTTCAGACTTTACCGCATCACCATCCGTCCAGATCTCCATAAATCACGGGTTACCTTCCATATGAACAAGTCACATAGCGGATATTCTCACATATACTTTCAGTGTATAAGATAAAATATTATGGCCACCTAACTTTATCATGAGAGGTTAGATCCAGCTGACTACTGTTTGCAGTTTAAGCTTTGATACTGTAAAATAAATGTCAAATTAATTACCAGAAATTAATTAAAATGCAGCACTTAGTTAACCCGTATCCATCCAGACTATGAAATATTTGGGTCATTTTATAGAAATTTTAAGTTCTCATCTGCTCTCTTCAGAATCTGCTGAGTTTTTTTTTTTTTTTTTTTTTTACTATACAAAAACTTTATTATGTTTAATGAAACAATGCACATTTTCCATGTGGCATATAAAAATATTAATAGTATGAAGGTACAACTTTGTATGACATCATTAAACATACTAAAAGTTAACGTATGACAAAAATCAGCTGATTCTGAGGAGGTCAGGTTTGAACTTCTTTAGGTTTGGTTGTTTCGATACAGATTTATATGAGTACTTTTCTTTCTAAGTAGTAGAAGTATTAACACAGCCCTACATTACAGACAATTACAAAACTGCACCTAACAATGAGCCTTTAAAATAATGAATATTACAAGCGCACATAAAGCTTAAAATCATCATGTTTCACCAAAAACACTCTATGTTGTTCTTTATGTCTCACTTCTTAAAAATATGCCAGAAAAATTAACAGTCTGCTATTTTTTTCGGCTGAACTGCAGGCAGTGTTTACACAGAACAGATATAGAAGACAAATATGGAAACTAAACTAAATCTGCCAAAGATTAACCGTTTGCATCAGATTAACATAAAAAAACATAGTTGGACAAAAATAAATAAATGCAGTATGGGTTAAAAATGGTAGAAAAGAGGAGCAAGAAGTTATCAGCAACTTGTTGGAAGATACGTTCTGCATGATGAAATATCTTTATGACAAAATTCAGTCACTTTTCAGTTGAACTGCAGGCAGTGTTTACACAAAGCAGATATAGGGTATGGATTTAAACTGAATGAAATCTGACAAAAATACACCATTTGCATCAGAATCTGTAGAAAATTAAATTAATTTCTGGGCTCCATCGTGAAATTGAGAAGCCGATCATGTGACAAAAACTTCAGCTGAACTTCAGGCAGTGTTTACACAGAGCAGATATAGAAAATGAGTATGGAAACAATTTAGAGAGATTGAGAGCAAAATAAAGCATAGCTGATCAGTAAAACATTAAAATACCACAGTAGAACTGACTAGCCAACCCTGGCATCCATGGATAAACCAACTGGACACCAATTTAGTATTAATTTAGATGAAAAACAGCATGTAAGGAGCTCTTATATGCAGACCAGCTGTCTTTGGCAGCAGTTTGTTAATGGATTTCTCAGTAGTATTCCGTGTCATACCCTGTTTAACTTGGCAAAACTAGTTGCATGTTCTACCTGTTGGACTCTGCAGCACCACAACATTTCCTGATACCTCTTTCCAACCCAAGTGGTGTTGTTCCTCTCCTTAGCTCAGATAAATGTCTCTGTTGTACAGAGCCGGGCGACAGTTGCGCTGATGAATTGGCTTTGCAATTACCAGGCTCCAGAGCAGCGAAGGCTCCTCTCCCTCCTCCTGTCCCAGTCACTGAGGACACTGTCTGTGCCATTAACAACACAAAGCTCCCCGGCCTCTCCACGGACACCTTGGCCCCACTTGTGATAAAGAGCTGAAAGCAGATCCTGTCTGGCGGTGGATCGCCTCGCCTCACCTGGGACCGACCGATAAAGACGCTTGGCTCGAGAGCTGGGAATCATGGTTTCCCTGTACGTGGTGGCAACAGCGGGGCAAGTTCCTCGGCTTGAGCTAACTGTAGCATCACCAGACCCACAGGTAATAATAATAGTAAGAAAGGAACCTGTATGTAAGTGTCACAGTCCTCTCCGACGACCTGCTGCTTTCAGTGTCAAGCTGATGTCACAGTAATTAAAACACAAGTGGCGAGGAGTAATTGCTGTTGGCTTTGAGAGGACAGGACTCTGGACGCTCTAATGGTGCTGCAGCCTCGGTGCCAGGCCTGCTTAATAATGCCCTCCATTCATCCCTGATGACGGACACAGCCAGGACAAACAGGAGACGAACACAGGAGAGCAGCAAAGGAGACGAGAGGGGTTTGACAGAAAACAGCAGACAAGACACAGAAAGCATAATGCTGTGAGCTGCTCCGTTTCTGTCAGTACGAGCCTCGCCTACACAACGCCGCTGGAATTTTAAAATACGACTCTAAATCACTTCAGTGTTGAGGTGGCAATACTCGTTATGTTCCTTCCTAATCACCAGTCCTTAAAGGCTTAAGATGTGATCATATAGTTGTATTATTTACTGGATTATAATAAACACACAGCATCAATATAAACTACCTCATTACTGGGAAACTACTTTAAAGTGCTTTTTATTTTATTTTATTTTCATCATATCTGCCTTCGTTTTAAGTACCTCCAGTTCTGACTGAAGGTATTGTTGCTGATGTAAGCTTTCCATTTGCATTGATGCCATTTAAGATTCCCAACTTTTGTAATTGAAAGATCTTTAGGTCTGCAAGGTCACTTGTTCGCTTTTGACAACCAATGACACCTGAGACCTGTACTACAGAGCAGGATTCAGGGGTTAGCATGGTAGCTTCAGGTTTAACTCTGGGGTTTTCAGGGTTATAATGCTGTTTTATTTCTTAACGGGGCCTATTACTTAATGGCAACTTTTTCAGGTGTAAGTGTGTAAAAGACCACTTACTGACCAGTCTATTCTCTTGAAGAATGGCAGCCAGGAAGAGTGTCTCTGCAGAGTCCATCTAAACTCTTTTCTTTCTGTGACAAGTCTAGATATAAGAAATATGAGATGAAACTTCATTAGTCCTGAAGACAATTCTTAGATTATAGATTCTTAGTGGAGAGAACTGAAACCTTCCATTCCAAATTATTCGTTCTGTTTACTGCAAGAAATTTCATCAGCGTTTTATTTTTCTGTTGGCCTCTGTATATTTAGCTATATAATCCCAAATCTAAAGCCTTGTATTTGTTACCCTTTTTAGAATTCCAGTCAGCCTACTTACTGATTTGAAGTAGATTTTAATTTAGGATTAAATCAGAAATCATGGTGCTTTGTATCCTTTGTTTAAGTCTGTTTTCACACTTCTTGTAAATCTGACCACTTTACTTAATCTGTGCAACAAAATCAGTTAATCAGTTAAATAATACAATAAATTCAGCACACTTATTATTTGTTATGCACGGATATTTCTGGCAAAGCTGTAGACATACAATATATTAGCCATAAATGAGGTCAATACATGTGCCTATGAAATGAGGATATAATTTTTAACTGATATGGAGGCCATTAAGTGTCACAGAAGACTTTGTCATGGCGGCTTTTTACCAACTAAACCTTCACAATGTTCTCTGCTTGCCAGTGACTACCGCTTCTCTTTGCTACAGTATGAAATATTACACGCAACAAGGTACTACAGCTAATCTGCAATACTTGAAGTATGTATTATCAAGGAAAAGGGCATTGTGAGCTGGCAGACTCCAAAAAAATTTAGCGGTACAGCTCTAGATTTTGTATTTGTTCTTTTAATGCTCCCAAAATCGAACCGACACAGTGATCTACTGGAATACAGTTTTTTAATTATGGTCAGATCTACTCATGCTTTGCTTTAATGATGGGGCAGTAATACGTACACATTCACACAACTGGCAGTTTTTCGCCAACCTTCCCTCCTGTTTTGGCTGCAGCAGCTACATTGCTTTTTGCCTGTCTTTTTCTTTTAAGTTCCACATATTAATTTAGGAATATAGTTGGTTGTTGTTGTGAGAAATAAGCAGCTCTAGATCCGTTCATGTTTGCATTTGGTCATCTGGTACCAACACTGCCCTTCATTGTTTGATTCATAAATCCTGAAATGACTTATTGAACTGATAACCAGCTTCGTGCGGCTGCTTAGCGTGACTGTTAGACTCAGTGAGGCCAGATAATGAAAACATAAGCTGGATGTGTTGAACTTGCTCCATACTACAGGCTTCTGGTCCCTGTCGGTCGGACAGTGCATGTAGTATTACAAAGCAACACACTTAAGAACTGAAACCTGTTTATTTTTTCAGACTGGGTCTTTAAACTACCAGGAAACTGGGAAAAAGTCCCAGGACTGTCAGTCATGTCGTCATGTTTCTTGGTTTTCTCATCAGCCGGCTAAAACTCAATGTTTACCAAAATATAAACACAAAAATCAGCAAATCCTCATCAAATGTTTGCCATTCTTGCCCAATAAACTGTCAGTGGATTATTAAAATTATTGGTAATAAGTCTTCTGTTGATTATTTGAGTGCTTCATATGTTCCTGCTTAAAAAGTAGCATCTAATTTCAAATACAAATCTCCTCATTCTCGACAACAGCTGATGCATTTTGCAAACAAAAGCCTCTGTGAGCGCTCTCACTAGATCCTCCTAATTGTGTATATTTTGGTATCTGTGTGCGAGCATTCATACATGCACAGTCGCATGTGTTTGCACTTATTCGAAAGTGTGTTTACGTGTTTCTAAATGGGATTAAGACTTTTGAAAAAAACATTGTGAGTCCTGCCACTAAACCATTTCTTTGTGTTTTGTTCAATACAGCGAACGAGATGCATCCAGACCTGCTGCTCATCGAGTGTTAAAGGCTTTACAGAGAGCATCGCTGCCCTCGGATTCATCCGTAATGAGGTTTCCAGTCTCTTCGGAGGATGGATGCCACCCTCTCCAGCACCTCAAATCTCACACAAGGTATTCAGATGTTTTCCTTTGCTGCTGCCAACGTGTCAAGAGAGAGGCACCTCGTACAGATGTGCTCCGCTCAGCCCCCCGAACGCTCGCAATCCTTCAGCCAAAAAAGCACGTACTGTAAACTGTAAATACATCCAACAACACTCGAGCGACGATCCAGAGTTGCGACAGGGCATGATGAGATTTAATGCTTGGCAAAGGCAGCTTGACTTAAAGAGATCCAGGCCATTAAAGAGCAGCTAGGCATACCTGAACACAATGGCTGTCTATCTTAGTTAAGGCAGAATGGTGCCATATGTTCCTACAGAGCCCTGCTTCTTTCATGCAGCTTTTCTTTTCCCTTTGCATGCTGTACCTCGCTCTCCACAGTCATCCTACAGCTCGCAGTGCCTGAGTGGCAGCATAAGCAGCCATATAAAGCTGTCAGGCCATTTACCTCCAGCTCTTAAGCACGGAGGTGATGGATTCAGTGACTATAGCGAAAACAACCAGCCGAGCCTCCTCCTCTGCCCCCCTTTTCGGTGCTGTTTATCCTGGCAGCCGGGCCCAGGGTCCGAGAACCCTGACGTTATGCCCGCTCAGAGCCGCCGCTCTCCAGGCTCAGCAGGGCAGCGCCAGCGTAAACACATGACCTCAGTGCTATGTGGCGCTGAACCGGCCCAGAGTCGGCAGCACCGGCGGGACCAATAATCGCTCAGTGGAGGGAATCCCAACAGACTGATGGAGAATAGACGGAGACAGAAAGATGGAAAAAAGACGAGATTGACTAAAAGACAGACAATCAGAAAGAGTCTCTCTAACATTTGTTGGTTCTTGATGTGTCGCTTCTTGTCTTGTTCAATACGGAAAAGGAACAATACAAAAATGGCAAAATAAAAAGTCTACAGCAGAATCCATTTTTTTTGACTGACAGGATATTGGTGGTGCAATATACAAGATTTTGAGTTGTTGACTCATGACTATCACATCTGATATTCAAGATTTTTCTGATTTATCAGTGTCATTTTTTTTCTAACAATTTCTCTAACAATTTGGTTACACATCACAAGTAACAGCCAGTCACCACTGGGGGATGAATTTTGAAAAGTTCTCTTTTAACAAAATGTAGAACAAACGTATTTCAGCAAAGTTTTGCATTGGAATTTGTGTTGTTCCAAATTTTGACACCGTGATTTTCATTTCCACTGCAAAAATATTTCCATTTCAAATATCAGTTATTGATGTGCTTGATTACTCATAATTGATATTGGTATCTGGTACCTATTGCTGGAAAAAAACAAAACATATCGGACAATCTTTAATTTGAGCATAAATACAGCATTAATATACAGGGGGTCCTCGACTTATCGGAATTCCGTTGCTACGACCCGACGTAAGTCAATTTTTGCCGTATGTCAGACCTCTGGCGAAAATGTTAACAAAGCCATTGTAAACAACCGGCTGATGTTTGTCGTTTCGCCTTGTTCCGAGCATTTTATTGTATCTCATTTCAGTTCTATGGAGATGGCTTTCCTTTTCTTCAAAGCACTACCATCAGAAGAGTCTGACTTAGGCTTGCGAGCCATAATGAAGGGCAAAAAAATTAGCGAATGTTGCACAGTCCAAGATGGCGTACAACCAGTGAATGTAACCGGTTCCGATGTAGCAACCAAACAGCATAGGTTGAGGACATTGTAAACCTGTATCAGCAAACAATTAGCTGCCATGTAAAGATGTAGAGTAATACAGAGAGAAATAACATCTGCGTGTGTTGTAATCTGAATTTCTCTCTTCTGCCCTTTAGTTGACGTGTGCAGCCTTGTATATGTCTAAATACACTTTAATGCACGTGAGTCCCTCCCTCTGAAACTAATGGCCTTCCCTGCAAAGTGAAAGTGCATTCCAGTGTTCAGCCAGTGCACTAAAAATCTGCAGAATTTAAAAACACAAGTACTTTGTTCATGTTATTTATGTCATTTATGTTCACTAGTGTAATTTAAGCTCAATGAAAGAGTCTCTACTGCTGTTTTGAGGTTATTTTCTGCTTCTCTATTTCCACTCATGTCTGCTCTGCCAGTCATGGAAACCCAAGTAAAGAAAAAGAGAGTTGAGCTGAGTAAATATGACATTTTTCAACTTAACTACAACTTGATATCACTATTTAATGTATTTTACAATGCTGGTGTGGACAAAAATTGTGTTTAGGTTATTTTTCGTTTGCTCTTGTGTACACAACATTTCTGTTTGTAAATGAGTGATGGAATGGAGAAAGTGTGGTTGACAGTGTTTTAATGTGAGATGCTGCTGCTCTACCATGATCCAGTAGTTCTGAATGTTTTACACTGGGGATACAAGTAATGTTTTTTCATTATTTATAAATCTATCGACTATTTTCATTGATTGGTTTGATTAACGGAGTTGTTCAGGCTATAAAATGTTAAAAAAATGTGAAAAGTGTCAATAAGTCCAAGACATAAGCCCAAGCTGATGTCCTCAAATGCTTTGTTTTATCCACAACCCAAACATATTTAGTTAATAGTTTAATTGTTATTAAGGAGTAAAGAACATCACAGAAAATATAAGTGTGTGTGTATATATATATATATATATATATATATATATATATATATATACACTTTGAGAAGCAGGAGTCCGAGGATTTTGACTTGTTTTTCTTAAAAAGTTTGTCAAATTGATGAACTGACTATCAAAATAATTGATCAACTTCAGGCTTTGTTGCTCAGAGAATCTTCACGTAATTTTTCAAGGCCAAAAATGTGATTTCTCAAATGTACTGATCTGCTGCCCCTCTTTGTCATATATGTTACTAAATGTAATATTTATGAGGTTTACTGATTGTCAGATAAAACAGACATCTAAAGAGGACACCTTAGTTATGGCAGGTATATTTTTCTTTTTTTTCTTTTTTTTTTAAGTTATTTTATGATCATATTGACAGCTGTTTTGATATTTCTTTTATTGTTTTGTCAGGTCAGATCTGTCAGTAAACACCCAGACATACATATATTTTCCATCTTTTTGGCTGCAGCATGAAGTACCACTCAAATACCTGTAAATGTCAGCAGGTGACAACACATCATCTTATTCATGAACACACAACTCACAAAGGAACACATGTATACAAACACACCAGGACAAACTACTCAAAGTTAATTGAATGCCGGCTACAAATCACATAAACCTTTGCATCTAAATCAAATGGTGCCTGTACTAGATTTATTTATTCTAAACTAACACTCTAGCATTATGTGTGTTAATGGATTACACAATAAGCCAAAACTACAGCGCTCAGAGCGGGTTAGTAAAAGCATATTAGTTTGGCTTACTGAACAAATTTGTCCCTTGCCTTGTCCCTTGGTTGCCACTTGTTGTTGAACTTCCTGCAAAAGAGAAAAAAACCCCAACAAGGATTAAACTTAATGGAGGTGGAAGTTAATAGCACAGCAAATAGTATATTTTAAGAGTATATATTTGTTTAAAGAGCCCATATTATGCTTTTAGGTGTTTCCTTGTAATCTCAAAATCAAACCAAAGTCTCCCACATAAAACTGCTTCTTACCTACCAGAAACACCTCAATTAAAGTCCAGGCTTTTCTACTGTTACTTATCGACATCACCATGTAACACCTTTGCATAATGCCTGAATAGTGGTGAGTTTGACGCGTCTGTAAACAAAGAATTCGCCGCTTCCTCACGAAGGCTAAATCTCTCTGCCTATCCTCTGAGATTTGGGGTTTCTGTACATAACCAATGTAATCGATTTTTCTTTCATTGGGTCAGCTGACTGATTAGCTGGACTTTTCTGGCCTTAAAGAAACAAAAGCTAAGCCCTGCCTCAGCCATATATACTATGAGAAAATCATGCGTTTTTTAACACTAAAGCATGAAAAAATATTCTAGTAGACCCCAAAAGTTGAATTATGAACCTTTAAATGTGCTTAATATGGGCTCTTTAATTCCTATATCCCTGTGCAGTTACAAAAAAACACACATTTATCACCACCTGTCATTTTTCTTTCTTGAAGCTTTCATTGTTAATGGAACAGTTAAAACTTCATTTAATATCTATAATATTAGTGAAATATTCCTTCCTTTCTCCACTGTATTCCATTTGGATTGAACCTGGCATCAGCTCAGCACTATTAGTCTCCTCTGACAAATGTTAATGATCTCTATTAGGTCTGTAAACTCATGATGAGTAGTTACAGTTTTCTGGCTCGGACTGCGTCTAGGATCTGCTAATGCATCAGTCTTGCTTAAATATTCATCGGGGGGAGCTGAGCGGAGCAGTGAACCTGCCAACACATCTGTTTGTCACATGCACCACAGTTACGTCATCTTTTACTCCAAGTTACCAACTGACTCTTACTGACTTTTAAACTATGAAATGAGAACAAAATATTAGTGAAGACCTGCGTTTCAATTCATTTTGTAGGAGAATTCAGTCAGTATAGTTTCAAAGCCTGTCTGCTGACTCAAGATGTATCAATATTCATATTTTGATGATCGATTAATTGCTTTGAGTATTATTTTCATCAACATTTTCCGATTCCATCTTTTTAAACGTGAATATTTTTTAGTTTCTTCTCTCCTCTATGCCAGTAAATGGAATATCGTTGGGTTGTCGACCAAACAAGACATTTAAAGACTTCATCTTGGGAAACAATAATCAACATTGTTCACCATTTTCTGACACTTTATAGTTCAAAAAACTAATCAAATAATGGAGAAAATAATGAACATATGTGTAAATAATGGATATTTGCAGCCCTAAAGTGCATATCTGTCTTGTTGTTGAAGGAGACAAGACATTATTTGCAGATTTTCCCAGCTGTTCTGAGGTTCATGACCCTCCTCCATGACCAAACTACTCTGAACCAGTCTGTTCCCCCAGTTTCTGTCTTACCCTCCTTGCTGACGCCGAGGCAGCCTTTGAGCTCCTGCAGGGAAATGGCCCTATCCTTATTCAGGTCACAGTAGTCGGTGAACTTGCGGGCACATTTCTTGGGTTTGGCTTTCTTCTTCAGGTACCTCTTGAAAGGTTTGAGTTCCTTCTTGTTGATGTCATGGCTACCGTTGTTGTCCAGCTGGGCGAAGTACCAGTGCACCACCCTCTCCTCTAAAGTATGGCTGGGGTCGGGCTCAACAAACCTGGAGGAGATCAGGGAAACAGATGTGACAACAAACACATAGATGGCTTTTTGTAGTTGTTTTGCATCTTTGTTCAGCTGTTTTACATCTTTTTGCAATCATTTGTGTCTCTCTGTGCTTGTTTTGTGTCTCTTTGCGGTCATTTTGTCATTGTTTTGTGCCTCTTTATGGTCATTTTGCATCTGTCTGCAGCTGTGTGCTTTGTTGTTCATTTGCAGGTGTTTTTTGTCTCTTTGCAATCGTTTTCTGTCTTTTGTTGTTGGTTTGTGTTTTTGCAATCGTTTTGTGCCTCTATACTATTGCTTTGTCGGGTTCAACAAACCTGAAGAAGATCAGGGAAACAGATGTTACAACAAGAACATAGATGGCTTTTTGTAGTTATTTTGTGTATCTCTGCAGCTGTTTTACATCTTCTTGCAATTGTTTGTGTCTGTTTGTGGTTGTTTTGTGGCTCTTTGCAGTTCTTTTCAGTCTTTTTGGTCATTTTGTGTCTCTCTGCAGTCATGTTGTCGTTGTTTTGTGCCTCTTTGTGGTCATTTTGCGTCTGTCTGCAGTTGTTTTGCGCTTTATCGTTCATTTTTTTGTCTCTTTGCTGTCATTTTCTATCTTTTGTCATTGGTTTGTGATTTTGCAATCATTTTGTGCCTCTATATGATTACTTTGTAGGGTTCAACAAACCTGAAGAAGATCAGGGAATCAGATGTGGCAAGAAGAACATAGAGGGCAAAATGTGATGTGTGCATTTAAGCTCACAAACAATTGTTAACCCTGCAGTTTTAATATAAATTAACTGAAAAAAATAAGCCTCATTTTGTTCATTTGTAATGAAGTTAAATTGTATCCTATGCCAAAAGAAGCTGTATGTCAAGCAGTCTTGTTTTATGGCAGCCCAGCTTGCAATCAAATCATTTTAAATCAATTTCCTGCTTGGCTCTGCAGAATGGATTCACAATTTCAGACATGGTATAGACAGATTTATTCCAAAATACCTCAGAGTCTCATCATATACATGAGAGAACACTAAAAAAACACCTAAGTGTCTCTGCCAACATCTGTGCATTGCATGTCAAAGAGAAAATACTAGCTTGCAATTCAGAAAACCAGAGGGAACCATTATTTGAGAAAAAACAGACCAAGGTTGAGGTTTTCCATGAAGTGTCAGCCATGACTTCTTTAGCTGTACGCAGCATTACTTACCTCCCACCACCAGAGGGGGCTGGTGAGTTTATGGCCTGCACCATGTCTGTGGTGAGAGCATCTAACAAGCTGGTAATGAATTCCACTTTCTTCCCCTCCGGGCAGCCTGGTATGAATCAAAGACAAAAAAAATACACCAAAATTACCTTCCACAACTAATTTGAGCCACTGCAGCACAGTGAGGCTGAAGTGCCTCTAAAGCCTCGACACTGATGTCAAACGCCGGTTACACACTCAAAAGAAGGCCTGCAAACCTTATCTAGAGCTAAGTGAATCTGACACATGGTGGACAGAAATGGGAGTTATTTTGAGTGTATTTTCAGTAAAGGTGGAATACATAGTTGGGCGGTTTTGTAAGACTCCAGAAAAACAGAGCACATGGCGAGAGGTGGGACAGAAGGTGTGCTGTGATGAGAGAGCTTTGTTGAGCAGTGCAGACCTGTTAACTTTTATGACACAATTCTGAACACCTTGGGTAGCTCTTTTTAATTGCCCAGATGTATGGTTTTAATAGCACGCTAAACCAGTGCAAATTTTTCCCTCCTAATTGTGTCTCTTAAAGGCGGAAACTTCAAAACACAGCTGCATAGTAATCTTCTCATTCTGCCTTTTTTTTCTTTCTTTGCAACCTTTTCTCTCTTTCTCTCAAGCTTTCTCAGCCGATCCCCTCCTTCTCCTCCTCCTCCCTCCTCTTTCTCGGAGCATCTGTGGCCTCCCTGTCCTCTTTTCTTTGCCTTTGTGCTGCCTCGGTTTGTTCTGTGGGAGGTGGTCCGCTGCCCCCGCCAGGTGAATCCAATTAGCATTTCCTACAACGCGACAAGCTCAGAGAAGCACTGCCTTGCTGTGCCTTAATCCAAGTGTTAAATTGGGGTGTTATGAAGCGAAAACCGTTACGCTGTATGCAGCCGCCGTTGCAAGGTGTCAAGGTTAGCGTGTGCTGCAGGACGTCTACAGGCTGGGATTTTGAAGACTTTAAAACACATTAAAACTGCTGCAATGCGCTTGTTTCAGGTGTAGATTGAAAGAAAGGTAAAGAAGAATTCATCATTGTGCCTTTACTGAGGCTCACCTAATTTATTTTTGGCTTATAACACCTTTAAACAAAGCAGCGTTCACTTGCAGCACCATTTCAATAAGGTGTGAATAGTTGTTTTCATGCACATTTTGAAGTATTGCATTAGAATAAGTTAATGGAATCAGCAGAATTCGACAAGCTTTTACGCTTAATTGAGGTAGTTTTAGATTTTTTCAATGAAGAATTAAAGCATAAAAAGAGAGATGGAAACATGTCATGACATAAAATAATATTTACAACTTGCCTGATTTAAGACAACTCCTAAAGTTCTGTTATTTTTTCACTCAGAGATCCCAAAGTTTAGTTTATTTCTTCTTTTTTATGTTTTTTTTTGGGGGGCAAATCTGCGTTTGTTTCCAGCTTCTTCTACTCTGTTTATAACAGCCATGTAGCCTATACTGCCACCTTCTGACAAAACTACAAAACACTGACATAACCTAATTTATTCACCCCAAAGTCTAATTTATTTTTTTATGATTTTTTTTAAAAGTTTGCTACAAATTCTCCTGACATTCATATTGAAATACAGCTATATTTGCATACCAAATTCAGACTTTGTCACCCAGAAAAAGCGATGAATGAAATTGAGTTGTGACTTTTTTCACCTGACGACAGCAAATAAGAATTCCATCTAGATAGAGCTTGATCTTGTCTGTCTTTGGTGTAAACTCATCATTCAGATGCTGGTTTAGTCCAAAGTGAGTCCCTGACATACTTTAAAACTGAAGTAAACAGGGAGAGCAGGGCGGACAGTGGAAACCATATGTAGATGTGGCATGTGAAAAGTGTAATTTGTGCTTTAGTGTGTAGTGAAGTTTATTTTCACCACATCACAAACTAAAAATAACTTCTCCAACGCGGTGCAAAGTGCAGCTTTAAGCATCTGAGACTTTTTGATACAAGATAGAAGCAAATTTTTCCTTAAATATTACAGTTGTTATTGCCATATAACTTTTTAAATATTTACATATAAATGAAAATGCAGTTTGTGACCCAGCTGAACTAGAACTTAACAGATCTCTGCCTTTGTTCTCAGGGAGAAAAAAGCTGTAACGCCTTCAGAGGTGGTATTGTGACACTTGTGAGATTGAACCTGTAGCTGCTTGCTGTTAATAGACTTGCACTCCTGAGCGTTCTTTTCTCCCTCTGCCTTGATGTGATGGCCATGAAATATTGCGCTTTGTTGTGGCATCCCTCTACAGTACATAAAAATATCTGCACTCAGCTCCCTGCAGTCACCAACACCCCAGCAGCCCCCCACAGCCTCACCACCACTACACTCACACCTTCCATAAAAACATGCCACACATCTGCTGCACAGTCAGGAGTATGCTCGACTCTGTAAACTCACCAGATGGGGAATTAAATAAGAGTTACAATGCAACCTTAAATGATGGGGAAACAAACCTAAGTGAGCAGTAACAAGGGCAGAGGAGTCTGAGCCGAGGTTACGACCTCCGCTTTAGAGGAGACTCTGATCTTTGCTGCCAAGGAATCCAACACCACAAAAGTGTGGTTTGGTCGGTTCTCAGTCTAAATGTTTTTTATCTGGTAAATTTACATGAAGTCCAGCATACTTCAATAAGGTTTTCAGGTCATTTGACATTGTTGTAGGAGTGATAGTGAAAATGGAAAAGCTGTAATGCTTAAAGCTTTCATTAAATCGGAACCTTTACTTGCTGTGAAGCATAAGCTGCATTTTTCTGCTACTCAGTGTTTAAACAGTTAGAAACAACCCCCCTTTATACTAGTTTTCTTCAGTTAGTGGCGACAATTCCAGGCTGAACTCTTTTTCAGGCCCTTTGTGAGTGACTGCCCATGGCAGTAAGCTTTACTGGTTGATCTACAGTACAGGCAACGAGTCTTTGTTGCCTTATTTGACAAAAATCTATGCATTTTCCTATTGCCTCTGACCATTTTATCAACAAAATGTCTGTTATGCCAAAGAAAACAACTTTCAGGGAACACATTTCATTTGTTATACCATTCAATTAGCCTAAAAGCTTCAGTAAAAGGCAGCTAGACTTCTCTTGTAGGTTTTGAAGATGTTTTACCTCCTAACAAGAGGCTTCTTCGGTTCTTACTAACTGATGGCAACTTTCAGTTTGGATGAGAGTTCAAATGTCTTTAAAACCCTTGAAGTCTGGTTGCTTTCTACTGAAGCTCCTAGGAGGACTTAGATAACTGAAAATGTACAGACTTGAATCATTCCTATAAATATAGGCCAGTAGGGACACTTTCCACCTTCTAATAGGCTCAGTACTGGTTTTTACCTAATGGAACTGTGGTGGAACTGTGATTTTGCAAATAAAACAAGGGGCAAAAGTCTACATGTGGAGGTTGGAGGGGTTAGTTTTAGTAGTGGACTGTCAGGTAAGAGACTTGAGTGACTTTCTTATCTCAGATCATTTTATGTTATTATTTTTGTGTTTTCCATTGGTATTTGGTTAAGTTTAGGCACCAAAGTATTTGGTGACGTTTGGAAAGGAATCATGATTTGGGTTAAAATACACTCTATCACTACGTTGACATGTTACAAAGCTCCTTTTTGTAAGTTTCCAGATAGACATGCTAACTTGCTTTCCTGTTATCCGTGATTAAAATGTATGATAACACATCTTCTGACCTATTAGAAAGTGGATCAGGTCCCTACTGGCTCATATGTATAGGATGGTATGCAATGACAATGACCCTGTCATGGACTGATAACGTCAAAATCCAGTGTTGGAGGAGAGAAAAATTCCTCTATGCAGGAAAAACCCAAGAGAAATTCACAGACAATGAGGAATACATGTTATCCACCATTACTGTTTGTAGTTTAATCTCATTGCTATCAGTCTCACTGTTACCTGCTCACCCTCTTTACAACGTATTAAAGCTATAGATTGTCATGTTTGAACCAAAATGTAAAAGTATTCTTAACTGATAATCAGCAGCCTTAACAGACAATAGTCGATTAATCAATAGCTTGCATCCAGTGGACATCATCCAATGATATGGGCCATTCTAATGGCATAGACAGTCAGCCTCTGGACCAAAGTGATGCTGTCACAGCACACCGTAGCTCACCCACAAAACAAGAACTCTGGCCAGGAGGCATTAAGCATCACAGTAGGCTTTGTCATGGTGGCCCTTTACTAGCTAAACTCCAACCATGCTCTCTGCTTGCCAACTTGAAAGTGCCAGTAGTCCAACTGCCTGCTTCCTTTGGTCACCACAGGATTGAACAGGAAGAAGCTCCACCTGGTGGCTCAACTAAGTACTATAGCTAATCTACAATACATTTTCTGACTTGCATGGCATGTCTTTTGCCTTATGAGTTAATCTGTTTTTGAACGGTCAAATTATTATTGCCAGATTGACGATTAATCATTAACGTCACTAGTGTGCATGGTTGGTCTGTAAACACATACAATTATAATCTCCAAATTTTCTCCAAGAGTGTCTCTGCAAAAGCAAACCTGAAGTGAATTAAACTGTAGTGAAAATTAGGAAAACCTGTCAGGTCTCTGCCTTGGAACGGATCCTCTGTGTCTGAGATGCGAGATCTTGCAGCTCCGTCACACTCGGGCGTCTGGTATCTGTTAGAAAGAGACGAAGACATGAATGCATGAGACAAATTCTGAAGAAGAGAAGAGTAAACCTGTCTGAGTAATGTGTAAAAATCTGAGACATTGAAGGAGCACCTAGTCCATGTCGAAAAATTAGTTTAGTCATAGAAAATGAAAGAAATCAAACATGGCCTAGAACTGAAACTCAGCAAAACAAAAACACCACATTCGTTTCAAAGCTGCAAACCAGAGGATGTTTTTTGTTTTTTATCTTTTTCATAAAGACATGCACTTTTCCTGATCTCTGTTACAGCACGGATACAAATTCTGACTTTGAAAGCTACAAGTCTTTGGCTTCAATCTGTTGATCTGTAAGGAATTATTGACAGTGATTAACCTTTCTATTTTTTATACACTCTTATTAAATAAATTTCTTCTGATGTGCACGAAGCTTTGTTTTAGAGCCATAACAAACTGTTCAGCATTATGCATGGCATGACTCGTTTTCTCCTGGCTATTGTATCAGTGGTTCTTGAATACGTTGGAAAATTGAGCATGTGTCTCTCATTTGGCTTTTTTTTTTTCAAAGCGAGAGCAAGTTGTCATTTCTTTCTTCACAGTCTGCATAACCACTGATCCAAAACGGAATGTCTGATGCATGACTCTGCATGTTGCTGTCCAGCGGAGAGACATTTGGATGACATGAGGTCTAGTCCGAAGTGCAATAAATTTTTATGTGAGGAAATAATCACCTCAGGGTTTTTGTTTAATATCTCTGTAATGCACATCTGTGTAAGTTTTGCTACTATGCATGTGATTTATTGTAGGCTGTTAATTATTTTCATATGACGTAACTCTTAGAAGAAAATCACTGGACTCTCATTGATTGAAAGTAAACCTGAGCCGTTGTGTATTCTAACAGAAAGCTAATTTCTTCTGATTGGAAAAAAAAGGCTTTACTTCATCTTGTAAATACAAACCTTCTTGTTGAGTGAGAGCAATGATGCCCCTTCAGTAACAACAACAAATCTTTTATACTGATGCATGCTTACACTTTGATTCAAGCATCTATTGTCTTCCTCTTTGTCTCGCTCTGAGTTTGAAGTTGCAATATTCATGTCCTACATTCAGATCAGTGTACATCATTTTGTGTTGTTTTCTTCATGTTACATTCTTACACACACACACACACACACACACACACACACACACACACACACACACACACACACACACACACACACACACACACACACACACACAAAAACAGTTGTGCCTCTGCCATTTCCCAAAAACAATGTAAACAGTAGCAACTGCACTGAGACCGAAAGTCAGTCCAAAAACTGAGTGTTTATAGCTAACTAACCGACCTTCACATCAGTTCTTAAAACTAAGTAATTTGCTAAATGAACTGGCAAGAGCAGCTTGGATCCAAAACCACGAGTATGTTTATACGAGTGGCAACAGTCTGGATTGTTTGTGTTTCTTTAAACCAATCACAATCATTCTGGGCGATGTTCAGCCCAGGATACAGCAACGTGCCCCTGCGAAGCAGCGCTGGAGGAGTTGTTTTGATGAAACATTTGCATGCAGGAAAGCAAGCACTGTCGTTAAAATGTGCAGTTAAAAGAAATAACCCACCAGGCCTGACTTATTTGAAATTCTCTGTTAAACTTGTCATTTTCAGCATGTAGGTTGGTGCTCAGAGGTTGTTGTTGTAGTAAGAAAAGGAAATGGCAGATTTATACCCAAAGTCTACATCCGATGGGTCACAATAGGGTAGTAAATACAGTCTTTGTCAGGCTTTGGTCAAGTCTAAAATGTATTGAAAATGTTTGATGCTTTGCCATGATATTTGAAAAATCTATTTTCATGGCAAAGCATTCAACGTTTTTCATGGTGTCCAGAGGATACACCTCAATGACTTTGTGTTTACATGGACTTGAGTATTAGCGTTACGATCAGATCTTTGAAGTATTCCCATTTTTGTGTATGTACATGTCATACTTCAAACTTCAGAAACCTGGTTAAGCCCTTATACTAGTTTTGAGAAGCCTGATTATGCTATCTAGAGTACTCTGAAAGAAACCAAGGTGTTGTTGCATGTGTAGAATTATTGCTAACTGCCCATGCAAGCCAAAATACAAACCAAGCGATGTTCCCCACAACTGCCTATGTGGTACAACATCGTCCTTGGGTTCCAAATGGCATTCATTTTCTTTTTATATATCCAAAATGTACTACAGTTGCCCTTACAAACTGTATACTGTTACATGAACTATACATACAACTGGGACAGACTAATTTGTCATAATATTTTGTCTATAACTTGAAGCATCTTTCTCATATCTATTACAATCTGTAGTGCAAAATGAGTCATCATCTGTTGGTACACTGTTAGCAGCTCAAGACACTATCATATACGTCACTTACCTTTTAAGATTAGAGAATAGAACATGCTGGCTTGTAGACTACAATATGAGACAAGACCTAGTAGAACATCCTGGTGTTTTTGCCTACTGCATTTGACATACTTCCTTGAGACATACAGATCTTTTTCTGGTGTATTGTATAGAATGGTAGTATTGGTGTTAGAACTATGGCTACTCTTATCAGTGATAAAACCGGCACTTTTTTTGCTCTGTTCTCATGAGTGGTTCAAATTTGTCACACAGCTGGTAAAAGGATGTTGACAGTCTGACGTTGGTCAAACTGTTTAGTTTTCCCTGACGCTTTTGTCTCCCATTGCTTGCAATCTGCAAGACAATGTTGGCCTTTAATAGTGTTAACCCTGCTGTAAGTCATAACACTTGATCTAATTTTCATCAGTCAAATTGATGTAAGGTTTGGCTAATAGTTAAAAGATTATTGGATTAAATTGCTGATTTGTGTTGTAAACGTCGCAGGCGCCTGCTCACACAATAATCAGTAATCAGGATTTGAATAACCACATGGACATTCTTCTTCTGGTACCATGAGGTCCACATTTGTGGTTTTCAGTGAAGTGTCTTCTTGGGTGGATTTGCCCTAAATGTGGAACAAATACTCATCTCCCTGTTTGGATTGTTTGGATTAACTTTGGTAATGCTTTTGTTATTCAACTATCATCATCTTAAGGCTCAAATTTTTATTTGTTGGCAACGTTTCAGACTCCATAATCTTGTTAACATGAAATTCACAAGCACTTCAAAATGAACAACCATAGAGCACTTGTATTTAAATGTTAACAAATTAGTTTTTGGCTCAGTCCATCTCTTCAGCTCATAAACTGCATGTAAAAGATGGATGTAGCTACCATGATGCCATCTATTCGTTTGTAGACTATCATTTAGAAGCACTGAGTTTGAATTTCTTTTCCAACCAGACCCGATGTGCAAGCATGGATCTGACTTAGACCTCAAGGACACTGCATTTGCCCATATGGTAGCTGCTAGTCAATCACAAGGTAGCCATGCCATAAACCATACCCTGCTTTATCATCTGTTTTTCTCTAAATGGGACCAGAATTTACAAAATGAGCATAAACTCATTGGAAGAAAAAGTAAATTCTCAAAGAAATAAAAAATGATAAATTAACTACAGTATATTAAACTTAACTGCTGCTTTATAAATGATGTTACCTGGTGGACGTTCCAGGAATGGGCCGTCCCGTGTCCACCAGAACACACCAGCAGTAGCCTGTGGACTGGTGGCACTGGACCGCTTTGTAAAGGCCTCCAGGCCCGCAGTCGGGGATAAAAATGGCCTCTCGAGGATTCTGCCGAGCCTCGTCCAGGGCGCTCTGTCTCTCCTGATCACAAGAGGGAACTTTCTCTAAAACCGTGAGAAACACACTCAATACAGAGAGACACAGCTGGGAAAACAAACACACACTGCACACAGACAAAAAGCTGTAACAAAGTTAAACTTCATCCACTTTATCCGTGGCTTCAGAATGTATTTATAGTGGCATGCTTCCATGTGGTGTATGCTACTGGCTGTTGAACCACTTCCATTTAGGATGGACCAGCTAATTTGTGGATCAGTGCTGCTGTCAGTGTAGTTTTTAAAGTTCTCCATGGCACTATTGTTGCATGTTGAAGGCATGTTCATGTTTTTGTTGCTGACTACTTGACTGCCATATCCGTTTTGTTGTGGTGTTTGAAGAGTAGCTACACTAAGTCTGTATGGCATGGCAAAAGAACAACAAGAGTTTTTGTTGGACTTAGCTGCAAGAGTAGAAACAGAGAGCAGGATTTTAAGGGTTTTTTTGCAGTAAGTTGTGCAAGTAGTTGGAGTACAAGAATTCTGAGAGTCTGTGTTTTCAATGGCTTCATGGTAATTTCATCCAATGGGCAATTGGATGTCTCCACATTGTTGAGCGGTGTTAAATGTGAGAGCGGGGAGAGTTTGTCTTGTATTTAGACAAGTGGTACATTTGTTATATGGCTGTGAAATACATTTGTGATATTCAGAGCATGAAAGTACATTATTGAACCTGGAAAAAGTAGTCTTATATAGTTTGAGCTCAATAACGTTGGTTCGTGAAGCATTACATAACACTTGGGTCTAATTCTTACTCCCTTGTAAAGCTGGGATGCTAACTTGTTGTGGAGACGCTTGAGAAATGGCTGAAATAAATGTCTTTATATCGCATCTTAACAGTTTTTTAGTTTACATCTCAAAGATTAGAACAACCACAAGCCAGAATAACAACTTTGATGACTTCTTTGTCCTGGTGCCAATTAGCTTTGCACCACTCAAGAGTAAATGTTAGCAAAACTTTAGCAAATAACTCAGATCTGGTAGTCTCTATTAACTTCAGTGAGTTCAAAGTTGTGTTCATGGATAGTCTGTTCCTCCCACCACTAAAATAATGGACTAATCTTGAAAAGCAGTCGCTGTAGCACTTTTCTGCTTATGAAATTAACACCGGTGATTGTCTGACAAATTAGAATTTGGTCTATTGGGAGCATACCGACCCACCAATTCTAACCAGTTGGCATAGAGACAACAACCCTACTTCTTTTGACTGAAAAGGCTTCAAAACATTCCTTCTGTTACGTTCCAGAAGCTGCTATCCATTTTTCTAACTCAACTAATCTGTGTCCAGTATTACAATTTGCTGGCCCTTCTCTAAGCAGTTTGACTTCAATATTAACCAGTGAAACCATAATGCTGTTACCAGTCATTCCTAAGGGTTTATTAAGACGTCTTTACCCGCCACAATCTTTCATATCTTTCTGTTCAGAAACAGGCCTCGACCCTTGAGAGATGCTAATGCAACACCTTGTCTCGGCGCACTGTATTTACATTCACATCCATTTAGTCCATTGCTCACTCTTGAGCCAAGTACAACAGAGCTGCATGCTGAGCTTGTTGCCATAGTGATGAAGTGTGCTTTTACCACTCCTGATCCATTCTTCATTTTACATTCAAGTGCACTATGAAACATTGAGCAACAATAACAGAGCCCCAGTGACTGTTTGGAGCCTTTTCTCCGAGGTGGTGACATGTGGAGGTATTTTCACATTTTAGGGCTGACCGGTGCCAAAACAATGTGTATCGTCTCCACTCACTCTGCTCCAGAAACCAAGACATAATTATGTCAATATGAGTTTTGAAATTAGATATCAGATTTCTGCTCTTGTACATAATTTTGAGTATATTCTCTAACCCAAAACAGTGAAAACATTCAAATCCTTCACTAAATGCAGCTATAGACCGTATTTTTTTTTTTTAAACATTGGATCAGATGACTACTTGTATGTGGATTTGCTCTTTGTTACAAAAAGCTGGCACCTGCCACTACATGTTCTCTCAGCTATATGGAGAATTTTAGCATCTTTTAACTTATTAATCTGGTTTCACAGGCCACAACTTTACACCTCTGACTGTCATCAATTTTTGGGCCAAAAAGCCAAATATCAGGCAGACAAAGCTGGCAGCAAGCTGGTTCAGAAATAGAAACAAAAGGCAGCTAAAAACACGGGTAATTTTTATGCTGAAGTTGTTGCAAATTTGAGTAGTTTTCTTGATAAATACAATTATCCTGTGCTGATATTGCTGTTTCATGGGCCACGAAGGCAGCTCTGTTCCATAAGCCACTGAGATATAGGAACATTGTCCTAGTTGATCTTGGCTTACTCAAACAAACGAGCTAGGCCCAGAGGTCATTGAGCTTCACGGAAGTCTTTGTCATGGTGCCCTTTTGCTAGCTAAACCTACACAATGTTCTCTGCTTGCTAATGCGTGGTCTGAGTGAACACGTTCTTTAGTCGCCACAGTATTAAATAGCAAGAGGTTCCACCTGATGGTAGAGCCACATATTACAGCTAGTCTCCAATACTTGAGGTGTGTATTATCAAGGAAAATTGTAAAACTGATCAGATCAGCAAATACTAAATGTTAAAAGACTCTGACACGATTAGAACAAAGCAACTTGATCAGGCCATTTCTAGTCTATATGGTGAATTTCATGTTATTGATAGTGATATTAGAGATGAGAAGACAAGGAAAAGGGAAGAAAAATGGTGATTATCATCTTTTTCAAGTTTAACCAATCAGCACAGAGCTCTTCACAGCGTTTCTGAACCACTTAGATGTATCTATTCTGGAGACTATTTTAACTCTTAAAAAATTTCCATGAACAAGGTTCTACAGGGGCGTTTCGATTCAGAGTAGCCTAAAGCAACCCTGCAACTTGCTGCAGTGGAAAGCAGTAGACACAATTTGTTTAAAAAAGTTTTGTTTCTTTGAAGTCTCCCCTTCTTTACACAGCCTCTACAGTGTAGAGTCTACACAGTCCCCGGGTACTGAAGTGCAATAATGCTACTTGTCAGGCACAGTATTATTTTTGCGGAACTGTTATGTCTCCCCAACTCCAAAACAGCAGCGTTAGCATTTTACAACAATGACTGAACATTGTTCATGTTAGAAAAAAACTGCAGTGCAAATCCTTAATCCATACAAATCCCATTACATAAACCAAGAATAATGCTGATCAATGTCACTGTAAATTTTAAAACCCTGAATCAGTTTCTTTAAAAGAGGCCTTGTGGAAACATTGGGTCATAAAGAAGGTGGCAGATTGTTTCTTAGAGTAGATTTACTGTATTTATGTCACAAAACATGATCTCCAAATATCAACACTGCAGGTCATTGTCATCCTCCATGGTGAAGGTAATTAAGATGGAGATGACGGTGGCGGCAGTATGGAAGCAAATCAGAATCTGATGAGTCTGATTTGCTTCCATACGGCAGGTTCAGCGGCTGCCTCAGACCTGACTGAGCAGACTTTGAGGTGGGAAGGTCAGATTTCGTGAATGTGGCTGCCAACACAGAACTAAACGTGTCCCTGCACCGAGGAACTTTTTTCTCCTGTGAAGACTCACACTCAAGTGTTCTTAGCGCTGTCCTCGCCAAGGTTCCTTCACATCCAAATTATTTAGCACTGTTTATTATACAGAGGTTATGCTGGCGCCAGGCACCAGGACTCCCAAAAGAAAATAGTTTTTGTACATATAAATGGAAAAAGGCTGGACGCTCGCAATGTAATCCTCTTAGTTTTTGCGCAGACATGAAATTCAATCTACTGCCTGCCTTGGATATCTGCATTTCTGCTCTATTTATTTTTTGTTTTTGTTTCTTCTTCAGTTGTATTCCTCTTCCCTTGGCAGGAACTGAAAGATGAGAAATGAAAACCCTCAAAAAACAAATATTGTGCTGGAAAGAGAAAAAAAAAGAAACCCACACATGTGGAAGTCAGTTGTAACAATTTGCTTGTTGTTGTGGTGAATGTCCTCGGGCCAAACTGATAATGGACAAAAGATGCAGGGTCTTTGATGAGATGTTTGCCCAGTTTAATCCATTTTACTGCATTCAGCCATCGTTGTCCAGGCTGTAAAACTATTTTTAAATCGTCCTTTCAGTTTCATGCGACCACCCTAACTCTCTCAGCTCCATCCTTCTCCTTTTCTTCACTTTCTTTTCCTTTCACTCTCTGCTCTCCCTCCATCCTAATTCCTCCCTCCCCCCTGATCTCCCAGCACTCTCCTCTTCACTTCACTCCAATGGCTTTCAGCTGTGGGGTAATCACTGCAATATTGTCTCTAGCAGGCCTTCTCTGCTGTTAAAATAGCCGAAATGTTAGGAAAAGGGGAACTCTGGAGTGAGGAGGTATGTAGGTGCATGTGTTTGTCTTTATGACGCAGAGAACAATAAAACCAGAGATGATGGAGAGTTTACTCATAAAAAAGATCTGCCAGTTTCAGCTTTTTTCTTCACACAATTGGTACTTTTCAACACATCATTCATTGGATTGTCTTCAGCAAATTGCAGCTGTGTCATACTAGAAGTGCACATAGGATTAAAAGAAGCAAAAACTCTTCTTTAAGGCAGCAGAAGTTTATACAGACTCATGACATGATCACATTATATGCCTCCAGAATTTGGTTTTTCTTTTGTTTGCCTTGCCACAAGGGAGAATCGGCGGTCGGAGTGTTTTTGCTTCTCCACACACTTTTATAAATGAGCTGCATGACGGAGCGCTTCCCCCTCGTTGCAACATTCGAACAACAGCACGTCAAAGTCTGGCAACAAAGTATCTGCTTGAAAAATGGACATTGCGTTGCTTTGCCTAAGCAAACACGTTTCACTAACACAATATCCACATCACTCTAAATCATAATTATGGGGTGTCCAGAGACGGGGCCAGTAAATGAATAACGGAGTTTATGTGAGTGTGCAGGAGAGCTGCTTAGTGAGCACTCAGGTGTTCCAGCTTTTAGAGAAAGGAGCACGGAGATGTTCTGATTGTGAGAAGTTTAAATAATCAGGATTGTTGCAGCAGATCTGAATTGCTGGCAAGGTAGGAAGAAACCAAAAAAATTCTGTAGAAGAATCTTAGGCAATCTCTCCAGAAGACTGCTTGTAGTCTCAATGAATTTGGGCCTCAAACATCCTCTATCAAGGATGAAGCAAACCATCCGCATATTAAGACGGATCGCACTTAGTCAAAAGTTAATTCTCAGCATTTTCGAGCAGTCTTCGATTTAAAAGGTACAAATGTTGGGTTCCAACTACCAATTATTTTAGGATTAACTGATTGACGAAATTTCAGAAATAACACAGTTAGCAGACATGTACAAAGTAGTATAAGTAAAACATTTTCTTCTGAAACATAGTACAGAGGTCTACCAAAATCTAACCGGTCAAGTCCAAGAGCAACACTCCTGTACTTAAATTACATGCATTTTTTATAAAAATATTGACTATCAACACTCTAAGAACAATGTGACTGTGTAAAAAGAGAATCTCCTGCTTGCTTTGGCTTGATGGAGCTTATAGCAAGCTCATAATTTTGTTGTCTGGCCACCAACTTTACTGTTGTGGTTCACTGTTTTCATAGTGTCGTTTTCGGTTGCAGCAAAGAGCTGTTTTTTTGTGGAACAAGCTCTGAAAATACACAGTAATAAAGGCTGACCAATATGTCTTTTTCAGAGCAGATGCTAACAAGACTGCTAACTGATTCGCAACTGATTACTGCAATTTCAGTAAAAGTGAAAATCTTTTACAGGTCAAGAGAGGAGGCTGCATCAGAGCCAATGTAGCATATTTTTAAAACTGTATTTATTCAGGATTGGGAATCAGTCTTGGAAAAAACAAAACATAAGCGCTAAATTGCTGTGCATCAGATCTGATAATAACAAAGAGCAATAATCGGTCAACCCCTAAATCACAAGGTAGTCCCGCCTTAAAACATACAATGCTTGGATGTACCATCATTTACACATTTACATAATAAAACCATTTTGTATTGAAGGAGTATTTAAACTAGCAATTAAGTCCATAAACTCATTAGGATGTTATGTACTGAGGTAACAAATCCAGAGAGAAATTGTATCATTTTCTCATTGACTTTCATGTGATCAGACTTCTTTTTGCCAGCAGAGAAGCTGCCCCCTGCTGGCTGTCAGAAAGAATACAGGTTTACGGCACACTTCAGACTCAGTGGGTGATATCTATCTTTTATATATAATAGCAATAACTGGATAAATGCTCAACATTGGATTCAATAATTGATCAATCTCTCCACTTTTAGCAACTAGCTGGTGAATTTAGCAGAACATTTACAAATACAAAGCCAGATGTTTCTCTTGGGAGTTGACTGAAACCCAGAACAAAGCTAAAGAGTAATAAATATTGAACTTTACTTGAAACAAAGCACCAAATGAAATCCAATATTATGCCATACCAATGTAAATAAGCAACTGTTTGCTAACAACATCACAACATCAACTTAAATTGTGTTGACATAACATTGCTTGCACAGTTGCTTTCTTCTGCCTCCAGGTTTAAAACCTCAGCTTCAGTAAATGTACTTCACTTCTCTCCAGCTCTCAGTCGCAGCCATTCAATCCTTTCATGATACACACATCCACCAACACACACACACACACACACACACACACACACACACTCATGCAATCACATACAGATGCAGACACACACATCCCTCATGTCTCAAACGTGATGACATCTCCCCCTGAGTCGGCCTTGTCGCTTGTCCTTTGAGGACACCGGATGCTAATTGGAAACAGGAAGCTGGTGTTTCCACAGAAGTTTCAAAGAGCTGTCAAGACGAATATCTGTCAGTTAAAATACGATCCTCGGTGCTGCCCTGACCACAGTTTCCCCCATCACATCACCATCATTCAGAAGAAACCCCATGTTACAATCAAGTCTCTCTAAGCTCTATTGTTTGCAGCAGAACATGTAATGTATATTACATGTGGTTAGTGTAAAACAAAGAAATGCGCATTGCATACATTAATAGCATTTACATATGCATT
This sequence comes from Amphiprion ocellaris, assembly GCF_022539595.1. Classification (NCBI taxonomy): domain Eukaryota; kingdom Metazoa; phylum Chordata; class Actinopteri; family Pomacentridae; genus Amphiprion; species Amphiprion ocellaris. The sequence goes on along the minus strand of NC_072785.1, from coordinate 25,945,525 downwards.
TAAATTAGGGATGTCCAGATTTATGCAATTTTTTACATATTGGTATTGGCACGAACCTAAGCCCGATCCTTTATTTGCTTCCGCCATCACACATGTCATAAATTTGAATAATTTTCTTCATGAATGCAGCATTATCAATGTTTCAAACCAAAGACACATAATACAGCTGCAGAAAAAGTTGTATATAAGTGCGCTTGGGATACAAGAACACTATCTTATTTGATCCCAACTGAATTTAAATTGTGTGCATTAATCGAAGGTCATTTAGTATCACAGGGGACTTTGTCATGGTGCCCCTTTGCTAGTTTCACTCTCGTAATAAGTTTTTTGCTCAAAGGGAATCCAAAGGAACCTTTGAATTTGTTGTTTGTGCTTTGAGTTGACATGTTTGAAATGATGCTATGTAAATTAAATTGAACTGAAATACACTATTTGTTTACCAGCACAGACCGGCTCACCTCCTCTGGTCTTTGCAGTAAGCAGTAACTCGGCAATACACCTAATCTACAATACTTGGAAGTGTGTATTATCTGTGGAAATTATATCTGCAGGTACTAAAAAATGAATGTAGACAAAAAAATCCCTAATTTAATATTGGTTCATGCAGGTGGACAGTTTGATCTCCTTATGACGAATACTACTAAGTTTTGGATTATTACATTAGATTGAGGGTGGAAAACCTTTTATCACTAGTTTTGAAGTAATTGAATTAGAAAACAGCATCTAAAATACCAATTATCTGTTGTAGTTTAACAGATACGCAATCTGTGCTTGATATACACGTTTTATGTAGTTTTTATTTATTATAAGTAAAAAGTAAAGAAATAAATATCTATTTTGACATTTTTGTTGAGCTTTAGTAAACATCAGTCCCACATATCAGCTAACCAGTACATCCATCTAACCCTGATGCACTCAGACTCCCTCACATCCCCCCACTGCATTCACTCCTTGACTCGGTACAGAAGCGTGAAAGTCGCCCAGCTGCCCAGAGGGTAGCGAACATGTCGAGGCGTAATTGAAAAGGAGACGGAGAAAGCTAAACAAATTACACCAAAGGGAAGAAACCAAGAAACATAATCCTAGCGGTGCAGAGCTGTCTTCAAACTGGAAAAGTTTTACATTTCATCTCAAACCAGTGGTTCTGAAACTGGTCGCACCAGAGCCGAGTTGATGTACACTTTGTTTAGGGTTCAAGCAACCGCTCTGGTGTAGCTTCCATATTCTCTTCAGATCAATATGTGGCTAATAATTCAACCTGTAAACAGTGCAGCTGAACAGAGGTGGGTTTATCTGCAGTGTGGTCAAGGACACGATTCCTCACTGGCTTCCCACATATTGTACAACAACTGCCAGTTTAATTCAGCATGCTGCGATGATAGTGTACTGGATCATATTAACCCTATGAGAAACCCGATTTTTTGGGGGTTACTTCACCACTTTTACTTTAAAGCTCTTATCTCGGTCGCTGTAAGGGCTAGCTATACATTCTGTATCCCGATCTTCCATGATTTGATTGCAATTTTTTTAGTTTCCGAGTTTGTTTCAAGGAAAAATCTACTTAGCATTATGAAATTGATGTACTTTGAAACTGATGTGTATCTCACCATAAAATGCTGGCAGTAGAGATGTATTGTCTTAATTGTGTTGGGGAGAATGTCTGGAATCTGGCAATATCAGAACTATGGAAGTTGGATACTGTGTGACTAAGTAATTTGGAAAAATATGTGCTTCAAGGAAAATAGCTGCCATTATTTTATTTACTGTAATGTTGACTTACAGCAGACTGCATGCAGAGGTGGCAGACCAGGCAGGAGATTTGGAAAGTTTATTTTGTTATGAGGTAGGAACACATTAAGAAACAGTCAGGACTAATTCAACCGAGAAGCAAGAATTTGAAAATGGGTGAGCAAATTAGTGATAGTATTACTCTTCAGAAGTTTCATCCATCTTTATAATGTCATTATTTCGGTTTGTAAGGATATGTAACGAGCATAAATACAAAACTCCAGTTGTGCTCTTTCTCTTGATATGATATTAACATGTCATCGCATACATATTAACCTTCTTAATCACAAAACCTCCTGCTGGGTTTGAAGAAAATGCTAAAATTGCACCATTTTTCAGAGCCAGAAACTGTGAAAACCAAATGATTCATTGGAGTTTCAGCTCTCAGAGGGTCCTTGAACTAATTATCTGTGATGTACTGTTGAGTCAGAAAACGGAACCAAATCAAAGCAGAAATTTGTGACATTTCATCAAAATCATTATTCTGCATGTATTGTTTAAAAATTGACCAGAAATAAGCCGTTAGCTGTAACCAGATTCTGCGAAAACTAAACATTCTGTGGTCTTCGTCGCATCCACGCAGCCATTAGTGGTTCAGCTGTGACCAACCGTTGCATGACAAAACTTTAGGGACTTTTTGACTGAACTAAATGTTGTTTATGCAAACCAGAGAGCATACAAATATGGAACCAAAAAAATAATGTAAATAGGGAACAATCTTCTACATGACCACCATTTTCCCCAGTATTGGTAGCACCTGTGGCCACAAATCCAACCTGGTAAAACCAATAATCCAAAAAAAGTCCAACTTTTGTTTTTATTTTTCAATGATTTATGGCATTAAAACTGTTATGCGGCAGAGAAGACATTTTTGTTCTCTCTACTTCTAGTCATGCTGTTTCCACAGAGGTGCAGGGATAGATTCTTTATTAATCCTGAGGGAGTAAAGGATGTGGAGATGAATGCACAGCTGTATGCAGGTTGTAACTATGATTAAATTTAAGTAAATTTTAACTAAATTTTCTCACCAGCACTCCATCACACAGACAAGTCGCTGGTATCATTAGAGAGGCCAAGTCATGCAGTTTCATTTGATATATTGTACACCTTGCTGCAACAAATACCTTAACAGCTATTTAAATGAGAAGAGGGACATGAATTTGGATGCAAAGCACATGTCGGGCTCTCAGGGTGAACTCTTGCAGATTCTACACAATATTTAGTCTTAAGCTTCTGTGCAGATCTATGAAGAATGCGTTTATCAGAATTAAAGGTTCCTTTCTCTCACCTTGCTTCCTGGAAGTGGAGCTGTTCTGCTTATTCTCCTTGTAAACCAGCTGTTTTATCCATAACGTCGGAGCAGTTATCTCTGCAGTGACAGAATGACAGATTGCAGATCAGTAGCTTTCACGCGTTGAAGTGAATTTACCACAGCGGAGCTTTATTTAACATTACCAGTAGCTGCATAGTTCAAAAACAACACACCCAACCAAGCTTTGCCCACAAATTAAAACTGCATCCAAGATCCCGGTTTTTCCAAAAATATCTAATATATCATCTGGCATTTTCCATTTGATGTCACGGTGTATTCTTAAGAAACGGGATCTCTGGGTTGAATATTAAATTAATGGCACACTGTAGCTTTAGTAAAGTGTTGGAACAAGCCCACAAGCTCACAAAGGAGCGATACTGCGAGCTGCCTTTTACCCCATGTGAGTCGTTTTTTATACACCGTCTTACCACAGGTGGAAGAGCTGTTAGAGGAGGCTTACCATCGCCCTCGGGGGGGATGTGAGTCTCCATGGTGGGCGTGGGCTTGGAGCCGTCGTCTGGGTTGAGGGTGAGAAAGAAACGGAAGGAGACTACCATTATTGAGGTTAATACAATCTACTCTCCAGAACTGTTGAATGGTTGGGATTTGCACATGGCCCGGCCAAAGACAGACAGACAGACGGACAGGAAAAACAGACAGACAGACAGACAGACAGACAGACAGACAGACAGGAAAAACAGACAGACAGACAGACAGACAGACAGACAGACAGGTGGAATAATAGAAAAACACAGGACGACCACCCACTTGTGGTTTCTGCACGCACACGTCAATAAATCACTCTCACAGCAACACGAGCAGGCTGCACATTAAACACACTCCCTCACACTGTAAAAAACACAGTCGCACAAACATTCACATGAGGACCTGCATGAGTGCAGTGCAGGTGTAGCATCTAGAATCCAAATAGATGTGAAAGGGTGAACTTTATCATTCTTGTTTGTCAAAATGACTTAGTTTATCCTGCTAGGGTGCCGAAGTCTGTTCAGTCAGTTGGTCGATTGGTTGTTTCACACTGGTTCAGAGTGATGGTACGTGTCCACTGGATCTGCCACTTCAACGCTTCCCATTTATTATCCATGTTAACAGCCATGCAATGTATTTTGGTAGTTTAGATATGGATAAAAAGAGTCACAAAATTGTTGTTTTGGCTACTTTATGCAAATCAGGGGCATCCAATCACCGCTCATTGCCACTAAACTCCCCAAAAACTGTTGATTTAACCACTATTGGTCAAAAACAGAGACAGATGGAGCTACCATTTGGCTGATTTCTTGCCTTAAACACATTTTGGTCAACTGTTTTCGCAATAAAAATTTCCAAATGAGCTGCTATGTTGTTGGTCCAGGTTGAAATCCAGTAGCATATTGTGATCGAGTGTTTCGTCCAATCAGGTGCAGTCAGTGTTTGCATGACTGTAGGGTGGTGAAGCCTTCATTGGATTCCTGTTGAAGAGCTCCTGTCAGTCATTTATGGTGGCTAGTTGCACACCAATCAGGCATCCATTGTTGGAAGGGATGCGACCCTTTACATGTATAAATACCCCTGTGAACACGTACCATAAGATCTCAACATGTAACCAGACTGCATTCAAATTTGGCAGTATAATTTGGGGTTTTTTTGTTGTTGTTTTTTTTTATTATTGGACTTCAATATCAGTTTATTGGACTTGACTCACACTTTGGTCTATAAGGAGGACACGTTATAATCTATTGTCCAGATTTTTCCCAAAATATGACTCAAATAGTTCACATTAAAAAGATCTATGGAAGAATTATGACATTCTTTGTTGTTGTCAAGACTTTCCCTCTAATGTGTGAATCAGCCTGGAATTTCAGTCATTTGTGTGTTTAGAAATCAGGGATTTTCTTAACTCAGAATGAGCCTTTGGATGGTGACTATAAATGACAGTTAGCATAATTAGTATATGTGCAGTAAAGGTAAACAAGACTGTTACCTTATTTGACACAAATCTAAGCATTGTCCTTGGTTAAAAAATATAGATTTTTTTTACTTTAATCTCAGTTCCGATCGTTTTGGTGCTGGGTAAAACCACTTTGGGTGGGCGCCAAGAATTCATCTATGCAGGACAAACTCTGTAAATCTGAAAACATTTATTGTTTCAAGTAGCTAAACGCTTTTTGGCTTCTCCTGTTGTATCACTATCAGGGCGAACTTTGTGTCTTCTTATCACATGCTGCACTAGATGAATAATAGCCTCTTATGCTAGCAGCGGCAGCACCTTGCAATCTTGTATTTCTTGTTTTTTAACATTATTTTTTATCTTTTATTAGACAGGACATTATAGATGGGAAGGGAGAAAAGGCACCTTAAGCATTAATTTGCATGGCATCCTAGCTTTATAGTGTATAACCAACAGTAGTGTTAAAGATAGCAGAATTGCCCGATATGAAGCTATTTATCACAATTTAACTTTGTGAAAATGTATGGATGTCTTTACTCCCAGGCTGCAGGCTGCATAAGCTGTCATCTTTGACTTATCTTCAGGTTTTAACCATAATTTCATCATTAGGCATTTTAAATCATAAATGTTCTTATTTTGACAACATAAGCTTGTTGACAAGTTATAATGAAGACTGGTATTTATTGCTCTTAATATGTGTCACTGACATCCCATATTCTAGATAAAATGTGTGGTTAGAAACCACAGTAAACAGCATGTGTCCACTGCTGTAACACTGTGTGATAAATAGATTTCTTCAGTTTTTATCTCGTTGTAAGAAACACAAACTTCTCTAGTGTTCATATTCAGGTTCAGTTTTGCTATTAGACAAAAGCTAAAAACATGTTAAGGCAAATTTTAAATAATAACAAAGGAAACGTTTAAACCGGCTGACGAGTCAGTGTTTTGTTACTTGATAAGATGAATGGATCTTACATAATGCTGTGGATTGAGCTGCCTAGAATACTCACCCGTGTGCAGTTTTGTGGCATCTGGAACATTCCTTTAGGAAATAATTCAATCAAAAGCAAACAACAGAGAAACTTTGATTGGAGGTCATTCTACAAACACTAATGTCTAAGTCCTTAAATCAGATGACATTTATACTGAAACTCTGGAGGTCAGACTGACCCGATGTGGTCAAACTGTAAATAAAGTGCAACAGTTACTGAATCGGTCTGCAGAGCAAACCTGGATCAAACACACATGCTTTGTTACAGATTTCTTTTTATTTGTACTTTCTGAAACTTTAACTACTTGTAACTTACAGCATTTGTCAATTACTGTTTGATTCAGGACTGGACTCTGAGCTATAAACTGTGAAGGGGGAAAAACAATTAAACAGCAACAGCAAACCTTTACCTCAACTAACACCTGCCTTTACAACAACTCTATGTATAGAAAACTGAAATTCTACATAAACAATATAAATCTCTGAAAGGCTGTCCATCTTTTCTTAGTCTAAATGTGTCATTTTAGATAAATTTTCTGTGAAATTTCTGGAACTAAAGTCCTTTTTGTAAGATGATCCAAGCAGGTCAAGGAAAGTAGTCCTTAGTTCGTCTTAAACCCTCTGAACCCCAAGCAGGTTTTGGATGTTTTTCTCATACACTTTTTTCCCCACTGTGGACTCATTTTGCACTGCAATATGAAGTCCTGCTCCTCTGTTTAAACTTCTGGCTACATATAGAGAGAACTCAAATGTCTACAGTGCTCTTTGACACAGTTATAATGCTATAAATCATAAAAAAGACAAAAATCATGTTGTATTACTCTTGATTATTTACTTCACAAAAATGTAGAAAAAACTAAAATTGGAATCAACATGGCAATGGAAAAATGTGGCTCTAAGTATTATATATATTTTACATTTTTTATTTATTGTCACAAATGCCCACAGGTGTTGCCAATATTGGAAAAAAAAAATAAAAAAAGAGGGCTCAATGAGTGATAAATAGATTATTTGAGTAAACATTTTTACATGTTTACAACCTCTACAAGCCATTTTCTCACTACTCTGCATGTTTAGTCTATAAAGATGTTTCACCATGCTGAATGTATCTTCCAACTGTTTGCTGAAGACTTGCACCTCTGTATACTATTTTTGAGTCATGCTACATTTATTTTATTGATCTAGTATATATTATTTTAATCTCAGTCTCTCTCACCCCACACAAGTCTCAGAATCACAGAAAAAAAGGCACAGTTACGTGGTTTTTACAGGAGCCGCTGCGAATAGTTTATTTTTGATTATTTAAAAAAAGAGACATATAGAATAAATTGATGTTGACAAAATATCACTTTTTTGAAAGTCTAATCATTATTTTTTTTGTCACTGCTGGAACTGTACATCAGATGTGATGCATTCATGGCTGTTGGAAAGTATATCTGGCTATTCTTTCTGTCTTTAAAGTTTCTGGTGATGATATATGACTATTTTGTGGCATTTCTTTCTAAAAAGAAAGAAGAAGAAGCACGCCTTTCAACCACATCGTCATGTTTTGGGGTTCAGAGGGTTCATAGCTTGAACGGCTTTGAGCAAACTAGCAGAAGACGTCTTTATTCTTTTGCCATGTTTTACTAATTCAGCAGGTATAGAAGAGATGAAGACGTAAATGGAACAAAGCAGTCAGGAGTTTATACAGTATTTTCTCTGTTCAGCAGCCAGAACTGTCACTGACTCCAATAGTGATGCTTAACATACACCTAAAGATTGCATTACACTGTAGTGCCTGTATTTGAGATCTTATCTTGTTCATTTAAAAAGCTCAGCATCATGCTAACATGTGTGATGTATTCATTTTACTATTTTTAGCCAAAGCTCCTTCTCCCTTAAAATTAAAAGTGAAACGCTCCTCTTGTACATTTGTACAAATATGGACTTTGGTGCTTATCAGATGAAGCAAAATTAGGTCAGAAGACATTCTGAACTCGTGCTCTCGTTCTCATACAAACAGAAACAGTCGCACACATGCACACACAACATACAGCAGATCTCAGCTCACCTTTTCTACCAGAGTTTGGTGGCCCTGGTGGTTTGTCGGTTACTGACCCTGAACAGGGAGGAAAGAAGCACAGCATGAACAAAGTGAAGGTTAGAATCCAGCAACAGCCAGCACTTTTAAAGGATCTATCTATGTTCATGTTAAAAAAGCAAAACAATTACTTGAAATCCACCACCGTGCTGCAAATAAATAGGTTTTTAGTTGCTAGATTTTTATTTAATGGAACTGAATGTTCTCAGGTTAACACAGGACACAGTGACAGAAAAACACAACTCCCACAGGTTACCTAACACACTGATACTGAGACTGATGAGTACATTCAGTTAGTACTTGATAGTTAACATTGGGCTTATTCCATTATCTTCATCCAGACTAATACGAACCTGATTGATCCGCTCCATCTGTGGACACATATTATTAAAAAGCGATTAAGTTTCAGACATCATTCTGGTTTTGTGCATGCAGGTTGCCGGGGTCATGCATGGATGCATCGAGGAAGAGAGCAAAATTAGACATTGCAACCAATTAGAAGAACATAAAGGGGGAGGAATTTAGAGTGAATGCAACCAGAAGGAAGTTTACTACCTGACAATCCACTTGTCCCAGCATGAGTTCCCATAAATTCACGGAAGTTTCCTGCAAATGTATGTGAGATGATTGATTTGGGTCATAGTGTACAGGGGCGTCTGTCAGCAATGCTCATTCTAAATGGGAGGGATGGTGAAGGAAGGTGGGCATGAACCTCTGCAGCAGCTCTAAAGACGGTTTATTGTGCCCAGATTCTGATTCCAGCGTCATACATACCTTTGCAAGAAACAATGAAGATATCGGATCTTATGCAGGACAGAAGGGAGGCAGGTAGAGCCCGTGTTGCTGTGCAATAAACTACATTTTAGGTTTTCATAAAGAGTTCATTTGAACATGAGAAACTGAAAAGATTCCTTTCTCTGAGTGATGATGAGGTGTAGAGAGTCAAGATATGCTACAGAAGCACATTGGATCTGTAGGAATGATTCATTTCTGCAGATTGAAATGTTTTTAGCACAATTGCAAGTTATTCTTAAGTGTCAGATATTTCCTTTACTGTCTTATCAAAGACAAATCCTCAATTTTAAGGCGCTAAATGCTGCGATTAATTGTATTTCATCCGGTTTACTCTCTGAACCTCACAGTTTCTGGACATTTTTTGCTCCTTTTAATTTTTTTTCACTGTATTCTCATTTTTACTCCAAATTTCACTGTTACTTTGCTACTTACATGTTTAATTTGTTTCTATACTTGTCTCCTGATGTGTAAGTATTTGTGATATAATAGACTATAGTTGTTCGTACATCAGTTTGTCACATGTGAACTGCGGATTAATTGCAAAGTTTAGCCATCAAAGTAACCAGAAGAGCGCAGGTAAATGTCTTTGAATTTTAAAAAAATCAATCCGAACCAAAATTTAAATAGGCATGTTCCACCTCCCCAACAAGTTTCATGAAAGAAACTTTTTTGTGTCATCCAAATCACGTAGAAACATACTTCTGCCTCAGGGAGAAATATAATAACTAAATCTCAATGCAGAGTTGCAGTGATAAGCTGCAAAGTGGGTTCACATGAATACGATGTCTGCAGTATCAGCAGTAAATGTACAACACTTTCCTTTTCACTAATCTGAAAAATGATCCGATCCATGACTCTAAAGCCGTGATACCATCCCAACTTTTTGTGATCACCACTAATAAGTACGCATCATTTGTGAACTCACTGATTGTTTTTTCAAAGAGCTAAAAAGCAGCAGGTGCCAGCAGAGACCATACAGGTGATTAGTGGCACAAACTGGAGGTTCAGAGTTTAGAAAATGCTCAGAGAGAGTGGAGGCAGAGAGAAAGATGAATGAAGTGGGAGAGGAAACAGCGGAGACAGAGCGGGAAGCCTCTGGCCGTCTGCTGAGCAGCTTCACAGGGGCATGCGACCACTTTCACCACACTCTCCACACAAAATCTGCACCATATGCTCCAGTGGCTGTGCAGTCCAATTTCTGGCAAAGACCCCTGTGAATTATCTTCTGAGGGAAAATGATGGTGATTATCATAAAGTGTTCCCATTCAGGATGAGTGTGCAGAGCTGCTCCGGCCTGCTGAGAGCATTTAGAGGACGATGGGGGGAGCTGGAGGCTTCAGAGGCCCCTGCATGTATGGCCATTAGCCTCCTCGTTGACCTTGCACCTGCTATACGCCACATGACATGTAGTACACATGTGCAGCACCATGGCACACTGTTAGAGCCTTTCTAACTGTCATCCAAAGGCTCCGTTTGCTCTTTATCCTCCATCAGCGCAGCTAAGAGTTCACTGATCACCTACTCAGTTTACCTGAAATGTGTTTACTGAAACAGCAAAATGACCCTTTTCAGTCTTTACAAGGGAAAATCTAAAGCATACAAATGAAAACTTTTTACTATTTGGTTTCTGAATTATGAAAAATAGATGAAAAATGAAAACAAGTTGGTCTCAAACCCCAGAAACTTGGCTTTCTGCAACTATTGGCTGCAAGATCCCCCAAAAAATGCAGTCACCATTTAAATGCTTGTTTTGCTGATTCTCCACCCTAATAAAGAATAGTTAGGAAACATCCAAGCTGATCTGAGTTTTTAGTCATACAACCTGTTAAACATTACTCTGAATAACTGGGATGTGCTACATGTCATCCACAGGTTTCCAGGCTGTTTCCCCCCAGTACCTGAACACACCGGGGTCCTGTTGTGCACTGAGGAGCCACTCACTGGTTTGCCGTCGCTGGTGACACACCAGCAGTAACCGGTCAGAGTGTGACACTGGACCTGGAGAGGCAAGACAGATGGAAGAAGGTAAAACACACCAAAGACTGAGGGAATATTTAGTAGAGTGTAAAAAGTAGAGCTGTTGTGTCCATTGGTTGATTGGTTTTCCAATATGATTTTATACATTATTATTGGTCAGACAATTGCTGGTGTTACTTTGATAAGGAGAAAAGTTCTACTTCAGAAGCCTTCCAGGATTAATCCAGTATTACTGGACACAAGACTAACAGATTACTGGTGAACACAACTATGAACTCCCCCAACCTCATGAAGACTACAAGGTTTCACTTATTTAACCCTCGTGTCGTCCTGTGGGTCAAAATTGACCCATTTTGAAGTTTGAAAATGTGGAAAACAATATATATTTTCACAGTGAAACTTCTGATGTCCACATTTTCAACATTTTGGGGGAATCTTTGAACATTTTTTAGTGGAAAAATAGAAATGTTAAAAATGTTTCTTTAAGAACATTCACAAAAAATCAACCAAAATCCAGCGAATTTCGCTGGATTTTGGTTGATTTTTCTGTGAATGTTCTTAAAGAAAACATTAGAAGTTTTACTGATATATATGTAATCACTTTAGATATTTTTAAGATTTTTTGGAAGATTTTTACTCATTTTTTGAAAATATTTACAAGAATTTTCTTGCCAAATTTGGGGGATTTTTTTTTTTTTTTTTAAATAAAACTTTTCAGGGAAACTTTTAAGGAATTATTGTAATTTTCTTCCTGAAGGTTTTGCAAATTTTCAGAAATTTGGGGGATTTTTTTTGCTGAATTTTTGGATTTTTTTCAGACAAGGAAACAATATTTTTTGGTGCCCGTAAATGAGGACAACAGGAGGGTTAAGAGTTCAGTGATTAGTTTGATGCTTATTTCTCATCATTATATACCCGGTATTTTCACCTTAGGTAGGTTCATTTTGGTAAAAGAATTTCATGAGACAATGTGTAGGAAAGAGACAAACATATGCAAAAGTTTCCAACAGATAAAATTAAATTCTAGCACCAAACCATCACTAATAAATGCATTTTTGCAAATTAGACAGTGTGTAGGACACTTTTAGAAAAGAAAGAATTAAAAACAGGAGGAAAAATCTTAAGTAACGAGGTAAAAATTAACCACTAAAGTTTAGTTAGCTTTTTCTGTTGCCTTGTCATTTGCAGGTGCCTCATCTTTTTTAGTGTAACTCAGTAATTCTGAACTTTTACTCCAAACTAACTGACATCATGTGTAAGAAATTGTTGGTGTCGCTGCATTTTCTGAAAACTAATAGACAAAAAGTCAGGTGTTCTCAGCAACAAAATCTACTAATTTTGTTGTATGCAAAACGTAGAATAGACTCCTTCTGATTTTGCATATATTCTAGAAAACAGCCGCTAACTTGTCTGCGTTAGACTCCTCAATAGTTCTTGTACTGAAACTTGTAGTTGATACAGTTCTATATTCAGGAATCATATGAATGAAAGAGTTTAAAATGATTAAATAGCTGCTTTTTATGCTCATTTAGAATTCATTTAAGCTAACAAGGCTAGCAGGTAGAGAGCACTCGGTGCACTGTGGCCCCATTTAGTTCATCTATTAATAACGTGCAGATTTATTTTCCCTGCGATCAATCAATCGGTTGAAAAGCAGGCATGATTTCCGTCGAGTGAGATTTTCTTTGGTTCACTGCAGCCCTAATAAATACCGAACGAGGTGCAGAAATATCTGTCAGTGAAGAAAAACTAAACTGTGCGATGATGTGAGGATGACGGCTCACATGAGACTAATGGAAAGAGAAAGACGAAACGTGACGGATTTAGAGAAGGAATGGATGATCCGACCTGGGCGAACGTTCCGTCCTCGTTGCATTCTGGGATGAACATGGACTCCTGAGGTCTGCGGGCCTGTTCCAGAGCCTGGTTCCTCTCAACGCGACACTTGGACTGACCTGCATCTGCAACGTATCGACAAAGACGTCTGTTCTCAAACCTGCAGAGCTGCTGTTGTTTGTCGCTCTGAAGACACATGTTCTTTGTCAAACACAGCCAGTTCACACCCAGTTTACTACTGTTGGCCTCTGACGCTGCAGTGCCTTGCTCAAGGGCATGATTTGATAGTCGTGTCGGGAAAACATTGCTATTTATTCATTTTCTCCACTGAGTTTGGAGCCATTTTTCCAACCTCTGCATTCCACTGCTTCTATCCTGATAATAAGCAGCTTTTTTAAGGAGAATGCATGATTTTCAAACCTTATTTTTGCACTGCAGATAGATGAAACTCAGACAAGGCAGAGACTTTCTGTTACACTATTCAAATATACTAAAACAACACATTCCTGGACACTGACCATTACCAGTGCCAGATGTAGGCTGTGCACTCTACATTGTTCCTGCTGAGCAGTGCGTCATGCTCTCTGCGTTGATATTTTAAAATGTCAGTGGAAAATGAGCTTGTGTTTCTGCAGCTCTGATGAGCCAGAGCTGCTCTCCAGGGGCAGAGATGGAAGTGGCTTTAAAGGTCAGGGTACGAAGTGGGCTTCACACCAGCTGGTCACCGCTTCAAACTCCCATCAACGACTACTGTTTTTACTGCAGCTCCTGCAGAGGCCGGCTTCATGTTCGGCTGTTCCTGTATACATATTCACACCGGGGAGCTGACCAGAGCGACCGCAGTCCTCCACTCTCTGGCAAATATTCTCCCCCCGGATAAATAAAAGTTTAACAAAGCCGGCTGTGGACCTGAGAGGACACAGACATGTTGTCTCCTCCACAGTAAAAGACCGACAGGGCCAGAAAAGGGTGGAGATGTCACAGAGAGGGACAGACGGGTTACATGAATCTATAAACATGGACTTTGACTGAGCGTATTTGGTCTCACTGGAGAGAAAAGGCTTGTGGAACATTGTCATGCTTGTTTTTATGGAGAGAAAGCAAAACTAACCCAAACAACTCATTTAAATAAATGATGCACATATACATACACAAATATATACAGTATAGAGGAGGGATAAGCTGCGATAGAGGCCATGTAGAGTTACATCTAAGTTATTTTAGGGCAAGAAGGGATTATTTTCATGGGAAAAACCTTCTAAATAGGTGAAACTCTGTATGCCACAAGCCATAATTTAGCAAAGTAAAGTTTTGCTTTAAATAGATTGCAAAAAATATCCTGTAATGGTAAAGACTCATTATAGTGGCCCTATAAGGCTGTGCTATGAGCTAAACGCTAACATCAGCAAAGTCACAATGGCAATGCTAATAACATGGTATTGTTTTGTTGGTATATTACTTGAGCAAATTAGTTTAATTGTAGTGCACTTCAGCTCATCTACAATATGAGAATGTTGGTTGGTTGGTTGGTTGGTATTAAGCATCCCAGGAGACTTTATCATGGTGGCCCTGTACTAGCTCAACTCCCATAATGCTCTCTGCTTTCCAACATGGAAGTGCCAGTAGTGCAAGTGACAACTTTGATTGAAAATCTTTTTTTTTCCCCCTTGTTAACATGTTTATATGGTGTTTTTTACATGGTGGAAGACATATCATGAGCAAAATAAGAAGTAAACGTCATGTTTGAGCATTTCCACCTTAAAACTGTAGTGTACCGATGACAGTCTCTAAAACACAGATTCAGATTTTTAGAGTTTTATGTGTAACAAACCTAAGCAACCAATCTTGTCAATCTGCATTATTGTTCTTCGGTTTCTGGTTCGAGCATGTCAAGCTGAATTACTCAAGTATAACAACTTGTCATTGTGCACCATAGCGTAATTTTAACGTAGCCGTATTCCCATAACGTATTTTTATGCGTATTTTGAAATATTGTATTAGAAAAGGTTAATGGAGAGGACTAAATTCGAAGTTTTACACTTTCTTGAGGTGTTTTTTGGCTCTGCTTTTCGAAAAGAGTTCACATGCTAAAGGTAATTGGAAACACCTTTTTTCAGAATAGGTTCTGATGTAGCAAAAATTTAACCCACATGACTGATCAGCTGTTTCTGTTTCTTTTGTTGTTTTCGACTTCGAACAACATAAACAACAATATTCCTGACTGAAAACAATTCCTCTGTATTATTTTTTTCGTAGATGGATAAAGTTTTGTTTAGTTCTTCTTTATCTTTGAGTTTTTCTGGCGGTTAGTTGGTTTTGTTTCTGGCTTCTTCTACTCTGTTTGTTACAGCTAACACAGCCTATAAGTGCCACATTGTGACGACGCTAAACAGCCTATTTTATTCGCTCCGACGCAGTTAATGGAAACAAGCCTTAATGTAAACTTCTGAGCTGTAATCAGACCTTGAATATCTTGTGTTGTTAGGTTTCTTTACCAGTGACAGTCCGTTTTGCTAGAAGGTGCTTAAATGTGTTACCTGAAAACATTATCTTGCCTTGACTGAATTGTTTCATCTTGTTCTTGTTGTACATTTGCAATCCTAATAATTAGTTGAATTTGTTTTCTAATTTGACATTTGCTTTGTTGTGAAATATTTTATAGCTGTGTTTTGAAGGTGCTATACACACAAAGTTACTTTTGTTCTTTATAACTTGCATTGTCTTTTTTTATGTGACAGTTCAACTTCTGATTTGCTTTGTAATTATTTTGAAAACACGGCTCGTGTTTGAGCAGAGTTGTAGGCGAGCTGGTGTGCTTGAGCCAGAGAAAGAGGCGGGAACTTAATAGATCTGAACATTTAAAGGAAGCAGTGGTGTAGAGGCACATTTCAGCCATTTTAAGGCAGGAAGAAGCTTTTGTAATGGAAACAAGTTGTAAGAAATATCCTACTTTGATACACAGAGATAAGTTTTTAGAAGTTAAATCAACGACTATCAATAGACTTCTAACTCGATTAATAGAAACTACAGAATTAACAGTTTGTTCATTATGTCTTACTTTGAGCATTATATTCACATTGAGAAAGTCTTTCATATCCACTTTTGATTACCATTTTTTATCTGCTTTGCTCACTGCAAACCTGACTGATTAAAAAGACAATTTATTTATCAATCTTTAGTAATGAGCTCATTGATGATGTATTCATTGGACCTTTGTTTACTCACAGCTGAATTATGAACGCAGCTCTGCCTGTTGTACCAGCCGTCACTTTGTACTTTTTGTTGTTTGTGGCTGTTTGTTGTACCTGTTAGCAATTTCTATGCCTTGTTGTGTTTAATCTGAATCTCACACACACTTTGCTGAGCCTTCGCCAGCTTTTATCATGATAAACACGGACTGGTTCATGAACTAAAGCAGCGGTTTCATTACAGCCAAACAGGCCTTCTGCATCTGCAAAGACTGCGTGAGCTTTGCCCTGCTTTCCTTCCCCTGGCACCACACTTCATATTGTGAAACAAAACCACGCATTGCCATACAGAGGGAACGAAATCGGCTCCAAAAATGGATTTGGTTGGAGTGCTGTTTTCCTAATGGACGGGGGGGGGGGGGTGCTGAGAAAAAAACAGGGGTAAAATGCCAAGTTCCAACCTTGACTCCAGACCTATCAATCTCTGCTGTTGTTGAGTGGCTGGCATCCAGAAACTGAGGAAGTGTGTGATCCTGGTCTGTAAAAACTTACACGCCTACAGACAGGCGGAAAATGAAAGACATCTTCTCGTTCGGTTCCACGTTTTCCTCCAAAACTTTCTGCTGGTGTTGTGGCTCCGAGCTGCAACATCTTAAATGCTCAGTTTCAAATAAATGGATTTTATTGCTCTCTAAGTTTACGATCCATCGGGGTCCGAAGGAGGTTTAGGTTATGATTAGGTTTGAGGCTTCTTTTTGCATTTTAAAGGACCAGTTTGTTTAATCATCCTCTGTTCATAGGACTGAATTTGTCTAAGGTTTGCTGTTCTTACCTTTGAGCTCCAGGTCTCTGCCCTCAGATGTGGAAGTTGGTGCTGGAGCCACTGGCAGCGGATCTATTTTCACCCAGTTTTTACCTGGAAAACAAAAGTACAACACATCACACTAAGTTCTGTGTAGTTTAAACCATTAACTCCATGTTGTTACTGATGTTTTTGTGATGTCAGGTACTAAAAATCATAACTACAAGTTTTTTTCTGGGAAGTTTCAAGCCAGAGTCATCTACATGCAGAAGGAATGCAGTCATCCTTTAGGGTTCCATATGTTTTCAAGGCTAATTTTCTATGCATCTTTCCTCCGGCCCACATGTAAGGCCAGAAATATTTGCCATATCATTCATACCATGTAGCTTTTTCTGACTGTATAGATTTTCAGGTATTTAATATGCAGAATTAAAAGACACACTCCTAGCAGGTCATGTTTTGTGACTGATACATCATTTATAATTTATAGTGCAATATTTACTGATTTGATGTTATAAAACTACAGGAAGAGATACTAACTCCTTGCTTTTTTACAAAAAAATGGGTCGCCTCTGTCGTCATGCAGGAAATAATGAGCACCAATCACTTGATTTACTGCATTCTGCTATTTTTTTATGCACCAATTTTTGCCTGTTCTGTATCACTTTATTGCATATATGACTTTATATAAAGGAGAACACAAAAGTCAGGCACAATAAGTTAACAATATAGCAGCTTTTCAGAATAAAAGTTTCTTGCTTCTGTCATATTGAGGAGGATGTGTTCCCTGCCTCCTCCCTGGAGTCTATAGCTTTGCCTTCAAAATTCATGCGCATTTAAGGACTTGGGGTATGAAAAGAATGAGGAGACAGCAAAATATGAGATAAGATGTACTTATTCAGTAACTCCAACAGTCCAGAATGATTACTAACTATGATCAGTACTAATAAATTACAATGTCGAAGTTGTGTCTTGATCGACATAGCTGGCTTACTGAGAAAGGTAATTCATTTTCTAAGGTGACTCCTGACTACAAATCTATTTGTCAGATGTAAGAGAACATGCTTGTTTGATACAGACTGCAGCAAAAGTCATACGATTATTTTTATATTTAAATGTAAAAGAAATGCTCCAGTTTACATCTTGATGATATATTTCTTTCATTTGTTTTATATCGGTCTGTTTTAGCCTTTAATAGCTTGAATTAGTCTTAAGGGAGCTGCAAATTTCATTTGTAATAACTAGTAAGGAGCATTTAAATCAAATGTCTTTCCGTCATGGGAGCAGTTGTAGCAGGTTTTCTGTATCAAAACAATATTTACCCGTTTTGCTCCCTTGTACAGGAAAAGATGTCTTTTTTGGAAGCATCATTATGCATATTATTCCAGCATGTTGAGAAAAATTTCAAACTACAAAAAATGTTACTGTCATATAATAATGAAAAAACCCGGATAATGCTTTCAAAGAAACTGTCATCTAAGACTTTTAGTGTCAGCTGTGGAAATAAGACATGCAATCTGTGAACTTCATGAAAATGTTCATGTGGACACTTACAAAATGTAGTAAATGAATCTCAGATCTGATTTCCCTTGAACGCAGCCTGACAGGTTACTGATGGCAGAATAGATTTATGTAGTTGCAGACAGACTTTCTCACCTCGACAGCGGCCTCGGTGAGCCAGCGTCAGTGTCTTATCTTTGCATCGCGCCCTCTGCAGTTCACAGCCGGTCTCATAGCTCCGCCCGTCCGAACCGCACACCGGCTTCCCCTGCGTCCTCGAGCAGATGACGCCACAGTGACTGTCTCTGTCTCCAATCAGCCACTGCAAAGACACATTCAGCATCCTGTTAACATAATACACAGCGGTGCAATACACATTTAACTCCCTCCAGGTTTTGCATGAAAAGAGAGACACTTTTGAAGATGGAGTTTCAGACTTTTATTTTCTTATTCCTTGAAAATTTTTGGTTTATTCTTTCTTTTTTGGCTCCTTCTTTTTCTTTCTAGTTCCACCGTGTTTGAACAAAGGCTGCATTCAGCTGAATCTGAGATTATGCCAAACTAACATACAAATTGGACTCAGGGGTCACTTGCCCATTTTGCTGAAAACATTTCTGTGTTCCTCAAACACTTGCTGCCTCACTTTGTTTAGTAGCGAGGGTGTGAGCTGCTCCGCTCTGCACCGAACCTCAATCTGGAGGCTAATTTATGTAATTGATCTTTGGCTGAAGATGGATTGAACCTTGATTAAGTTTCAAAGTAGCCAAACCACACTCTGAGGACGGGAATCTTTCCTCCCTCCCTCCCAAGGTCTTTACTCATGATCTATTAGCGAGTCGATTCTGCTCCGCCGCTGGACGTCAGCCCTCATTCTCTAACAGCAGTAATGGTTCTTGGCTCGACCGCTGCCTCGAATATATTTAAGCTCTAAAGGATTTCAGGAGAGGACGAGCCCTGCCAGACAGATAGAGTTGTGGGTTAGCGAGGAGGCGAGAGTAGGTGTGCACTGAGCTGCACCAGAATCCTCTGCGGTGTGAAGCGGCCCAGCGATGTACCTCAGCCAGATATTGTTGAAAAGGTTTCAACTATTCAAAAAAACAAAAGGAGAGCTTCAATTTGTCTCATCTTCGGAGGTGGAAGGAGCATTTAGATCCTGCACTTGAATAAAAGAAGCAATATTCAAGTAGGAGCCATCCATCTGAAATTATACCTAAGTAACAGCACAGAAGTATTAGCGTCAAAATATGCTTAAGATACTATAAGTAACAGTGATTGCAGAATGGCATATTTCAGAGTAATGTATGCACTAATATGTCTGTCAGTTTAATGTTAAAGTCCCTGAAAGTGGTTTAGTTACTTTACATTTAGTGTGAGCGATGGTGCAAACATATCCGTAATCTGCCCTTTTAGAGTTTTTATTTCCATCTTTTTCCATTGTGGTGCAAGATCCAACAGCTTCAAAGCTAATTCTGAGCACATCAGAGCAACCAAAAATCACATTTACTGAACGGAGCTCCAGTTCTACAGGAAATAAAACAATGTAGGATTGGTTATTTTAGCCTACACAACAAAAGTTTGGGGTCACCCACACAATTTCATGTTTTCCATGAAAACTCACACTTTTATTCATGTGCTAACATAACTGTACAAGGGTTTTCTAATCATCAGTTAGCCTTTCAACACCATTAGCTAACACAATATAGCATTAGAACACAGGAGTGATGGTTGCTGGAAATGTTCCTCTGTACCTCTATGTAGATATTCCATTAAAAATCAGCCATTTCCAGCTAGAATAGTCATTTACCACATTAACAATGTCTAGACTGGATTTATGATTCATTTAATGCTATCGTCACTGAAAAAAAACACTTTTCTTTGTAAAATAAGGACATTTCTAAGTGACCCCATACTTTTGAACAGTAGTGTATATGGGTGTATGCAGTGGATTTTACGTTGAAGCTGGAGATAAAATCGAGAAGTCCAAAAATGGCACTTGGTTCCTCTCGGAGTTTAACCAATCAGACTTCACCTTTATCATGTTTAACCAGCCAGTGTCGAGGCCTGCACAGCAGTTTTATTGGGGCTGCTCAAAAACACCTACCCTGTACTTTTTTCACCCCCAAAAACAACCCTGAAAGTGGTTCTACTGGTGGTCAGAACACGTTTAGAGGTTCCTGCAAGTTTCTGCCATGGAAAATGGCTTAAAGTTTATCTGCTGCTTGTGAATTTTCCCTCAGACATCAATAAAGTTTCCTGTTAGTCTAAAATTTGACATAATTTATTTATTGACGATATTTTGTGGTAACCTACATTATAACATAAATGTAATAGAGTAAAAAGTGCCATATATGCCTCTGAATTGTTGTGCAAAAATGTGCAGAAAATGGAAATACTCCAGTTAAGGCCCTCAAAATTGTACCGAATTACAGCACTCGTTTCCACCTCTTGTGAGTGATGATGAAGGTTGGAACACCTGCTTCATTGTAGACCAAAAACAGTAAAATCAAGTAGTTGTCAAGTAGGAAAATGTAGCATGTGAAAACGTTTGTAGAATAGAAGAAGGAGAAGGAGGATAAGGAGCAATGAAGGGCACACTTTCCACCCTTCACTTGCCAACTCCTATCAGCCGATCTGTTTTCACAATGATCCCCAGCAGAAATCCATTCAGTTTTCCTGCATCCCCCTCTTCAACTCAATGCCCAACATCAACACAACAAAACAACCCAAAAAAACAACCCAAAAAAAACACAGTGTTTTGAAAAACATCAAACTTGTTGCTTGGAGACAGATTTCCTCTGAACATATAAAGAGCAATCAGACGGACGTGAGCAAAGTGTAGATGGTAACGATGCCAAACGGCTGATGTCATGAATGAGCTGGTGCACAACTGGATCGTATATACAAATGAATCACCAGTTTTCAGCAAGCTTGTTCTGAGCAGATTAACTGACTGACAGCCTTTTTTCCTCTCTCTGGCTTCACGCCGGTGTTGTTATCATGGAGTGAGTCTTTGCTTTGCTCTTCCACTCAGTCTGTCCTCTTCTTACAAGAAAGTCACACTTGATCTGACTCTAGTTTCCTGGAAATTTTGGCCTTGATCTGTCAATGGTCAATTCAACTAATCACCAAGGATCTGCTCTTTATTGTAAGAGTTCAGTTTAATATGAAGACTATCTGGAAGTCCTTCTATTGTTATGTTTTAAGATGACAGCCACTGAGCATGTTAGAGATGTTTTTATCTTGTTAACATGTCCATATGATTTTTATATTTGCTTTAGTAAAATTAGTGTCAACACCACGACTGAGCATTTTCAGCTGGGACTTGTGGGACTTTCTTCATTATATGTGTGACCTTATTGCACCAATATAACAACTTGTAATGGCGTAGCATACAGTAGTTTTAGTGTTTGAGCAATATGTATTTATCTTTGATAGATAGATGGGGAGTTTTTAGGGGTTAAATCAACAACCAGAGACTTTATCAAGTATTTCCTACAATAAAACTCTATATAGCCTTTACTGTAAATCAGCAAGATGAAGTTTTGCTTTAGAAAGTCACATTATCGGCTCTGTAAAGCTGTACTTACATGCAATATAGCTTGGAGCTAAATGCTAGCATTAGCAAGCTAACAATGATAATGCTGACGTGGTGATGTTTTGCAAATAGCAAATAAGTTTAGTGTCTAAGCTAATTATTGTAACACACTTCAACTCAGAACTGTAGTTGGTCGGTTGACATTAAGCATCACAGGAGACTTTCTCATGGTGGCCTTTTACTAACTAAACTCACACAATGCTCTCTGCTAGCAAAACACAGAACTAGAGGTGGTTCAAGTGATCACCTCCTGGGGTTGGAACAGTCTTAAACCACCTGGTGGCGCAACCAGGTATTAAAGCTAAGCTACGATACATTTTTTGACATGTATGCTCTCCTACCTTATCATTTAATATGCTTTTAATCGGTTAATTTATTAACAGCAATTAATTGATTAATAATTACCATCCCTACCTGGAGCTTACAGTTCATGTTAAGAAAACTGAAAAACAAAAAAGTTCAACAAAAAAAAAAACTGGAAGATTAAACATTAAATAAGGAATCGATTTGAATCTTTTACTTCATTTGAATATTTTCAGATCCAGTACTTTTACTGTGGATTAACTCATGTAAATAATACAGTTTGATTGAACTTAAGATTTAAAACTTGCCAATTAGCTCCAGAGATGAAGTATCAGCAGTATTATGATAATAAAACAGCATCACTGACGTCAAAGTGGTGTTTATACAGCATTTGTGCAATTTTAAAAAATCGATTAGTAATCAAGGAGACCGACAACCAGTAATTGGAGCAATTGCAGTAATTTTGGTGTCAAAATTCTGAATAATTGAACCTCCAACACAAAACTGCATTGAAATGTCTTTTTCTTGTTTATGTTTTCCTTGTGTTTAGGAGAACTTTTCAGCATTTATCCCTCAGTGTTGATTAGCTGTTAGCGTGGTATTGCTGGAAACCAGAGCCAAAGTAGCACATTTTATAGTTTATTTTCTGTTTTTCTGGACGTGCTTACAAAAAAAATGGTACAAATGATCGGAAAAATGCTGAATGTCAGTTCCAATAATCGTGCCAGACCAACAGCCGATTGATCCCAACTTTGCAGGTCATAAACCACAGTATTGAAAAAGATTCAAATTGTGACCTGATAGATAAAAAAGTGAGGGAATAACAAAGACATTACAATTAATCCTGTGGGGATCATGAGCGTCAGTACAGAGTTTCATGCTAATCTATCAAATCCTTGTCGAGCCCAGAAAACACCAGCCGACACACGTAACCGTCGCTTTAGAAACGCTGCTAAAAAGTGAAGACTCACTCAGACACAGTGGCAGCATAATATTACTACTTGAATTTTATTTTCTTTGTCACATCCTGGCAAATATTTCTGTCTCTCCGCTGACCTGGAAGCAGCACGGGAGTTTAAACTTGTTATAGCGAGCAGTACAAGGCCAAAACGTGGTAAGGAAAATGAGACGTGGGTCAGAAAAATGATCTATTTACAGTCCTCTGTGGTTTCTGACTTTACAGATACCAAAACTGCTTCTGCCAGCGCTGACAGTTATGACAGTCATGAACATTAATTTCTAAATCCCAAGGATTTAATCCAAATTTTTAAAAAAAGAAGTGCAAAAATCTTCCAGCTGGTGAGTTAATGTTACACGTGTCCCATGCAGATGAACTGGTTTCAAGACTCCCTGGATCGTTTTTCTTCGCATTAGCGAGGAGAATTGCCTCTTTCTGGCTCGTTTTACTAAAACACATGAAAACTCATTTGGAAAAAATGTAAGATCTCTTCATCCCGCAGTGGGATATTTGAACTGCAACTGAAAAATATGATTTTTTACAGCTAAATATAACAGTAGGTTGTTGGAAGTTAGTTTGCAGTGATAAAATTATCACAGTAATTATAATTTAATGGCTGACAGTGCAAGAAGATACTCCATTATCTGCAAAAATCGAGATTAGACTCTTCCAGGAATATAATAAAAAAAGATAGTGGAGGTTCAGTATCTGCCAGATAAAATCAGGAGGTGTCAGGATGTTTTAAAGTTTAACAGAATGTCCTGAAACTGGAGGATCACAGATTTAATCCTCCAACTTCTGAACACAAAAACACACTTTTGGCTGCTTTAAATCCTCCAGTTAAATGTCTATATTTCCCTTTAACCGACACTAAAACAACTCAAATAACAAGGTGAACGGAAATTCTACCAAAAGAACAAATCCTGCTTGCTTTTGCTA
Organism: Amphiprion ocellaris; assembly: GCF_022539595.1. NCBI lineage: Eukaryota > Metazoa > Chordata > Actinopteri > Pomacentridae > Amphiprion > Amphiprion ocellaris. The sequence goes on along the minus strand of NC_072785.1, from coordinate 25,921,513 downwards.
TAACAATATGTCCGGAACAAGCCAGATGGTTTAATGTGATTTCAGCCTTGGCACTGATGCGCTCTTGTCAGAGTAAAGCTAAATCACGATGCGTCTTTTTTATGAGAAAGTGCAGACAGGAAGGAGAACAGCACGTCATTTTTAAGTTGTGTGTCTTCTTTTTGACATCGGGAATAATTTAGAGGTTGGAAAAAGGCACGTATCTGCACTATATCTGATTTTTTTCCCCATTATAGTAAAGCTATATTCTCATTTATTTCAATCTACAGGTAGTGGAGCTTTTTACCCTTCGGTTTGAGACAGAAGCGCTGACAGGCCTGAGCCAAAGTGCTGTGGATGGAAAGCAGTTAGTCCATGTGATGAACTGTTAAATTGGTAAATCACAAACCAAAGCGAGCGGCTCTGAAACAGTGATTCATATCTATCCGGCGGCTCCTCCAGGTTGAGAGCCACAGAGTCTGGCCTCTGCCCACAGACTGACCCGTCCTCCCTGACTCACCACCCTAATGGATGCAGCTCCTCTACCTCCACTGTCACAATAAAGCTCCAAATCGCTGCTTTTTAAAAAGGCATAAGTGGAAATAAACACTTCCACCGAGTCCCCCACATTTCTTAGTCAGACCGTCCCACCCACAGACTCGACTCCCGTAAAGGTGAAACCAGACACTCCAGCAGATCGGCACAAGTTTCCCAATTTATGGTTGGGAGTTTGAATTAAAGGTTAATTTTTTAATAAAGTGTTCTCGAAGGGGAGGAAAATGTGACTCAAACAGTGGCTGGAACATTTTTGACTCACTTTCCGTAGAACTGTCAAGTGGATTTCAAAGGACCTTTTGAAACGCCGCCAAGAATTTAAATAAAAGAAAATGTAACTTAGGCTTGTGTCCATTAACTGCTCTTGGCTGTATAGTGTCATCAGAAGGTGGCGCTACAGACTACATGACTGTATAAACAGAGTAGAAAACATCTGAACCAATATCAGCTGCTAGCCACTAAAAACCCTTGGAAAAAAAGAGAAGAAATAAGCAAAAAATGTGGCCGTCTACGATGGAAAAATAGAGAGGCCTTCAGGAATTGTTTTATCTCAGTTCTTCAACAACATTTGGTTCAAAGTTAATATTGCTCTCATGTCTTAGTGCTAAATATGAAGCTACAATCAGCAGCTTAGCTTAGCTTAACATACAGACTGGAAATGAGGACATGGCTGAATTAGCTCCATCCAAGGGCAATAAAAAAAAAAAAATCTGATCATAAACATCTCTAAAATTACTACTCTTTGTTTTGTGAGGGACAATGTGCCGGAACATTTGTTTGCAAAACCCACAACTTATAATTTGACATTATTTTTCTAAGAATTAAACCAAAAACATATATACCATTAATGTACAGGTGTTGTTTCTGTAGCTGTAGCAGTGATTGTTTTGTCGCCTTTGGAGAGAACCTCCTCTTTATGCTAAGCTAAGCTAATCGGCTGCTGGCTATAGCTTCATATTAACCCAAAAGCCATCTCACTTTCAGCAGCAATGCATTTAAGCAGTAAAATATTGAACATTTAGCAGTTAGCCTGTTACTGATATAATCTTTAGAATTGTGAAATATTGATCACATGACTTCCCACAGTTAAATGAACACGATCAACTGCAAAACTGATTTAAAATGCTCCATTCAAAGACAATATATCCCATATAGATGAATTAACTTGGTTTCAACTTGTGTGAATTTGACACTAAAACACTTTATTTCACACTTTTCAAAGCTGTATCTGAGTTGTTGAGCAGCAGCAGCAGAGTGGAGACTAGAAGCTTCTCTGTGCATCCAACCTTAGCCTGCATGTGAGGCGTTTAGGGAACATCAGTAAAACTTAGTGTCTATCGATAAGCAAAGGTTCAGCAAGTGAGATGCTGTGGGTTGAATATTATTTAGATTTTGCCTCAATGAGACAGTCTTATTTTGATGCAAATATTTGTATAATAGCAGGAAAGTAGCACAAACTGAAAGTGAAAGTGCAATGAAACAAAAATGTCCCTGAAATCAATGAATAATCAAGATTTCAATGCTCATCAAAACAATCCAAGTCATCATTATGGCCAAAATCTTGCTGCTCTACTATAGTTGGAGCTGTGTGATGTATTGTGTGTCATTTTAAACAAATATGAATATTTTATATGAGTATTTTAGTTTAACCTTAAGTTGCTTGTGCATAAATAATTAAACAATTAGCTTAAAAATACAAGTCAAACCCCAGTGAAACAATATCAGATAGTTAATAGTGTACTAACTTCTCTCTAATCTGTTAATTCTGCTCTGTGTAGCACCTTCACATCAGTTCCTCTACATCAATCAAAATGAATGTGAATCACATTTAAACACAGTCAAAATAAAGTCCCTTCACGCCACTTAAACCCAGATTACATAACATTTAAAAAAACACACAACTCTCTGTACCAGATTACAGCAAACACCAAACCTTTGACAACATTCTCACACTTTCCTCTGGTCTCCAGCTCACCCAATGCTATCTGATGTGGTAAACCCCACCCTCACGGCAGCTCTAGAAGCTTAAAACAAACGCTGCCGGTTATTTTCAGTCACCGTCTGTTTGACAACAATCAGTGAAAACCAGGACGACGGGACCTGGAATTATCTCCTGAAGGAAAACAGCCTCCCGAGACCCACCTGATAATCAAAACCAAACAAGCACATCTAAATTAAACAGACTAACATGTAACGGGAGCTATTACTGGATCTGCTGAGAAATGAGCTCAGAATAGTGTTAATTACTGTAACCTGCAGGGAGGAACTGGTTTGTACTCCTCAGATCATTATGCAAAGTTTTACATCAGAGATTCACAGAGAGGCCAAAGCACCAAACAACAGCAACACTCTGAATGCTTCCCTGAGGAGATATTTCCACTTTAACAACCACTCAGAGGCCTTTTTTATTTACTAAGAGGAAAATAAAAACAATCTTTAATGGACAAAGAGACAGCCGATTTTCCATGACTGGTAAAATCACAGGAAAAAAGTATTAATTAACCTGTTAATCATAAAAAAACAGGCCAAAACTGTTAATATTCACATCAAAAATCTGTATTTTTGAAAAAATGATAATTTGTTCTTTTACCATAAAACCACACTTTTTTTTACTGTATTCAAATTAAATTAAATTAGTAAAAAAAAAAAGTTAGTTAGTAAAAACTAATCTGATAATAAAAATTGTAAAGCTGATATTTTATAGCTACTTACAGTTATTTGAAAGAAAAAAATATGTATATTTTAACTGTTATTTTACAGATTTTCCCTGTTTTTGTTAAATTCCAGACAATAACTACTAAAACCACAGATAAACACAGTATTCATTAGGATGTTAAGCAGAATGAACCAGGCGAAAACTGTAAATATTCACATCCAAAATCTGTATTTTTAAAGATTGTAATTTGTTCTTTTACAACATATAACTGTAGAATTCCACAGCTTTACTTATTTAAATCTGCTAAAAATAACATTATTTTACAAGTATTTGCTGCTATTTGTTTTTCTTGCACCCTTGCTGCCATATTTTCATCTTTTCTTCCCTTTTTCTGTTATCTCCTGAAGGAAAACAGCCCCTCCTGAGACCCACCCAGCATCCCATAATCAAAACCAAACAAGCACATCTAAATTAAACACACTAACATGTAACTGGAGCTATTACTGGATGTGCTGAGAAATTTGCTCAGAGTAGCGTTAATTACTTTAACCTGTAGGGAGGAACTTGTTGGTACTTCCTTGCTCCAAAGCACCAAACAACATAAAGTATTGAATGCTTCCCTGAGGGGATAATTTCACTTTAACAGCCCCTCAGAGGCCCCTTGTTTCATTTCCGAAGAGAAGAAATGCATATTTATTTAATCATTAATGGACAACGGACTCCTGAAGGCCCACCAAAGAGATGAAGTCAAAGGTTAGCTGAAGGCAGAACACCGGGGGAGTCCGGTGATGCTTTGATATCTCGACCGGGAAACGGTGAGCTTTGAGATTCTCACATTTAACAAGCCAGATTCCCTCAGCACACACATACTTACTCATCTAAGCCAGAAGAACACAGATCCCTGAGCTCGCTCTCCACAACTCATAAAATAAGTGAAATGCAACCCCCATTGTGCAACCATTACAGCATTAGCAAAATGGCCTTTTTTTTTTTTTTTTTTTTTTTTTTTTTTTTTTTTAACCATCATTGGCAGCGACTCTGTTCCAGGCCGACCCACAGCAGTGGAACAAGAAGAGAGAATATGATTAGAAAATAATGATTTTTATATACGCGCACTTAAAGGCCTGACGGGGGGAAAAGCAGCAACGTGAAGGTAGTAAATAAACAAGTCTGCATATTACGTCTGCTACAGTAAATGTCAGGAGGTTAAACGTTCCAACTGGCTTCGTGTGCGAAGAGTAGAGCGCATTTCTTTGGACAGATTTGGAGCAATAAAACCGTCATATAACAATATAAACAGCTGATCCCATTTTCACCTTTATTATACTGCTGCTTTACTGGATAACAGGCTTGCTAAGGTTGAGTTTAACCCTCTGAACCTCAACCCTGGGTGGGTTTTTTTTTCTCCCAGCACATTTTTACTCACTGTGGGCTCATTTTTCTTTGCATTATAAAGTCCTGCACCTCTATGGAAACAACACAGCCAAACAACAGTAAAAAGAAAAAACTAAAGGTGATTTCCTTGATTATTATGATTATTTGTTGTTCAAAAAATGGAAAAAACAATGGAATCTACATGCAAACATTTTCCAAGTGGCCACAGGTGTTACTGATACTGGAAAAAATGGTGACTTTACATACTATAGATATTTTTCTACCTACTTTTAATTTGTTTCCATAACTTCCCTATTTGCTCTGTGTACACTGCCTGCAGTTCAGCTGTAAAATCCCTGAATTTTGTCATGTTACAGTCACAATTAAGTCACTGTTGGCTTCACAGTTCAGCATAGATAGACAGACTGACTGATTGACTGACTGATTGATTGATTGATTGATTGATTGATTGATTGATTGATTGATTGATTGATTGATTGATTGATTGATTGATTGATTGATTGATTGATTGATTGATTGATTGATTGATTGATTGATACTTTATTATTCCCAAGGAAGAAGACTATATAATTATTTTTTCTTCCAGAATTTGGTTGATGTAAATGCTTTATTTTTGGTTAGTCTTTAGATGACAAGTGACTCTACATATTACAGATATTTTACAACCTACTTGTAATTTGTTTCCATACTTTCCCTATTTGTTCTGTGTACATTGCCTGCAGTTCAGCCAAAAAGTCCCTGAATATTTGTCATGTTACAACTGAGTCACTAATGACCTCACAGTTTAGTCTAGGAGTGCAGATTTCTTTTTCTTCCAGAATTTGATTAATGTAAATGCTTGGAATTAAATGTAAACTTTGATGGAATATCGTGATTTCAAGCCTGGATTTGCACAGTTTCCTAACCGAGTTGCACGTCACACTTGTTTAGATCAATGACTGTCTGAAAGAAGGTGAAAACCAAACAATTATTTCAGTTTTTTACAGTTAGAGTTCTGATAAATGGTATAACTTTGGCGATTTTTAGAAGATAACAGGACATTTAAAGCTTATTTTGGGATTCAGAGGGTTAACAACTTGTTTTAGACACATGGGAGTTCGGCGACAGGAATAAAACAAGGCTACACATAAAGTAAAGTTTTTGGGAAGGACACAATGCTGGAATCGAGTTTATTTAGCTTTTTATCCCAAATACTGTATGTACCTTCATTCATATGTCACCAATGAACTACTGCACTCCTGTAGCATACTTAGACTCAAAGCGGACAGTTTAAAAACCAATAATCCAAATCGATGCAACAGAAATCGATATATCGACTTTTTAGACTTTGCATTCTTCCTCCAAAGCTGGCACCTACATTACCCACAATGCAACTTTGAGCGTTGTATGCTAACGGTGGCTAATGTAGCCTCAATCAGAGATGAAGAGAAGACTGCACAGTCTGGAGAACTCATTTCCTACAAAAGCCTTGATGATATGAACTTGAACAGCTGTCGACACCATGAACATGTAGTTGTTGGTATTAAACTTTTTTCAAAGTTCACTCGGAGTCAATTCAAAGGAACGTTTTCCATACATGCACAGTAAATTGGTGTCCACATATTACACACTACTGACAAAGATGCATGTTGCTGCCTTTGTCACCCATTGGCTGCACAGACAAACTTTGCAGAGTTTCTCAGACTTTGGGAGACATTTACATCACTTGAACCTTTTTGTACTTGTAAACACAGAAAGTATGAAACTGGTTTAACTCCAGAACTCCTCAAACCCTGAGAGTGACTCAGATGACTTGAGGACATTTATCACTTCACACAACTTTTTCAGGACATACAAAGGTTTTGATATAACTTAATTCAAACGTTATTCACAGTATTGCTCCCCAACACCTGTACACATGTTTAGATGTGTAAATTTGGTGGCGTTTACCCTTTAAGGAAGACACCAGTACCAGTAGTGATTAACATTTTAGCCACTTAGACATTACACCTACACCAACCACGGACCTTTAAGGACATTTTGACTCATCTTGGCAGCTTTTCTTTCCACAAACATGCACAGGACAGACAGGAACAGTGTTGTTTAAATCAGTCTGACTGACTTTGTTTCCCATTTACAGAGCCAGGGTCAGAATGGCTGGATTTAAGGGTTGAGTATCATTTGTATTTTGATGTCAATACTTTTGCTTTAAGCCCTATTTTCAATGCAGGATGTTTTGTGTGGTATTAAAACTGTCCATCTCTGTCTATCAAGTTACACAAACACTTAATAATTGCATAAACAGATGCATGCTTTTTAACCAGTCAGGTTGGAAATGTAGACTAGTAGCCTGCAGTCAGAGAAAGGTGTTGCTGTAAGCCCAGTAAAGTTATTTTATTCAGCCTCAATAAGCATCGTAGTTACTGGAAGTCTGAGTGTTTTGTTTGCTGTCACAGAAGAGAAATAAAGAGTCAGTTTTCATGTAATATAACTGCAGAATCCTGCAGTTTTCACAGTACAGTTGTATAAAAAGCCACTTCCCACAGATAAATGTTAGCAGCCAAAACATAACAGCAGATAAAGTAATAGTACCTGTGGTTGCTCTGGTTTCTTGATTATTTTGGGGTTTGTTTTGGATACTGTTCTTGCTAAATTCATGTGATTGTTCCGATGCAGTCACACATATTGTCATTAATATACCTAAAACATCTATTGTGTGAGTGTAAAATGCTGTATCCTGCTTTTAAAAATGTGTTTTATTCATGATTTGGGATCTAAAACTTGCAAACCCCACCAGTGAGCTCTTCTGATTTCGCTTTTGGTGATGTTAGCGAGCATAGCTGTGGCAGCTTTAATGAGCTGCTGCAACAATGAGTCTGGGTGCTTTTGTGTGTTTCTTTCTATTATGTTGGGGGATTGCATACAAAAAATCAGCTTTCAAATTGTAGTTCAATACTGTGTGTGTGCTGCCAGGAGAGATAAGGTTTCAGACGTGCAGTCAGGCCTTCCAGTAAGAGAGATGTTGAAGTAGAGGCTGATGTGTTTGGAAATCGCTGGCTGTCGCTGTTAAAACTCAAAAACATAGACACCGGTCCACACCCAGTGCAGCTCATTTAATTAGTTTGGGTAGTTTGAAAATGAAACTATCAACGCTGTGATTCTGCATCCACACTTCTATGTTTTTTTTTGCTACTTTTACAAAGAGCATCCAGTGTAATCCAGTGACTTAAAACCGCTAAAATGACTTGTTGACCCAGTTCTAGTTTGGAACTTTTTTGTTGTATTTTAGCTGAGAGTGGCAGAAACTGAGACTTTTGGATTGCTGATGCAGAAATCCATGTTTCACTTCTTATTGGGTCTCAACTGTCAGTACATGTTCCTCCCTGATTAACCATCATGTGACGGTTTTGTGGAGAAAATAAAGATTTAATATGCATAATGGATTACTGGTGTCTGCAGCAGCTGTTGTGCAGTTCAGAAAATCTGTGGTTTTACTTTTCACCTTTACTGTCGTGTTTTCTTCAACTGAGCAACCAACCTCCTGCTTTATCTTTACACCAGCATCCACATGTAAACTGTACATGAATGCTCATATTATGTTCATTTTTAGGGGTGTTAATAATAAGATTTTTTCTCAAATGGACCTAAAATACTCAACTGTTTCTGTTTTTAAACAGTGTTTAATATTAAAAACATGTTAGTCTGGATACTGTGGCATCACAGGAGTTCTATCATAATGCAAAGACAAAATTTACCTTTATATTTCCATAATTTTTTAACTTATTTTTTATTCCTCTTTATATTTACACATTTATTTCCATATTTTTAACAGAATTATGTATTTATTTATTCCTCATTATATTTACACATTTATTTCCTTATTTTTTAACAGATTTATTTATTTCTTTCTCTTTATATTTACACATTTATTTCCATATTTTTTATCAGATTTATTTATTTTTTCCTCTTTAAATTTACACATTTATTTCCTTATTTTTTAACAGATTTACTTATTTATTTCTCTCTATATTTACACATTTATTTCCTTATTTTTTAACAGATTTATTTATTTATCCCTCTTTATATTTACACATTTATTTCCATATTTTTAACAGATTTATTTTTTTATTTATTCCTCCTTATATTTACACATTGATTTCCGTTTCACCATGCTGAATGTATCTTCCAACAACTTTCTCCTCTGTACACTGTTTTTGAACCATGCTGCATTTATTTTTTTGCCCAAGTATGTTTGATTTTGCTCTAAATCTCTGCTTTGTATAAACACAGCACCTGAAAAATTTTTGTCACCTTAATGTTGGTCGCAAATGTGTCTCTTTGAGCTTCTTGCTTTTGCTAAAGAGTGCAGAATTTTTAGTTTTTTCCAGAATCCATTCATTTGTTTTGCTTAGTTTTAGAATGAAACCTGTGAAATAATGCCATTTCCAGGAATATTAAATTTTAAGCTTTGATATTTTTTCTTGACCAAACAGTACATCCCACATGATGCGTTCAAGGACCACCAGAAACTTAAAAATATAGTTAATTTCTGTGTTTTACAGATTGTGGCTCCCATAAATGGTGTATTTTTTTTTCCAACTTTACTTCTCTATACTTACTTCTTTTGTTAAACAATAGAAGTCGTGCCAACACACTGGCAGGTTTTGGGGTTCGGAAGGTTAAAACTGTCTCCAAAGAGTTAACTGTGATGTTTGCAAACTTGCAAAATGTCAATATTCATTCAAAAAAGTATTTTGGGAATTTGGCTTGTGTTGTTCATGTCGAACTTGAGGCAGCGTGATACAAATGCAGTCTGCAATGTGGTTGTAATTACACAGCGCAGTCGTCCAAATTTTTGCCAGTTTTTCCAGGTTTTTTTCCCTCCTGATTGAAACTTATAGTAGTCAAAAATCTCAGACATCTTGGAAATGCCCTTCGCAGCGACCGCCTTCTCCACTTTACTCTAACGAGGGCTGACTTGGGCTCTTTCCCCCGACCTGATATCACCGGGGATAGTTAAATCAGATGCTGCACGCTGGAAAAACTGTCTGTTCTGTTTAACCAACAGCAACATGCACCTTGATATGGATGACATCAGTGCTCTGAAAAGCTTCGTGCATGAACACATGGATTCATTACAGTGGGAGCTCTGTGTGCCAGCTAACGTGTGATGGGCTCATTATCCCGACAACAAACAGCGCAACAACACCAACGCAAACATAAAGACGCACATATATGCATACCTGTGCCATTAATCATCAGGTGTTTTTGGCTTTAACCCCACTAGCCAGCAAGTGGATCCGTCCAGAAAAGAGGAAAAGGAGGATGAAAGTGAGCCAACCACAGCTGTAACAAGCCAATGAAAGTTGTCCACCAGAGTCGGGGCTAATTGCGTACTGTTGTGGTGCTTTTAACGGGCCGAGGTAATCACTTTTGTCCGATAATTAGCATTTCAGGAAATCCATAAAGCAGATGCCATCCCTCATGCTGTTTAAGTGAACACGCTTTACTTAACCGTGTTATAAAAAGCAGCGTACAGAATAAAGAGGAATGTACGAAAAGCCTCGCCCTTCCTCTTATTCCTTTTAAATTTCTAATTGGGTTTTGTCTTAGAGAAGAAACCAGCAATTTAATGGTTTCAAAGTAGCACTTTGAAAGCCTTAAGAGACAATTCTAGCATGTTATGAAGTGAAGGAGGTGCAAAGTGGGTGAGCTACAGGAGGAAGAGATTTGGCTTAAAGCATCAAACTGTTGTCCCTTAATATCCAGTTCCCTTATAATTTCCACTTGATGCAACTAAAATGTGTAACAGACGCATTCGTCCAGAGCAAAAACTTATTAGTTTCACAATAAAAGCTGTAATAGAGAGTGAGAGAGAGAATGAGATGTCTGTCTTTTTGGCTTAAATTTCTTTTTTTGATGCATAAAACCAGCAAGACAGTAGCACCATTGATTTATGACATTGAATTTTGTTTGCTAGCGCTTTTGGCTTAAGCTAAAAATCTGCTACTCTACTTGGGTATGTTGAGGAAAAGATCATGTTTTTAAATGAACAGATGCTTTTCCATCACTGTTTTGATGTATTTTCAGTCACTGTTTTCTGTTATTACTCTGCCAAGGAGGCGGAACCTCGGTGGAGTTTTGTGACGATCAGCGTTGGTTTGTCTGTCCGTCTGTCTGTTAGCAACATTACTCAAAAATGGATTGATGGACTTGGATGAAATTTTCAAGGAAGCTCAGAGATGATACAAGGACCAAATGATTCGATTTGGGCAGTGATGTGGCTAATAGTCTGGATTTTTTAAAGATTTCAGTCATCGGAAATGATACAAGCAATGAGCAGCCTTGGCGGAGTACTGTGCTCTCAGTGCTTTTCTTGTCTGTTACTGTTTTTGGATGTTTTCCGTCATTTTCAGTTGCTGCCATTTTCTGTCACATTTTATAGCTGTTATGTCATTTTTAGTCGCTGTTTACTGGTGTTTTTAGTCACTGTTTTCAATCCCATTTTCTGTTGTTTATAGGCGCTGGTTTCTATTGATTACAAGTTGCTGGTTTTATGTTGCTTTGTTCTATCATTTTAAGTTGTTTTGTGCCGTGTGTCGTTTTTAGTCACCATTTCAAGTCATTGTCGTTGTCTCTCACTGTTTTCTGTCTGTGTTTTCTTTTGTTTCATTTGCTGTTCTTTGTTGTTTTAACTCACTGTTTTGCAGCCACTTTTCCCTTTTGTTTGCTCAACAAATTTATTCGGTGTTTACACGCTACTACGTTTAAAGGACACCCATGTAGACACTAAGGGTAGCTGCCTGCCACTAAAAGATGCACTTTTCTCACATTTTTATAGCATTTATTGTGGAAAATGCTACAGTTTTTACTGTTACTCATATTTTGTGAAACTTGGCTTCTTTATGTAATTTCTACTGTCATGTTTTTGTGGGTGACGTTCTGGAACACTGAGAGTAATGACTTTCAGTTTTCTTTCATCTCTCCCACTGGACTAAATCTACAAGGAAATTAAGGAGTGCAGAGATCTGAGCTTCCCCTTCAATAATAATAAGTTTTCTGTGTCTTGATGTGTGAGACTGAAGCAAAATAGTCTAGTGAGTAAAGATCAGAAAGCCACAACTCTACTGTTGACAAATATCAAGAAGTTGGATATTAATTCCGTGTTGGTTTGTCTGAGCAACTCCTTTCATATCACATGTTAGTCATTTGATCTTTTGTTAATATAAAAAATATAGATGATAGATGCCTTAATTTAATAGAGCAGATAAAGAGGCGACAATTTCACGCCACATTGAAATCAGATTTCCTCTGGATGATGGTCAGGAGATAAACGCCTGATTAGTGAGTGGGATGACTTCCTTATTTTTCTTTTGAAGTGGTGTGAATAAAACTAAATCAAAGTTTGAATAAGAGGGGAGGGGAGCAGAGACGTGTCCCTCCTTTTCGGAAATGGCTCTAAATCTGATTAACAACATTCCTTGTTTGTCATTAATGCCACATCCTGGCTGCAGAACAGTCGAGTCGCTCTGCTGTTCCCAGGAATTGTGGAGATGGAAAAGCCTGTGTGTGACCATCACACATTACATTAGATTCCATGTTGCATAGCTGAGCTGAGACCACACACCCACTCAAATCAAAGAAGTCCTAAATATGAGGCAGACCATAAGCTAATCTGCTGAACCGGTTTGATAGCGAAGAGGAAATGTTTCTGCCGCCTGATAATCTGAAGGATTATAAAAAGCCGTAGCTCTTTTAACAGGCGGTCGTCCTCCCAAACCGGAGCTTTTGCATGTCAGAAACACTAAATCTGCATCCAGCGAGTTCCCATAGTGGACGAGACAATTACGTAAATGCAAACACACCCCACAAACCGCAGCTATCAGGAGGATCTGCAGAAGAAAAGAAAAGGTTGAGTGGAGTAGCGACGATCCGTGAGTGGAGCCCACTGGCCTGATTCACGGAGCCGGACTTTGGCTGCTTTTCATTACGCTGATTAGAAAGAGCCCAAATTGAGCATGAAATGCGTTTGCTGATCACACAGTCATCAGAGGGAATCAACATGTGTAAGCAATTTGATTGGTCACTGGTGGAGTCACCCTTAAAGACATCTGTTAGCGTCCAATGAAACATAAGTGGAGCCGAGGCGTCTGGTCACTTGAGACTTGTGAACCAGTGTTTGAGACCAGAGTTTAAAGTTAAAGTTTGTTGATGTTTTATGGAGTTCAGGAGTTATTTGGGGATTTAGTCTGTCTCATTTCCCTCAGCTGGTCTTGTTCATTCAAGCTGTGTTAAAAAATTCACTAAATGCTCATTAACAACCCCAGAAACAGAACAGGCAGGTTTTTACATTTCAGTTTTTGATTCATTTGATGGATTTTTCCTCATGAAAAGCAAAACTAAAGCCTTAATTTTGCTCTTTTACTGATGCCTAGTTGTTTTTATTGTATTTAGTGTTATAGGACAAGTTCCATAAATAATAAATTAGCAGTAGATTGAATTCCATATTTTATTTTACTGCCGTTATAGTGTAGAGAACACAGTTTTTGGGGTGCATGCAGAAGAATCCACACAGACTTGGGTAGATGACTATATTTACCACTCTTGGACCTTTGAGTATTCACAAATGTGTAAAGTGTTGCACTGGCCAGAGAGTCTGCAGCCAATTACAGTGGAAAGCCAAGCTGCTAGGCAAATATAACGAGGTAAACTGAAAATCTGATCTGAATAATCCGACTTTGTCCAAAATTAAGACCATGAATGTTTTCAATAGTCAAGACATTTCACTACCTGATCGTGGTGCCAGAGATAAAATCAGGGAATCACTACCGTTGTTATGATTCATCCTCTGGAGAAAACAAATCTGTGTGCACAACTTTATGAAAGCCCATCCAGTGGTTGTTTAGATGTTTTGCTGATTACTGGACTGATTTGATTGGTTACACATCCTGATAAGTCGCCTATCAGCAATGAAGAATAAATGTTGAAAAGTTTACTTATAATTAAACATATGAAAAACATAACGTTTTAAAAGGCATTTAAATGACGTTTTGTGTTGGAGTTTGTGTTAAGATTTTTTCAGTTTTACTTCAAAAGTATACCAGTTCCAAATATCAGTTATTATTGTCCTTGATTGCTAATAATGAATACTGGTCTGTATTAATCAGGCAATTGGCAAAGTTTCCCAAAAGAGAAGGTTTCACTCTTTGATGATGTTTTTTTCTACCTGGTGTTTTATGTATAAGCGAGTTACCAGTTTTTCCCTTTTTGGTGACAGAACCACAGAATGGAAACTTGAACCTGCAGAAAGTACACAGTAACCTAGATAGCTGTTAATAGTTTATCATGTACACCATAAATATCTGCAGCTAATAGATTTACTATGGATATTTGCAATGCATTATTAGGATTAATCTTCATGCTTTGACTGTTCCTGTATATAAGGCCAAAATTTCAACTTCTACAAATATAGAAAAACATTTATTTTCCTAAGAGCTTTCATAGAACACTTCAGTTGCTTGAAATATCTACTGGAACCACATTTAACCCTATTTTCAGGGTCACTACCTTTACTTTTTAGCTCTTATGTTGGCCATGATGAGAACTAGCCTTCCATGGGTCATCTTGTATTTTTCAGAACAATCTCAGCTAATCAGGTCTTCCATCATTGGATATGATAATAATTTATAAGATTTTTAATATCCACCATTATGTCAAGGAAAATAATACTTGAAATTATAAAACTGGTATGTTTTGACATGTATCCTTGCCTAAATTGTTGGCAGTAGAGATATCTTTTCATAGTAGCGTAGAGAAGATCATCTGGAATCTAGAAATATCAGAATCATGATGGTGCAAGAACTAAATGACTTACATGTTTGGAAAATATGTATTTAGTGCCTTTTGTAGTGAATTTTATATTGTTTTATACAGTACAGTCTTCACATGCACCTACTTGCAGAAGCAGTTTACTGAACACGAGAAATATCAAAATATTTTGGCCAGATTGCTACAGATTTTCCTGTCAATATTCATGGTCCCCAGAGGATAAAAATCAGCAGAGTTAAGTAATTCTTTAAGCATCTTACAGCATAATTTCATGTGTAATCCAACAACCTGCAGAAGGACATTCATGATCCCCAGAGGAAGAATCCTGTTGAATTCATTGTTTCCATCTCCTTTATTAGCACCAGTAAAATCACACGAATGTATCATGCAAAATCTCACCAGAAAACAGCTAAAGAAACTAAAAGCACAACAACCTCAATCACCACTTTTTCCTTCAGTGCTTAATGAGAAACTGCTGCTGAACAAACGGTTCAGGACGAAGTTAATCTAAAAGGTTTGTTCTTCATGACTTCTCCTCACAGAAGACAGCCACGCCAAACTATGACCTTATCGCTTTGCCAGGAATGTTTTTCCCATAAAGGCTAAATGGAGAAATGTGCACCGAACATCTGCGATTATTAACAGCTCGTCGTCATACGTATCCCAGTGATTCAATGGTTAATGTCGGCTGTATTCTAGGTAATACGGGCATCTAACTAAAAAATACACACAGACCAGCTCCAACACAGTAGTTTTAACTCTGTAGTTTGAAATATGATTCAATTTATTTCCTGTTTTTGTCTCATTTTCTACAAATTCCTTTGTGGCAGCTTCTTAAAATGAAATTAACTTGTTGTTCTTTTGCACAACTTTACTACACAAGTGCATAATTCTCCTTTTAGTAGGCTGTTTCCAAACTATTGTTGTCGGCTTCTTTTGGAAAAACACCAATTACAAACAAGCCAACATGATATTTTGTTACGATACAGTCACAGGAATATCTCATTTAGGTTTAATTTACCCTTTTGGTGGTGATTTGTGAGAAATCTTCCTCATTAAAACCACATTTTGCTTGTTTGGGGCATTTTTACATCAGCTATTCTTCATGTAGCTCACTTCTCTGTGTTTTTACTTTAATTTCTTTACTATATCAATATTGCTCTGGAGAGCTCTCATTTGACCAGCTGTCCCAAATACTGACAAACACATTGCCAGCACATTGCAGGAATAGTTAGGATTCCCCAAAAGTCCAGTGCGTTTGCTGGATTGCTTCATCTTGGTTTTCTTCAGCCTGTTTGTTGCTGATGGAAAACAACACGACTGAGCTGACAGGTTTGTACGATGCTCCAAATGAAGGCATCAACTCAATGGAATCTGATATAAATAACTCAAAGCCCTATATGGGGAAGTAATGAAATGAAAATGGCACTCCACCAGTTTACTTGTCTGAAGTTTGACTGCTTATATTGTAGAAAAAGCTGCATTACAAACTTTGTGCAGAGTTTGAAAGATGTGGGCTTTTCTCAGAGGAGAGATTAACCTTCTTAACACCAAAAACCAACCAACAGGTTTAAAAAAATGCCCAAATTACACCATTTATCAGCCCAAAACAGTAAAAACAGAATGAAAAGACAGATCTTTAACTCTATGCAAGTCTGTGAACGTACCAAAATAACCAACAATAAACTTAAAATTGTGGTATTTCATTAAAATCACTTTATTCTACATGTTGCATTGAAAAAAATTGCCAAAAATAAATCCTTTGAACCAGATTCTGGCAAAATCTAATAATTTAGTGCTCCTCAGTGCAAGCATGAAGCCATAAGTGACTGAGCTGCAACCAACAGTCACGTGAACAAAAAAAAACTTCTATGCTGAACTGCAGGCTGTGTTCACAAAGAGCAGAGAATAGACAACAGAAGACGATAAAATAAATGCAAAATGGCTCAAAAAAGGTACACAGAGCAAGTTTTTGGAAGATACATTCTGCATGGTGAAATATCTTTCTCGAATTAATGTACAGAGGACTGTGAAAAACACTTAATTTATTAATTTGAGGCTGTAAATATGCAAACAGGGCAGATCAAATAACTTATTTTTAGTATTTTTAGCCTCCATTTTGAAATATCTATCCATACATACATACATACATACATCTATATATATATGACTCCTTTCTCCTGTGGGCATTTGGCAAAATATTATACATACTGATTTCCAATATTTTATGATTTTTGTAAAAAAAATTATCAAAGAAATTCAACTTTCTGTGTTTTTTATGATTTATGAGCAGCAAACCTTCCTTTTATACCGCAGTGCATAATAAACATATACAGCAAGTAAACTGTCAAAATATTTGGGAGTTAGAGCGTTAAACATAATTATGCTAGTGTTGCATGATGGGAAATGTAGGATCCAGTGTTTTTTGGAGTTTCACCCGTACTAGGGATAAAAGTCTGGTTGTTTTTCTGCCTCAGTTTCTTCAGTTTTGACTGGCCTTTTCCCACCAGTTGGTTGTTCATCCCAAAAAACTTCTCGTGTTGTGTTTGTATTTGATGTTTTTATCCTAACTTTCTGTAAAAAAGCAACTTCTTGTGTGAGAGCAAAGTCATTAAAATGGATAATCCACCAAAAAAAAGTAGGAGGGCTGCTGTGTGCATGATCCAAATCCTCTGTAAAACTTGAAATTCTCTGTGTGGCAGGTTGCTAGCCTGGGGGATGTTGTTGTTTTTTTTATTCTGTAGGGTAGGGGATTTTTATAACTGTAACACACAAATAACGCAAAGAGAGAAAACGGCACCTAAAATAAGCGACCAGCGGCAGGTTTTTATCCACATTTTATGTCCAGTTAGTCAGACTGAGCATCTAGTAGTTAGTAGTTTAGGGAAAAAGCAAACCTTTGCTTAATCTAATCAGCTCTATCATATAAATGCAAAACATTTCAGTATTAACGTGTGGCGTACCCGTTCTCTCTAAATCTACCTCATCTGCTTCCCGCTAAGTTTCTGCTCTCTCACTTTTCTTCTTTTGGACAAAGCACCAGATAACAGATGTGAACTTGTTGCTTTTTTCCTCAGAAAATGATATACGTTCTTTTAGTGGAGTAGTGCCTTGAATCCTGCAGCTACTGTTGAGTTAAAACACAACTCCTATACGATTTCTCATCAATTTTGATCCAAAACCTGATGCATTAGTTGCTATTTATGAACTGGGCTGTGTGATAAACCACTAATGCATGATTTAATTTCTCTCTCACACCTAAAAAAAAGGCCCTGACCTCCATTCCTTTGTGCACCATAAGCGTAATTAAGATACAAGCACCTGCAGCACACGTTACATGCATCAGCACACACACATGCAGACTAGTCACACCTGCACTGTGATCTACCTCACACCAATAAAAGAGGCTTTCCTGCTCTTGAGCCTCGGCTCTGCTTTCCCAAGCTGAAGGTATGCAGTCTTGGCTGCTCTGCCGCTCGGGCTTCACTGTTTGTTTGTTCTTCGATGGGTTTACGAGTCCTCGCTGATGCTGTCACCAAAGTATGCTGGTTCTTCGCTCCACCGTCCCCGGTACCAACAGGTTAATTTGATGGAGGGGGATTAAGGAGACGTGGGTAAGCCTGGATGCCATCCTCATTTACCAGCTGTAATTTCTGAATACATCCTCCCTCCCTCAGGGAAACTGATTTCAGAGAAATAAATGTTTGAAGAAAAAGTGCCTGCCAACCACCTGCCTCATTACATTGATCATTCCTGGTGCTGAGGTTTAAAAAACATCAAAATATCACTCATTAAGACGGGCAATTTGTTGTGACCTTTAATTCTTCTGAGACTGTAACAAAGTTTGCAACATAAAAAGCGGTTTTTCAGTGAGATCATGATTTCATTTTTTCCTGCACTGCCTTTTAATCTAAGTAAATAACCTGCGTCTTTACTACAGTAGATTATTCTAGAGACGGTGTCGTACCGCCATCCTCCAACACGTCCTTATCCTCAGAGGGGTTCTATCCTCCCACTGGCTGATTAACAAACTACTAAAACAACAAAGAGCAGATTAAAGTTGCTCTCAGGAATGAGGAGGGAGCAGAAAAGACACCCGAACTGCACAGGCAGCAACAATCACACAGCAGAAAGCTTGAATTGAGCTTTGTTGATCTCCCAGTGTGTTCTGAGAGAGTTTTGCACCTATTGCATCATGGAGCCTGCAGGGAAATGAGAAAGCAGCAGTGCTATGCGGTGAAATTAGCTCAGGCGCTCACCGCTGATAACAATGTGGAAAAGTTGGGGGTGTGAATTCTGGTATTACGGCAGCTGTGAGCAATGTTAGAAGCATCCGATGTGGTGCGAGTGGGGGAGTGCAGCCGGCCGAGTGGGTTCTTAATCCAGGCCAGGAGGAGGATGAAGTGGATGCAGGGAGAGTTTAATGTGATGGAGATAAAGTTGAAACTTTTTTTTCCGTCTTTAGCTGAGAAGCTCCACTTTCAGTTTGACCACGCTGAATTATGCTGCTATTGTAGAGACCCTCCCTTCGTTTTTGTCTGGTGTTTTTTTTGTCTGCCTGTATTTTAGCTGTCTGGTCGGTGAAGCAGAGTTCATCTGTTCTAAGAACACCTGGAATCAGTGTTTTCAGCCTATAAAGCGTTGGCATCCTGCATATCTCTCACTCACCTGCTTGGGCATGACTGCAGCAGTGTTTTTCCTTTCCTTTATTTTTTTCCTTTCATTTTGCATATACTGATATTAGCAATGCCTGGGCCTGGAATCTTTCTGCGTGGAATTTGCATGTTCCTCTTCCTCAGGTTAACTGGTAACTAATTTGTCCGTAGGTGTGAATGAGAGTGTGATTGTTTGTCTCTATGCTTCATAAATTTTGCATTCAAGTATCCTTGGTGTGTTTAATAAATTACGTTGTGTTTCCCTCTGAGCTCATTTGCTGTTAAATTGGGGGCTCACCTGGGATTGGAACCCAAAAGTTACAACATGCAACTAAACTGCACTCACAATTACGTTTTGAAGGAAACTGATTTTCTGCCAGATTATGTTTGTTTGTGACCTGATGATCACAATTAAGTTTCAAATCAATATATCTTTGTCAGTTTTTTAGCACCTTTCTGTTGCTCCTTTGCAGCCAATCAATCATTTATTAGACAAGGTGGAACTTATCGCACTAGTAACCCAAAAAATACAGGGGGAGCTTCTAACACGTTGTAAAAAGTTCATATTTCAACCCAAACCATAATATTATCCCTAAATTAAACCATGTTTTGCCTAAACCTAACCAAACAGCGTCTCCCCCTAAGCTTGGTTTTGATAACAGGATTTAAACTCAGAAATTTTCGTTGCTAACTTGGGTTGTGACAGTATAAAACTAAACTGCATTGACAATTGCATTTTCAGAGACACAGATTTTATGCAAGATTAAGTTTGTTTGTGACATGATCATCACAAATATGTTCCAAATCAGTCTTTGCCATTTATTTTATCGCTTTTCTGTCGCTCCTTTGCCGCCAATCAATTGTCACACTAGTAACCCAGAAAATGGAGGCGAAGCTTCAAATGTATTGTAAAAGGTTTATAGTTTAACCCAAACCTTAATACGTTCCCTAAATCTAACCATGTAGTGGCTAAACCTAACCAAACAGCGAAGAATAATGTCTCCACACAGGATGCTATCCCTGTTCTCTTGAGTGAAAGTCCTGTTGCTGATTTCCACTTCAAAACCTCTCTCCTGCCTCATTACGTAAATGCAGTTTAGTTGTTTAGGAAAGTAATTTTTGGAAGACGGGGTTGTTTAGAGTTTACCCAGTGGGGTTTCTGTCAGGGTTTTAAAATCCTGAAGACAATAGACTTTCTCAGCCTGCAGAGGAGCTGAAGTTACAACAGTAAGACGGAAGAAAATCCATTAAATCACCTTTCTTCTGGCTTCCTAAACATCCTCGCACTTGTATGTATAGTCCGAGAGATCTGTCACTTAAATCTGCCACCAAAATATGCAAAATAACCAGCATGTGCACTTGTTTTGCAGTGAAACCGCACGCACATCCTCTCATTATCGGACCAGTAGGGAAACAATTAATAAGACGTGATGAGCCAAAGCATAAATCCACTGTGGCTCTTTCCATTTTGCAGTCTTGAGCGCAGTGGGAGGATTCAAAGCTGTTGTGAAATAGCTCCAATATGTGAGAGAGTATTACATATTCAACCCCCCGTGAGTCATCTTCCACCCTCTGACCGCAAATATTACAGTGCATCTGCGAACTAAAACAATGTTGTTTCCCTCTGCTTCGCATCACTTCTTTCCCTGTCTGCCTGGACAGTGCCACGGGTGTTTGTAAAGAAGCTGAACAACAGGAGGGAACAAGTAAAGCAGTGTGTGGGGGCAGAAAAAAAAGACATGACAAAGATCTGCCCTAGAAAAGTGGAGGGGAAGGGAGCAGGGATGCTGGTCAGTGGTCAAAGTCAGCAGAATAACCTTCATTTATATTATGCAGCCTTGAAAACAGCCTTTTCTCATGTCTTACACTGTACAAGGTCAGCGTGTCCAAACACAAAGTAAACAATTTGCATTTTAGTGGGTTCAAGCTTTGCAAACTGAACTAACTGGAGACACATGAGGAGTTCCTGTCTTTAGTCATTCTCTAGCCGTGTTTTCACATAATTGGCAAGAAAATTTTTGAAATGTTGCAATAAATTCTTAAAAAGAAAATGCACATTAGGCTTCTAAGGCTGTATCATGTCAACAAAAGGTGGCAGTCAAGGCTACAAGTGGAAGAACCTGGAAACGAAGCCAGCTGCTTCCAAACCGCTAAAAAAAAACTCAAAGCAGTCACAAACAAAACTTTGGCATCTATGAGAGAAAACTAGAAGTCCACAGGGATTGTTTCTAGTTGGGAAAGTTGTGATTTTTTGTTGAGGTCAGCTAATATCGGCCATGTTTTATGCTGTCTATAACAGAAACTGGTAGAATCTTGTAAATTCAATGTTTGCTAAGTCAGAATGTGTACGACAATAGTGTTGCTTGCTCCTGTGACGCATATTAACTCTTACGAAAAATCAAAAACTACATCCAGTGGGCACAAAAAAACCCTCTTTTTGCGAAATCAAGGAATTTTTTGTAAAATGTTGCCATTTCCATTAACTTTATCTAAAAATGTTCATTAAAATACATTAAAGACACCCAGCTAGTGAGCTCAAATGGAAATTTTTGGACCAAGTCTCAGAATTACAGCTGCCATTGACCAAAGTCACTTTTTCTGAAGGAAAAGTTCAGTACTGGAGCATAAAGGCATTTTTTTTCCCTAAATAAATTAATATGGTCCTTTAAATGTCCTTTAAAGCTTGTCGGTTGTAGTTTATCGGATCAAGAAATGAAAATTCAAATGATCAGTCAGCATTTTTGAAATTAAAACATAAGCCTCAAATCTGTCAGTGCGTTTCTGGTTGCTGGAGTTTATTTCTTTAATTGATAATGGCATCAATGTTAAATCTTTATTTGTTTAAACCCTAAAGCATGTCATGTGTGAAAAGATCCCGAATTTAATGCCAACTTTGTCAGTTAAACTTTTACACGTTTTAAACCTGGTCTGGACAAAAGGCTCACTCACAAATGTGAATTGCACAATATATTGCAACAATTCCACTCATATTTAGGCTTATATCTTATCTAATAGGGCTTTACCACGAGAATATTTCAAGATTGCCTCACCTCTTTTCAAATTAAGGTCGTCAATCATGTCTTTAACTAACTAGTACGCACGGTATTTTCGTGCGTAAAAGTGAAATCCGACAAATTACGCACGATAAAATTTGGCACACTCTTACACGAGGAGTTATCTGAAGTGGTGGAAGTGGGAGCAGGTAGACGCTTACCCGTGAGCCAGACTTCTGCGCCGACACTTGAGGCAGGTAGCAGAGAAACAGAGGCGCCAAAAAGTACGAGGAGGTGAAAAGGATGAAGCTTGACAGTAACATGATGGAGCGGCGGTGAGCGCAGAGCAGCGAGCGGCAGGTTGGCTGAGCGCACAGTGTGTCCGTCTGGCACACTGATGACCAACAGGTCCAAACCGGTGGGAGAAAAATAACTCACTCCAAAAAGAACTACCCTCCTTTTAATGATTTCCCTTTTGACTACTTCTCCGATAACTATTCACATAGTGCCACGCGTGGGATGAGAAATCACGACTTGACGGTGACCATTGTGATGTTTTTTTTTATCCACTGCGGGAGGATCAGCTGTTCATCACGGCTTCCACAGGTTGAGTAGCGCCCGTATCCATTGCAACTTCATTTAAAAGCGCATGAGGGAGCAGCGGCGTTGACCGACACCCAAACTGTCCAATAGCAGGCGGGTAGACGGCGGAGCCACGCCCACTTTAAACTCAAGTCTGACTCTGCGCAGAGGTTTGGTCAGTTAGGAGAGAGGAGCAGCAGAGGCAGCAGCTGCAGGGATACTCAGTGCATTATCAACAGTCTTTGAGAGCAGAGACAATGGCCGAGCAATTGTGAGGTCAAATTTTAGGTTCTCATCCCCTTTCAGAGACGTATAATGCTCTATAATAGCCGAGTATCCTGCTGCCGTGACATTTAGCCTGTGTACTTGGGTTACAATGGAAAACATCTATTGAGTAAAGTCAATAGCTGTCACAGGCACCGCAGGAGGTCGGCCTGTGTTTGTAGATTTGGCCTCAGTGTGTGTGTGTGTGTGTGTGTGTGTGTGTGTGTTTTAGTGGGATCAGGATTCAGTGGTTGATTAAGCAAAAAACAGATGTCGGTGCCACTTTATCCCTAATTACTGCCAGTAATTTAACTGAGTTTTAAGAGTAAGCTTCATTTTGTGGGAGAGAAAATCACAGAGAAACCCGGAGACTTTTAAAAATGAAAGTAAATAACATGTTTTCCTTTGAAAAGGCCTTCATACTAAGGTGTTTTTAATTTATCGCAACAGAAAATATAACGAATTCTTGATTTGACACTATAATATAGTAATAATCCATAATACTACCATTTATGATAAATGTGTTTGCAATTTCTGCACTCATATAGTAAGATTAAACTAAAATGCCAAAATAACATATACTGAAAATATATTCTTATTGATAAAGCAAATGTATGTATAATTACACATAAAATACTATTAATTACCAATCTGCTCTGCATTAGAAAAACTCTTTACTCATGTAAAACATCCACCTTTTCTTCTTTATTTATTTTAGAATTTGAAAAACAAAACTTAATTTGGCCCAAATAAATCTTTAAAAGATGAATAGAGTAATAAAGATTCGATTAAATTCACGAAAAGCTAAAAAAAAAAACTTGTTGTTTTCTGCATTTCATGCTGTTTTATAGGTCTAATCTGCTTTTTTCTGCAGAAATACAGCACTTTTTACTCAAACATCTTTGTTTTGCACCTTTACTTACTAGTTATATTGCATTTTAGGATCATATACATAAAATATAGTTAAGGTTAAGTGGAGACACTGCAGGGAATTAACAGATATCACCATGAAACAATATGAAGTTTTGTTTTCTGAAAATCTATGTTCACATCTGTAAATTATATATGTTTGTATTGATTTCCAGAATAAAAATGTAATAACTGAATAAAGCCAGCTTCAGAATTCTGGTTTTATTTTGTTCACGTAAGGTTTTTACAGAGGGGATTTTGGATATTTCTTTTCATAACTCTATAAATCAGAAAAAAAATTATAACTGCCAGGGAAAAAATTAAAAATAACCACCTGTGTCAAATCAGGCTGTGAATGATACATGAACAAACCTCTGTAAAAATGGAAAGTTTGGCTCATTTAAGTGCTCTTGAAGTGGAGGTTTCTGGTTCAGAGTGTGAGAAAAACTTTTATTTTTTTGAGAAAATGTGTATTATAATTAAAATCTGCAGATGCAAGTAGATTAAATGTAGTAAAATAAACATTTAATGTGATTTTTGATGGTTTTTTTTTCATTAATCTGAATGCTAAATACTGCAAATCTAAAAATTGAGTAGTGCATGAAAAAAAACCCACATTGCACCTTAGATGAGTCACATATTACTCCAGTAATACTCCACTAAAATGGTATAAAAGTACCATAATCCTGCATTGTGGGTCTGTTTTGTGCATTTCCCCTATAATTCTTGGCACACTTGATGTTTTCAATGCAAGACTTTAACTCAAAATGAACCACTTTTATGTTGCAGTGTTGCTACTTTCACTTCAGTAAAGGATCTCCTGCACTGATCCTGTTGTATTATTGTTCGGCCCAACGGGAAAGCTGCTAAATGAACTCATAAAAAGCTGCTCCCACACTGTAGTCGTCCCACTAAACTCTCAACTTCTGGCTCCCACGTCCTCTTCCCCTCTCTCTTCCTCCACCTTTTTCCCCCTTTCAGATAAATTGTGTGGCCCATTGAGAGAAAAAAAAAGAGAAGGAGGAGAGAGCAGAGAGGGAAGCAGCGCTCGGTGCAGGTGTCCAAGCTTCAGTTCAGCAACCCCTCAATCCACAGAAAACCGGGCTTTTAAGAGCTGAAAAGGGCCATCCGGTTGCCCCCCTCCCCTCCGTCCAGTCCCCCTTCTCCCACTCTTTGTCCCTATAGATATTTTTTAATTGTTGGTTTTGACAGTTCAGCGGCTTTTTGAGTGCCTCAGTGAAGAACCTTGTAATTAGAGCTATTGAGCTTCTGGAATTGGCACAATTAGGGTCAGCATTGATGATTTCTGTGAGCGCCGGCCAGCTTCTGTATTTTCTCAGAAAGGATGGAGAGAGTCTGTGAAGAGGGTCAGGGCAAATGGGAGAGGAAGAAAAGGGGCCTAAATGAAGTGGAGACAGTGAATTATCTGGATTCTTGTTATCAGAGATGCACTGAGCTGTTTCTCAGCCTGCAGTTCTTCACCCCCCTCCAGCGTTTCCACTCATGTCCCGGCGTGAGTGGAGTAAATCCAGTGGGAGGTGAGGACGAGGAGCAGCGAAGGGGCAACAGGAGTGTCTCTTGGAATGTTAACGAGATCAGTTTATATCTGCTCGTCCCTCCACCTCGAACAAAGAGAGACGGGGGTTTTTTTTCTTTTTTTTTTCCAGGGTGCAAAGCTTGTTGTAGGGAAAGCATGAGCTCGACACTTTAATTCTGTTGTCATTTGGCCGCACATGAAAGGAAAACCTCTGACAACAAAAACAAAAAAGGACTGAATGGGCCCGCTGAAAAGAAATGTACTTCCCAATTACTGCGGCGGCCTTTTCCAAAGACGCTGTCCCCCCGCCGGCTTACACCAACCACATACGGCCGAAAATTAGCAGGTGTCTGTAGACGCAGAAACAGACGGAGGCCACCCAGAGATGTGACGCCCTGCAGAGAGGGCCGGGTTTAGCACAGATGTTCTAACATGATGTCACATGTACAGAAAGTACAGTTCAGACATGGTGCGATGAGCGTTGGTGCTCAGAGTTGGAACAGAGGACAAATTAGTCAGTTGTCCTGGGTTTATTAGACTTTTTTACGGTTTAATTAGTATAGATTCAACTTTATTGTCGTTTCACAGACAATGAAATGCAGTTTAGCATCTAAGCAGGAGTGCAATAGCAGCGGTAAAGTACTTTATAATGAATAGTATGGACATTATGGGCACTAATATATGAATGTACACATGTGGATATAAGATCAAATATGTAATTTCAACAGTATTAATACTATGAAACATATGCAGTATATACACAGTATGAGCTTCAGTATATACAAAATATATAGTGTAGTATGAACTGCAATAAATACACAGTTAAACTGCAGTATATACAGAATATAAATTGCAGTATCTCTATAGCTGTGTTGTTTCCATAGAGGTGCAGGACTTTATGTTGCAGTGAAAAATGATCCCATAGTGAGTGTAAAAATGATGTGTTGCTACTGTTTCAAAGCAAACTCTACTGTAATGAGTTTTAACCTTAAAATCGTGCTTATATGTCAATGCATCAAAGAAAATAATCCAGTTATTTAATATACATAATAACACTGCATGATGTTTGTCCTTAATTTATATCGCAGTTTAATACTAAATCAACTCAAAATTAGCAGCTTCTTGTCCCTCGTGTGATCAATATTATTATCCTGTTACTTAACTGCAGCATCTGAGTACTTCTGCTCTCTGAGTGTTTGATAGCACTTGAGAAGTTCATAGTCACAACACAGTTACAGCACTGAATGAAACACAGACAGTCGAAGGGAGACGGGTAACAAATCACAGATCAGATTGAAAGTTTTGTCTTTTTAAAGTCTCATCTGGATTTCATTTCTTAAATTCCACATATTTTACTAGTAATTTTCACCAGCTCCTGTGTAAAGGCCTTCAGCCGGCCAACGCCAGCAGCTCTGGCCTCTTATTACCCTCTTCAAACTCACCCTGAAGCTCATGCAGAAGCATGCCTGGTGACGGAAACGCACAGCAACAAATAAATAAGCACACAAAGCCAAATTCTGTGTGACATTAATCAGAGATGTGAGGGATTTTTTACGTAGCGGCCGAGTGAAAGGGAAAGTGGCAGTGCAGAGCCACGGGTGTGAAAAGGGCTATTGAGTCTGGATTGGGGTGTCCCGCACCTGCGCTGTCTATTCACCCCACTGTTTACACACTGTCATCCACAATTAATACCTCCTGGGGACAGGGCTGCCTGCCCTCCGCGGGGCCCCCGGACCCATCCAGGGCCCTTATGGATGCCTAATTGAGCATACCGCTCTGCTGATTGAATTAACAGCTCTGTCTCTGGGACCTTTTCCCCTTCCAGCGAGGAGGGGGACTGTTTCCCTGTACCGGCCCACAGAATACAGAGCAGAGGGAGGCGGGAGGAGGTGGGAGGAGGTGGGGGAGGTTGGTGGCTGGAGAAAGCAAAGGGTCAGAAGGGGGAGTTGTTGAAACTGTCCAGAAAACGTGGCCCTTTTCTGTTGGCAAACCGAGGCTGGAAATGTGAACTGGGGGCAACGAAAGGTCTCAGTCTTCACAGGGCCACTGAGTTCCAGCAGGGCAGCGAAAGTGAAAAGAACAAGAACAGCAGCAGAGTACAGTACTGTACACAATGCAGGGCAGACTTTCTCACAATCCACATTCACAACCTTATTTTATTACCTTTCTGCTTCTTTGATGCTTGGAACAAAAATTAGCTACTGCAATCACTTCAAGCTGTAAAGTTATCTTTTATTTTACCGGAAAGTCTGCAAAAAGTCAGAAAATGCACATAAAACACTTTTTTTTCTGTTTCTTTGAAGCTTGCAACATTTGGTCACCTGTTGCAGAAATCTACTGGAGATTTATTCTCCTTCTCTTGTGTGATGTGCATCACTTTAAACTGTCAAATAATCCAGTATTTTAACAGAATTTGCAGGAAATGCAGACAAAATACACTTGCTTCAGTTTGTTTTGAGAAAAGAACATGAGCAGCATCATTTCAGTGTAAACATACTCACAATCCACATTAACAACCGTATTTTTTCTTCTTTATCTTATTTCTGTTTCTTTAATGCTTGAAACCCCTCAAAAGTAAACTAATTCAATTACTTCAAACTGTAAAATGATCCAGTATTTTAGCAAAAAGTCTGCAAAATTATGAGAAATGCAGAAAAATCATTTTTCAGTTGGCTTCATTGAGGTTTCAAAAACACTGCATAATTATGAAAGCACGTAAAGAAAACATGCACATCATCAGCACTGTTCCCTCTAAGCTGTGCATGTGCGCAATTGCGCACTGCTGACACGGTCTCTGGTCCAGGGCCAGAACAAGCAGAGTAGCATCGTATGTCTCTTAGAAAACATCATAGTATAGCCTTTGGTATAAAAAAACACCATCATATACATCGTATATTGTACAAATAACAACTCAAAGCAAAGAGACACTGTAGAATTGTAGTAATTGTGGGCTGACTGGCCTTGGCAATGGTCGTCGGAATGTGAATAACACTGACCACACCTCACAGAGGTTATGGCAACATCAACCACCACCAGAACTGAAGAAGCCTCTTGGGTGAGAGGTGAAACGTCTTCAAGGAACCTTCTTAAAGTCCAGTTGGATTGATTTAAACAACTTTGGATGACTGATTTACTGATTGTCGTATTTTATTTTTTACTGATTTACGGTAATAAATACATTTAAAAAAGGCGCTACTTTGGCTCTGAACCTTTATCTACCTGTGGTCGCTCTGTCTTCTGGAGTGATTTGATTGGTTATACGTCACGAATAAAACTCCTTTAACTTAACATCTGTAAACAAAACAAAAACGTATCAACAAAGTTTGTCTGTTTAACTCCAAGATTTTAAATACTTTCATTTACTGCAAATGAACATCTACTCCAAATGTCTCAATAATAATCATTATCAGCCTTAAAAACCCAAAAAACACCCCTCTATGCTCGACCACACTTAGTACAGTCCGGTTCCCCCTTCTATAAATCTGCTTGGAATCGTCCACTTCCTGTTTGTCAAAGTGGCCTTCCACCTGGACAGGTTTTGTTGGAGCTCATGCAACAAACATTTTGGGTAACTGCACTTTAATATGGATGGATGACACTGAATTAGAGTCTGTTTTAATGAGACTGAGTTAGGATGTGTAGCTCTGTCATTAAATAGTAAATTATTTCTCAGAATTCACAGAGGAAAGTCTGAAATGTTTGCTAGGTTAGCGTCCCACATGTTCTTTGGCTCAGCTAAAGCTAACTCTCTCCAACTTCTGGATCTCGAGTTGCTTGTTGTTAAAATATCTTGCTGTAGGTGCTGAAGCTCAGAAAGTCTGAGATGTTTGTTAGAAAATAAGCTCATTCTCACATCTTATCTGAACTGTCTTCTTTTGTTTGAACTTTCCCTAAACTTAGGAGTTAATGACAGAGCAGCACATCCAGACTCAGTCTCATTTATGTAGAGATTAAACTTCAGTGTCATTCATTGATGTTAAAGTGCAGTTTTTCAAATGTTTGTTGCACATGCTCCCGACCAAACCAGTCCAGGTGGAAGACGATGTGAAGAGAAAGCTCCAGAGGATGAATATCACACATTTACGTTGGAAATAAATGTCCTTTAATTAGACATAGTCATGCAAAAGTTGGATTTCCCTTTAATGATGTTCAAATCCTTGTTGAGTGTTTTGTTGATGTTGGTTTCTAAATGTTTTTTGGCACTCGGCCCCAAAGATAAAAACCTTTTACGGCTCACAAGCTGCAACAATTCACACATTATCAACTATCTTTCTGACTAAACTAACATAAAAAGTGAAAAACTGCCTGATTCCTGCATCATGAATGTAAATCTTTTTGGTTTTTATGACAGTAAACTGAATATATTTGGGTTTGACATTTTATAAACCAAAACAAGAAATGAATTACTGGAGAAAACAATCAACAGATTAATGGTCAAAGAAAATGTGTTTTCCAACATATATGGCTGAATTACTCCAACATTACAAGATACATACAATTTGCATTCAATTTTATTTATATAACACCAATTACAGGTCAAATTGTCTCAAGACACTTTATTTTTATGTTTTTTGTCATATTCAAAATATGACAAAGTAAGAAATTTAAACCTCTTGACTAATCCAATTTATTACTTGGTTTTTAAGAGACTAATCGACAACTAAAATAACTGTCTCCACTAAACCTAATAAACATGAGGTCAAATAGAAGGAACAGTTTTAAATACTGCAGTCCCACGACGACAAGAATAAAGTTTGTCAACAAAAACTAAATCTGCTGGTGGATTCCATGAAAGTCCTAATAAAGGATAATAAAGTGTGATACTAAAGGTTTGTGGTGCTAAAAATGTCAAAGTAAAGATATCAAGTTGAACATCTGGATGGAGGTTGATAAAAGTTGACCTCCCTTCATTTCTCTGGAGCGACTCCATGGATTTTATGGATGGTGGTTAAAGACCTGCTCTTCTAGTCGTCTTCCTTCTAGTCGCTGTAAAAAGTCAGTCCATCCTGGCTGACTTCAACACCTCTTCATGACAGCTTGTTCTGCCTCTGACCTGGTGGAAACTCAAGAAACTCGGGAAAACCTGTCGAGACTTGAGGAACTCGTCGAGACTCGAAGAACTCGTCGGGCGGGGGAAGGTGTGGTGGGCGGTGGGGGAAGGTGGGGGAGTAGAGGGGGGAGGCCGCCACCCACCTCCCCGCCTACTCTCCGCCCTGACTCCACCCAGACTCCGCCTTGGCTCCGCCTGTGTGTTCACTTGGAAACTACGATGCCAAAGGGACGACGAAATCATTTCTTTGTATCTGATCTGTAGCTCAGTGAGTTAAGGATTTGCCTATGGAGCTGCAGGTCGCTGGTTCAAGACCAGACACTTCTTAAGTTTTCTCAAAAGTGTGACAAAGACAAACAAAGAAAACTGCCACTGGTGGGTCTTGAACCTGCGACCCTCCGCTTGGTAGTCCTCTTCTTATCCTCCTGAGCTAACCGCTCAGATACTAATTCTTCTTTTTTTTGCGCATTTATCATCTATTTTTTGGCGTTTTCGAGTTTTTTTTTAATTTGAGTCTCGACTCGACCGTTTTTCTCAGGAGGTTGGGCTTCAGCCTTTGTGCTGGAGGGTGGAACCCTCAGTTCCAAGACTTTCCAAAGCCTCCAGACCTCCCGAGTCCTCAGGACCTGAGCTTTCACACAGTCTGAGGGCTGAAATTTTCTAAGTCCCACAGTAGTTCTCTGCTAGTTTGAACCTTCAGACAGTCCAAGGACTGATATCCTCTAAGTTCCTGAGTAGTTCTCTGTCAGTTTGAACCTTCAGACAGTCTGAGGGCTGAAGTTTTAAAAGTTTCTCAGTACTTCTCTGTTAGTTTGAACCTTCAGACAGACTGAGGGCTGAAGTTTTAAAAGTTTCTCAGTACTTCTCTGTTAGTTTGAACCTTCAGACAGTCTGAGGACTGAGTTTCTCAATACTTCTCTGTTAGTTTGAACCTTCAGACAGTCTGAGGGCTGAAGTTTTAAAAGTTTCTCAGTACTTCTCTGTTAGTTTGAACCTTTAGACAGTCTGAGGACTGAAATTTTAAAAGTTTCTCAGTACTTCTCTGTTAGTTTGAACTTTCTGGTTAACAGAAGCCTTAAAACTTGTGACCATGAGTCTTGATTTCACATTTAGACCATCCACCTGAGTTCTTCTCAGACTTTCACCTGTGGGTTTTTTAGAAATCCTTAACATACTTTGATTCTCTTCACTGAACAGTAAAGTTTGTGGAGATCAGAAGGTAACATTAGTT
The DNA here is from genome assembly GCF_022539595.1 of Amphiprion ocellaris. Classification (NCBI taxonomy): domain Eukaryota; kingdom Metazoa; phylum Chordata; class Actinopteri; family Pomacentridae; genus Amphiprion; species Amphiprion ocellaris. The sequence goes on along the minus strand of NC_072785.1, from coordinate 25,889,900 downwards.
TGATCAATGCCTTCAACTACTAGTAGACTTTATCTGGAAAGCAGTTTTCTGAAATGAGTTCTTAGGAAATCTATCCACAATCAAACCAAGAACATAGAAAGAGGAAATGTTTGAAGAAACAACTTGATGTTTTCGTTTCAGACTAGAAAAAACGCTTTAAGACCTTTATCTGTTGTTGCTCTTTTTGATCGTTTTATTGTCTCTTTTGTTTAATTTTATCTTCTAAAGTATAACTGGTGTCTTTTCAAATGTTTTGTCTTTAGTTTGATTCTTCTTAAATGTTTAGTTTTGCTCTTTTCTCAGCTTTTATTCTTTTCTAATGTCTGATTTGATTTCCAAATGTTTTGTCTTTTTAATGTTTAATTGTTTTTTCAAATGTTTTATTGGCTTGTTTGAGTTTTTTTTCCTTTCCCAATATTTAATGTTTTGATTAAATCTTTAAGGTTCTTCTTTTTAAATGTTTTACCTTTTAATGTTTAATTTTCTTTTTAAATTCATTGTATTTTCTGTTTAATTCCTATTTGAAGTTTTATTGTCTTTAAGATGTAAATTTCTAATTAAACATTTAATTTTTTAATTAAAAGTTTTGTCTTTTTAAAGATTTAATAATCTAATTAAATGTTTTGTATTTTTTTAAACAAAATTAAATTTTTAAAATACAAATATTAAAAATTACAGATAAAATATTTTCGATAAACATTTAAAAAATACAATTAAACAAGAAGAATATTAAACATTTTAAAAAATGCAAAACATTTAATTAGATTATTAAACCTTTAAAAAGACAAAACATTTAATTAAAAAATTAAATGTTTAATTAGAAAATTGCATGTTAAATTTCTTAAATCTTTTTAATAATAAAACTTTTTTAAAGTTTTATTGTATTAATTTTTTTTCCTTTGATTTAATTGCTTTTTGTTATGTAGATTATTTCTTTAATCTTCTTTTTCTGTCAAGATTTTAACCCCAACCTTAAAAATGAAATAAACCCTTAAATCACAATGAAAATACTTTTGTTGTCACAATCATGAGTTAGTCAATTATTCAGTTTATCAATTCAACTTTATTTGTTTAGCACCTTTTACACAGATGACAAAACTAAACAAGCAAAGAGAAAAAACTATGCTAAAACTATGATTAAAACTCAAAAACATTTAAAACAAAAAAAGATTTAACATGGTAATAAAATGTGTTGTGTCCAGGGGATGGAGGGAGTTTATTGAAGTCTTCTTGGGCTCACATGGGAAATCATTTAAAATATAAACTTGATATTCAGTCTAAGGAAACTGCAGAGCGACAGATGAACCAACAATATCTCCTGTTTTCTCCTTTAATGAGTCGACTCTTCTTGTGCTTTCAGACCAAAGAACTACAGACTCTTCACAACCTGCTCAAACTCTTGGTACAGGACCTCACCACACGGGTCAAGAAGGTTTCCATCTCATTTCTACTCTGAAGCTCACCTTCTCCTGCTCAAACTGCTGACAAATGTTTCTGCTGCTCTAAAGTCTGGTCTCTAGAACTTCCTAAAAACTCTCAAAGTCTCTTTTGCTGCATTTTGCTTTGTAGAACTGTTCCAGAAAACCTCACTAAACCACATGGAGGGGCCTCAAGATAGTCGTCCAAATGAAACCATACAAAAACCAAACTAGCACAACCCAAACGCTAAAGTCTCCTGCAGCCTACCAGAGAACCTCTGAGAACAGAGAATCAGGACAGGAACTCTTACCTTCTGGACAACCAACACTGGTTCACAAACAGGAATACAGAATGTGTCTGACCAAAAACCTCTGAAGACTCACTACAGCCAAGATAAAGACACAACTCAGCTGGACCAAATCCACTAATCACTGCACACATCAGCACCATGTGCTAACTGTGGCTGAAGAACCTCATTTACCAAGACAACTATCCAGTACAAAGCCCTAAAACACACCAAGAAACACATTAAAGACCATTTTACTGCTGGAAGCTGCAAGCCAACGCCTAAAGAAGAAACTAAAGCAATGGAGCCAAACCCAGTTCACTGGTGAAGAGAAGCAGAGGAAATGTTTGTCTGCAGCTAAATAAAGCAGGAAGACACTGAGCTGCTCAGGTGTTCCTGATAACACCAAGCTGCTCAGGTGTTCCTAATAACACCAAGCAGCCACCTGGACAGCCAATAGGAACACAGCTTACTGGAAGTCCAGAGGGCTGGGTTAGTGAAGGAAATTTAGTTTAAAGTTGAAGCAGAAAGTTAACAAAGAAAGTTGAAAACCACCTTCTGATACCTGAAATCTCTGAGTTTTCACACAAAGAACACCTGAACATGTCAAACTGGTTCCATAGTAGAACCATCATTGTAAAAACGTCATAGTATGGTGTGTTGCTCAAAAAACATTAGGACCCGGCTGTCAGGGGACAAACATGTAAGAAACATGAGAACAGAGAGAACCCAACCAGTAGGTCACAGTTTATCATCCCCCAGTCATCTCCTGAAGTCCATATGGTGAGAGACATCAGTATCTGGTTGTTCATTTACCAGAGGATGCTTATAATCATGCTGATGTGGTCTGTACTCTACACTATTTTAGTGACTCAATAAATGCTTAAGTTGTTTTTTTTAAATGCTTTTTAGTTTTCAATAAACATTTAACAGCCCATATGTAATCAATAAATGGCCTTTGTCTATCTTAAGAAAAATTCACTCAGAACTCTGATATGTTAACAGTACTAAATAAATCAATAAATACATGCATACACACAAAAGTAAATTAATACATTAACTGTGTTAAGATTTAGATTTTTTAAAAAAGTTGTTTCTGTTTTTGCAGAATCCAGTATTGCTCACTGGTTGGTCATTACATTTTGTTAGTTTGATTTCACTGTTTAAAATGATGCCACCTCTTTTCAGACAGAACCTGTGATAATAAAACAATACAAAATTTTTAGTTCTGTGTTAATAAAGCACTTAAAGCTTTAAGTATGGCTAAATGCTTTTTTCAAAATTAAATATATCACTCCTTAGGTGGTAGTGGCCCCAAGGTCAGTAAAATTGGAAAGATATTCACAGATTCGGGCTTCCAGCATCAATAACTCATTAGATATAGGTTGTCAAAACATAAACGGTGCCTCTTTCCCATTGTTGCAAGGCAGACAATGTGCTACAAGCCCAGTTTTATCAAAAGTAGCTGTCTTTCAAGCTACAGGAATAACATTGGTGTCTATGGAGTGAACAGGGTCCATCTGCAATTTGCAAAACCGCTGCAACAGTAAAGAGAGACAAATATTCAATAACTTCACTCTTATACATTGTAGTGTCACTAAAATCACTGCAGCCTTCAACTGGCTCCTGTTGACAAAGTGTTTTAACAGAAATGTAAATGCTGTAATTTGATTCTTTTAATGAACCATGTAACTTGAATGGATGTGATGCTGGTGTGACCACAGTGCACACGTCTGATGTTGCTCACAGTGGTCCAAGGAACGCTCAGGGAGTTTGTGTGTTTGCTCACAATCAGGAAAAATTACAGGGAACATTGATCATCAGCATACAGTACTGTACACACAGTTAGTTCAGGGATAATCCAGTGCAAACTTTCTCACAATCCACATTAACAACATGTTTTTTATTTTTCTGTTTCTTTGACAACTGTAATTTCTCTAAAATAATCTAATTCAGTCTCCTCACTTGTTTCAAAAGCCTACTGGAGATTTATTTCTTACCCTTTCGTTATGTACTTCAGTTCAAACTAAAATTATCTGGCATTTTATGAGAAAATCTCCAAATATTACAGGAAATGCAGACAAAATAAATTCAGCTTGCTTTATTATTGTGGTAATCACAATCACTTAACACTTTTTTGGAGGGAAAGCACCTGTAAAAAGAACACGCAAGTTTCTCACAATCCATATGAACAATCTTTTTTATTTTACTATTTGCAGCTCTGATGTTAGAGTTTAAACTGAAGGATAAAATGTGCTCCAGTCATTGTTGGCTTCACAATAATACGTAAAAATATGACTGTAAAAAGTCCTGCATTGAAAATAACCAAAAAGTACATCAAAAGTACCATAAGTAAAAGTAATATTGTGCTATATGTTGTGTTATTACTATTACTGATATATTAGATTTAGAGTTGTTGTTGTTTGAGTTGAAGTTAATTTTACAAATTTTCTGAACTTTCCCATTGTTTGAATTCCCTCCTCTTCCATCTTTTATATATAATCTCCGTTAAAACTCAAACTTTGCTGGAACTGACAGCATCCTTATGTTTTAAGTCTCCACTCAAGTCAGAACCCCACATTTTTCAAATTCTTAGCATCCACTTTGGAATGCAGAGTCTCAGACATTACAGTTCGTTTCTGGTTCTTCCACGTGTTGGGAAGAGTAAGATGAGGTGAGGTGTATTTATTTGGTTGCAGTGTGCATTCTTGCCTGTAGAGGCCACTAAATCCTCCACACTGGACCTTTAAAATATTGTCATACCTCAAATTAGTGCTTTAGTAGATGTACTTGTTCATATTACACCATTTTTCAAATTTTGCAGCTCCTCAAAAATAAGCAAACTCAATCTTTAACACTTGGTCATTTCATGCAAAAGTCTACTGGTTGCGATCAGTTTGAGCAAAGAGTTATTTAGGCCTCTTAATCGATTGTTTGCTGCTCGATCTCCTGGTTTTCAACATATTCTCCATAACAGAAGAGTTATACAGTTTGTACACCCAGGACATCGTAAGGAATAGCTTTGGAATTTGTGTTCCATTTTAGGGCGACCCAAATCTTTATTCATGTTCCAACCACAAGAACCTCTTTCAGGGTTGTTTTATGGTCAAAAAACTTACTTTCTCCACTGTAAATACTTCTGAGCAACATTTAAAAACACAATACTGATTGGTTAAACTCTGCAAAGACAACAAACTCAATTTTTCCCCCTTGATTTCTTCATTCAGTAGCAGTTTTCTAACACTTCAATCCTCTAAGTAAAATTCACCATATAGGCTAATAATAACTTCAATATTTTAATTCCTCTTCCTTCCTTGTAGTTGTTATGTGCAGTGGCAACTATTTTTCATTGGTTTTGTGAACTCAAAATTGGCAAAGCTGTCAGATCCTACAGTGCAGTGGAAACAGGAAACCTGAACAGACCAATTATATCTCTGATTAATGGCAAACGTACCTAATAGAGGAAGTTGAGGCTACCCCAAAACAAGATTTTTGCCAGCGCCAAAAGAAAATTACCTGCAGCAACATGACAAGAATTAGGAATATTTTAAAACTCCAGCATAATAGCCAATTTTTGTTTATCAAATGGCCACAAATAACACCTTAAATTTATTACATTTTGATCAAATAGCATAATGGAGACTCATTGTTTTTACTGTACACAAATCGATCTTAATGTTGGTGTGCAGCAACGCGCTAAAAGCCCAGGAAAAACCCTGAGCTAACTATGCTAATTTCTCGTTTTCAAAACAGGTTTGCATTGTAAATGAGAAATTATTTCACCCACAGCTCTAGTAACTGTAAATGTGTGAGTTTAATAACAGTTTTGCTTGTAAAATATTAGTTACTGCACTATTAGTAAGTAGAATTAATGCCATAATCGATGGGTTTTCCACTGCAGGAACTCAAGAGGTGGAAACATTTACAGGACTGGCCCTATTATCAACACAGTTTAGTTTTTTTTTTTTTTGCTTCCATTGTGATCTTGGATGCAGCAGCATATCCCTGAGTGTACCAAAAAGAACAACTAATAGCAGTTAGTGGACATAACTCCAGTTCTATGAGCACAAAGGAAATAGAACAACTGAGCACAATCTATTTTATATTCCCCATTATGGTTAAATTAATGTTGTAGCTGGTGATATTAAGAGGAGAAAACTGCGACTCAACAAAGAAATGTGTCTATGAATTATGCTTGACATGTTTTCCATGAAAACTCACACTTTTATTCATGTGCTAACAAAACTGCACAAGAGTTTTCTAATCATCAATTAGCCTTTCAACAACATTAGCTAATACAATGTAGCATTAGAACACAGGAGTGATGGTTGCTGGAAATGTTCCTCTGTACCCCTATGTAGATATTCCATTAAAAATCAGCCGTCCAGAATCCAAAAATTGCTGCCTGTTGTCTTCGCTGAGTTTAACCAATCAGTGTCTAGTTCTGTTCAGCAGTTTTTTAGCTGCACTCTGAACTGAATGATGTTCTTCAGGGGCATTTTTGTTTTGTGTTCGACAAAAAGAACGCTCTCTGGCTCTGAGCCTGGGACATTTTCCGTGAGTTCAGGGCATCTCGACATTTTGTAGTGAATCCAAAATTAGTAAGATTAATGAGAGGTAACAGAGAGATAGCAGTCCACACCACGTAGACACTGAGAATAAAATGAGTCCTGGGGTGAGCATTTCTGCGGTGTTGAGATGGGATTTATTAAAATGTAGAGACATCAAAAGCTCTTGTGTTTCCTTGTGTTATTCTGCAGAAAACTCAACTTTTGTTTCATTTTTACATAAATTAAATTATTATTTGATTTATTCATTTCATTTATTATGTGTGATTTGCATTGTGAATTGTGAAATTTTAAAGCAATCAGGCCTATTTCTGAAGGATGAATTGCATATTTGCAGTTTAATATAAAAAGTATGTTTATAAAATTGCAGGATGTTCTTTGCTAATGTAACTTTGGAGTTGTAACGATAAATTAAAACGCTGCTTGTGAATCTATAACTGCACAAACTTCAAAAGCCCCCCAAAAAAGAGCCTACAATAAATCAATTCAAATAGAAGAAAGATTTAAAAGTACAGTCCTTCCATTGAGAAGTTGAGCTTACCTGGTGTACGCTGTGAAACTTGAATTGTTGAATGCGGTAAAATACAGAATCATTGCTAGTTTTAGTTTAGGCTTGTTACTGCAGTTGTACTTTGGTTTTGGAGATGAGTGATAAGAGTCAGGGTTTTTTTGTATTGGTTACCTTTTACTTTTTTTCCTGTTTGGCAACACTAACATCAGCTTCAGAGTCCAGTTTGCTTTTGATTACATTTCTTTTATTTCGGTAGCACCCATTTGCCTTTAACCCCTTACATTTTATGTATTTTTTTTATTACTATGAGCTTGACCTTTCAAATAAATCCCTGCATATCCCTCTGTAAATCAGCATTTGTTCTGCATTTTTGTTACTCCTCGACTACCCTTGACAGCCGGGTTGTAACAGGTGTAAAAAAAAAAAAAAAAAAACTCTTAAAATCTTAAATTTATGAAGGAAAAATAGATAAAACTGTCCAGACACACATCTTTAAATTACAAAACTTTAAAAAAAAAAAAAAATAGGTTTAACTGAATAAGAAACGTTACAAAACAAATACACACACACAAAAAAATAACACTGGACTGCCAGAACCAACATAACTAGCTGTTAATACTCTAAAGCAGGGCTAAAGTGCTGCTTAAAGGGAATCCAGAGGGAACTTTTGATTGTTGGATTTCTGTGTATTAAAATCTGTAACCTTACAAAGTGAAGTGCTATAAGAATACAGATTAACTGCATTCTTACAGGCTTTAATCTGATTTTAATTCTTCATACTCCTTCACGCACCTCTAGACTGGTTCCTACTACAAACTCGGTAGATTGAGGCGGCGCTTTAGGCCCTCGCTGCTGGTCGGGCGCTTCAGTGGTCTCCATGACTGTGCCGAGCTGCTCACCTCTCAATGAACCCCCCAGTCCAGCTCTGGTGGTGGGGAGCATGCCCCACCAACAACAAAAACAAAAACACAGAGGTTCTGGAGCTTACCCCTGTACCAGTGAACTGTGCAGCCACCACACCAGGCCCCGCTCCCCTCTGGATCCCCTCCCAGACCCCATGGTCCCGGTTAACAAGCCAGCCAGCACGTTCCCCTGTTGTCATTTGTTAGCCGCTGCTGTCCTCTTGATACGGCTCGCGGGCGGGGCCAATTAAACTCGCACGGTTCCCCACACCGGGTCAGGAGTTTAGTGGGTCATCGTCGCTGCGATTTTCACCCAGAGTTATCTAATCCTGATTGAACCGCTCTGACTGGACCAAACCAGACTGGACTGTCTTCAGAAGTACACCACAGTCAGTCAGACATACACAGCAGAGACAAATGAGATAAGATAGGATAAGATGAGATACGATACAATCAGGGGTGGACTGGCCATCTGGCGTACCGGGCGATGCCCGGTGGGCCGACGCACATTTTTGGGCCGGCCCAGGGGGTGTCATAATTTAACCAAGAAAGTGTATTATAAATCCTTTTTGTCGATCGCGACGGCCCATTGGTTGATTTTCTTGAAGGACATTGGGCTAATCCAATGAAATCTCTCAGCCCTCCCCGGCCCGCCCCTCCCCGGCCCGCCCCTCCCCGGCCTCTTGAAACAAAGTTATCAAATTTTGCCGTTTGAGTTGGCCGGAAGTGGAGAGGAGCAAAGATGGAGAAACGGCCCAAACGAAAGGGGGGCGCTGAAAAATTGCGCGAAAAAAGGCTTAAAAGCCTGCAAGTCGATGCAGCAAAATGCAGCAAAATAAGTGACATGTTTGCCGTTGCTTCCACTAGTTCACCTGCGGCAGCGACTGCTGCTGCCATGATAGAAAAAGAAGCCGAAGTTCAGGGGGAGTCTGAGGAAAAGGAGTAGGAGGAGAAGGAGGAGGAGGACGGAGGGAGAGACGTGACACAGCAGGGACAGATCGAGGAGGTCAGATTAGCTCCTGTTAGCCCGGTAACAAGTATCATATAAGGAGAGAGCTTGTGTGTGTGAGAGAGAGAGACTGTAGCTGTGTCCCAAAGTTTACTATACTGTATACTGTTATGTGTTCTTGCTGACATCCACCTGGATGGTCATTAAGCCTACTACTTTTAGAGAGTGATTGTAATGAATGCAACCATCTATTATTGCATTATTTTAAAGACAACAATACTGTCAGTGTAAATTTTTTGGTCTCATCCTCACTATTCTCTTGACCCATCTGGCTTCTCTTTCTCTCCACTTAGGGCATATTTGGAGTGAAGGTCTACCTTTCCCTGATGTGGAGTTTACATGTTTTCCTTTTCTATCATTGTGAGTTTACTAAACAGTTCTTATTTTAATAATATTTAATTCCAGTTTTAATTAGAAGAGACAGTATCAGATGAATCTAGCATATCTGACGTCACCTCTGCTTTCTGTCTTCATCAGAGCAGCAAGGTCCATGCAGCCTTTTGTCTCAGCATATGTAAGTACAAAATATTATGTCTCTGTTCACCTAAACATTATTAAAACTATACCTTAACTGATTCCAGCTCTCTTTCTTTTCTTTATCATCTATGCATCTCTCTCGCTATCTTTCTCTCTCTCAATCTCTCTCTTCATACTTTAAGGTTCCATTTTGGTGAAGAGCTCCACTTTTAATTCAAGTTGGTAATTTTGACACTTTGAAATAAAATTTTAAAGTCTCTGTGAGAAGTGATAGAGTGTATCTTTTTTTTTTAACATGGTTACTCTCTTCCACGTAGGCTGCTGCGTTTTATTTTAATTTTTGAAACAATACAATGTGCACATATATCCTCTGGTATGTCGTATGCCTTGGCATATTGTATAAATAATCATGGTGGGCCGCCATGACCAAAAATGCCAGGGCCATATTTTGATCCCAGTCCAGCCCTGGATACAATAGCATGAGATATGACAAGATACGATGAGATATGATGAGATACGATATCACAAGATACAATAAGACATGATGAGATACGATACGATGAGATACAACAATGTATAAGATGAGATAAAATACAATGAGATATGGTGAGATACAATAAAACGAGATATGACAAGATACAACAAGGTACGATAAGATATGAGATACGATGAGATATTAAAGGATACAATAATATGAGATAAGATACAATGAGATATGATAAGATGAGAATAGATACAATAAGATATGATAAGATGAGATATAACAAGATACAATGAGATATGATGAGATACAACAAGGTATGATAAGATATGATAAGATGAGATATCAAAAGACACAATAAGATGAGATAAGATACAATGAGATATGATAAGATGAGAAAAGATGCAATATGACATGATATGATATGACATGATACGATAAGATATGATGAGATACAATGAGATGACATAAGATGCAATAAGATATGACAAGATGAGATTTGATGAGATACGATGAGATGACATAAGATACAATAAGATATGACAAGATAATGATGAGATACGATAAGACATAATGAGATACAATGAGATATGGTAAGATGAGATATGACAAGATACAATAATATGAGATAAGATACGATGAAATATGATACAATGCAATGAGATACAATAAAATACAATGAGATAAGATACAATGAGATCTAAGATACGATAAGATGACATAAGATACAATAACATAACATACAGTTAGATGAAATAAAATACAGTCAGATGACATGATACGATAATGTGAGATACGATGAGATACGATAGGATGAGATAAGATATGAGATGAAGTACGATAAGATACAAGATATGAAAAGATGAAATAAGATATGATAGGATATGATAATATGAGATAAGTTCCAATAACATAATAAGATGAGATAAGGTACGATAATATTAGACAAGATACGATAAGATGTGATATGATAAATTACGATATAATGCGATAGGATGGGATAAGATACGATATAATATAAGATATAAGATGAGATAAGATATGATAGAATGATGTAATGTGATAAAATGAGATAAGGTACAACAAGATGAAATAAGATACGATAATATGACATAAAATGAGATACGATACAATAAGATACGATGAGATAAGATGGTTGAAGTGAGCTATATGTCAAGAATAGAAAAGACAGAGGTTATTGGTAATATCACACATGAAATGAAATGTTACACACGATAATAAAATTTTACACACTGAACTGAAAATATTACACTGTGGAAATGAGAATATGAAATACTGTGTTGAAAGTGATTTCACAAAATTTTGCGAAACATTTAGCAGGGTGCTCATTCAAACATCAAGTCGACATGTTGAGATGCCGTCATACTAATTGAAAGGATTGCGTGTCTGACAGCAGTTTTAGTAATAACAGTAATGCTCTACCTGTAGTATGTGTACTGTGGTGAAAATAGCTGCAGTAGTACTTGCACAAAGTTACTGTAGTGGTTGTACCAACAGTAACAGAGTGTCTTGAATGAAGGATGTCTCATTTGAAATGTTTGTGGTTCTGTTTGAAAGAGCGATTTCAACCCCAACAAGAGAACTTGATTTAGTAAGTTATAATAAAATATATCGTGTACATCACTGTTCCCTCTAAGCTGCGCGCGTGCGCAATTGCGCACTGCTGACACGGTCTCCGCGCACAGAAAATCTGCGCTGCGCACAAAAAAAAAATATCCAACCTAAATTGTAAATATAATAAACACGTAACAATTCATTCTGTGCTATTTTTCAATGTGAGTCAGTGAGTGACCGGTGACTGGCTGCTGCAGCCAATGATGCGATTCACATACGTATTTACCATAGACTGTATATAATGGTATTTACGCAGCTAATCAACCTCAGGCGTCCTTATGTGCAGCCACTGTTGTTCTCATAGATATGAATGAGTAGATAGGACACGCCCCTTTGAGCTGCGTGCTACAGCGAGGCTAAGCTAGTGGGGGAAAAGTTTCAGTGCATTCCGTTGATGTAGACGGCGTGAAAACGAAAACAAGTATGCCGGCTCACTGTGCTGCATACAGTTAAACACTGCGTCGTACGATTGAGACAAGGAAACTTGGAATGACTTTTCATAGGTAAGAATAGTTTTTGGCTGTTTTTTCATTATGAAATCTTGTTGAGAGCTTCCAGTCTATGAGAGCTAACTCGTTAGCCACTAGCAAAACGCTAAGGCGAGCTAGCAGCTTGACAAGCAAATACCAGACGATTAATAGTAGCTGTAGTATAGTTGTACAAGCAGTAGTAGTAATACTAAAAGTACAAGCAGCAATAGTAGTATAAACAGCTGTTAGAGTCGTAGAAGTAGTATCAGCATTTGTAATAGTATTACAAGTTGAAGTAGCAGTGCCAGTATCAGCAGCAGTAGTTAATAGTCACATTGCTATTACTACCACCAATGCTACCAATAGTAGTTATAAAGCCTAAGTCATGTATTTCCAGATTACCATCTATGTTCTTCCTCCAAACCCATTTTATGATTGGGATTACAGGCAGTTCTTTAGGACTGCTCTCAAATAATTGAAATGTTACTAAACACGGTTATACTTATCAAATTAAATAGCTCTGGTCTGCAGTATATTGGCGAATTCGGTTCTTTGTACTTCATTTATTAGCATGATTTCTTTTTAATATGTTGTGTACAGACTTAATTACTTCTCTGTCTACTTTTCTTACTCCATGTAGGTTTCCCAGAGACTATGGGTTGAGGAGGAATTGGAAGTTTGTCGGCTTAGACCTGGTGTCATTCCATCAGTGTTAAACTTCCCAGCTCATCTTGGAAGAGCACGTGCCAGAAAGACCACGACCAAGCAGCCTTGAGATCTTAGACAGCGTCTCCCTCAGGTGGGTGTCAACGGTGTTCACAGTCAGGTCTGTGGTAATCATGTCAAAAAAACAAAACAGAAAAAAATCTAGATTATAAATCAACATGTAACCAAAGCACTCTGTGTATAACGCCATAGTATAGGATGTAGTTCAGAAAATGTCAAAGTATAGTATGCTTTACTCAAGAATAACATAGTATGGCCTGTAGTTCATAGTACAGCATGTTGGCAAGAAAAAAAAACAAAGCATAGATTATTATGTGGTTCAAAAAGCGTAAAATGATAGGATGTTGCCTAAAATTGTCATGTATGATATGTGGTTCAAAAAATGTCATAGTGCAGTATATTGTCAAAATAGTATGTAATTCAAGAAAACATCAGAGTATAATGTCATCTAAAAAATGCCATAGAATAATAATTTCATTACACAAGTAAAAGTATAGTAACTTTTAAAACTGTTCAAATTCTTATATGTTGCTAAAAAAACTAAAAAAAACTAAAAAAAAAACTAAAACAAAAAAAGTCACTAATATGTCAATTAAAAAAGCCTATAGTATAGCGTGTCGCCCAACAAACATCATAGTATAGCATGTCGCTCTAAAAATGTCACAGTATAGCCTTCAGTCCACAGCTGTCAGTAGGTGAGGAGCAACACAAAAACAGTCCAAACGCTGGTTTCCAGAGGGTTAAATGAGTATTTATTTGAAAGAGGAAGTTTGCAACAACACAACATGTGAGGGGGTTAAAAACAAATGGGTGTTAGTAAAATAAAAATAAATAAACAGAACTAAAAGTGAACTTCACCTTGACATTGATGGGCATTCCAACCAGGAACAAAGTAAAAGATAATCAATACGAAAAAAAACTCTTCCTGTTCACCTCTTAAAACCCCAAAACACACCGCAGTAGCACCCTAAACTAAAACTACCAATGGGTTCCCTGTTTTCCTTTCTGAACAATTCAAAGGTCCCTCTCTATCTCCCCACACATCCACCAACCACTGGAACACATCTCCAAAGTTCTGCCGGGCCAGCTCAGCTTCCCCTCAGAAGTGCCGCCACCTGCCAGATGAAGGAGCCTTTTGAGAGGCAGCTGGCATCGTGATTGGACTGTACTTTGGTCTGTTCCAATCCAGCTTCAGCTCCAGAGACGGCAGGCGGGACGAGTCAACGGAGGCCGGGTGGACGAAGGCATGAAGCTGAGTACAATCCAGAAAACAACAGAGGAGGAGTGCAGGGCCAGAACAACCAGAGTAGCATCGTATGTCTCTTAGAAAACATCATAGTATAGCCTTTGGTATGAAAAAACGGCATTATATACATCGTATATTGTACAAATAACAAGTCAAAGCAAAGAGACATACATTGTAGAATTGTAGTAATTGTGGGCTGACTGATTTACTGATTATCAGTATTTTATTTTTTACTGATTTACGGTAATAAATACATTTAAAAATGGCGCTACTTTGGCTCTGAACCTTTATCTACCTGTGGTCGCTCTGTCTTCTGGAGTGATTTGATTGGTTATACGTCACAAATAAAACTCCTTTAACTTAACATCTGTAAACAAAACAAAAATGTATCAACAAAGTTTTCTGTTAAAGTTTGTGTTCTTGTAAGTTTAACTCCAAGATTTTAAATACTTTCATTTACTGCAAATGAATATCTACTCCAAATGTCTCACTAATAATCATTATCAGCCTTAAAAGCCCACAAAACACCCCTCTATACTCGACCACACTTAGTACAGTCCGGTTCCCCCTTCTATAAATCTGCTTGGAAACTTCCACTTCCTGTTTGTCAAAGTGGCCTTCTACCTGGACAGGTTTTGTTGGAGCTCATGCAGCAAACATTTTGGGTAACTGCACTTTAATATGGATGGATGACACTGAATTAGAGTCTGTATTAATAAGAATGAGTTAAGATGTGTCGCTCTGTCATTAAATAGGAAATTATTTCTCAGAATTCACAGAGAAAAGTCTGAAATGTTTGCTAGGTTAGCATCCCACATGTTCTTTGGCTCAGCTAAAGCTAACTCTCCAACTTCTGGATCTCTTGAGTTGCTTGTTGTTAAAATATCTTGCTAGAGGTGCTGAAGCTCAGAAAGTCTGAGATGTTTGTTCAAAATAAGCTCATTCTCAAGTCTTATCTGAACTGTCCTCTTTTGTTTGAACTTTCCCTAAACTTAGGAGTTAATGACAGAGCAGCACATCCAGACTCAGTCTCATTTATGTAGAGATTAAACTTCAGTGTCATTCATTGATGTTAAAGTGCAGTTTTTCAAATGTTTGTTGCACATGCTCCCGACCAAACCAGTCCAGGTGGAAGACGATGTGAAGAGAAAGCTCCAGAGGATGAATATCACACATTTACGTTGGAAATAAATGTCCTTTAATTTGACATTGTCATGCAAATGTTGTTCAAATCTTTGAGTACTTTGGTGATGTTTGTTTATAAGTGTTTTTTGACACTCGGCCCCAAAGATTAAAACCTTTTACGGCTCACAAGCTGCAACAATTCACACATTATCAACTATCTTTCTGACTAAACTAAGATAAAAAGTGAAAAACTGCCTGATTCCTGCATCATGAATGTAAATCTTTTCGGTTTTTATGACAGTAAACTGAATATATTTGGGTTTGACATTTTATAAACCAAAACAAAAAATGAATTACTGGAGAAAACAATCAAAAGATTAATGGTCAAAGAAAATGTGTTTTCCAACATATATGGCTGAATTACTCCAACATTACAAGATACATACAATTTTAATTCAATTTTATTTATATAACGCCAATTACAGGTCAAATTGTCTCAAGACACTTTATTTTTATATTTTTTGTCATATTTAAAATATGACAAAGTAAGAAATTTAAACCTCTTGACTAATCCAATTTATTATGTGGTTTTTAAGAGACTAATCGACAACTAAAATAACTTTCTCCACTAAAACTAATAAACATGAGGTCAAATAGAAGGAACAGTTTTAAATACTGCAGTCCCACGACGACAAGAATGAAGTTTCTCAACAAAAACTAAATCTGCTGGTGGATTCCATTAAAGTCCTAATAAAGGATAATAAAGTGTAATACTAAATGTTTGTGGTGCTAAAAATCTCCAAGTAAAGATATCAAGTTGAACATCTGGATGGAGGTTGATAAAAGTTGACCTCCCTTCATTTCTCTGGAGCGACTCCATGGATTTTATGGATGGTGGTTAAAGACCTGCTCTTCTAGTGGTCTTCCTTCTAGTCGCTGTAAAAAGTCAGTCCATCCTGGCCGACTTCAACACCTCTTCATGACAGCTTGTTCTGCCTCCGACCTCGTGGAAACTCCAGAAACTCGGGAAAACCTGTCGAGACTCGAGGAACTCGTCGAGACTCGAAGAACTCGTCAGGGCGGGGGAAGGTGTGGTGGGCGGTGGGGGGAGGTGGGGGAGTAGAAGGGGGAGGCCGCCACCCACCTCCCCGCCTACTCTCCGCCCTGACTCCACCCAGACTCCGCCTTGGCTCCGCCTGTGTGTTCACTTGGAAACTACGATGCCAAAGGGACGACGAAATCATTTCTTTTTATCTGATCTGTAGCTCAGTGAGTTAAGGATTTGCCTATGGAGCTGCAGGTCACCGGTTCAAGACCAGACACTTCTTAAATTTTCTTGAAAGTGTGACAAAGACAAACAAAGAAAACTGCCACTGGCGGGTCTTGAACCTGCGACCTTCCAGTTGGTAGTCCTCTTCTTATCCTCCTGAGCTACTCGCTCAGATACTAATTCTTCTTTTTTTTGCGCATTTATCATCTATTTTTTGGCGTTTTCGAGTTTTTTTTTTATTCGAGTCTCGACTCGACCGTTTTTCTCAGGAGGTTGGGCTTCAGCCTTTGTGCTGGAGGGTGGAACCCTCAGTTCCAGGACTTTCCAAAGCCTCCGGACCTCCCGAGTCCTCAGGACCTGAGCTTTCACACAGTCTGAGGGCTGAAATTTTCAAAGTCCCACAGTAGTTCTCTGTTAGTTTGAACCTTCAGACAGTCTGAGGGCTGAAATTTTCTAAGTCCCACAGTAGTTCTCTATTGGATTGAACTTTCAGACAGTCCAAGGACTGAAATCTTTGAAGTTCCTCAGTAGTTCTCTGTTAGTTTGAACCTTTCGACAGTCTGAGCACTGAAAACCTAAAAGTTCTTGAGCAGTTCTCTGTTACTTTGAACCTTCAGACAGTGTGAGCACTGAAATCTTAAAAGTTCTTGAGTAGTTCTCTATTACTTTGAACTTTCAGACAGTCTGAGGACTGAAATTTTAGAAGTTTCTCAGTACTTCTCTGTTAGTTTGAACTTTCTGGTTAACAGAAGCCTTAAAACTTGTGACCATGAGTCTTGATTTCACATTTAGACCATCCATCTGAGTTCTTCTCAGACCTTCACCTGTGGGTTTTTTAAAAATCCTCAACAAACTTTGATTCTTTTCACTGAACAGTAAAGTTTGTGGAGATCAGAAGGTAACATTAGTTTGATCAATGCCTTCAACTACTAGTAGACTTTATCTGGAAAGCAGTTTTCTGAAATGAGTTCTTAGTAAATCTGTCTACAATCAAACCAAGAACATAGAAAGAGGAAATGTTTGAAGAAACAACTTGATGTTTTCATTTCAGACTAGAAAACACTTTAAGGCCTTTATCTGTTTTTGCTCTTTTGATCATTTTATTGTTTCTTCTGTTTAATTTGATCTTCTAAAGTTTAACTGGTGCCCTTTCAAAGGTTTTATCTTTAGTTTGATTCTTCTTAAATGTTTAGTTTTGCTCTTTTCTTACCTTTTATTCTGTTCTAATGTCTGATCTGATTTCGAAATGTTTTGTCTTTTTAATGTTTAGTTGTTTTTTCAAATGTTTTATCGGCTTGTTTGAAAAATTTCCTTTTCTTTCCCAATGTTTAATTTTTCGATTAAATCTTTAAGGTTTTTCTTTTTAAATGTTTTACCACCTTTTAATATTTAATTTTCTTTTTTAATGCTTCATTGTATTTTCTGTTTAATTCCTATTTAAAGTTTTATTGTCTTTAAGATTTAGTTTTCTAATTACACATGTAATTTTTTAATTAAATGTTTTGACTTTTAAAGGTCTAATAATCTAATTAAATGTTTTGTATTTTTCTAAATGCGTAATATTCTTGTTTAATTGTATTTTTTAAATGTTTAATTATCTAAAATATTTCATCTTTAATGTTTAATATTTTTGTTTAAAATTTTTTGTTTAATTTCATAATTACATGCTTTGTATCTTCTGTTTAATTATCTAATTAAATATTTTGTCTAATATAATTTAATTGTATTTAATGTTTAATTTTCTTTTTAAAAGTTTTATTAAATGTTTTTTTCCTTTGATGTAATTGCTTTTTTACTGTAGTTTATTTCTTCAATCTTTTTTTCTGTCAAGATTTTAACCCCAACCTTAAAAATGAAACAAACCCTTAAATCACAATGAAAATACTTCTGATGTCACAATCATGAGTTAGTCAATTATTCAGTTTATCAATAAGCTTTATTTGTTTAGCACCTTTCACACAGATTACAAAACTAAACAAGCAAAGAGAAAAACTATGCTAAAACTATGAGTAAAACTCAAAAACAAACAAACAAAAAAAAGAATTAACATGGTAATAAAATATGTTGTGTCCAGGGGATGGAGGGAGTTTATTGAAGTCTTCTTGGGCTCACATGGGAAATCATTTAAAATATAAACTTGATATTCTGTCTAAGGAAACTGCAGAGCGACAGAAGAACCAACAATATCTCCTGTTTTCTCCTTTAATGAGTCGACTCTTCTTGTGCTTTCAGACCAAAGAACTACAGATTATTCACAACCTGCTCAAACTCTTGGTACAGGACCTCACCACACGGGTCAAGAAGGTTTCTGTCTCATTTCTACTCTGAAGCTCACCTTCTCCTGCTCAAACTATTGACAAATGTTTCTGCTGCTCTAAAGTCTGGTCTCCAGAACTTCCTAAAAACTCTCAAAGTCTCTTCTGCTGCAGGTTGCTTTGTAGAACTCAAGATAGTCGTCCAAATGAAACCATACAAAAACCAAACTAGCACAACCCAAAGGCTAAAGTCTCCTGCAGCCTACCAGAGAACCTCTGAGAACAGAGAATCAGGACAGGAACTCTTACCTTCTGGACAACCAACACTGGTTCACAAACAGGAATACAGAATGTGTCTGACCAAAAACCTCTGAAGACTCACTACAGCCAAGATAAAGACACAACTCAGCTGGACCAAATCCACTAATCACTGCACACATCAGCACCATGTGCTAACTGTGGCTGAAGAACCTCATTTACCAAGACAACTATCCAGTACAAAGCCCTAAAACACACCAAGAAACACATTAAAGTCTATTTTACTGCTGGAAGCTGCAAGCCAACGCCTAAAGAACAAACTAAAGCAATGGAGCCAAACCCGGTTCACTGGTGAGAAGCAGAGGAAATGTTTGTCTGCAGCTAAATAAAGCAGGAAGACACTGAGCTACTCAGGTGTTCCTGATAACACCAAGCAGCCACCTGGACAGCCAATAGGAACACAGCTTACTGGAAGTCCAGAGGGCTGGGTTAGTGAAGGAAATTTAGTTTAAAGTTGAAGCAGAAAGTTAACAAAGAAAGTTGAAAACCACCTTCTGATACCTGAAATCTCTGAGTTTTCACACAAAGAACACCTGAACATGTCAAACTGGTTCCATAGTAGAATCATCATTGTAAAAACGTCATAGTATGGTGTGTTGCTCAAAAAACATTAGGGCCTGGCTGTCAGGGACAAACATGTAAGAAACATGAGAACAGAGAGAACCCAACCAGTAGGTCACAGTTTATCATCCCCCAGTCATCTCCTGAAGTATCTGGTTGTTAATTTACCAGAGGATGCTTATAATCATGCTGATGTGGTCTGTACTCTACAGTATTTTAGTGACTCAATAAATGCCTACGTTGTTTTTTTTAAAATGCTTTTTAGTTTTTAATAAACTTTTAAGAGCCTATATGTAATCAATAAATGGCCTTTGCCTATCTTAAGAAAAACCCACTCAGAACTCTGATATGTTAACAGTACTAAATAAATCAATAAATACATGCATACACACAAAAGTAAGTTAATACATTAACTGTGTTAAGATTTAGATTTTAAAAAAAGTTGTTTATGTTTTTGCAGAATCCAGTATTGCTCACTGGTTGGTCATTACATTTTGTTAGTTTGATTTCACTGTTTAAAATGATGCCACCTCTTTTCAGACAGAACCTGTGATAATAAATCAATACAAAATTTTTAGTTCCGTTTTAATAAAGCACTTAAAGCTTTAAGTATGGCTAAATGCTTTTTTCAAAATTAAATATATCACTCCTTAGGTGGTAGTGGCCCCAAGTTCAGTAAAGTTGGAAAGATATTCACAGATTCGGACTTCCAGAATCAATAACTCATTAGATATAGGTTGTCAAAACATAAACGGTGCCTCTTTCCCATTGTTGCAAGGCAGACAATGTGCTACAAGCCCAGTTTTATCAAAAGTAGCTGTCTTTCAAGCTACAGGAATAACATTGGTGTCTATGGAGTGAACAGGGTCCGTCTGCAATTTGCAAAACCGCTGCAACAGTAAAGAGAGACAAATATTCAATAACTTCACTCTTATACATTGTAGTGTCACTAAAATCACTGCAGCCTTCAACTGGCTCCTGTTGTCAAAGTGTTTTAACAGAAATGTAAATGCTGTAATTTGATTCTTTTAATGAACCATGTAACTTGAATGGATGTGATGCTGGTGTGACCACAGTGCACACGTCTGATGTTGCTCACAGTGGTCCAAGGGACGCTCAGGGAGTTTGTGTGTTTGCTCACACTCAGGAAAAATTACAGGGGACATTGGTATACATCAGAGGTGTCGACTCTACTCATGAATGTACTCTTGAATTCTTGCTGTCCTGTTTCTAACTTAGGCTTTGGAGCTCATTTAAAATTAATCTTCTGAACATGAAAGGTTGTTGCACAGCACATGTCCCAAATTGAGTTGACTAAGGTTTTTCTTTTTTTGTGTCTTTTCCAGACTCTTCCTCTTTACATTCAGAGGAGGGCTGGAGCTTTATAAGGGCGGTGGAATCTCAGAAACATGGTGAGAAACGATTTAATTTTAAGTTGATGACAGTAACAAATATTGTAATAATTACGTACGTCTAATAAAAACAAATTTAGTAAACTATATTTAGACTTAAATTTGACTTTAAGTCATCATTTTTGTGTGAAAAAGCAGAATATTTACAATTATTGGTACACATATTTGCGAGCACATAAGGATATTTAATAATGTTCTTGTCAGCAATTATAAATCATCCTGTGGGCCACAATAATTAGAGGATTCTAAATATGCAGATGATGAATGACAGTAAAACACAACAGTAATAATGTGTTAGGAAAGTTTTATCTGTTTACAGCTACATTGTAGTGTTTAAAGCAAATAATTAAATGTCTGTATGCTGTTTGTATGCTATGGTAGATAGGGGGACTTCATGTTAAGCAGTAATAAGAAATGCCCATTATAATAAGAAGTTGCACCATTGCTACAGTTTATCTAAGACAGTTAGGGTTAGAGTCACATAAAATCTCAGGGTTTCTTCTGGCTCAAAGAAGAATGCTGCAATATCTATATAGGCAGACAGTTTAGTTGCTCCATCGGTTATGAACGTCTTTGACAATAATCCTTTTTCATAGCAGACATGTTGGCTTGTCAGAGAAGAAAAAAAAACACGTTTACATTAATGATTGTTTTATTATATACTTTATGACTTTATGACTAAAGATTTTTTAGATATGTTTACTTGAGAAGTTTAGATTATTGTTAAGACACTACAAACTTAGACTAATTTGAAAGTTGAAAAATTTCAATATTAAGATCCTAATATTATATATTAAACAAATCTCTTACAAGATCCCTACTACATTGTACAATATTATATATTTATTAATTTGTTTATTTAATTAATACATTTATTGAACTTAGCTCTTTACATTATTACAGTAAAATCCAAATTTAACGAACACATTTGAATTTTAGGTTAAAGATCCTAAAATATTCTTTATTACACAAATAGTTCAATTTTTTTAGGATTGATTTCATTTCAGATTAAGAACAATGCTATAAATTTTAGAAATGTATGTGGCTTATTTAAATACAATGTAATATATATTATGCAAATGTAACTAATCTATTTAATATTAAAGTCCATACAATATTATACAGCATACAAGTGTACCTGATGAATTTAAATATAAGTATAAAATCCTACAATACTGTCTGTTGTATAATACAGCAGGAAATATAATTTAAATAACAATGTTAGCCCTCTACAACATTACACATTCTATAAATTAATAATGGAATAGTGTAATCCAACTCTAATGAGCTCCAATAATCGTCTGATTTGACACAAAGCACAGTTGTGTAGTGCTGTAGCGCCTCCTGGTGTATGATTTCTTCAGTTACATTCTGTGTGATTTAACAGACAGTGACAGATGGCAGCTGCTGGGAAGAATCATATCATTTAATATGGACCAGGCTGCATGCATTTAACTGATATTTCGCTTTCATTTTATATTCATTTGCATTTCTTTGAATCTTATGACAGATTTTTGCATTTTTTAATCCTACAAAACAACTTTATAAAACTGTAAATATTTTTACAACATTAATAAGATTATTATTAATAGTTCTGCTTTGTATCGATCTATTTCCGCCTGTGTTTCTGGTAGAAATCGGGGCTTCAGGAGGCTATCGGTGTTTTTTTTAATATATTAAAATGATGTGAGCAGAATCAGTTAATTGCAGACAGTATTTTTAGCATATTTTCCACAAGCAGGCGGAGCTAAGGAGGCTGAGATGGAGGGATGCTGCTGCTGAAAAGCAGGTGGAGACCGCGGCTGCACTTTCAGAGGGGGGATCAGAGGCAGCAGCAGAGGACAGATTCGTCCTAGAGAGTGAAATTTAAAAATAAAATCGGTGGTTTTTATTTTTTTATCCGCTGGTGGAAGATCCGAGCTCAGAGGCTTTGACAGGCTCCGGAACGCTCCGTGTGTCTTTGCGTCGCTGGAGGCAACGATGATGTGATGCTCCATGTTTGGGCCCGACGGCCGAAGCTTTCTCCCCGAAACCTGATATTATGCGGGGATCAAGGGGAGCTGCACGGATTATAGGGGAACAAAGCACCAGTTTAGAAAACGTTTTGCAAACTGGCAGGTCAGTGGATTGTTTATGTGGTGCTGCAGCGCGTAAAAAACAACCAAATATCTGTCAAAACTGTCTTTGCAGCAGCGCAGCATGTATTTAAATCAGTGCATTTTTAATTATTAACCCTGATTTGTGTGCATTGACGAAGTGTGACCTGCTGATGTGCAGCAGAAAAGTCGAGGCTCTCACTGTTTACCAGGTGTGGAGAGCATAATGGATGAGTCCAGGGCTTGTTTACCACAGTTTTTAACGCTACATATCTCTGCTATCAGTGTATTTGTAGGTTGATCGTGTGATGTAGAGTGAAAAATATTGCTATGAGTAATCAAATTCTCTCAGCCTAGTAACTCTGCCCAAAAATAGCTTCTCTACTAAAGGACTGTGGTGTTTTTTGCGTGTTATGTCACGTCCCTGAAGGGGAAACGTCTCATCTGGTGTAAAATCAGTGAATATGTGCTCATGCATGCATGCATCTCTGAACCTGACCCTCCCCCCGCAGTCTCTCTTTAAGCTCTGAACTGAAACGCTGTAATCCTCTAATTGAAACCTCTTCCCACTATTTTATCCTCTCATGTTTCATACCCCCCCCCCCCCCCCCCCACCTCCACTGATTCCTCTTCCTGTCTCCCCCTGCAGCCAGCTATGGTCGACCCCTCGGAGGCTGAGGAGCAGAACAAGTGTAAAGGCCCGCACCTGGAGACGCCAGCTGTGGCCACCGAAGACCCTCGACTGCCGGAACAAGCCGACGGCGCCACGACGGAAGAAGATGGGGACGCTGGTTTTGAGACGCCACCCACCGGCAGCTCTGAGCCGAGTCCCTGCCACACTGCGTCTCCGCCCGAGGCCACCTCTCAGGTTGCCGCACCTCAGCAACCACGAACTGATGGAGATTCATCTCCCAAGTTGCACCTGGATCTATATAACTTCGACTCGCCGGCTGCAGAGGGAAGCCGCTATGTGCTAACAAGCCCCCGCTCTCTGGAGGCCTGTGCCCGATGTGGGGTCAAACCGGTGGAGCTGCTGCCTCGACCGCTCACCGACTTCGCCCGGGAGGCTCCGGGTCGATCCATGCGAGTCGCCACGGGATTGTTTGAAGTCTACGAGCGGGACCGGCACTCCAAACTGAGGCAGTGCAGGGAGGAAAGGGAGAGGATTGTACGAGAGGAGAAACGGAGGATTCTGCAGGCGACGGCGAACAGCAGCAGCAGCGGAGTATCATCGACCTCCATAGACAAAACTTCTTCAAGCTCCAGTCCTAAAGCTCAAGGCCCTGATGCATCCTCTAGAGGTGCCGCACCAGCCCCGACCTCTAAAACTCTTTTATCTAAAGCCCCCTCCTCTGCTCTTAGTACCTCACCTAAATCTGCGCCGTCTTCAAAAACAGGTTCCATAACTTCCACACCTTCCAACAGAGGTGGATTTCAAGGGTCCAGACATCCTTTCTCCTCATTGTCAGAACAAATAAAACCTGCCCGGCCGCTCTCATCCGGCCCTCCACCGGTAGTCCGGAAGTCTTCAAGTGGTAAACCCTCAAACACCTTCCCCAGATCAACACCAAAACCTCCCTCCTTCCCCCGAGCCAATTCCACGTTAACATCCTCAGTGTCGAAACCTGCAGTCCAGAGCACTGGAACGCCTCTGAATGGCGTAACTAAAGGGCCATTTTCTCAGCACAATGGACACCTGGGATTTCACCCCAAGGTGCGAGGAAGAAGCCATTCGCTGGAGTCTTTACAGCGAAGAATGGATCCCATCTGCACCTCAACCTCCACCACCACAACTACCACAACGTGCACCTCCTCAGAGTCAGGTGCTTCCTCTTCCTACAGTTGGGACGGTGCACGAGATCACTGGGCGAAATCCTCCAGCCCTCGAGCTCGAACATTGGCCACTTTCAACTCCCTGATGGGTCGCAGCCTGAGCCTCGGCGACCTGAGCCACTCTCCTCAGACCACGCAGAAGGTGGAGCGCATCGTGAAGGAGGTGAAGCGTCGAGGCCTGAAGGCCGTGTCCGAACGCGACCGCAAGATTGCAGCGTTGATGCTCGCCAGATATCAAGAGGAGGACATCATGAGTCAGACTCGGTACGTCGCTCACCTTCAGTGGGACAGCGAGCGAAGGATGGAGGAGCTTCGACGGGAGCAGGAGGATAGGGAGAAGCAGCGAGCGGTGCTTCAATGTCAGCGAGTTTGGCAGACGCAAGTGTCAATACGGCAGCGACGGTTGAGCCAGCAGGAGCGAGAATCTGCAGCTGCCAAAATGCGACAGGCTGAGGAGGCGGAGGAGCGATGGAGGGAGCTGGCGGAGCAGCAGGAGCGAACCCGACTGCTGAGGCTGCAGCAGGCGGCAAGAGAGGAGAAGCACAAGAAAGCTCTTCAGGAGCAGAACCTGAAGGCCCTGGAGGAGGAGAGGGCCGCCATGCTGGAGCAGGAGAGGCTGCTGCTGAAGGAGAAGCTCACCATGGCTGAGCTGAAGAGGCAGGAGAAGGAGCACCAGGCCCAGGAGGAGAGACGAGGCTTGAACAAAGCCGAGAAGAGACGCCACGCCGCCCTGATCCAGGAAATCGCTCGCCGAGAGCAAGAGGAGAGGGACGAGGCCAGGAGGGCAGCAGAGGAGAAGCTGAGCCGCTCGCTGGAGAACTACGAACAGATTGTTGAGCGTCGAGGGCAGGAGCTGAAAGAAAAGGCAAAGCGTGAGGAGAAGCAGATCCAGAAAGCTCGTAGGGCCGCAGAGAGACGTGAGAGGCAGCAGCAGCAGCTGTTGGAGGCTCGAGTGAAGGAGGCCGAGAAGCGAGCCCAACAAGCGGCTCTGGTGGCTGAAGAAAGGGCCAAAGAAAAAGCTCAGCGAGCCATCCAGAGCCGGCAGGAGAAGGAGCGACTGCAGAAGCTCAACAGGCAGCGGGTGGAGGATGAGGAGAAGCAGAGGAGGCTGGAGCTGCTGCAGTCCATCGAGAGGAAGCTGGAGAAGAGCGAGCAGATCTTCAAGGAAAAGAGAGCGGTGCTGGAGAGCGCCCGGTCCGTCGCTCGAGCCTCCTTCCACGTCCGGGACAAAGTGCGTGAGGAGACCAACATGCGTACTTTTGATAAAATGGCCCTGGAAGCTCAGCTCAAAGCCAGCCTCGATGACAAAACAAACCCATAGCTTTGTCATAAAGTCCTTACTTCTGGTCATGTGCTTGGCTCCTGCCTTCATTATGGCCCTCATCACTCGACAGCTTTACCCATCAACACCCACAGTGTTATTTTTCCTGACATATCTTTACCCATCGGCTGGTTTTATGACACTTCTGACCATTTTTTTTTATTATCGATCCTATCAGAGCAACCAGAATCATTTTTTGTATCATGGATGTAATGAGACTGCAAACTATATCAGCTGTAACAAGCCTGTGTGGTGTAAACAGTAGACTTCATATTAGATGAGAGTAGAGAGAGCTGCTTTGTGCAGCAACACAACCCTTCCTCTCGCTTTCTCTTTGCCCTTCTGCTCCATCCATCTCAGCTACTGGACTTGAAAGCTGTGCTGGAATGAAAAGAGTCATTGTTTACCAGGAAGCACAACTCCATGACGACTGCGAAGGCTTTTAAAGCAGCGCTCCTGTCAGGGATATTCAAGAGAGAGGTTCTGGGCCCTCAAAGCAAATCAAGTATTCTTTTGTAAATTCACTGACGATGCTAGCGTGGAAGTGAAGCCCTGGGCTGGACGCTGACAATGCAGCACAGGAAGGCCGTGTGCACGAGTCCTGTGCTGATGAAGTACCAGAGGACGCTGGTGTCTGCGGCAGGACTTTTGTTTCCTTCAGGGACTCCCTCGAACTCCCCTCTTCATGTCAGATTACAGTAAACAGTGAAGACAGACGCCTCTCGACTCCCCCGCCGTCAATCTGCCCCCAACACAGCTGCCTGGTGACCAAGTCAAGGTCAACAGGTACGACTTTTTTACTTCTTATATAATGCCTTCTGTTTGTCTTCCAGCACTTGCAATTAAAAAAACCACAACACACTGACCAATACTAGACAGCGCAGAGGAGAAAATATAAATGTGAGCCAACAACAGGTTTTAAAGGCCTCTGGCTGTGTTAATCCTACAATCTCACAGATTAAAAAAAAAGAAAAAGGAGATGCGCCCTCAGATGTAGCTGTTGCCATAGCGATAGGAATCAGGATGAAGCAGCGGGAGGTGGATGAGTGCGTGGGAATATGAGGGAGAGGCCTGTGGGGAGGAGGCGACTCTCTGGCAGCTCATTCTGGCTGATTCTTCACAGGGAGTTATTGGAAAACACTCCGCATGTTGTATGTGAGGCAGAGAAATTACTGCAGCACTCCTCCTCTTCAATCATTCAGTTCGCCAGGAGAGCGAGCAAATCTGCAGCAGTCGACTGGATCGAGCACGTCTGACATTCTGCTGAGTTCAGAGCCGGAGTGAATGTGAAATGCAGCATTAGAGCAGCATTACGGCCGACTGAGCCGCCCCGTTTCCAGCAGATCAACGTGTCAGATGATGTAAGGTCAGAGGATGAGACGGCAGATCTGTAGGCGCTTATCATATGGCTGAAAACATGACGTCACCAATCCAGGAAAAGTTATTTTAGAATGCAGCTGCTGCAGAAAATCTACCACCAACAAACCACATCATTAAAAGTTCAAGTAAATTCAAAATATTCAAGAAAAATCTATAAAGACAGGGAAATGGAATCCCTAAAAATCAAAGTAGCTCTTGTCAAAACTACATTTTGTCACCAGTTAGTAAAAAAAAAAAAAAAAAAAACATTCTCTGGCTATAGTTACATGCTTAAACAGCCCACATGATGAACATTTACAGGTTTGTAATTTTATTTTTGGGGTCTTCCAGGATGTGTTGTAATGCCATAATGTTCAAAAACATATTAGGGTCTGTTTAACTTTTGAAACATGGCATGAAGTATAGATATTTATGAAGATATTTGTGAAATTTGAGCTCGATATATCAAATACACCCCAATATTTCAAGCTTTTTTTTTTTATCTAAGGCGCTTATCCTGTGTCTGAAAAGATGACCAATGAAAAAATTATATTGAAATGCAGCAGCTGAAGCAAATCTACCACCAAAAAAACACATAATTATAAGTTCAACTTATACTAAATGAAAAAGACATATCAACAGAGAGATAAGCAATCTAGGGCAGTTAATTTTCAAAAAATCCAAGAGAAACTCTTGTCAACAGTTACCAAAAAAAGAAAATTACTTTGGCTGACGCCTTGTTGCTTAAAGAGCCCGTATGATGCACATTGACGGGTTTATAATTTTATTTTGGGGTCTTCCAGGATATGTTTACCTGCTTTAATGCTCAAAATACATCAAGGTCAGTTTCAGTTTTAGAACAGTTTCTGCTCAACCATCTCTATATTTTCAGAATTTTTCCCCCCATCAAGCAATTTAAGTGTGTTTTTTTCACACATTAGGATTTTAAGACTATATTTGAATGACAATAACTCAAATCTTGCTGTTATTTCTAACTTATTTCTTGTTTCTATTATTTCTGACCAGCCAGAGCAGATAGCACAAAAATGGCAAAGTGAAGCCACATTTTACAGATCCAGACAAACCTGCAACATCTTGCACTGCTAAGCCAGATGATTGTATCCATTTGTATTCATGCATCTTTCATTGCCCCAGTTCCATTAGCTTGTATTTACATGTGTCTAAGTTTGTGTTGTAACCTTTTTGTCAAGGTCTTGTTTAATGGTTTGGTTTTCACAGTCTAGATTGCCTTTGAATGGGACTGTTTCAGAATGTGGAGATGTAACGTGGTTTTAGATATGAAATCGTTTTAATGCATTACACTGCACTCCCCACCAACACTCTCTCTCCTGGATTAGTCCTCCAGATGTACTCAGATAGTGCAAGTTCATGTGTTTTGGAGGAGTGACTTTGCAGGGAACCCTGAAGGGAGATGATGGGTTTTTTTCAGAGTGTACGGTGTACTTTGTAGCTCACTCTTGCTGTTTCTGTTATGCCACATTGTCTAGTTTTACTTTAGATGAGAAGTGAAGTTTAATTGGACATTCTGAACTGAGTTAATTGAATTCACCATGCAAACAAATGGCTTAGTATTTTTCTGACATACTATAGTATAATTTTACAACATACTATACCAGATCATTTCTTTGAATAATACTATAAACTGCAGACGTACAATGCAATCATGTTTTTCGATGACATACTGTACTATGATGTGTCATGACGTTTTCTTTGACAACATCCTATACTGTGACCTATTTCTGACAACATACTGTACTATGATGTTTTTTTCAACAACACACTACACTATGACATTTTTTAATGACATGCGATACTATGACGGTTTCTTTGACGACATACTATACTATGATGTGTCTTAGGGGACGTACTATACGATGACATGTTTTTGACATGCTAAACTGTGACATGATGTTGACAACTATGCCATGACTTTCGTTGACTGCATAATATAGTATGACGGTTTTTCAACGACATACTAAACAATGAGGGTTTTTTGCTGAAATGCTATACTATAACTTTTTTGACAACATCCTATACTATGACGTGTTTTTGACCACATACTATACTATGACGTTGAAAAATTGCAACAACATCGTATACTATGGTGTTTTTTGCGCCAAAATTTATGATGATTTTTTTTTTCAAAGAAAACCTTTCTGGAGTGTTTTTCAGGCCCTCCTTTACATTATTTCATCATATGGCACGTTTTTACAACATGTTTGAAAAGTCGCCTTTTTTTTCGACATAGTATAGTAAGGCGTTTTTTTTGCGCCAAAATTCATGATGATTTTTTTTTCAAAGAAAACCTTTCTGGAGTGTTTTTCAGGCCCTCCTTTACATTATTTCATCATATGGCACGTTTTTACAACATGTTTGAAAAGTCGCCTTTTTTTTCGACATAGTATAGTAAGGCGTTTTTTTTGCGCCAAAATTCATGATGATTTTTTTTTCAAAGAAAACCTTTCTGGAGTGTTTTTCACGGCCTTCTTTACATTATTTCATCATATGGCACGTTTTTACAACATGTTTGAAAAGTCGCCTTTTTTTTCGACAGTATAGTAAGGCGTTTTTTTTGCGCCAGAATTCGTGATGATTTTTTTTTTAAAGAAAACCTTTCTGGAGTGTTTTTCACGGCCTTCTTTACATTATTTCTTCATATGGCACGTTTTTACAACATGTTTGAAAAGTCGCCTTTTTTTTCGACATAGTATAGTAAGGCGTTTTTTTTGCGCCAAAATTCATGATGATTTTTTTTTCAAACAAAACCTTTCTGGAGTGTTTTTCACGGCCTTCTTTACATTATTTCATCATATGGCACGTTTTTACAACATGTTTGAAAAGTCGCCTTTTTTTTCGACATAGTATAGTAAGGCGTTTTTTTTTGCGCAAAAATTCATGATGATTTTTTTTCAAAGAAAACCTTTCTGGAGTGTTTTTCAGGCCCTCCTTTACATTATTTCATCATATGGCACGTTTTTACAACATGTTTGAAAAGTCGCCTTTTTTTTCGACATAGTATAGTAAGGCGTTTTTTTTTGCGCCAAAATTCATGATGATTTTTTTTTTCAAACAAAACCTTTCTGGAGTGTTTTTCAGGCCCTCCTTTACATTATTTCTTCATATGGCACGTTTTTACAACATGTTTGAAAAGTCGCCTTTTTTTTCGACATACTATAGTAAGGCGTTTTTTTTGCGCCAAAATTCATGATGATTTTTTTTTCAAAGAAAACCTTTCTGGAGTGTTTTTCAGGCCCTCCTTTACATTATTTCTTCATATGGCACGTTTTTACAACATGTTTGAAAAGTCGCCTTTTTTTTCGACATACTATAGTAAGGCGTTTTTTTTGCGCCAAAATTCATGATGATTTTTTTTTCAAAGAAAACCTTTCTGGAGTGTTTTTCAGGCCCTCCTTTACATTATTTCTT